>NC_137888.1:142442688-143056807 GCF_963455335.1 Martes martes
GTAGAGAGTGGTACTTGGGTGGCATGGCCCAGTTTTCTTGAAGCAGGGACAGTTGTGAGTAGTGTAGCATTTGGGGAAGAAGACAGGCCTTAGGATCTTAGGTTTGGTATGCCCTCTCTTCGTTTTCTTATCAATAATGTGGGAGAATGAGCACTGCTACCTAGGATTGTCGTGAAGAACTAATGAGAACTTAGGTAAAGCATCCAGCTTTGTGCCCAGCAGAGATTAGACAATCCCTAAATTACAGCCATCGTCATTACTAATGGAAATGTTTGTCTTTTTTTTTTGTTTTTGGTTGGTTATACTTTTTTATCAAAAACATAACTTAGTAACATTTATGGTTTATTTTTAACAAAAAGTATTTTCTAGTTCTCAGGGTCATGATCTCACTATACAGAGAAAACAATAGTATCTTTCTCAGAAAAAGAGTGAATTGAGAAGTTACCAAAATAAATTGAGATGATGTTAATTATGTAAGACCAGTGAAAAGCATTGGATGAAGAGTAGAACTTTTTGGTGTCATGAAAGTAGAAAGATTGCTAAAAAAACAAACAAACAAACCCTAAAACATGTATATATTTTCATTGCAAAATGGTGTTAAAAGATACTGTGATTTTTTTTTTTTCTTTTTTACCCTTTTTATTCTTCTCCCTCCTCCCTCCCCCCTCTCCTTCCCGTTTTTCCTTCCCTTCCTTCTTTCTTTCTTGGAAGGAAATGGGTTGGGTTCATGGGAGGTTTGGGCTTGGGGACTTGTGTGTGGAACAGGGAGTTCTGTGATCATAAAAGTTTAGCTTCCAGATCAGGGTGATATGGGTAGATTATGCCTGTGGGGATATTTTTATTCAAGAAATGCTATTAGTCTGCCCTACCAGAGCCTAGATAATGGACATAAAATTCAAACGCTCCTTATTTTAATTCATATGTGTTATTAATCTGTGTTGCTTAACTCTTTGGAGTGGCTACCAAGTATCTTCCAAAGAATGAAATGCATTTTAGAATAAGAATCAAAGAAATACAAGCACTGAGATGCTGTTGGACACCTCATTAGTTAAAAGCCTCTTGTGCAAGCAGCAGATCCCAATTCTGTCCAAGTTTTGGCATCAAAAGGGAGTTTAGAACAGGGACACTGAGTAGATAGATGGAGGATGGGTGGTAGACTGAAGGAGGATGCCTGGTATATTAGATTAGGGACAGGCAGTTCTTGGCATCCAGCATTAGGATCCAGCATTTAGAGCATGTTTTATCATTTATGATCTTGTGCCACTGTGCTCATGATTGGGAGGGAGTTACTGTAAAGTATCCAGCGGCTGCCCCTGGCATTAGTTGGGGTGCCTGGCTTTATAATTCCACCACGACAGGAGAGTCCATCTGGATGCTGACTGGCCAGGGCAGTCAACCAGGGAACATCCACTATAGGTGCAGTTTCCACTTAGGAGCAACTGCTGTTAACAATGGCTTCCACCAGTCTGAATTTTCCTGTGGCTTTTTCTAGTGCCGATGCCCTAGTTCACCATGCCCCCTTTCACAGGGTCAGAAGGGCTGTGGCACAGTCAGCTGCCATGCTGCAGGCACTTTCATCTTCCAAAACTTTGACCTTCTTGTGGCAGGCCACAGTCTCAGCAGCTGTTGAACATTTCTTTGTGGAATGGTGCTATTTCCATTACAGTTTTCCTGTTCTTTACCTCTTATATGCCAAAAAAAGCAAGAAGAGAGACAAGAAAGAAGAAGTGATATTGCAATTTAAGTCTACATCTGTAAAATCAAAACATAGCACAATTTATAATGATCTTTATACACTGAGGTTCTCTTGGCAATTAGTAGTGTAGTTTTATCCCTCTTCCTATTTTCATTAACACTCCTACACACACACACACACACACACAATGACATGATTATGAAACCATCATCGAGGTGATTTTCTTTTTCCTCCAGCAGTGAAATCTGATCAGTGCCTTTGTAAGTCAATGCCCATGGACGGTGTTGAGCATGATTGTGTGGTTGATGGATACAGTAGAGAGGCTGGCGTGGTGTTTCCCACACATCTCTTTGAGGTGCTGTAAAGATGACTTTGACATTTTAATATCGTGTCAATACGCATTGTGATTCAGAGAGCATTTTGTGTAATGCTAGGCACATAATAGGAGGTCAATAAATTCATGTTCCTGATTGATTGATGCAGCACCTGTAGTGTGTAATTATTCATCTTTCAAGACAGTGATTAGGGCCTAGCTGGTAATAGAAATTGTGAAATATCATAATTTTGTTACAGTTGGTTCCTTCGATTCTTTTGCGTATTTGAACTCCTTCAGCCATAGCTGTGGGTGTAAGATATTCTCAGAGTGAGAAGATGAGGCAAAGGATATGAGTAGGAGACGTAGATCCTGTCACAGTGTCAGGTCCCAATTGTCATATATTCTGAGGAAAACAGGCCAAACCCTAAACTGCACTCGAAATTCCTACATATGTCCCCCCAAATTCGTCAGTCACTTATACAACATGGGTCTGTTTTTGCAGGCTGTCATCTGTTTATCTCCTTGAGATTTTCCTTCAGATCAGTCTTGTTCTAATTTTCAGACATGAGTAGGTGAACCCACATCTCCAGAAATGGGGCTTTGATAGTTTTAAGCTGAGGAAAATGGAAGCTGTTGTTGAAACAGATGTTGGTTATTAGAAACCTGCCATCATGGGGGTCATTTTGTTTTTTTATTATTTATTTATTTATTTAGAAAGATTTTATTTATTGGAGAGTGAGAGTGCACATGTGAGCGGGGGTGGGGGGCAGAGGGAGAGAGAGAATCTCAAGCAGACTCCCCACTGAGTGTGGAGTCTGTTGTTGTGTGGGGTCTCAATCTCATGACCTTCAGACCATGACCTGAGCTGCAATCAAGAATCAGATGCTTAACCAACTGAGCCACCCAGGAGCCCCCATGGGAGTTATTTTAATCTCCTACCCACAAATGAGTCTGGTAACACTCTTTCAGTTGCTAGTGGTAGGACACTGAACATAACTGATAACCAATTCAAGAGAAATGAAATGTGTTGACTTATAGCTTGAAGTTCTGGGGTAGCACTGGCTTCAGGCTCAGTGGACTTCAGGGCTCAAAGTAGACTTTAGTTTCTCGTTATGTCTTGGTTTTCAGTGCATTTGTTCTATGCTCACACCGTGTCTTCCCTTCTAGTCATAGATGGCTAAAAAACACAGGTGTTTTTAAGGAGGACTTTTTGGAAGTCCCAGCAGCCTTACTCCTTTCAGCTGGGTTGTATGTTCATTCGTGGATTATTTGCTATGGCCATTGTGAATGTCAAATCGTAAGTGGTTCAGGTCTGTGTTACACACTTTGTTCCTGGACTTTGAGGTTGTACTCCCTCTCCAACTACCTCCAAGTACATTCCTATTGGCATACTGTATATATGTTATTTTTAAAAAATATAATATAATACAGATGAAATAGGAAGACATAATATAACATTGAAAGTGGCTGTCTCTTGAGTGGTATTGCAGATGATTTAAACTTTTTTTGCTTTTACTCTTTGTGGTTTCTAAATTTTCATATGTGAGAGTAAAATTTTTACAGGTAGAAAAATTATCTTTTTTCTTCTTTAAAAATTTTTTAAAAAATTTTATTTATTTATTTGGTAAACAGAGATCACAAGTAGGCAGAGAGGCAGGCGGGGGAAGGGGAGAGGAGAAGCAGGCTCTCCGCTGAGCAGAGAGCCCGTTACCGGGCTCTATTCCAAGACCCTGAGATCAAGACCCGAGCCGAAGGCAGGGGCTTAACCCACTGAGCCACCCAGGTGCCAAGTGCCAATTACAATTATCTTATTGTAATTACAACTTAGTATTAAAAAACTATTATTGCATTATTTGAAAAAATAAGAGTTTTTTCTCCTACCACTTTATTTGCATTTTTAAAGAAAATCTTTCTTCCAGATAAGTTAAAATATATTACCTGTGCTCTATCACTTATACACTATTTCTTCAATCCACTTGGAATTTATTGGATATGTTGTATATTAGGGTAAGATTCTAATTTCATTTTCTTTTTCCAAACTAGCAGATTTTCAGACTATTCGTTTAAAAACTCATTCTCTCTCCATTGATTTGGAAAGTTTACCATTTTATATGCTTCAAAGATTAAAAAGGTAATCCTGCCAAAGTTCTAGAAAAATTCTGTCATTGACCTTATGTCAGCCAAACTCACATGGTCAAAAGAGAGAGAAAGCAAAAGCGATGATTTAGGAAGACAGGAAAGAGCCAGCTAATGCTCCCTGCTTAGAAAGTTGTGTGGTTACTTGGAAGGTAGCACCACTTCCAGAGACCAAAAGTCTATAATCATGTGACAGCCCCATTGTGTCTTTCCCCAACTCCTTCCTACTCTAACACCTGTTAAGTAGGGAAAAGCAGTTGATTGGGTATGGAAGCTATTTATAAACACTGTGGAGTAATCGGTAAACAGCCCAGCTAAATTTGCATCTTGTCCCACGTGGCAAAATTCACAGATATAGAACTCTGAGAAAAATATTCTTTATTGTCCAAGGTGGCCCATGTCTGTGCATGAAAGAGACATTTAGTAGAAGTACATTTTAATTGTTCATGTATTTATAGAGGAACCATTTTAATTTAGCCAAGAAGTATTTATATTTCAAATGTTATTCTTATCTTTTTGAACAATTTTTGGTATGGCCTTAAAAGGAAAGATTTTAGTGTAATACAGATATGAAATCTTGTGAACGATTAAAAAGAAACCTTCCTAGCATTCCCCATGAGAGTGACCCCTGAAAGAGAAATTGTGATGAACATATGTTGGTGATATAATCGGAAAATTTTTAAAGACTTGATGACCTTTCAGTTACTATGTTAACATCATACATGGAACCATCCCTAAAGTTATTTAAATTTTAGAAGTTCCTTTGAGGTCAGTAGGAATCTTGCTTGGGAAGGAGTGCATTTTTAAAGATAATATTAAATATTTTGTACTTACGTAAGTCAAGAATACTGTAGATTTTTGCCTATAAATGGAGTAGAGCTTCATTTTTAAGTTCTGTTGCAGTACCCCTGTTCCAGTCTACCATCATCTAAACTCAGTTTTCTTAAATTATTTTTCATGCAAATATCAGTGTTATTCTTTTTAAGAGACCAACTGCATTCAATGTCATGTCTCCTTCACTTTGTAGGGGATAAAATTTCCATGAATGAGCTCGAGTTTTCTCTCTTGAGATTTGTGGACTGAATGAGGCCATCTGCATAGATATGTTTAGCATCTATTTAGATGTTTTTAGAGTCTGTTTAATTGATAATCAAGACTCAGGCCTGTTGATTAACAAATTAGTTTCTCTTTTAGTGAATTGTGTTTCCCACACTAAAAAGCAAAATTCCCCATGCCAAATCTCAGAATTCTTAGGAAATTGTGTACTTGAAGTCAGTTGTCATGTTTAGTTTGAGTCTTTATGATAAAATATCTAATACATGTTAAATGCTGGCTTTCCCTGGGAATTAGAAGTGGAGAGTCCATTTTACATCTCAGAGAGGCATACTGGCGTGAGTTCATGATCATATTCCATTTGATGTTCTGGTTATGAACCTGGAGTTGAGCCCATGTTTGAGATGGGTAAAAATTATTTTATCAATATTCCATTCCTCTTTGCTTTTGTGCCCTGCTGTCCTGCCAGGTTATTGCTTCCATGTTGAATTTTCTCCTTGCTCTTCTACTTTGTCAGTGGGAACATGTGAAGCACTTTGTATTCTGCTTATTCTTAGTGGTGGTTTTTTTTTTTTGTCATGAGGTGCTATGCACTTCTGAAAATAAGGTCACTGTGTTATTAAGGGAAGATTATTTATTTGTTGTAAATACTCAGTAAAAAAGGTCCCCCCCAAAACAAAACTAATGCCGCAAAATATGTTATTATTTGGGTAAAAATTAGTATATCTTATTCTAGTTAAAATTATTTAATATGTCTTATCTATATGTGATAAAAATTATGTAGGTGATATATATCTTTGCATCTCTCTATGAATATTCATTTGTTTTTTTCCCCCATGAGCCAGAATTGTCAAAATTTCTGTAACCCCAGTGCAGAACTCAGGATCTTTAAATACTTGTTGCTAGATTCAGGCACATGGATCAAAACCCAGCTGAGAGATGGGATAAAGCCTCATAACAAAGGGGCTCATCTCTGGGTGGAGAAGGGATGACTATGTGATCCTTCGATTGGAAAGATACCTTTCACTTTTAGGTTATGTCATGGTTAACTCTGTGTTTAAAGCTATGTAGTACATGTAAAAAAGTCCCATGGGAGTCATTCATCTGATTGGGTGGTTGATGGGGAGGAGCTGTCACAGACTTGGGACTCTCAAAGGGCCACTGTCATTGCGGACCCTTGAGGGGTAAAGGGACTGCTATTTTGGGAAGTTCATGGAGGCAGTTCACCCAAAGAAGAAAGCTTGTTCTGGAATTTACATCTGACTCCAGCAGTAGCAGATTTCTTTCCAAAATGGTTATAGTCGTGAATTTTGCAGAATTGATGTAAAGAACAAATTTCTGTTAATATGCAACTTCAGCTATTCACTGTCCTGTAAACAAGCTGAGCTTTGTCACATTAAGAAGAAATATGATAAATTTCTAGAATGAAAATGACCATGCCACATTTATTTGTATGTTAAACTGAATGAAAATCTGCATTACTGTTAAAATGATTATGTATTTTAACACTGTTAATGTTTATATATGTATATGAGTATAATATTAATAGATTGTAGGGGTTAAAGACAATCATTATTTTAACAGCTGGCACCAAAGTTCTTTTCAGTGAGGAAAACATTTTTGTTTAGGAATTATTCAGGGAAAAGTGAAGCCTCACAGGCAAGGTCTGTAAGAAAAATAGTAAATAGATATATAAATGTATTTTTCTATGTAGTGAACAAAAATGTTAGAGAAGTGGTTGAAAGAGAGAAGAGTGGACAGAGAAATGGGCAGAAGTAAGTGAGTGAGACAAGATAGCATGGTAGAAGGATGGAATTTACGAGGAGAGGTAGGCAGGGAGAAATTCCCAGTGTTAGGCTGGCTGAGGGATATTTGAATGTGAAAAAGTCTAATCATCAAACTTAGGTGTATAGCTGTATTTTAAAGTCATAAGTAAAGTCTATCACACATCCTGATGCATGGCTGGGGTTATCACAGTGTCTGAAATCCACGACGGGGCTGGCACAGAGCCGAGAATGGTGCAGCATGAGCTAAAGTCTCATCTGGGTTGTGGAAGACGTCTGGTGGACCCACTGTGACCGTGAGGCAAAAACCCACTAGGAATTAAGAAAATCTCTGCAGGATACTGAGCTCTCTAGAGATCTGGGAAAGTAAGGTGGTACCAATTTTATCTAAAACAGAAGGGAAAGGGTTCGTGGAAAGGTGGGTAGGTAGATATAAAGAAAAATGCCATAGGCAGAAGGGCATTACTGGTGAGTTCAGAGCTCTATAACCTAGATTTTCCATCTGTACGGGACAGTGGTGTAATTCTGGCCAGTGTTATCACAAGGAAAAGAAGGAACTTGAGGGCAGTTTGGAAGAGGCTTTTAGAGGCTTCCTGGTTCAGAGGGGCTCTGCATGGATGCACTCAAATGGCCAGTGTGTGTAAATGTGAAGTACTCTTGGGACCCATGCTGTAGAGTAACCGAATACTGCACATCTGTTGCTCTCTTCATTCCAAGGGGACACTTCCCTTAGGGTTCTATGTATTATCCATACCTGCCAGTCTCCAGAGACAGAGACAGACAACAATACTTTTCTCTGCTCTCACTTGAAACACACCTCTCCAGCCAATTTCCTCAGAAACACTTCTCTAACTCTTTACAGGGGACCAAGGATGCAGTTCATAGCAGTAAGTTGAGTTTATCAACTTGATTACTGTAAAATAAGGGCACTTGTTGATTCATTTTTGTACTCTTGATATACAGAGCTCCAAAACATTGATTTCAATGGTTTTTCACTTCTTTAGTTTCCTGTAGGCTTATCACCAAACATCACCAGAAATCAGTGAACTTAATTCAAATGCACATGTGAAGAATATTCATGGTGTTCATACAGAATTTTAATTATCCTACCTGGGCACAGTGTATTCAAACTTTTTATTAATAGAGAAGATTTTGGGGGCTCACCTGGTGCTAAGGAGGGTTAATTCTTCACAAAAGAAATGCAAACAAGTACTTAGTTTGGCATTTGGTGATCTTTTTTTGGTCTTGCATGGACTGGCTGTTTCACCTGTGTTACTCTTATAATGGGCCCTTGTTATATCCTGCTTGTGTTCCCAGAGGCACTTCACATCCCTTTAGAATGCACGGTAGACACTGCATAAACCCATGCTGAATTGCTTTCAGCCATGAAGGCAATACTTTGATGATGTAATGTATAATCTCCTAGCCTAGCTTTTGTGAGAATCTTGTGTTGAATCTTGAGTATAAACACTTTGAATCCACGGGTGGTGTCATTTCCTAATCAATTTTGAATTGGTTGCATCTCCTGGGCAGATCTTTTGGTGGACTGATCATATGGAGAAATAGGTAGAATAGCATAGTTGCTGAGACTCCCTGGGTCATCAGATGGCTTCTTGCTGCTTAGTAGCTGAGTGACCGTGGAAATTTCTTGCTCCTCTGCACCTCAGTTTATTAATTTATAAAATGGGAATAATAATAGTTCCTTCCTGGTAAGTCTGATAGAAGGATGAAATGAATTAATATATGGACAGCTCTGAGAATAGTACGTGACACATAAGTTCTATAATTAGCACATTAGCTATTATTGTTATTAGCAGAAAAAATCCTTAGTGTTTAATGTGGTGTAAGTCAGGGTACATCTCTTCTTTTCAGTCATGAAGTATATGCTTATTGTTTCTCTGGATAGTGACTTGCTGTGAAAACTGGAGATAGATATTATGAATTTAGGGTTTTCCCTGAGTGGCACTAAATAACAAGAGCTTTCCCCCAGCTCCTGGAAACATCCACATACCCCGGACCAAGGCTGCTTTTGTGTTAAAAGCAAAAAGGCCTAAACTTGTCCAGGAACTCCCCACCTGCGTCCATCATTCTTTGTCTAGCTGCAGCCCGAGTGGGCGCATTTATCCATTTTGATTAGAAGGCGAATCGATAGTCAAGCATACAGATTCCCTCAGGCTCAGTCCCAGAGCTGCCTTTGACTTAAGGCAAAGGAAAATATTCTTTTTCTTTCTTTGTATCATTTCTTACTGCAATCAGACTTTGGATAGAAGCCTTGGGGCCCTAAACCTGGGTGATATATTAAGAGGGGATGCACATTCCTCTAACGCCTGCATCCGCTTCCTGTCTGTAGATCTTTTGAGGACTCCAGATCCACTCTTTATTTGTCTGACAAAAGCCTGAATGTCAGGTGATAATACCCCAGAAATGTTTTTAGGGAATGTGATTTAGTGTTACTTTAAGGACTCTTTATAGTTATAATGATTTTGACCATGTGAAGAATCCCAGCAGGAGACTCATGTGATGAGTCACTCAACAAATTTTTATTGAGCATTTACTGTATCTAGGCCCCATACAGAGTGTTGGGGATACAGTAAGGTCACTGCCCTCCTGGTACTTTTGTTCAATTGTGGCAAGGCAGGGGTGCTGCATATTTCCATCTGCTGCTTCAGCTCCAACATCGACCCTTCTCCGCTCTAGTCTGCCTGGGAGACTGGTCTGGATGGTTTACATCAGGGACAGGCAAACTATGGCCCACAGGCCAAATCTGGCTTGGCAGTGATTTTTGTATGGCCATAAGCCAGGAATGATTTTTGTAGTTTTTGATGGATGAAAAAAAAAGTTCCAAAGACAATTTTATGACGTGTGAAAATTCTATGAAACTCAAATTTCAGTTGTCTGTACATAAAGTCTCATTGACACACAGCTATACCCATTTACGTCTGCACACTTATGGGTGCTTTCTACCCTACAGGAGCAGGTCCAGGGAGTTGCCAGAGGGACCTTATGGCTTGAAAAACCTGAAACACTTACTGTCTGATCCTTTACAGAAGAAAAGTGCTGATCCCTGGTCTTCGTCCATAGACTCCTTGCCCTCTTGTTGTTGAACCTGGCAAATGGGGAGCTGCTGCTGGAAATCAGAGGACAAGGAGGAGGGACTTTGGGTCATCTCTTCTCTAGCTTTCTCTCTTTGGAGTCTTTGTGGGTTGGCTGAATGAGCTTATGAAGGTCACAGCTCCTACCAGGTGGTCCTCGAAATACAAAACGCTTTCCTTCTCTGCGCTGCTGCCTGCGCCCTCCCTTGCCCCTCCAAGCCCAAGGGTAATAATGTCCTTCATTGTTCCTAGGCCCTGGGGACTGCACTGGGTTGTACTTTCCCCACACGCTGCCTCCACTTCTGTAATTAGCCCCTTCAGTTTGCTTGTAATGTCTATGTCTTGCTTGGACCCTAATGGATAAAACAATAATAAAGAATTCAGAGATCCAGATAAATTTAGATGGTGAAAGTAAAGTATTAAATAGGCCTGAATGGTCAGGCCTCTGTGGAGGTGAAGTCTGAATGCTAAGGAGAAGAGAGAAAAAGATGTCGGGAAATGCCATTTTATGAAGAACTAGCTGGTGTAAACTTCTTCAGGGTGTTGAATTACAGAAAGGGCACCTGTAGGCTAGAGGACAGTGTGTGATCTACGATGAGAGAAGCAGGAGCCAGTTATGTGGTCTTGTAGGTGTGCTAATGGTTTTTTTATTATAAATGCAATGGAAATATTTAAACAAGGATGGCATAATCTGATGTATGAATTTTTTTAAAAAAATCATTCCAGCTCTTGTTTGGAAAAGGAATTATTTGGTGGAGGGAGTGGCTTGACAGACACCAGTAATGGGATAGTGATTGCAGCTATGGGCAAGTCCACTACTGGAAGGCCACGGGCGCTGCTACTGCTCTGGTGTCCCGCACTGGAACTTGGGAGAAGTCACCGTGGGCCTCGTTTTAAGGAATGCTAGGGATGGAGGCAGGACAGTGGTGATTGGAATGAGGTTTCCTTCAAGGTTTGGTACGTCCTTCAGAATTTACCATGGGGAGGACATTGTATTTATTTCTTTGGT
The DNA here is from genome assembly GCF_963455335.1 of Martes martes. Lineage (NCBI taxonomy): Eukaryota > Metazoa > Chordata > Mammalia > Carnivora > Mustelidae > Martes > Martes martes. The sequence goes on from NC_137888.1 coordinate 142,453,775, forward strand.
TGATAATGTCTCATTTTCTGCATTTATAATTCCTTCTAAAGCTTTACAAGCAACAAGCAACCCTCTCTTCAGATGGCGAAGAATAAAAGCTAGTTTGGGATGTTTTTTATATCTGGTTTCTGTGAGAACAGAACAGGAAAAAATTTTGCATTAGTGCAGGCCTTTTGTGGTTGTGTTTTGATTGCACCGACTGGTTCGATTGTGTTCTCTGTGCATCTCTGAATTGTTCCTTTGGGTTTCTTGGTCAGAGTACTGTAGTTAACTTTTGTATTCTATTTTCAGTGTTTTGGCCACACTCATTTACAGCCCATGCCTTACAAAGGCTGGTATTCATTCTCGCTGCCTCTACTTCCCCACCTCTAAGCACACACACACTCACACAAACACACACTCACACTCATTCACTCACTCTTACGGCCATTGTAAAATTAGATCCTTGCTGGCACCTTGCAATCATTCCCAACATTCTGGAAAAGGGAGATGTCCTCTAGTGGGATTGCAGTGGACAGTGGCGGGAATATTTTGTCGCTTCCCTTCCTGCCCCTTTTCCATGTAGTTTTGGTCAGGCCCGTGCAAGAGAAGTTGCCCCTTTCTCAGCCACTGGCTTCCTACTCCTTGGATGAACAGAGTGAACCCAGAAATGATCCTTCTCAAACACCTCGATCACTTTGACAGAACCCTTCCACTGCTTGCATTTAACCATGTAGAATTTTCTTTCCTCCCAACTTGGCATGTTTTACTTAGTTTTGCCTGTTTCCTGTGGTCTATGTGGTAAGTTCTCTTAGTAGGCGCTACACATAGTTTTAAGCAGACGTACATTCATTCATTTATTTAGCACATACTTACTGGTGCCTACTGTGTAGCAGCCCCCCCTAGTGGGTGGAGAGTCTTTGTCTATAAGGAGCACAATGACCCTGTGGGAGAGTTGGGCACCTAAGCCAATATTTATAATTTAGCGTGGAAAGTGAAATAGAAAGGTGATGGTTGTTCTAGAAGCCAGAAAATGTAGTGCTTGGCAGCCTGACTCTGGAGCCGGACAGCCTTGGTTCAAATCCCAGCTGTACCACTAATTATCTCTGGGATTCTAGGCCAATTACTTTATTTTCCTTATCAGGAAAAAGGAGATACTGGAAGCGTTAAGAGAGCTGATGTAACGGAGCAGAAAAGCTGTAGCAGAACAGAAGCCTGCCTGGCGTAGAGTAAATGCCTAAATAACCATTTTCTATTATTATTAATATCCCCTCATAATCCTCACAGGATTAAACTTTGAAAAGGAGGACAGAACTTACCATGGTTAAGTAGTTACTGCTTCACATGGAATCTGGAGAATTTTTCAGAGCAGTTAATAAGAGGCCAATTTCTGGTTTCTGAGATCATTTTTAGTAACTAAAAATACAGGATTGAACCCTTAAAAATACTTTCAAAATATTTTCCCCCTTGCATTCATGCTTCAGGCCCAGACCTCCTGAATCTGGATTGCTATGATGCAAGAAGAAGAAATGAATCTTTTCTGTTTACTAATAGAGCCAGTTGCTCTGATGCTAGGGAACATTTTTCATCATGTAATCTTGGACTTCAGTACCTGCCTTTTAAAATTAGCTGTCTTCCTCTGGGCTTTCTAAGGAAATAGGTGACTGCAAAAACTGGATATATTGGTTTTAATTCCCATTTTTCAGCTTTGCACCTTCTAAGAGGCATAGGCAGGGAGAGCCTTCAGAAATTCCTGCAAGTTTGAAGTATAGAGAGCATAAGCATCCAATGCCTAAACATCAGCAGCCGTCCCACCGGCCAGGAATCCCAATCTTCCAAATGTTCCTCTGAAATCATTATACCGGCTAAGCTCTTACTGACACATCCTGTCTCTTGGTCTCTGGAGGGCTTGTGTCTGAGGGATACCATTGACTCCCCATTAACTAGCATGTATTAGCTGCTCAATCATTGCTCAATAGACAGATGACCAACTGATTTTAGCATTTGAGTCTATCATAAAATATGTTTATCACCTCCCCACCCAAAAATCTTTCTTTTCTATTTCCTTCCTTTTTCTGTGTCTTATTCATAGACAAGAAACTACAATATTTTATACCTCTGGTAGGACTGCTGAATAAGGTTATGTAGGTTTTGGTATCGATCGCATAGAAGCATCCAGACAGGAAGACAGGTCTGCACTAAAATTCAGCCTGTGCTCTGCTCACGTGGTCATGTGCCTTTGCAAGGGGGTCTATCTAATCCAAGGTGGGGTGCCTTTTCTGCACCTTGGCATGATGGTACTGTCCACACTCCAATCCAGGTGTCCACGGTGGGGAGGGGGGGACTTCTCTCCCCCATGGACAGGCACTGTGTACTAAATCTTCCACACGGACGTGACATCTTCATCTAATGTTTGTACAGGCACCATGCAACCTGGTAATGGCCATGGCAGTAAAGTCAGTATTGTGGCACCATGGTCCATGCTCACCAAAAGCAGAAAGGGGGCAGGAAAGGTAAACAGGTGTCTTGCTTCATCAAGCCTGATGCCCGAAGTGCAGGTCCGTCGTAGTGGGATCCTGTTCCGTCTCCCAGCTCCATGAGGTACTCTGCACTTCAGAGCGGTTTGCTACTGTTCTCAGATGGTTTCATAATCATATAGATAACTCATTACAGTCTTTTCCTCTCTGCCCGAATATTCACTTTAAAAGCATCTCTGACTAATGATGAATTTTTTTGCACCATCTGTACATAGGTGAGATGGAAGGAGTTTAAAAGCAAAGGCCCCATATAATCCTAATTGTCCTCTCAGCCAAGATTTTTCCATTCATGCTCCCATTGAATCTGTTGTGTGAAGTGCTAGCAATTAGAAGAAATGAATAGTTTCTATCTTTTCCCTGTGCGCCCCCTGTTTGGCTCTGCTAATGTCTAATGAATGGGCTGGAGAGCAGGAGGCTGCAGATCAGCCAGGCCCTCACTGAGCTCCTGCTGGGATGTGAGGGGTACAGAGAGGTGGGAAAACTGGGTCCAGCCCTCCTAGTGTGCTGGTCCAGCCATGGGCCAATGGCTTCATACAAGTAACTGTGCTTCTTTCTTGGCTGGTGGTAGGATTTCAAATATACTTTTTAGTTTCCCTCCAAAAGAATGGATTATAGGATTTAAGTGGACAACTTTAATAAAAGAAGGAGGCTGGTGTGATAAAAAGAGGGCATATTCGAGATGAGGAAAGACAGGTGAGCCCTGACTCCTAAAGGGAGCAGTCGACAACCCTGTCTCCTGGGAGAAGTCCAGGCATTCAGTGCTTTTAAAGAAGAAGGTAAATTTTGATGTGAAACCCAATGAGTTTTTAAATGTTGGTTCAAATCCATCCATCCTTCCTTCCTTTCTTCCTTCCTCCCTCCTTCCCTCTCTCCCTCCCTTCCTCTTTTCCTTCCCCTCTCTGTCTGTCTTTCTTTCATTCATTCTTTTAGAGAGTGCCAGAAGTGGTGGGGAGAGGGAGAATCTTAAGCAGGCTCCATCCTCACGGACGCTTAACTGACTGAGCCACCCAAGCGCCCCTCACATTCTTTAAAAACATAGTGGGATTTAAGAAACAAAACAGATAACATAGGGGAAAGGGGAAAAAAGAAAGGAAGGCAAACCATAGGAGACTTAACTATAGAGAACAGACTGAGGGTTGATGGAGAGAGGTGGGTGGGGGATGGGCTAGATGGGGGATGGGGATTAGGGAGAACATTTGTGATGAGCACTGTTGTATGTAAGAGATGAATCACTAAATTTCCTGAAACTAACATGACATTGCATGTTAACTAGCCAGAACTTAAATAAAAAATTGAAACATGAAAGAAATGAAATAAAACAGTATGGGACAGATTGCTTCCACAGTGGGATTCAGTCCTTTTGCTGAACTTGTGACTTCTGAATTAGTCGTGGTGGGTGCAGAGCAGAGACCTGGATTGTCCTGTTTTAGAGTTGTTCCCAGTGGGCCGTCTACCACAGCGGGGTACAGATAGTCATGGTGTTGGGAGGTTGGCAAGCATGAAGCTGGGGATTAATAGTGGGGGGCTTACCACATGAGGCTGTGTGTGATGGGAAGGGGGGCAGGAATGCCTGCCCATGGAACAGAGGGCCAGCCTCTCTTCCCAGAGCCTGGCACTGGCCCCAGGCTGTGACAGATGTTGCCACATACTGCATAGTTGGCTTAGAGCTGATCATACCCAATCTCTGTGAAGGAGGAGGCCCAGAGACCAGTCAGGGTTCTCCAGGAGACTAGAACAGTAGGGGATATATAGATATATATGTATATGTACAGAAATATTTTTAGATTTATACAACATTTATAAATACATATAAGTATAAAAATATATGTGTATAAATGTATATATGCACACATGTATGTATGGTTTATTTTAAGGAATTGGCTTATAGAATTGTGGGGCTGACAAGTCTGAAGTCTGTAGGGCAGACCAGCAGTTTGGAAAATCAAACAGGTTGGAAATTTAGGCAAGCTTTCTGTTACGGTTTTTTTTTTTTTCCTTCCAAGTTTTTATTTAAATTCCAGTTAGTTAAGATATAGTGTAATACTAGTTTCATATGTATGATTTAGTGATTCATCACTTACATATAACACCTGGTGCTCATCACAAGTGCCTTCTTAATTCCCATTGCTCATTCTGCCCCCCCCGCCCCCGCCAGTTCCCCTCCAGCAACCCTGTTTGTTCTTTGTTGTTAAGAGTTGGCTTTATAGTTTGCCTTTTTCTTTTTCCCCCTATGTTCATCTGTTTTGTTTCTTAAATTCTGCATATGAGTGAAATCATATGGTATTTGTCTTTCTTTGACTGAGTTATTTTGCTTAGCATTGTACTCTCTAGCTCCATCCACTGTGTTATGGCTTTGAGGCAGAATTTCATCTCTCAGAAGTCTGTTTATGCTCTTAAAGCTTTCCATTGATTGGATGAGGCCTACCCACATTATCCAGGCTAATTTCCTTTACAGTCAACTGTTTGGAAAAGTTAACCGCATCTACCTAACACATTTACAGCAATACCTAGATTGGCGTTTGTTTAATAACAGTACTATAGCCTAGCCAAGCTAACACATGAAACTTGACCATCGTACCCCAGTTTGTTATCATGATGCTGGGGTGAGGAAAGCATGAGGTTAGGTGAGGATGGGAGTCCAGTACAGCACCTGGCACAGGGCCCCACATGCTCTGTCAACAGTGCATTTGAATGAAATTATTTCATTCTGACCTCAGCCATGAGGAGCAACTGTCTTAAAGTGCATAAAGTTTAAAGCTTCCAGACCTCTGGCTTGCACAGGATCCTTCCAGAGTGCTGTACCTAATTTTGTGCTGATAACATTGAATTCTTTTTCTTGGTCCTTGTAGAAGCTCTAGATAGACCTTTCAGTACCTGAACTGCCTCTTTGAGCTCTACCACTATTTCTGTGGTCTCCAGCCGGTCCTTCCATGTGCTTGAGCCTCAGTTTCTCCATTTGTGAGTTGGGGAGACAATGCTAACCATTTCTGGGGTTCTTTCCAGGAGAAGAGAAGAGGCTGTGTAATTATGAACATAGAAAAAAATCTAAATGCTTTCTTCTAGTTTCTGCTTCTCAAAAGTGTTCTAATATTAGTTATTTTGTTAGCTAAAAAAGTAGCACCAAATTCCGGTACTCAACAAAATAGGTAATTTAAAGTATGAGGATGTATAATTCCCCGCTCACAAGTGGCATAAAAAGCTATTTTCATTTTGAATAACTAGCTTTCCAAATGCTTCACATTGGAAACATAGGCATCACACAGCCAGGTGAATGGTATCTGGGGCCCTCATTAAGTATTGCCTGGAGCCTGGCACTGTGCTGAGGGTCTCACACACTATTATTCAACCTGCTTCTCATGGCGGCAGTGAGGCAACTGTCATCATCCCCGTTTTACAGATGGAGAAACTGAAGCACAGAGAAGTTGAATTTAACTATCCGAAGGTTACATAAGCAGCAGAGCCTGAGATTCAAACCCCATAGTGTGCTGGTCTGTTAGCTTGAGATCTAGAAGTGTAAGGGTAAATAAGAGGAACTTCTGAGAGCGGCGAGGAAAGCATTTGCTTATGGTAGCCATTTAACCCAGTAGAATCAGGTCCTCGGCTTCCTCTCAGGGAACCACCTCAGGGCTGTTTGAGATGGTTGTGCAGAGCATGCACCGCCCAAGTTTCCTGATCCTGGACAAGCAGAGGTTGAAATCTCAACTGTGCTTCACTATATTTTTATTTTTTTTAAAGATTTTATTTATTTATTTGACAGAGAGAAACACAGAGAGAGAGAGAGGGAACATAAGCAGGGGGAGTGGGAGGAGAAGCAGGCCTCCCGCTGAGCAGGGAGCCTGATGTGGGCCTCGATCTCAGGGCCCTAGGATCATGACCTGAGCCGAAGGCAGCCACTTAACGACTGAGCCACCCAGGCACCCTGTGCTTCACTATAAATAGAGGTCGCTCCAGAGGTGCACTGGCCCAGAGAGGAGACTTCTCACTCACACATTTCATCTTGTAGAGCCGGCCCTGGCCAGTCTTTCAAATTCTTCCCATTCTTCTGCAATTCTCCATTCTCACCATTAACATGCTCTCCCTGTTCCTTTCTAAACATTTCAGTCTTCCCAATTTTATGGGCCGTCTTCTTTGTGCAAATCCTCCCGACATCCTGCTTTACTATGCAATGGTCTTAATTCCCTTTCAGCAACACTTCATTCATTCATCAGCACACTTCTGTTAAACATTTGCTTGTGGGCCCTCTACTGATCTAGGTGTTGGAATTAGAATAAGGATAATTTCAGAGTTGAGTGAGAAAGTCATAGTCATCAAGAAGTTAAGATTTGGAACCCCTGGGTGGCTCAGTCGGTTAAGCATCTGACTTCAGCTCAGGTCATAATCTCAGCATCCTGGGGTCCTAGGATTGAGCCCCAAATTGGGCTCCACCCTCAGTGGGGAGTCTGCTTGTCCCTCTCCCTCTCCCTTTGCCCCTCCCCCTGCTTGTACTCTCTCTCTCCCTCTCTCTCAAATAGAATCTTAAAAAAAAATTTCAGGGGTGCCTGGGTGGCTTCAGTCACTTAAGTGTCTGCCTTCAGCGTAGGTCATGATCTCAGAGTCATGGAATCAAGCCCTGCATTGGGCTCAGTCAGACTGTGGGTAGACAAAAACCTTGTCTTGGATCATTATATAGAAAACTCTCTGATATTAGATGCATATATATCAGGACCTTAATGTTTAATGGATGGAAGGATATGTAGAAAAGTATTAGCTTGCTTATACAAGTGGTAGATTACTTGCTTCAGATAATTATATGCTAATGCACAAAAATGGTCATTTCATTTTTAGAAAATCACTTAAAAATATAACTTATTTTTTCAAAAATGTATTAGCCCTTTTGCCTGGGCTCGATCCCGGGACCCCAGGATCATGACCTGGGCTGAAGGCAGACACTTAATTGACTGAGCCACCCAGGGGCCCCTGAATTTGTTTTTTTGAGGAATAAAATTTTTACAATACAGCTTCACATTTCCTAATTTTTCTATCAGTTCTAACCCAACCTTGCTGCATGAATGTATCCTTAATGCTTGGTGCATTTATGATGCAAGGGTCATTCACATAGGAAGAAATCTCAAAAGGTTCTTGGTGTCTAAAGTGTATAACTTCATGTTAGAGCTGAGAAAAAAAGAGAGTTTTTTGTTTTTCTGTTTTTTTTTTTTAAAGACTTTATCTATTTATTTGACAGAGAGACAGAAAGATCACAAGTAGGCAGAGAGGCAGGCAGAGAGAGGGGGGGAAGCAGGCTCCCTGCTGAGCAGAGAGCCCAATGCGGGGCTCGATCCCAGGACCCTGAGATCATGACCTGAGCTGAAGGCAGAGGCTTAACCCACTGAGCCCCCCAGGTGCCCCTGAGAAAGTAGACTTTTTTAACAAAAGAGATCTGGGTAGAGATTAGAATGTGGAATCAAGATTTAAACACATTTCCATAGTTACTTTAAGCAATTGTGGCAGCATCCCCTTTATTCATATTTAATGAATGTTTTCTCCAAGGAGAGCATTTTTGTATGCATGTAATGGTAAATCCATTGATAATATATACATATGCTCATTATAACATAATCTAAACCTGCTAATTATGGAGCAGTTTGTGTCAGCAACAGGATTTTATACTTCTGCCTTCTAGCATGTACTTTTCTTGCCAACCATGGATACACAAAGGAATGACTGAAACTTTCTGTAAAATTTATGAGAAGGTCTTATTTTTATGATAAAAGATTCACCCTTCAACACACCCTCTGGTAGATTTTAAATTTACTCAAATTAGGTTAAATCACAGTAGACAACTAAAAAGCACATTGTTATTCTTTTTGAATTCAATTCCAAGCAAATCGCTGAGGTTTGTAAGGTCCCCACCAACTATTTGCAGTGTCCAGACCTCTGACTATCCCATTAAGTCATCAAAATACCAGTAGGTATGTGGTTCTACAGTGAGGGGAATGGGGACGTTTTTGGTTGTCACAGCTGCAAGCATGGAGATTGCTAATGGACTATGGTGGGTGGGGACCAGGCATACAGCTACACATCACACAATGAGCAGGGCAGTCTCCTACAGCAAAAACTTAGTCAGCCTGAGTGTCAATATGGTAAGGTTGAAAAACCCTGTCCTAGATCATTACATAGAAAACTCTCCAATGTGTGTGTGTGTGTGTGTGTGTGTGTGTATCAGGACCTTAACGTTTAATGGATAGAAGAATATGTAGGAAAAGTCTAGCTGGCTTTATGCGAGTGGTAGATTACTTGCTTCTGGTAATTGTATGCAGATGTGAAAAAGTGGTCATTTCATTTTAAAAAAATGACTTAAAATATAACTTGTTTGTTCAAAAGTGTATTAGCCCTTTGCCCCCTTTGTTTCCTATCTAAAGAGTTTGAATTCTATTCTCAGAACTTTATTTTCAGAAGTCATGAAGTGGTGGAGTAGACGAAGCAGATTGAAAGTATATGTTTTCCCCGAGTCAATACATTTGTCTCACTATTTAAAGTCTTCATAAAATTCCGAGGAGCCGTTCTGAACAATGTAATCTATTTTCTGGACAAGAGACAACTGAGGACCATTTCTGCTTCTTGTTTAAATCTCTTTCTTAGGTTTCTTTTCAGACTGCCCTGTCTCGTCCACTAGCATCAGCTGCCTGACACGTTTCCACCAGGGCTGGAGGTCTGTTGTTCTTGACATGCCGAGAGATTGGCTCTCTGGAAGCACCTTCTTCTTCTAGTAGACCCACAGTGTGCTGGTGGTGCACTTTGGCATGGACTTGCTTGCTCTCGCTTTCCGACTTGTAACTGGGAAGTCGTCTGGACACACCACACCGCAGCTCTCTTCAGAGCTCCCTGCTCCTTTGTTTCTATTTGAAATTCTCCTAAGGCTTGAACCCAGATGAAGCGTCCACGAGGACTCCGTCCCTGCTCTGTACCTCTGAGGCACCTCTGGTGACCTTGTCCTTCACAGCCCTTGTCCCTCCTGAGTGGGTTTGGCACCTGCAGAGGAGCAGCTGGTCAGTATGATAAGCTACAGGGTTGCCTGTCAGACCATCCTTCACGCTGGTTTTTTCTGGGAGTTGTTGAAACTGGAGCAACGACTACATCTTCTGTTAGCAGGCATGGGGCTAGGTTTGTCCCTGCTGGTAATGCGTTTATCTAGCCATTATCTTGAATTTGTATGTCCCAATTATTCCTACCTTGGGCACCAAGAACGTGCAAGCGTGGAGTCTTCGGTAACTTCTTGTCTTGGCTCTGCTTCAGCTGGTATCCCTTAGAGGAGGAAACCTTTACTGTGGACTTTCCAGACTCTCTCCTGCTGAACAGAAACCCCTGATTTGACACAGACCTTTGCTGTGACATTTTAAAAACACTTGGTGTTTATTGTTTCTTCAGAATTTGTAAGGGATACATGTTTATTCTAGATAAAGTTTGGAAGATATTTATATAAAGATTGGAAGTAACATATAAATCATCAGAAACTACTTATAATTTTTTACCATTTACTGTTAAAATTTTAGGCACATTGTTCTATATATATGTATATGTATACATATACATATGTATACATATATACATATATATGTATATGTATACATATATGTATATATGTATACATATGTATATGTATACATATATACATATATACATATATATAGAACAATATGTACAATATACATATACTATATATACATATATGTGTATATATATACAACATATACATATGTATATATACAACATAAACATATACAACATATACAATATATATATAGAACATATGTATATGTATACATATACATATATATGTATATATATATATGAGCATAAATGGACATGGGTTTTTTTTTAACTCAAAGATAGTATTGTTATTTAGTCTGTTTTACTCAAAGATCTGTCATTTACCTCTATCCTTATGTAGTTTGAGTATGAGTCATTTACCTTATGAGTTTGAGTAGTTTTTTTTTTTTTTTTTTGATTTTACTTATTTACTTAGAAAGAGAGTGAGCAAGAGGGAGAGAGAGAGAGAAGGTGCATGAGCCAGGGGAGGGGCAGAGAAGCAGACTCCCCGCTGAGCAGGGAGCCTGATGTGGGACTCGATCCCAAGACTCTGGGATCATGACCTGAGCCAAAGGCAGATGCTTAACCACCTGAGCCACCTAGGCGCCCTTGAGTAGCATTTTTAATAACTTCACAGTATTTTAACAGATGACGGAAACAGTGTTTTAGCAAATAACTGGAAGTTAGCATGCATGCACATATATACCTGTGTAAGTACATATCTGTTTCTTTACCAATTGCTTTTGATCTGTGTTTGTATTTGTTTTACCTTTTTCAGTGTGATAAGTCCCAGCATATCTGTTGACATCTGGTTGCTTATCTCAGAAGGTAAAGTCCTATACCTGTAATCGATGGGTTAAAAGGTTGTGAATGTTGCCTCAGACTGCACAATATCGTCCTTTTTGTGGCTATATCATCCTCTGCTGTATCACATCTTCCTGATCCATTTGTCTATGGAGGGACACTTAGGCTGCTTCTATATCTTGGCTATTGTGAATAGAGCTGCCATAAATGTAGGGGTGCACAACTTGTCAAACCCCTATGTTGTACACCTGAAACTAAGGTAACATTGTGTGTCAACTATACTCAAGGAAAATTAAAATAAAATACAAGAGACTAAATGATCAATGATTGCACTTACTACGTGGATACAAATAATAAAGCTATGGTTTTTGAAATTAAAAAAACGCCAAATGTTTTTAAGTCTTTGGATACATGTTGCCAGACAACCTCCAAAACGATGTTTGCCACTTACTTCATTGTCTCATTCTGAGTTGGCGAAACCTTTCACCACTCACCCTTGATTTTTTATCTTTCTTCAATGGCAAGTTTTCTGTCCTTTTATCATCAGGGACTTTGTATTCCAGAACTACCTGCTATTCCAATTTTTAAAAAAGTGTTCTAATGAGGAGTAGAACCTGGATTTGATCAGATAGGAGTCTGTGTCCATGTGATCCTGTGATTTCTGTTATTGGGTTTATCAGCAATGAAGGATTTCATTATTGCCTTTCCTGACATTGGGTTGTCCTTGCCTTTACAGCCCTTTGAACTTTTGTGGGTGCTCCCAGTTTAGGGGGAGTGGGCCTCCTGTGTGAGAAAGGAGGCTCCAGAGATGTCCAGGGGCTCATGGCCTGGAGGAGTCAGGCCTATCAGCCTTATACAGTCAAGGATATGTTTTGCTGCTCTTAGCCCACAGTTTCAGTAATGGTGTGTGGGCCATGTTTTCTGAGGAGTGCTGTGGTCTCCAGTGCCTTGGATAGGAGGGATAAGTTCATTCCAAGCAAACTTTGTTACCATTGAGACTTTACTATGCTGATCTCTCCCTGGGACCTCAAACTGGAGAGATGCTGGTGAGATATTTCAGCATTTCCTTGAGTACAGTATAACTGCGGTCTCAGGTTAGGAGTTAATGTCAGATTTCAATATCTTTGTTTAGCTCAAATGCAATCATTTATGGCAACTATGCCTTCCAGTTTATTATGGAAATTTGGAACCATTGACTGGTTTCAGTGTCGATGATGTATTATTCATTATTGATGTACTCATTTTCATCACAGTATAGGAGATTGATTTTAAAAGCCTGCACTTACGGCACATGGTACACTTCAGTACACTTGCATGAAGGTTTCTTTTTTTTTCTTTTTTTTTTTTTAAGATTTTATTTATTTATTTGTCAGAGAGAGAGTGCACAAACAGGGGGAGCGGCAGGCAGAGGGAGAAGCAGCCCACCTGCTGAGCAGGGGGCCCAGGTGGGGACTCAATCTCAGGACCCCAGGATCATGACCTGAGCCAAAGGCAGACACTTAACCAACTGAGCCACCCAGGTGTCTTGCTTGAAGCTTTCTAAGAAGGAAAAGAAAGAGACAAATTTAATGTACAGTCCTAAACATGTGTTGGATAACAACAACAGAAAGCCTTAAAAATATGTCTTTTTTATTTTGAGCATTAACTAATGTGCAGATAATTTAAAACTGTAGCATACCTGAACAGAGCAATTGATGTATTGTCTGTAATGAAGGTGGCATCATTCTGATGCATACCATTATTATCTGAAAAAATTTTATTTTAACCACTCCAATTATTTCAGTCACTGAGGCTGGAGGTAATTTTCTGAAAACTAGATTAAATATTACATTCACCTTTTTAAAATTATGGAAAGAATCATATTTTTAAGACACCATTTTCAGAGCTTTCTGTATAGTGGGGCCTGTGGACTAGTGCATTTTAGACCAAATTCGTGGTAGAAATTTGGTGTCCAGAACCTAAATACACCCCAAGCTTTCAGTAGTATTCTACATCTCCATAAATCTGTGAACATTATGTGCATAGGAAATCTTGTGAGTGCATGTAAAGAACTTCTAGATATGTTCCTTCACTGTAGAAAACAATGTAATTTGAAAGCTTATGGTGTGTCAAATATAGGAGGCCAAAGTCACAATGATTTAATGAAAAACAAATTTGAGTGTTTTCAACAACTCCAGAATATATAGGGCTGTGGAAGTTATCAAACAAAGCATTATCTGAGAAGAGTCTTTGTAGATAGGAGGGAAAACAGATAGCTCGATGTTGACAGTGAATGCCAAGTTTTAACAGTTAGCTTTACCAAAGCCATTTATTTGCAGCAATTCTCAGTGGGGTTGATCACACTTCTAATAATACTTGTGAATCTGTGTTGCAGAGCTACTCTAAACATGAGAAAATCATTCACGAAGTACTCATGTTAACTCATAAGCTTTAAGCGATTTAATAATGGATTGATAGCTTCATTTAAAAAAATTGAAAAGTAGATATTTTGATTGAAATATAACCAGCAGTGGTTTCAAGTTTTCTTAAGGTAGTAATCTCATATAATTGTGTCATCCTCTGTGTGATAGTGTGGAAATTGCAGATTGAATACAGCCCCGGTTTTCTGTGTTCAATGAATATATTGCTGTTAAGCTATATGTAAATCACATTTAAAAATCAATTGAATCATTTTAGATACATTAGAGGATCTGTGTGTGAAAGAATCCATTTGGGGGAGATTTTATACACTGATGTGTCATCTCCTAGTTTATAGTTTTAAATATAGATTTTCTTAGACTTGTTTAAAGTGTACATTTTAGTTAATCATTTTGACACACTGAGTTGACTTGGCCACATGGTCATTGCACATTTCTGGAGAGGAGAGGTTGCAGGGGTAAAACCAGATATGGAGCTGACAGCTAAGAGAGGGAACAGATTCCTGCAGGTGTATTTTATTTTTGTTTGATTTTTCTTGTTTCAAGCTTAAATAGAGGAAATTTTAAAAATTATGCAGTTCTACAAGAATTGCGGTGAATGACAGTAGATCTTTCTGGCTCTTCTCTTATCTTGGTTCCCACCATCCTACGTCAACCAGTCTAGCTTTTAGAGATATTTCTCCTGAGTTTTACCTCTGTTTTTCTAAAAAGCAAGGTTATACAGCCCATTCTTGATTTGTTTTATAGTTTTTGATACTATCTATTGACGTTCTCCCTTAGGAAATAGGGACTTTTCTCTTTCTCTAACCTCCCCACTAAATGGGATACCTTCCTTATCCTAGGTGTATTATGATGTTTTTAAGAACCAATCTTTGGTTTCATAATATTTGATAATGTAAATGTGATAAGATATTCAATTCTTTTTCATCCGAGTTTCTGTGTAAAAAAAGGGAAATTTGCAATTGAGTTGTAAGACTGAACTGAATGGCTGAGGGCTAGCTGCTTGTACTGTGGTCATGAAGGAGAGGTTGCTGGGTTAGAAATACTGCTGAGAGAAATCCGAAATCAATCATATGGAAAGACAGACTCAGAGCTGAGTGGGGCAATGACTGCAGAAGAGTATCCTGGGAACATATGCGGATCCTGGAGGGAGGACTGGCCCTGAGCCATTGTTTTCCTGCTCAAGATGACTCTGTGTGTGTGTGTGTGTGTGTGTGTGTGTGTGTGGTGTGGTGAGACAGGGTGACAGTGTAGAGGAGCGTGGAGTGGTGGAGGTGGTCTGGGGGATTGAGGGATTGAGTTGTTTTTTGACTTCTAGACATTCCCCTATTCTTGGCTTTACCTGCGTCTTTTGTGGGCATCCGTTGCCCCTCATCCTGAGTCCTTTGGGGGCTGGCTGTACAAATTCTAAGAGATAGGATTTCCCCCACTGCTGACACTTTTGGGGCTAATTTCATCTGCTCTCCAGTTCTCAAGATTTACCTATTGTTTTTTCCTCTTCTTCTTTCTCTTTTTTGTAATGAATTTTTTTTCTACTGTCATGATTCATGTGGTTTGGGCTCAGAGTGGTGGGAAACGTATGTGTTCAATGCACATTTAGCTGGAATCTCAAAATTTATTTGAATATAAAGATATTTTAAGGCAGTATCTGTCTGTAGGATAAGAAGGCAAGTAATTATTTTATTTTATTTTATTTTTTTTTAAAGATTTTACTTATTTACTTGACAGATAGAGATCACAAGTAGGCAGAGAGACTGGCAGAGAGAGAGGAGGAAGCAGGCTCCCCGCCGAGCAGAGAGCCCCACATGGGGCTCGATCTCAGGACCCTGGGATCATGACCCGAGCCGAAGGCAGAGGCTTTAACCCACTGAGCCACCCAGGCGCCCCAGAAGGCAAGTAATTATTGACCTCTTTTGTAGAAATAGAGATATTTGAATATTTGTGCATTACTTTTTTTATGCTCCTGACCTTGAGTCAGCTGTTTCATCCTTCTTGGAGGTGGAAGGGAAGTGAAATGATCATATTCAGGGTTCCTCAAGATGGTGCTTCCCTGAATAGCAGCCACCATGGAGTCATACCACATATTCTACTTGCACAGATTCAACAATTCAAAAGAAAAAGAGCTTACAAAAGATTTCCCTTTGCCCCATGGAGTTCCATGTACTCCGTCCCTCAAAGATTTAAAAAAAAAAAATACAAAGAAAATTTAAGAGAATCAGTTCTTGGCTTGTGTGCTTTCAAGGACACAAGTGTGGAAATTTAAAGATGAATTAAGAGATTTTTCAAGGGTTGCTTTTTCTATACTTAAGGTTTGCCTCAAAATCTGATTTTCTTTTTTTTTTTTTAAATGTTTTTATTGTGTTATGTTTGTCACCATACAATACATGAAAAACCTGCTTTTCTTAATAAAGATTTTTATTTATTTGACAGAGAGAGTGTGGGTGCAGGAGCAGGAAGAATGGCAGGCAGGGGGAGAAACAGGTTGCCCGCTGAGCAAGGAGCCTGCTCTGGGACTCAATCCCAGGACTCCAGGATCATGAGCTGAGCTGAAGACAGATGATTAACTGACTGAGCCAGCCAGGCACCCTTAAAATCTGATTTTAGACCCTAACTCTGTATTACATACGAAGCCATTATAATCATTCTACTCCACTATACAGAACCAAAATACTGAACACATTCTTATTCCTGTGGCTGTATGATGTCATGAAAAAAGTTGAATCTTATAATTCATACAACCTTGGGTTCAAGCTCTATCTATACCATAGTGGACATATTATTTAACTTTCCTTAATCTTTAGTCTTTTGCCTCCAGAGTGATTACAGTTATAAGCTAGTTAATAGGTTTAAGAGTTAATGCTAGGCAATATTTTAAGCACTGTGAAGTGCTATGTACACAGTAGATGCTTAAAAGATTAATATGTTGACCCCACAGCTGAAAGTTCACTTATTATTTTTCATGGATCAGGTATCTCATTATTTTCAAGATTTTGATGTAGGTCCAAGAATATTAGCTCACATTTATTGAACCCATATTACCTCATGTCGTTCTAAGTTCTTTATATGTATTGACTCATTTAATTCTTAGAACCACTGTGAGTTAGCTACAGTTGCAATTCTTATTTTATATATAAGTTAACTTAGGCCCAGAGAGGTTAAATAACTTACCTAAGGTGTCAAAACTGCTAAGTGGTAGAGCTGGGCTATTTGAACTGAGGATCACAATAGCATTTCCCAGCCTGATTTAGGAGAAGAGATGACCTCTACCTCTTTCTTATACTTTGACCCTCTGGAAATTTCCTCTGTGTTTCTCATTTCAATGGAAAAATCATAGGAAAGTTATTTTGGGTAGTATGTGAAGTAGAATACATAGGTTTTGTTTTTTGAGTTGTAAATTAAGGAAACCAAACTCAAAACTAGTTTGGGGAAAAAAGGGAATTTTTTTGGGATTCAAAGAAAGATTGATTCACTTGTGGGAAGGGTACTCATGAAAGCTAGGCTCAGGAACAGCCGGCATTAGGGAATCGAATCCCACCAGGGTTTTCTTGCATGTTCCATTCATGCTTTGCTATATGTGTTGACTCTTGCCTTTCTCACTGTGGACGGGCTTTCTATTCAGTGCAAAAACTATTGCTGCTGATGACCCAGGCTTAACATTTTATATGACTGCAGCCATGTGAGAGTGCAAACTTTCCTTCTCAGATGTGGTTTAAAGAATCCCAGGAAGGGACTGAGTTGGGGCCTTATACTCAGAACACCTAACTGTAGGGTGAGAGTGAAGTCATAGAGAATGTGGCTTCTCCTGAGGCAGCCCTGAAGACTTGGGGTCTTGGAAGGTGAGGGCAGGTGTATCAGATAGGAATGCTTTTGGCTGCAAGTAACAATGCAGTGTAAACTAGTGGTGACTTAACACTTATTTACTATTACAACAAAAAATCTGGGGTTAGAGTTGAACCTTTATATCAGTGACATCTTAACAATCTTGTAGCATTGTCTTTTTTCCACTCTGTCTTCTCTCTATAGGATTTTCACATTCCTGCTTGTCATCTCTTCATTTTTATGGCTGCCAGAGGTCCAAATACCTTGTGCCCATTCAAGGTGAGACTAGAAAAGTTCTCATGGTAGCAAACTTTATTCTTTCATTATGTTTTGTCTACTTTTTTCAGAACCTCACGCCAGACTTCCCTTTATGACTTACCAGCCAGCAGAGAGCCATGTGAATATCCCATGTGAAGGAATATGGAAAAATGAGCAACTGGCTTATTAGCCTTCATTGTGAGAAGCAACGACTGAGTAGGGGTTAGGAATGGCTATTATTTTAGCCAGTTAACATTGTCTGCTTAGTAGCACATTGAAAAGGTCATATACCATGATCAAGTGGGATTTATCCCTGGGATGCAAGGATGGTTCAGCATACACAAGTCAATACATGTGATGTGCCACATTCACACAATGAAAGATAAAAAAATCATCTCCTTAGGTGCAGAAAAAGTATTTGACAAAATTTGGCATCATCTTATGATAACAACTCTCTGCAAATTAGGCACAGAAAGAATGTACCTCAACATAATAAAGGCCAGATATAACAAACCCACAGCTAACATCCCACTTAATAGTGAAAAACTTAAAGATAAGGAACGAGACAAGCGTGCCTGCACTTGTCTCTTCTGTTCAACATAGTATGGGAAGTTTTAGCCAAAGCAGTTAGGCAAGAAAAAGAAATAAAAGGCATTCAAATACAAAAGAAAGAAGTAAAATTGTCTCTGTTTGTAGATAACGTGATCTTATATAAAGAAAACCTCAAAGACTCCTTTAAAAAGCTGTTAAAACCAATAAATGGGGGTGCCTGGGTGGCTCAGTTGGTTAAGTGTCTTCCTTCAGCTCAGGTCGTGATCTGAGGGGCCTAGGATCGAGCCCTGCATCAGGTTCTCTGCTCAGTGGGGAGCTTCTCCCTCTTGCTCTCCTGTGATTGCTTTCTGTCAAATAAATAAAATCTTAAAAAAAAACAAAAACCCAAAACACCAATAAATGACTTCAATAGAGTTGCAGTTTACAAAATCAACATGCAGAAATCAGTTACATTTCTATACTCTAACAACAAGCTATCTGAAAAAGCAATTAAGAAATTTCTATTTATAATAACATCAAAAGAATAAAATATTTAGGAATGAATTTAACAAAGGAGGTAAAAGTGCTACACACTGGACTATAAAATACTGATGAAAGGAATTGAAAACACAAATTAATGAACAGCTATCCCATGTACATAGTTTGGAAGAGTTAATATTGTTTAAATGCCCATGCTATCCAAAGTGATCTACAGATTCAGCTCAACTCTGTCAGAACTCCAGTTGACATTTTTTACAGAAATAGAAAAAAAAATTACGATTTATAGAGAACCACTAAGGACCCCTAATAACTAAAGAATTCTTGATCAAGAACAACAAAGCTGGAGGCATTGCACTTCCTGATTTCAAACTATACTAACAAGCTGTGATAATTGAAAGAGTATGATACTGGCATCAAAACAGGTACATAGATCAGTGGAACAGAATCATGAGGCCAGAAATAAACACATGCATATGTGGCCAACTAATTTTCAACAAAGATGCAAGAATACACAATAGGAAAAGGATAGCCTCTTCAGTAAATGGTGTTGGAAAACTGGATGTCCACATGCAAAGAATGAAATTGGACCTTTATCCTGCATTATACACAAAAATCAACTCGACGTGGATTAGAAACTTGAATGTAAGATCTGAAACTATAAATCTTCTGGAAGGAAACATAGAGGTAAATCTCCCTGACATTGGACTTGGCAACGCTTCTTAGGATTTGACACCCCAAAGCACAGGCAACAGAAGCAAAAATAGATAAGTGTGACTATATCAAACTAAAAAGTTTCTGTACAGCAAAGGAAACAGTTGAAGTGAAAAGGCAACCTATGGAATGAGAAAAATATTTGCAAGCCATATATCCAATAAAATGTAATATCCAAAATATGTAAGGAAGTTTACAACCAAATAGAAAACCAAATAACCCAATTGAAAAATGGGCAAAGAATATAAATAGAATTTTTCTGCAGAAGACATACAAATGGCCAATAGGTATATGAAAAGGTGCTCACCATCAGTAATCATCAGGGAACTACAAATCGAAATTACAGTGAGATATCACCTTATACCTGTTAGGGTGGTGATTATCAAAAAGTCAAAAGATAACAAGTGTTGGCGAGAGTGTGGAGAAAAGGGAACTCTTGTACAGTGTTGGTGGGAGTATAAGTTGATACAGTTGTTATGGAAAACAATAAGGAGGTTCCTCAAAAAATTAAAAAGAGAGCAAACATATGGCTCAGCAGTCCCACTTCTGGGTATATATGCAAAGGAAAGAAAATCACTACCTCAAAGAAATATCTGTACTCCCATGTCTACTGCAGCATTTTCTACAATAACCAAGCTATGGAAAAAACCTAAGTGTCCATCTGTGGAGGAATAGGTCAAGAAAATTATATATATGCATATATACATATATATATACACACACATATGTAATAGACTATTATATGGATATGTATAATTATAAATATATATAATTATTATATATATAATGGAATAATATTCAGCCTTACAAAAGGAGGAAGTCTTGCCATTTGCGACAACATGCATGAACATGGAAGACATTATACCAAGTGAAATGAACCAGACACAGAAAGAAAAGTAATACTTGATATCACATGTATGAGGGATCTTAAAAGAAAAAAAAGAGAAAACAGACATAAAACGGAACTCATAGTCACAGAGAGTAGAATGGTAATTACCAGAGGCTGGGGCATGGGAGAGAAGAGATTTTTTTTAAAAAAAGGAAAATAGAATGGTGGTTACCAGTGGCTGGAGAAATGGGGTCATGGGGAGTTATTGTTTAAAACGTATGGAGTTTCAGTTTTGTAAGAAGAAAAGGGATCTGGTGATAGATGGTGGTAATGCTTGTTCAACAATATGAATACATTTAATACAACTAAACTATACACTTAAAAATGGTTAAGATAGAAAATTATAGGGGGATAAAAAGGAAAAACAACTTTGGGTGAAGGAGGGGCAAACTTGTCTATTGCTGTGGAAGTGGGAAGAAGGGTATTAGGCAAAGTCTCACAGATGTGTACTACATAATACATAAAAAGTCCTGGGGCGCCTGGGTGGCTCAGTGGGTTAAGCCTCTGCCTTCGGCTCATGTCATGATCTCAGTGTCCCGGGATCGAGTCCTGCATCGGGCTCTCTGCTCAGCAAGGAGCCTGCTTCCCCTCCCCCTCTCTTTGTGTGTTGCTCTGCCTACTTGTGATCTCTCTCTCTCTCTCTCTCACTCTCACTCTGTGTCAAATAAATAAATAAATAAAATCTTAAAAAAAAAAAAAAAAAGTCCCGAACTTAGACCTTAGCAGTTTGGAACTGCCTTCGAAAGACAATACCCAGTCATTTATACTCTATTGTTGCCTCTCAAGCAGAATTTGGGCCTTTCAGCCTTTGGGCTCTCTTCACGGTACTTTGTTCCCAACACTTTTGTTCTTTTCCTCCATAGCTGCCAGAACTTTTCACCTTATTTCAAGGCCCACTTCAGGCTGTCAAGTTCATGGTGGCAACCTGTTCCTTTGAATTCATACCACTTCTTGACCAAACAACTTTTATGTAATATGCTACCTGATGATGACTTATATTTTGCTGTTTCAACCTATTATGTATCCTTTGATACAAGGTGTCTGATCTCATCTTAAACAGAACAGCCCTTCCTCTATTACTTTGTAAAGAGTGTACCAAAAAACAGAATGCATAGTAGGTACTCAATTTATGTTGGTTAATTTGTCTTTACCAGAATATTTAATTAAAGCCCCGATTTATCCATGAAGAGTAATTTTAATCTATGGCGTGCCTCTGAAGTACTTTGGAAGCGAGAACTGGGGGAGGAAATACCTTTAGTGCACAATCTTTTTGCCTAGTTCAAGCTTGGCTTTAGGACATCTACTTAAATGACATCTTCCTCCTCAAAACCTCTGATTGTTCATCACTACACAGGTAACAACCAATAAAGACTATCTTTTCCCGCTCCGAGTTGCTGTTGGGTTTGTATTATGGACCAAACAGTTACTATGCTTGTCTACTGTGCTATTTTGGTTCCTCCTGTTTTTGAAGTATTTGCAGTAATACCCATGGATTGTTGAATTTTACTTTCTCTGGAGTCAAGTGACTATTATGCACGGGCAGAAAAGGAAAGAAAAGAATTTAACGTAAGCACTGCAGTTTTTCAAAAGAAGTCAAGTTCTTTTGAGAAAGGGGAGTTCGCAATGGGAAGTGTGCTGCTCTGTGAAGACGTGAGATGCTGCAGAACACTGGAGCCTGCAACGGGCTCCGTGTTTGCCTAGTATTTGATGAATGAAAATTCTATTTGTACTTGAGGATGATAGAATTTGAAATGGTTGTATTCCAGCTTCATAATATTCTTGAGAGTGTGGCCGCATTTTTTTGTGTCTTTTTTTTTCTTTTCATCTTTGATGTCCAGCTGGTATTTTGAGACAAGAGTATGATTATGGAATTGGATTTGAAGAGCAGCACTAAATCATTCTCACTTGGTACTTGACCTTCATCCTAAACAGAATAGATTTCATGGGAGAAATCAGGTTGGGGAAGATATAATTTAATTCTGCCATGGGTCAAGCAGAAAGGTTAAGTCTTTTAAGTTCCTCATTCTATGATACTGCTTGGTGAGGTTTTGAAAAAGCAGTTTTTAATACTGGGATCATTTCATACCTGTCCCATGTGTTTTTATTAATTACTATAACACACAAGCACATTTGAAATAAGTTTTCCTTGCTCGGATTTCTTCTTGTATCTTTTAGGAAATGGGCATTCCCCCCACCCCTTTTTTTGTGAATTAAATTTAAAAATTGTACTGATTCTGCATTGACATGCCAGGTGGCAACTGGTTAGTACTTCAAAAATGTAAGGCTGTGATTTCACCATCTGTTTAAAGAAGTTGTTGGACTCATTTGTTTCCTTCCTCCTCTGCACCTCAGAATAAGATGACTGATGAGGGTTATTGTGAGTTGTCTTCTATACCTTTCTTCTTAAGCTTTTATATAACCTGGTGTTGGATACTTGCACCAGGGACCTCTGCTTCTCTGTTCCTCAGAGTGTGCATTCTGGGGGAGGTCCTCCTCCCTCTCTGTGCTCAGATTCGCCACGGTCACAGTATGGCACTAGTGTATTTTTCTCTTGGAGGAGAAATCCTGTGTCTGGTGGGTGGGCTGATTGGATCTTGACTGAGGTTACTAATATTCCAAACACTTTTGCTTTGGAGAATTTCTTTGTAGACATAATTGTGTCTATACAATCTTCTCAGTTCTTTAATGAATATATATTACTTTAACTTTTTCTCCAGGCCTCACAGCTGACTCTGTTGCTTTTCCTTCTTTTACCTCCCATCACCGGACATGTTCAAAACTGAGTGCTCTAAACGATACACGCCATTGTGAGGAGATTGGCTGGCAATGATTTCCTTCCCTCTCAGCGGTACTTTCCATGTGAATGTCAGCATGGTGCTGACCTGTTGCTGCTCCTTGCAAATCTCTTTCCTGACTCTGGCCTCCACCTTTGCACCTACTCTGTTAAGTTCAGATTTAACCTTTACCAGTCATTTTCCACTCACCCAGCTCTTTGTTCATAATGGCCAGTAGTTAACATCCTCCCATCTGTTTGTGTGTTGTTTTGTATATGGGTCCTAATAATTGCTTCCTTCAGATCTGACCAGATTTACATGGTGGTTAGTCTTATTTGGGGCAGAGATAGTAGCCATGGGTGCTAATTCCACCTTCCTGTAAAACTGCGATTATCTGTTGGGCTAACGTCCTCTGGGCACAGTGAATATAATGGTTTGGGCACATTTGGGAGTGCTTAACGGCATAATTGTATTAATTTTCTGGGAAGCGTGGGGTCACAAAAAGCCAGCAAGGCCTGAGCTGATTCTAGTGTACGATTTTCTTATAACAAAATAATGATGAAATAGCTCTCTGTAGCATTCCTGTGACATACAACTGTAGATCAAGATTTAAAAGGGACCGATGAAGGCAGATATCAAAGGCACCGTTCTTCTGTCCAGGATTGTACCATACGTCCCCTGACCCACATAAAACTCAGAGGCTCATGCAAGGCCAGCAATCTCAGAGTGCCACACAGTAACTCGGCGTTTGAGGGCAAGGTCTTGATTCTCTGCTCTCCCCCTCTGGCACCTGGCACAATGCTGCCTGCCTGGTAAGCATTCTTGAAAATTTGTCAAATAAAATGATGAGTTCAGAGATAGAGTGAGTAATCCATATACCACACTATGTCCACACAGAGCACATGAGGCAGCGTGGTCCACAGTGTGGCTGAGACTGGAAGCCAGACCCTCCGTTTCCATTCTGACACTCTGATCACAGGATCACTTCTGTCCCCATCCCCAAATATATGCCTTCGGTCTTCCCTAAGATTTCTCCAGAGAGACAGTCTGGTTTGCAAAACCTTAAGCATCAGGGACCTGACTTCAAGCTGACTGCCATCCCGTGTAGTAGGCAATATGGTTTCTTGAATCCATCTTTTTTTTTTTTTTTTAAAGATTTTATTTATTTATTTCACAGACAGAGATCACAAGTCAGACAGAGATTACAAGTAGGCAGAGAGGCAGGCAGACAGAGAGGGGGAAGCAGGCTCCCTGCTGAGCAGAGAGCCCGATGCGGGGCTCGATCCCAGGACCCTGGGATCATGACCTGAGCCGAAGGCAGAGGCTTTAACCCACTGAGCCACCCAGGTGCCCCTCTTGAATCCATCTTGAAGAAGCAGACCATTCCCAGGATTGCGTAGGTATTGCCCCTCCCACCTTCTCTTTTTCTTGATTTTTGTCCCCATAACAATATACATGCCTTAAGGAGCTGTTGGTGCTGTTATCAGGAGAGGTGTATGGAGAGCTTACATTGCTTTTCTTGTGGTTCCACTTTTAAAAAAATTTTGTGTACTTCTGACTTCTTGTGCCCTATCACTGTCCCATTAGTAGCCAAAGACGTGGGTGGGTCCAGTCACTCTTGATATCTGATCATCAAAGATTAGTTCTTTGATCTGACGCAGACACTATGGAGCATCTATGCATAGGCCACCATTCTAGGTATTGAAGACAGAGTGGTCAAATGGACAAGTCTCTACCCTTGGAAAGATTGTATTCTGGAAAGGAGAAGCAGACAGCATGTAAACAGAAACTGTAGTATGTCAGATGGTGAGTGCTGTGGACAAGAGTAAAGCAGGGGCGGGAAATTGCTGAGTGAGGGGGTAATAACTTTACACAGTGAGGTCGGGGCAGGGCTACCTGGAAAGGGACATTTGAGCAAAGACCTGAAGTAGGTGAAGAAACAGGCTATGTGGAAGCTGCAAGAAGATCTTAGAATCCATTCTTGACCTGCCCAGATCTAATATCCCATAACACATTGGATCCAAGGTGAACTTGTAGGAATTCTGTTATAGAGCAAATACAGGTGAATTGCAATAGGACAAAAGCCAGGACAGATGCCATTGAATAGTGAAGGACGTCTCAGCATCGCACCGTGCCAGACCGAGAGGTCGCAGCTCCCTGCCAAGGATGTGTGTCTGTTGTCTGTAGCTCACCACAGCCCCCACTCAGGGTTGATCAGTTAGCTCCTGGGCCTCTGTAGGTATTGGGTTTCATGAATTTGATTGGCAATATCTGCTATTTTGAAAATACCAAATGTTTAGAAAACTGTAGAAGCGGGATCCAAGGACTATTTCCAGATTTCTGCTCCTTTATCTGGAATCCAAACTAGTCTCCCATCCGTCTTGCTTTTCCTTTATTTTTAAACCTGATCTTCCACTAGCGTCAGTGGAGCTGCTGTGTTGAGTCTGTCTTGATGTTCCAAGATGTGAGACCAAATGATCAACGCGGCAAAATGCAATGGATGGCGTGTGTGTGTGTGTGTGTGTGTGTATGCATGCAGGGGTGCATGTATAAATTACGGGAAACCTATAAGCAATAGGAGTACAAACCAGAACTTGAAGTCATATTTATTAATTCAGGTAGGAGGATTAGGGAAGGAAAACTTAAAAAACTAAATAATTAATCTCTTCTATCAGTTGGTTTATCTCTGGTCATAACCCGGTCCCTTAGGAATACACTTTCCAGTCTTAGGTAAAAGGGGGTGTTCCCTGCCTGCTGTGTACCCTGTTGAATGAGATGTGTTTTTCCATCACAGTCATTCCCGCATTAGGTATCTGGGACTGAGAAGATTAAAGCTGGAGATGTGGTTCGGGGTCATCAGCAGACAGATGGTGATCAGTGCCATGGGAGTGAGCGCACTCTCCCTGAGGGACTGAGTGTGCAGGATGGTGGGTGGGTTGATGCAGATCCCCTGTGGACGGCTGCCTGTGGTCAGCGTCTGAGCGGTGTGTGCACAATGGAAGTGGAATGAAGATATTTTTAAGAGTTAATCCTATCAAATGCTGAAGAGGGGGCAAGAAAGGTGCACAGCAAATGAACCCACTGAATTTAGCAGCAGTTCTGAGTGAGAAGGCCAGGGCCTTCTGACATGAGCACAGCAAAATGCAAGGAAGGCAGCTACAAGAAAAAACGGTCTCAGAAGCAGAGGAGG
This sequence comes from Martes martes, assembly GCF_963455335.1. Classification (NCBI taxonomy): domain Eukaryota; kingdom Metazoa; phylum Chordata; class Mammalia; order Carnivora; family Mustelidae; genus Martes; species Martes martes. Next base: position 142,479,742 of record NC_137888.1, read on the forward strand.
GAAGGGTCAGCGTGGTGCTTAATGCTGCCATAACATTTCCAATGTCTGTGAATAGCTTGTTTTTGTTCTTCTGCGTGGCGGTTCAATGAAATCAGAGAGATCGCTCTCACATTAGTGAGCTCTCCTTTGATGTAGCCCGCTTCTGTGGGAAATCCATTTCCGAGAGGAGACTCTGTTGTGCTCTGTTGAAAATCAGCCTCCGGGAAACTCATATGGGAATTCTGAGGAGAAAGGAAAAGCTTCTAGGGAGATGTTTTGAAATCCTTTGAGCTGCATATAATCAGGGCAAACTTTACATGTATATTGACTGTACATTAAGAGCACTTTAAGTGGTAAAGACCTCAAAGGCACTAGTCCATTATAAGAACAAACAGCAATTTAAAGCAATATTTTCCCAGAGAAAAGAATCAGGAGGAACAAAGATGCCAGAGTTGGGGCTTTTTTCCCCTGTTCATTTGTGAGAAAATGTGCTTTTGATTGATATCTACCAAAGACTGTGTTCAGCATAGCATATTTTTGATGGTTAATGAATGTTCCGAATAGTAATTTAAAACATTTGGGGTGGTGCCTCCGGGCACTTTTTCCAATACCTCTTTTATTCTTTCCAATATCTGGAACATGAAGACTAGAATGAAAATAATTGCACTCTCTCTTCTCTGCTCCTTTCCCATGAGTCTGAGTGCTCTACTCTGTGTATCAGCAAGACCTTCTATTCTCATGAATTCATCGCTTTCATTTATAGTAACAGGGCTGGAACTTTTTCTGTGAAAGGGAAGAATATGCCATCCTATAGAAGACAAGACCCATAACGTGTCCAGGGTACGTCCTTTTGCATCTTCTTCTTTGGAATTCTTCTACGAGAGGAATGTGGACGGATGTGTTTATAAAAATGGGGGATTGCATTAAAGAAAAAAAAAACCCTCAGTTTCTAATTCAGGTCAGTGTACTGAAATGAGAAGATTTCTTCCCACATTTTCACATGTGCTTCTTCCCATTTGTATTTGATTTTTGCAATCACACATTTTACACTGGTGGCATTAGGTAGCAAGACACCACACAAATGAGATGCTAGAGAGGACTATCAGACCATGACAACTTAATAGCGTCTTGGTAATGTGTCCAGCTTATATCGACTTAGATTTGTCTACAGCATAATTTCATATGTAACTTAAAAAAATAAAAATAAGAAACATCACCATTAGATAGCAGACCACTAATTTCAGGCTTCATTTCCACACAAGTAATGCTCTACTGTTAGAGAAACATTAAAGAGCTTTCTATTATACTCTCTTGCAGGAAAAACATTGGTCATATCATAAACCAGCCAGCTAAAATATTTGTTGTTAAATTAGATAAAGACATTTAATAAAAAGAAATGTGTGATAAAATGAAAGAGCCAGAATACATCATTGCTGAGCACTAAGATAGGTTACCTCTTTAAGAGGTCACAAAAGTAGTTCAGATACTGTACAATATTTTCATGGGCATAGTTTCTAAACAGCATGACATTTAAAGCATGCTAGAATCCTTGAAGACTGCACAGCCCTCTCTTTTACTGTGGTTTCTGTTTTTTCTGAGGAACAGTGAGCCTTAATAATAATACGCTGCTGTATTTCCAAAGAGTACTGTTTGCCACAGAAGTATGCTGGGGATTTTACATGTATTATCCCTGATCCTGTCAGTAATACCATTCCCATCATACAGATGAAAATACTGAGGCGGAGAATTTAAGTAACTACTCAAGAGTACATGACTCATAGTGATAGAGAAGGGACTCAGATGCAAGTATATGTCTTTAAATTTAAGACCCATTCCACTCAACCAATCACATTAGAATTTCTAGTCATGGGGCCCAGGTAATAATATTGGAGATTCTAACATCGAGAAAAGGCTACGCTTGCACCATGTTGTCTTTCGTGAGAACAAGTAAAGAAGCCAACCTTGACACTTCTCTTATTTGTGGGGTTTAATGAAGAGATGCAGACAGGAAAAGAAGGGTTCCTCCTTTACCATTCTTTTCAGGTCTCTGAAGTGGCTTCATTCTTTCCAAAGAGAAGAAGGGATATATTATGTGTGCAAATGTGTGTGGATGTGGGCAGTTGTTATGTGTCTCTTGTGTCCTTAAGAATGGAAAGCTATTTAAAATGACAGATATGTAGATGGAACATTTATATGGAAAATATGTGGAAAGTGTTGGGCAAAGCTGGGTGCCCACTGATAACAAGGGCCAAAGAAAAAAAGAACCGAAGCATTATGAATACAGAATATGATGTTGAACAGGTTCATGTCTGCATGTGTCAGAAATCTCTCAAAGTTCAATGTGTGTGTATGACATCTCTGTAAGCCTAAAAATTAAGAGCTGAAGTCACTCGATTTGACAATTGACTGTTTAACAACCAGGTCTCTGAGCAAAGGTGGTAGAAGGCCGTTTTTGGGGGGGAATGGGTGAGTAGTAGGGATACAGAAAGACTTGTTCTTTTCCCATGTCACATCCTGGATATTTGAAGTTTAGGCCAAATCTTATTATACAGGAAGCTGGCCTGTGTTAAATATGTCACAGATTGTCGAAGAAGGTGATTCACCATCTCGAATGTTTGGTTTCTTTCCCTTGCTTTTTTGGTTTTCATAGTCATGGAAAATCCTTTCCTACTTTTCTCTGCTGCCCAACAACGAAACCCCCAAAATAATCTTATTCATAGCCTTTTTAAATATTCTGTGTGACTGTACTCCACACCCTGCCTACAAATCACCCCACTTGCCCTTTATGGCCTTGACATTCATGATTCTTTGCTAAGCCTTGGGAAATTAGCTCTCCAACCACAACAGAAGGGGTCCTGGTCTTGAATGTCACTAATACCACCAACACAGTTGGCTTGAGAGTGCTTAACTGTGTTACATTGTTAATTTATGTGGAGTTTCAAGGTAGGCTGACACTTCAAGTCACCAGGTGAGGCAACAGAATTTAACATTATCCTCATTCCTGTTTCACCAACTGTTGGTTGCAAGGGCATTCTGAAAATTTTAGTTGTTTTAATGCATGTATATTTTTTGTTGTTCTATAATGGGAAAGGATTGCTATTGATAGTTAACTTGACCTACAATGAGTTTCTAAAAATTAGGCATAGACAAATTTTACTAGATGAACAGAAATTTGTTCTCTGTCGGGATTGGTATAGAGCTTAGAAAAGTGCATGGTCATTAGCAGGAGTGCGGTTAGAGACATGGCTAATCATAGAGGTGTTAGCCTGAGGAGTTAAAAGCCAATTTAGGGTCCCTCCATTTTCTGAACTAGACTGTTCTTTGATTCTGTTAATTGCAGGATGAATGGAAATTTCAGGATAGTGAAGAGTTCCACATGGTACCGTATTCACTTATTCATTTTCAAGGATAATGCTCACAAAGTATTTCAGTAATCCTCCCAATTTTTCCGGCTTTCGTCCTTATTGTGGGTCTTTTCAATAACCTGTGGGTATAGAAACCTGAAGTTGATATGCCCCCTCGGTGACGGGGCAGAAGAGGACAAAAGAGAATCCCACAGCCAGGGCTCTGGACAGTTTGTCAATTAATTCAGTGAGAGAAAAGGGGTGGCGTGGGCCTTTTATAATTTTCTTGGTGTATAATTTTAACCCCTACCTAATCCAATTGTGACTTCCCCCCATGACGTCCTCATATGATTTTCTTTGAGATAGGAAGGAGAAAGTTCTTCTCTTATCTAGTTAGGAAGAAATAAAGATAAAGCAGGCAGGAATCCTCTGCAAAGGGTATCTGCAAATATTGCTTCTTTCTCAAAGCAAGCATGCAGACATCTAATAAGAAAGGGCACCCTGGCCTTCGGCCTTCCTCGCTTAGTGTAACGTTACTCTCCTGTGTCCCCACAGACAGGAAAAAGTAATACAAGAGTAAGGCTAATGGGATTTCAAGCCCCATGGGCACCAGAGGATAATGGCATTTGCAGATGAGCTTCCCATTGGAAGAGATGAGGGAAGAGCTAGTAAGGCCGGGAGGGGGATGAATAGCCCAGGACAGGTGGAAGCAGAAGCAGGAGCCCGAGTCTGAGGGACCTACTAGGATTGTCCCCAAGGCACCTTTTTATGCTTTGAGACCGCTTGCCTCCCCCTTCCAGTGTTTTATGTTCTCTCATAGGCATAGAACCCCAAGAAAGCTCATAGACACATAACTTAAATAAGAAGCGAGATCTATACAATGCCATTGAGGTCACTGTGCCTGCTTTTCATTGGTTTTTCTGTTTGCTTTCCGTTTGGCCTACTTGATTCCCTTTATATTCTGGCCACGTAGAGAAATGCATATTTTTGTAGTGGGCCTGTTCTATCTATATTTGAGTTTTCAGGAGGGCATGCCATTTGGAAAAGTTTTACTTAGTAATGGTGAAGGAAAAAAAGACGACTTTGTGTTTGAAGTAGTAGCCTTGTTTCAATGACATTTAAAAGATGGATGTTCACCATCGTGCATCTTTCCAGGCTAAGAATCCAGCATATCTTGAGAAGATGAATGTATTGGGGAGGCTGGTTAATACATTATCTTTGTTTTGCTGCTGGCTAGCAAGGAAGAAATGTTATGACGGCCAATAGGTTGTTCTGCTCTTGTTTTTATGTTCATGTAAAATATCTAATTTTTGGCCGAAAACCAAAAATTTCCTATGGTACTTTAATTCCTGGAGGAAACTAAAAATAGAAAGGAAAGACTGAATGAAACATAACCTAACATTTTCAAGCCCCTTCCCCTCATTCTTGAATAAATCAGAAATAATTCCTGAATAAATCTCTTTACTGGTACCCTTGGATGGGGTTCTCTGGGGGCTGAAATAGTGGTGTTCATGGCTTCGTTTCAGTAGCTTTTAGTCAGGGGCCATCTGAGGCGCAAGTTTAGAAACCTGAAGACAAAACCGATTTGCTAGTGGGAATTCTCTCATGAAGGCATTTTGAATGAGATCATTTATATTTGATCAGATTAAAAAGGCAGACGACTTGGAGATAGTCTGTGTTTTGCTTTCGGAAGCTGTGGGAGAAATGAATTGCTGACAGGCTGGAGCCCTCGTGATGAGGAGGAGACTGTTCGGCTGTTGTGCTTTTAAAACAACAAAGTTTGGGAGAATACTTTAGAAGCAGATAAAAGTATTAAGACCATTTTAAACATTCATCCCCACTTCTTGCTCAAGGCATGCTATAGATACAAATCAGGGAGAGAATATATATGAGTTAGGATGTACTGTTTTAAAAGTAACAGGAAAGCCCAACTCAGACTACTTAGACAACAAAGGGGACTTATCAGTCATGTAATTTTCAAAGGCTGAAGGTGTGGGATGGGTTTCCAGGGATATTTGTTCCAGAAGGCCACGGTGTAGTAGGATTCTGACTTTACTGCTTGTGATTCTCATGGCCTGCCCTCCCTAGTGGTGTTTTGGTGTCATTCAGAATCAGGCTTCCCTCAGGGTAGCAAAGAGCAGCAGCCATTCCAGGCCTCCTGTCCACACGAGGCCATCCAGACAAGGTGAATATGCCCTTGTTTCTTCATTCTTAGGCATGAAATTCATTCTGATAGTCCACTTGGTTGGCTTATCCCAGGAAACACACTCCCCCCTGGAGGTGAGGTTGGGGTCCGCATTCCCAGACTACCCCCCACCCCGCCCACATAGTCTCAAATGTAAGTGGGGAATGCCAGAAGGGGCTGAATGAATGCTTGGGAGATGTCCCCCAAGTGTCTCAAGGCACTGAGACATGGGAATTAAGAGCCTTGTAAGTTTCATAGGCCAAGGAAAGAGGATTTCAGGTGATAAGAATATCACTCCTTGTTTGGATTTATTTTTGGTGATTACTAACATCATTGTCTGTTAGTTCTTCAAGACGCCCGGAAGCTCAGTCCTCCACTTTACTCTGGAGTGCAGTGTGGTATTTCATTGTTAACCATTCACTTTGCCTTTTCTTTCTTAACTTAAATAACTCTTTGTGCAACTTAATCCTTTTTTTTTTTCTTATTTAATAGACACTAGAAAGAAAGGACAGCTGGCCTAGCCATTATATCAGATAACCTTATATTGTTTTCAGTATTTTAATACCATTTTTACTAGTTTTGCCTCCTGATGTCATGGTAAGATAAATGCCCTTGTTTTCTGTGGACTCTAGCTCACTAATTTGAAGCAAGTTTAACTGACTTATCAAAAGCCCTCTGCTCAGCTACAGGAGAGAGGTGTATTATTACTGGCTACAGCCCCAGAGTTGCAGGAGCTAGCAAACTGTAGTCCATTGGCCAAATCCAGTCTGGAGGTTGTTTTTGTAAATAAAGTTTTGTTGAAACATAGCCACAATCTTCACTTATATATTGTCTGCCGCTGCTTTTACGACCGTGATTGCAGATGGAGTGTGACAGACACTCTTTGGCCTGAAAGATCTGAAATACTTATTTTCTGGCCCTTTACGGAAGAGGTTTATTGACCCCCAGATTGAATGAGCCACATTCTTCCCTTTAAATACAATGAGAGCTTTCACCACTCAGTAGTAGGCTCTTCCCAAGCCTTTCTGGGTCTTTAAAAGTGGTCAACGAACGTTGGAGGTGGAGAGAATCTGAAATTATTTGTCTAATCCTGATCTTTCATTCCACAGATGAGAAACTGACACTCAGGGATGATGCGTGACTTACGCAAGGCTCCATGCATACTGGGGGGAGACAAGAGTGCTCTCTATTTTCTACACCTGGTTTGTGTGCTGGAAAAGGACCTGCTACTGGGAAGGAGATGAGGTCTGAAATATTTTAAGGAGAGTGTCAAGGGGAGCTGTGAAGCTCTACCCCTTACTGGTTTGGGCAAGTTGTTTAATCTAACTGAACACAATACGTTCATCTGTAGCACAAAAGTAACAGTAGTCCATGCCCCCTGGGGTTACGCTGTGAGTGAGACATCCACTGTATAGCACATGGGAATCGCTCAGTAAATGTTAGCTGGGGCTCTTATCATTATTATCATCATCAACAACAACATTGTCATCATCATCAAAACCATCAGTAGGCTATGATAATTAGTCTTCATCCTTGCTTCTTCCTTGCCTGTCTTAGATGAAGAGGGGTCACCCTCCTCTCTAAGACTTAGAGGTCCTTAGAGTTCCTTGGGAACTGGATCATTTCTTCTCATGTCCTGTCCCAGACTGTATTATATCAGTTATCCCATTTTTCTGTACCTTCTTTTGCTTCCTTGACACTATCCCTTCAAATTACTAACCAAGTACTCAAGTCTTTGTGTCATAAAGACATTTCCATCAATTATTTCATCTTGGTACAGTGTTGCATTTCTCTCCTTCACGTTGCTGCCCCAGTGGTTTACGTCTCATTATTTTCTTTATACTCCCTTGAGTTCTGTTCTAAATCCAACTCTTCTAAAACTGTCCTAGCCGAGGTCACAGACAAATCTGTGGGGCTATATATAGCCTTCATCTGTCCCAATCTCATGTAGCATTAAAACTTTTGACACCCTCCTTCAAGGGAGACTTTCTCCTTTGCTTTTAAGTCATAATCTGATTTTGCTTCTCTTCCCATTTCCTGATAAGTCTCTTTCCCAGATTAGCCCCCTGTACCTTGTGTATAATATTTTCCAGGTTCTGTACTTTGAAGCTCTCTCCAGCAGTTGTGTACTTTGTTTGCCGTATCTTCAGTGGCTGTCTGTGGAGCTGATAAACGCCCCTATCTGAATGTAGCTGTACAATTTACAACTTCCCAAACACTCCTCCCAAACCTCTCTTTTACTTAATCTTTCTTCTTCTTCATCTCTCATGATATTAGTTCCTAATATATATCAAGCACTTGTTATGAATCACATTCTGTGCTCAGAGCTTTAAAATAAGATCACTATTAAGTAGCCAAAGTCCATACTTTGTTCATATTTCCTTAGTTTTTACCTTTTTCTGTTCCAGGACTCCATCCAGGACATCACATTACAGTCATGAGTCGTATCTGCTTGGGGGCTTCCCTTGGCTGGCCAGTGTCTCAGACTTTCCTCGCTTCTGATAATTTTGAGGAGTACTGGTCAAACATTTTGTAGAGTGTCCCTCAGTTGGGATTTGGGATTTGTATGTTTTTCTCATGATTAGATGGGGGTTATCGGTTTTGGGGATGAAGATCATTTTCATCACGTCAGATCAAGAGTGCATAATACCAGCATGACTTATCATTGCTGATAGTTAATTTTAATCACTTGACTGAAGTTCTGTTGGTGAGGTTTCTCCATTGTAAAGTTACTCTCTTTCCCTTTTCCATGCTATGCTCTTTGGAAGGAAGTCACTACCTGCAGCTCATACTTCACGAATGAGGAGTTACACTGCACCTCCTTGAAGACGGAGTATCTACATTATTCATTTGGAATGCTTTTACACAAGGGATTTAGCTATCCTCCCCCATTTAGTTATTATTCAGTCATTTAGTTCTATCAAGTTATGTCGGTATAGACTCATGGATACTTATTCTATACTTTGGTTATAATCCGGTTCTACTTTATTTTATTATTCCACTTGTTCTGGCTTTGGCCATTGGGAGCTCTTTCAGTTGGCTTTGTTTCCCTTCAGCACACTCATGTGTGTGTGTGTGTGTGTGTGTGTGTGTGTTTCTTTTTGGAGCACCTTCTTATTTTTTAGCACCACAAAATGCTCTAAGCTCATCTTAGATATTTCCTATCCTGGTTCTAGAATCGGCCATTTCTCTAAGGAACCCTGGCTCCTTCCATTGGAGAATGATATTAGAAACCAAGAGCTGGGTTCTAGATATGCTGTTTTTATTGGAGTATCATTTCTTTTAGGCCTGCTAAACAGACAGAGCAGGAACATATATGTGTGTATACTAATGTGTATATATATAGGTACCTATTTCTATGTGTGACTGTTGGTATATGTATTAAACTAAACATGAGTTTGATATTGATGTATCCAGCTCTACTCCATTACCACATGGATCATTTTTGCCTTCTGCCTTTGCTTGTTGATAACCTCCCACTCCAGTAGTGAGAAAGCTGGCTTTCACAATCTCCCCTTCATTTTTTTAATTGTTCAAGGCCAGTAGACATTCATAATGTTATCAGAATTTTTAATCCATATCCCTTTGGGAAAAATCTTTATCAGCTAGAGGTCAGTGCTCATGTACGGTTTTCACTGCTTTTAGGCTTACAGACGGCTCATTCCAGAAGTTACTTAAGTTAGCACTATTTTTCCCTATCTGCGTGAGGAATGTTTCACATATTTGTAATACAGTAAGGTTGTTGTGTTACTTTTAGCATTCCTTCTTGGGATCTCACAATGCCTAAATGATTTGTCAATCATCTCTATGTTTAAGGTCACATTTTGTGCTGTAAAGTTGTATGGTTTTAGACAAATGCGTGGTGACATGGATCCCCTATTACCTTATTGTACAGAATAGATTTACCACCAAAAAATTTCCTCTGTGCCTTATCTATTCAACACTCCCTTCCCAACCCCCTGGCAACCATTGATCATTTTATTGTTGCTATACTTTTGACTTTTCAAGAATGTCATATAATTTGAATCATACTCTGTGTAGTCTTTTCAGGCTGGGTTCCCCCAACCCCCCACCAGTTAACAGTATGTCTTTAAGATTCATCTGTATCTTTTCATGTTTTGATAGCTTACTTTTTTTTATTGCTGAATAATATGCCATTTTGTGGAGGTGCCACAGTTTCTTTCTTCATTTCCCCTTGAAGGACATCTTGGTAGCTTTTAGTTTTTTACCAATTCTAAAGTATTATAAGCATTTATGTGCAGCTTTTTGTATAGACATAATTTTTCAAACAAGTTAGGTGAGTCCTTAGGAGCACGGTTGGTGAATAGTATGCTAAGGCGATGTTTAACTTTGTAAGACTGACAAATGGTCCTCCGCAGTAGCTGCACTAATTTTGGATTCCCAACATCAGTGGATGAGAGCTCCTGTCCCAGCATCTTCACCAGCCATCGGTGCTGCCCATGTTCTGCATTGTACTCTAATATGCATACAGTGGTACCTTGTTTTCATTTGCAATTCCCTAATGACAGATGATGTTGAGCATCTTTTCATATGCTTATTTGCCATCTGTCTGTCTGCTTTGGTAGGGTGTTTGCTGAGATACTTTGCTCATTTTTTAAATTGGGCTGTTTATGTATTTATTGTTCTTTGTATACAGCAGTCCCTCCTTGTTGGCAGGGGTTATGTTCCAAGACCCCCAGTGGATGCCTGAAACTGAGGAGAGTACTGAGTCCTATATTACTCTGTATTTTCCTATACATACATACCTATGATAAAAGTTCAGTTTATAAGTTAGGCACAAGAAGAGATTAACGGCAATAACTAATAATAAAAAAATTATGAAAGCATATGGTAATAAAAGTTATATGAATGTGGTCTTTCTCTTTGTCCTAAAATGTCTTATTGTACTGTACTTAACGTTTCTTCTTGGGATGATGTGAGATGATAGAATGCCTGTTCGATGAGATGAAGTGAGGTGCGTGATGCACACATTGAGATGTGTGTGAAGCTGATGTTGACTTTCTGACTCTATGTCAGAAGGAGGATCATCTGCGTGGACTGTGGTTGACCAGAGGACCATGCAGAAAGTGGAAGAGATTTCTGTATTTTGGATACAAGACCTTTATCTGATGAGTGTTTTACAAATATAATCTCCCACCCTGTGGCTTGTCTCTTTATTTTCTTAGTGTCTTCTGCAGAGAAAATTTTACTTTTAATCAAGTACAAGTTAGCAAGTTTTTTCTTTCATAGGTCATGCTTTTGTGTTTTCTTCCGGAAGTTTTATACTTTTGCATTTTACATTTAGGTCTATGATCCATTTTGCCTTAGTTTTCTGAAAGGTGCTAGGTGTGTGTCTGGGCCTTTTGGTAGTTTTTCATATGAACATCTACTTGGATCAGTACCATTTGTCGAAAAGACTGCCCTTTCTCCATGGAATTGCCTTTGTTCCTTTGTCAAAGATCAGTTGACCATATTTGGGTGGGTCTATTTCTGGTACTCTGTTCTGGTCCATCTGTGTGGCTATACTTTTGCTAATGCCATACTGTCTTGATTACTGTAGCTTTATAGTTAGCCTTGAAATTGGGTAGTGTGAGTTTTATAGGCAGCATATTATCACTTAAAAATATATTTTCAGTAAATTTTTAAAGACATAATGGCATATATGTAGAAAAATGGCGAAATGATAAAGTATGGATGTATGGCCTTATAAATTCTTTTTTTTTAAACTACCTACTGTGTTTTTTTTAAAACCTACCTACTGTGTTCTTTTTTTTTTTTTTTTAATCTATGGCCTTATAAATTCTTTTTTTTTTTTAATCTACTTACTTTTTTTTTTTTTTTAAATCTACCTGTGGTGTTCTTCTTCTTCTTCTTTTTAAAAAATCTACGGCCTTATAAATTCTTATACAGTAAATATATTCAAGTAAGCAGCACCCAAATCAAGAAAGAACATTAACATTTTTAGAGTTCCCTTAATTCTCCTTCCAGTTACTAACCCACCACCTACTGGTAATCTTTATTTTTAACTTTTCACAACATTTATTAGTTTGACCTGTTTCTGAAGGTTATTTAAATGGAGTCATACAATATGTACTATTTGGTGCCTGGCTTCTTTCCTCAATATTATGTTTGTGAGATTTGTCCACCTTTTTGTGGGCAGTTGTTGATTGCTTATGCTTTTTACTATATAATTTTCCATTTTATGAACATATCACAATTTATGTACCCATTATTTCTGTGGTTGGAAATTTATATTCGGTTTTTTATTATTACTCATAGGAACAACATAAAATTCTCCTATGTATCATTCAGAGTTTATATGCAGAGTTTATTTCCGTTGGGTATATCCATAAGAGAGAAACTCCTGAATCAAAGGGTATACATATATTCAACACTGATAGATATTGACATTCAAGTTTCCAAAATCGTGCTCAATTTATATTCCCACTACCAGTGTGTGAGTTCTTGTTTATACGACAAAATTCTAATCCTTAAAATATCTCTATGGCACAGTTACAAACAATATTTTATTCTCATTTTACATTTGACTAAATCTGAGTCTTAGACAAGGTAAATGACTTGACCAAGGTGGTACTATTGATTTATCTTCAAATCATTCTGAACTCAGGCCACGTACACTTTAAGGACTCTCCTTTCCATCTCTAGTAGGTTAAGAATGCTATTATATACGAACGATCTTTTTTTTTTTAATTATAATTTATTTATTTTAATAAACATAGAATGCATTTTTATCCCCAGGGGTACAGGTCTGTGAATCGCCAGGTTTACACCTTTCACAGCACTCATCATAGCCCATACCCTCCCCAATGTCCATATCCCCACCACCCTCTCCCGTCCCCCCTCCCCCCAGCAACCCTCAGTCTGTTTTTTGAGATTGAGTCTTTTATGGTTTGTCTCCCTCCCGATCCCATCTTCTTTCATTTTTTCTTTTCCTACCTCCCCCCAACCCCCCCACATTGCATCTCCACTTCCTCATATCAAAGAGATCATATGATAGTTGTCTTTCTCCGATTGACTTATTTCGCTAAGCATAATACCCTCTAGTTCCATCTATACGAACGATCTTTAAAACTTCCCAAATTCTTGTAGATGTACCAACCCAAGGTACGACAATTTCTACTATGGCCAACAGATGGCGCTAATAGTAGTTTAAAACTTGTCACTTAGCGCTTTGAACAAATGAACTCAGATATAGCCTCTTAGAACTGGTCTTTCTTTATGTTGGTCTGAACTGATCTAAAAGGGGTCATTCCTCTTTCTCTCCCACCCAGCTTCATTTATGGTTGGACCATAAGTTCCAGTCATCTGACTCAAAAATAATTCCTGAATATGCATGCCTCATCCATTCTGTCCTTCCTCTGTGTTCCCATTGCCCTCTTTCTTGTCTCTTAAATATGAGTCCTGCTCTCATAAATAAATAGCACTCACCACAGGTAGCAATTTATGTATGTGCCATGCCCTGCTATATTTTGACTCCTCATGGTAGAGACTGAGTTGTATTTATTGTGTGTCCTGGGGTCTAGCATAGTGCCTGGCACAGAGAAGGTGCTCATGTTTAAGAAGCGAATCAATTTCTCTTGGCAGAAATGGCCATTCCTTCCTGAAGTGACATAAGCTCAAAAAACATTTAACTTGCCCTGTCTGCCCTAAATGGCCTGGTGTCATGCTCTGACCTCTGGGAGAAGAGGGCTCATTATTATACAGATCCCTGGCCGAACAGTGTGGCTCATTTGTGCATCTCATCTCTCTTCTGAAAGACGGGAGAAAAGCCAAGGTACAGGGTCATTTCTCTTTTCTAGGGTGGTTGCCAGAGAAGTTCTGGTGGCAGACTGTAGGCATGACCAAATTGTCCACTTACCCTGGCTCAAATTGAATTGTTGGTAGTTAAGGACTGGGAATGGGGTAGGTCAGTTTGAGATCAGGCCACAGAACCATCAAGCACAAATCTATCCCTTTATAAGAAAGAGATTCCTGGTTATTGGGCTGTTTGTTTGTGGGCTAGGACTTTCAGTTCAATCACCCTAGTTTTATACATTTGGAAGAGAGTAGATCATAACATTAAGCACAGTAAATTTAAAAAACATTTTCCTGCCCTGAACTTCTCCTCCATCCTCTCCCCACAGTTAGAACTTTTCAAGGTTAGTGTTGATACTCCCTGCCACTCCTGTATATCACTATGTTGGGCTCAGAGCCAAACTGCTTGCGTATAGCTCTTGGATCTGCTGTTTCCTATATCTATGACCTTGGGTAAGTTACCTAACTTCTCTGAGCCTCAGCTTCTCATCTGTAAAGTGGGATTAGTAATAGTGCTTTCCTCTGGTGGTTGTAACGGGGATGAAATGATTTAATATGTAAAAAGCCCTTGAACAGTGCCAGCTCATATGAAGTGAGCTTGGTGAATATTGACTTCCTTTTTTTTAAAAATCAAACCAGATACAACTATTTCATGATGCTATCTAGAGCATAGAAAGCATTTCATTTATTATTATATTTCATGTTGTGATAGCTTTTATTACTGGGGTGAAAATGGCCAAATGTAAATGAACTTACAACTGCAATATTTTTCTCACCAATTGTACCGGGTGCTTTCTTTGCTCTTTTCTATAATAGCCTCCTATACTCTCTACACATGTCATAATAATTCTTTATGTTTGTATGGCATCTTAAAGTTTACAAGCTACTCTCTCTTACAAAATCTCATCTGAATCAGAAATCCTTACAAGATGGACAGGGCCTGTTTTATATTCCTTCCTCTGTTATTTAAGAGATGAGAAAGATGTGTCTAGCTGTGATTAAAGGGATTTTGTGAGATCTCAATCCTGGTGAACGATGGGGCTTGGCCTGCCATCCTTCTTGTTCTGGTACTTTCCACTCATTGTCACGTTCTGTGAGTTTGTGGATCACTGGGAAGCTGCAATCAAATACCTAGGTGTCCTTTAAGAAAATGTGTGTGTGTATGATAGCTTCTACCCAGAAATTAGGTATTATGACCCCTCATAATAGGAAATGCACTCCAGGACCCTGAATTTGAAATAAGGGGTAGCAATAGAAGTCCCAAATGAGTCAATGAAAGCCTTTAAAATTTTATGTTCACTTAAATAACTTCAAACAGCATCATGAATAAGGACCATATTGGTGAGAGAGTACACATTTTTAGTTGGTAGAAAGGTAATTCCAGGATCTTTCTTCCCAGTAGCAGTAGCAGTAGCTTGTATGGTTTTTTTTTGTTTGTTTGTTTACTTGTTTATTTTTGGCTGATATAATGCATACCACATGGGTGTTTTTTCCCTCCCTGGTCTGCTTCACCTACCAAATGTTCAATGCTTTTCTGGTTTTATGACTCAGAATTATTGGTTTCTGCCTTCCTGGGACCTACATCTGTCAGCCCCTCTTCAGTGTCTCTCAGCTTTCTTCCTTGGCTCAGACACAGACAGAAGGCAGTAGAAGGTTCCATTTCCCTCACTTCTTTCTCTTACCAAGGCTTCGGGTGAAACCCTTATCATTCTTAATTAAGGTCCCCAAGAGTTTTCTCTTTTCACAACCCCTCCCCACCCAGAACTGTACTGCCCAAAGTCTCTTAATGGAGCTGTGTTTGTGTTTGGAAAATGCTTGCTAGCTCCCATCTATCCCTGTAAGAATGCTGGGGAGAAATCTCTCCCATTGTATTGTGAAGTGGTTGAAGCAAAGTTATCATTGATGAGCAGTCTGAGCCCAAGAGTTCTGAGCAAGGAAGGCAATGAAAGAATCAGCATCTGTCTCCACTCCTCCGAAATGCAGTGATGGGTGTGATGGTGTGCAGCCCACATGTCCCATTCAGGCCCTCTGTTTGCCAGCTGCAGCCAGTACGGCTCCTGACAGTTCCCAGATCTCATTGTCTTTCCCTGCGTGCTGGCTGCTAAGATTGGCTTTTGGCTTTGCTCAAGGCCATGATGGCTCCCAGGAGAGAAGGGGTAACTGGCATCCAGTGACTTTGCCTCTAGAGCACAAATATTGGGCCCCCTGCCTCCGTGCAGCATAAACTATAAAGAACCTGCCAAGCTTTCCAAGTCCCCTGTGGGGTCAAGAGACCTCTGTTGAGAGTGTATCTCAGGTCAGCTCCTCCCTCTGCCTGATTCTGCTTCCTTCCCTTCCCTCCAGAGTTGATCCCAAGGGCATGCCCAATAAACCTCTTGCACACAAATCTCAGAGTCTCAGAGTTGGTTTCCCAGGGAACTCAGCCTCAGACAAATAGTCTGCTTATCTGTGCAGTGGGTTGGCTGAAAATTGAGGGCAGTGTCCCTCAGCATCCACCCCTATTGCCAGGCAAACCACATTGGCCCAGAGCTGTTCCGACCCTTAAAATCTGCACTTGGAAGTGAGCTGAAGCAGTGCTCATGACATCTGGATGTTGCTCGGTGTGGGACTTCATAAGGGACATGGCCAGCATGCAGTTCTTTGATATCTCTTAGTGAAAATTTCTCCTTGTTATGCTCAAAGAAAACAAAGAGAATAGTATAGCCTGTAGAGACCTAAATTCGTTCTCTTTAAACACTGTTCTCAGTGCTGTGGTGGGGCATTTAGTGATGAACAGAAGAGAGACAGCCCGGTCCTTGTGGAGGAAGAGAGGGGCTAGTTAGGAGGTGGTTGCACTATGCCCCCCACCCCTTTGCTGTGACTGGGGCAGCTGGGCTGTCCTGTGGGAGGCAGATGAAGGGCAGCTAAGCCAGAGTTGAGGAGGGGAGTTCCCTGGAGAAGGCTGATCTGTAAATGCTGAGAAGGGGATTGGGCTGGGAAAAAGTCTGTGGAGGTGGCAGAGGTTTTAGGGAGTGGCTTGGGAAGAGACGGCTCGTGGTGGTTTGAGAAACTGGGAGATGTCCATGGGCATGGGGGTGAGGTGAGGTTAGGGGGTAATGTCAGCAGAGGTCAGAGCCTGGGGGACTTAGGAAAACAGGTTGGAGAAACTCGCCTGGATCCTCAGAGTAATGGAGGAGCATCAGTGGGTTTTGGGAGGGGAGTCATCTGACCATATTTGCTTACTTCCTGAGTTTAACATTGGAGAACTGAATTATGATCGTTTATAATATAGATTAGTATAGTCCTGTTGACTGAAAAAAATTGAAGCCAGTGCCCCCGAAGTAATCAGAGTGAGGGATTACTCTCCTCGGTGTGCACTGGTTGTGAGAGGCCTGGCTTTAAGGATACGAGTCGATTTCAGGAATTCCAAGGACAGGAAGCAGAGACTATGGCAGCTGAAGGTGGAGGTATATGAGCCACGGGCACTGAAGTGTGTGTGTATGTGTGTGTGTGTGTGTTTTCTGTTCTCTGGATATCTTTTCTTTTCAGTGTATCTTTGTCTCTATTTCTCTCTCTCTCTCTTTTTTAATTTTTTTCCCCCTAACTCTGTGTCTTTGTTTCTCTGATTTCTCTCTCACTGGGTTTCTCTCTGACTCTCTGGGCCAGGCAGGCACTGTAAGCATGTCTATTAAAGAGATTCCCTGGCGGGCAAGTTCCCCAAACCCCCTCTTAGCCAACAGCATATTCCATCTGGGTTACCAAAAATGCCTGGAATGACATAGCTGAGTGGTTGTGAGCTCCCAGACTTCACGGAAGGGACTTTTCTGTTGGAGATTATTTTAGGACTGAACAGCAAGGATAAATGTTTTTCTTTCTGTTATTTTATTCAGGTCTAAGCTCCCTTAATTAAAAAGTAATTATATTTTCCCCTGAGTAAATATTTGATCTAAATTCAGCTGATGTGCTGACATCAATACTCAACAGGAAGGTTTCCCCAAACTCAAATCTGCTGTGGGTGCCCTGACCCCAACCCCCCAATGAGTCCCAATTTTTCTGCAGAAACTCACTCGCTTACAGATTGCTGGCTTGTGGGGGAGTAACTGAGGGCAGATATTGATCTGTTAAGAACAAATGAGAGAAAATGACCAGAACAAATAAATATCGGGGAACCGAAGCATAGAAGTTTTTCCCCATCAAAATTCCCACATCAGTCAGCTGTTCTTTATTTTGAGAAAATGTAGTAGTAGTAATAATAATAATAATAAAGAGATTGAGTGATATATTTGTAATGCTTGGGGTTTGTTTTTGTCTGAAGATATTATTGGAGCCACTGCTTCTCTCTTGATGTTCGTTACCTATTTTTTTTCCCCCAAGTTCCTTCTATTTGAAGTTAAGATGTTGCTTCACTTTGGCAATTTGGATTGCCTAATTGATGTTGCCAAGGAGGAGGCCTCTCTTGGTTACTCTGTCACTCTTCTGCACTTGGAAGTGTCTCTAATCCCTTTAATGATTATCTTCACGGCATGCAAATGCATCTGATGCTGAGAGTCGAATAGTAGCTAAGGACACAGAGTGAAATCTTAGCTGGAATGTTCAGGGCCTGGAGTTCCTTTAACAGACAGCTTCTTGATTAAGCTGGAATCCTCAGCAATGTGCTATCTCATAGTCATTAAATGAAGTTTACTTAAACATTTTTTATACAAATGAACACCTTCCCAGGGTGATGAGGCTTTGGAAGGAGTGTAGGAGAGAGGAGTTGGAGAGGTGGTAAGTTCTAGGGTCAAGTCTGTCATAACTAGTGTGACCTCCCTGTCAAAGGAGGTCACTAAGGTCCTCTTCAAAAATCCAATATTCTGGTTGGATGTATTTGGAGACCTACTCTGAGAAAGTTGTTCTTTCTCTTGAGCAGTTCAGTTCTCCTCAAACTAGAGATGACAGAAAAAAACCATGTCCGTGGAATTGCCGGTTTTCTTTCCTTGACTAGAAGTTAATTGATGTGTTTCTCATTCCAGCTGCTGAGGAGTGCTATTCAACATGTTATTCCCCCTTTCTTATCATCCAGCCAATGGATAGAAAGATGCCTGTGTATGTCGGTGTGAGTGTGTGTTGAGGGAAGGATGGGTGTAAAGGAAATGAGAAAGAGAATTATGCCAGCAGAATGTTGTGGTCACCTTAAGGACTAAGCGGTGATTTCTTCCTTTCTTTCCCCACTCTGCTTCTTACATCAGCTTTGTGCAACAACTGCTACCTTCTAGAATTCCTCCACTGCCCCATTATTATTTTCTAGACTTGCCAGATGGGAGTGACCTACCAAAACTTTTTAAAAATCACTCACAGGCCTCCGTTGCTCATAGTCTCACTTTGTACATAGCAGGTCTTCTGATGAACAAGCCAAGACTTGTTGAGTGGAACTGAATCGGAGTGTTTCAGATATTAGTTAGCTCTTAGACGCAGCAACTCTGTAAGAAACCCCAAGTACTGACATTCCTAAGGGGTACGAAAGCCTCAAGTAAGCAAACAGTGTTCCTAGAGAAGAGCAGTTGTCTTTGGTGCTGCAAGATCTGTGGACTTACTCAATTGTTTTTCTTCGGATGGCTCCAGGCAGCAGTACATTTGCTCACTTTTGCCAAATTTGTAAGGAGCACCTATTAATACTTCTGAATGGTTCGTAGATGAATGGCTTTCATCTCTACTGTCGCCCTCCCGTGACAAGCGCCAGAGTTTCCTGCCAGCTCTGCACAGTAACCTCTTCAACTGATTTGCAGACTTTGAGCGGCATCGGCATCACTTGGAGGACTTGTTAAAACACAATTACTGCCCCCGCTGCTGCCCCCAGTTCCTGACTTAGGAAGTCAGGGGAGAGGGTCCCAAGAATCTGCTTTTTCTTAGTTCACAGGTGGTGCTGTTACTGCTGGTCCTCAGGCCTCACACTGAGAATCTGTGTTCTCAACAGTCTCCTTGCCTCCTTTCTTGGCCCCCTGACTCTATCCATGCAGAAGCTAGAATAAGCTACTAGAAACACAGTCAGATGGCTTTGTCCCGCCTCAGTACCTCCTCATGTCCTTGCTCAGCCCAGGAGGCCCCATGGATCCTGGCTCATGAGACCACAAGGGCTGACCAACCTGGCTTTCCAGCCTTGCCCTGCCCCATCTGCATATTCCTGATCTTTCTCCGATCTCAACTGCCTGCCTCAGTTGGTGCAGGACCCAGCCACACTCCCTGCTCTTCCTGGCCTCCCGTTCCCTCGTGTGGTCTCGGCTCTCTGTAGGAAGCCTTCTCCTTTGCCCACTTTTCACCTGTTGGTTCCTGTACCTCCTGTCCTCAGCAGAGCAGCCGCTTCTTCAGAGAAGCCAGATCTGACCACGGGCACAAAGGTCACGTTCCTGCTTATTGTCTTGCAGGGCTGCTTTCTTTTCTTTTCTTTTTGTTTTGTTTTGCCTTTTAAAGAAAAATCTTTTACAGTCTTTAGCATAATATTTTATGATATTCATTTCTGATTTTGCTTTATGAATGCTGAATTTCTGCTGGGGTTGGAAACCTCCGTGAGGGAAGGGGCCATGCTATGTTTTGGCGGCTGCCGAATTTCCAATATATAGCAGTGCCTGGCACATGATAGTCACTTGATAAACATTTGTTCAGTGACTGAACAGATGGATGGATGGATGAGGTTCTGGAATGCTTGGGCGTTGTAGGAAAGACTTAGGGGAACAGGAAAAAGAATTCCTGCCATGTAACATTTGGCTACAGCCGTGTACACTGGTTTATCTGTCAATGAACATATCCAAAGTTTATTTTTGAAATTTTTGCTTAAAGACTCAGAATTGCCTGCTGCCATCAGCACCCCACCTACTTTGCTTCAAAACATGTGTATCCCTTGCAACTCCTTTCTTCAGGCAACCTGATCCTGAATTTAACAGAACCATGTCTGTGACTCAGAGAACTGGTCTATCTTTATATCGTCGTGTTCTTTATCCACGATCAAGTCAAAGTTTTGAGAAAACATGTTTTTGGCTGAAACTAACAGGATTCTTTCAGAGATAGTTTTGTGGGATTTCAAATACCTTCCTTTTGGGGGTTGTCATTTGTCCCTTAGCATGAGCTATTTCTCTGGGGACATTTTCCCTTCTTAGACTCCATGCCCTCCTTTCATCTATCTTTTCTGGCTAAACTTCTTCTCCTAGATTCTTTCCATGGAGCTTAGATCATTCCGTGGAGTTCATGGGTAGGTCGGATCATAACAGTTACACGACAAAGCAAATTCTGAACCTGAGGCTGCTATTTACTCATTTACTCTAGGACAGCCCAGCCTCCCTGCTTACACATTGAGATTCAGTTCATCTCTTTAGTTGTGTGGACTTGAGGATTTTCAAAGAAGCAAGTGACCACATGGGCAAAACTGTCAAATTCAGATACCTACAGGGTCAGGCCAAATGTAGCTGGGGCATTTGAGGCAGGAGTTCATCGTCTTCACCATTCATGGTCCATGCAGAGAGGTGGTTCCATAGTGATATATATATTTACCTCTAGGAAAAAATATATATTTTGAGGTATGTTCAAAGAACTGGGCTTCAGAGGTACATTTTTTCATTTGGAAATAACTGTCTGAATTTGGCAGTGACACAATTCACCCAGGTGCAAAGAAAACAGTGTCAGGTACTCTTAACAGGTAAAACTGAGTTGGGGAGCCAGAGAGAGTTTTCATGCACCTGGAGTTAGAATGATACAGGTTGTCTGTTCAGGATTTTTTGTTCTGTTTTGTTTTGTTTTTTGAAAAAGCATGTTTCCTCCTTGTGGAGAACCACTCCTCCCCCCATCATTCCTTGTGGTGTAGGAGCTTATTATTGGAAGATAATTCTGTATGAGTCTCTTGCATTTTGGCCCATCTTGTATCATCTGGAAGATAGAGACGGACTCTCCCTCCAGGTGAAGGATAGGTTTGTTTTCTGACAAGAATAACGAAGACAAAACTCTGAGATGAATGGTAGGCAAGTTTGCTACCAGCACCCAGTCGTGAACCAAAGCAATGCAGAGTTCCCCAGAGGGTAACTTGAGTGCAGCTGGAGAAGACAGGCATGGGGGCGGAGGCTGGACCGTGGCAATGCTCTAGGACTTCCAAGACTGACCGCATATCAGGATGTTAGGAATTTGGCATCGTAGAGCTTTACATATAATAGTATCTAAATTGCAGGGCTCACTTTCACAACCCCGAGATCACTACCAGAGCTAAAACCAGTTAAGCTAAAAAGCTTAACTGACCGTGCCACCCAAGAACCCCATCCACAGTGTTCTTATACCAAATGGTCTTTTATCTTTCTGGTAATAGTTGCACGTGGTGGTTGGAGAAGGTACCTAAAGAGGGAGTAGATAAAGCTTATCAGGCACAGTTGTAACGGGGGATGTTAATAGATGCAAAGGGAGAATCAGAGGCAAGAAACAAAAAAGTGAGCAAAGGACCAATTTAAATTTTAAACCTTTTATGAAATGGACCAATGCAAGGCTGTTTCAATTCATGTTCCAGAATTTCTTCTGACTTTTCATCCTGCAAGCCATGTGTCTCTCACCCAGACAGTGCTCATCCCTGTCCAGGCCTCCTCCCTTGCCCTCTGTTGCCCGTGTCCACTCTTGTCTATTCTTACTTGCACACTCTGCCTAAAATAACATCGCCTAGCTCTCCGTGTCCTATCTCACCCTGGCCAGACCCACCCAGGGCCTTGACACCGGCTCTCTTAGGATTCCTGAACCCAATTCCAACATCGGGGTGGTCCCCATCCCCCCTACCCTCAACAAGACCAGCAGTGTGTCTGAGAATTCAGCTCAACTCTGACCCTAACTAGGGAAGATAGCATCAGATTTCACAGACTAAGGAGTCAGTCCTACAAAACTGTCCCCTCTCCCCATTTCAGATGCCATTTGCAAGCCCTGGGCTGTAACTGTGCTTCCACCCCACCAGAAACAAATTATAGGTTCCAGTGGCATCCTCCTTAGGTTCTTTTAATTTGCTAGAGCAGCTCAGAGAACTCAAGGAAACACTTATGTTTACCACTCTATTCAAAGATATGCTAAAGGATATGAATCAACAGCCAGATGAAGAGATGCACTGGGCAAGATATGGGGAGCTCTGTATGGGGTACAGAGCTTCCATGCCCTCTCCAGGTACAATACTTTCTCTGAACCTCCACATGTTCACCAATCCAGACTCTTTCTAACCCCAGTCTTTTGGGTTTTTATGGAGGCTCCAGTCTGATCATGAATCTGACTTCATTATTGACGAAGTCATTGGCCATTGGGTGATCCAACCCCCACCCCCTCTCCCCTTTGGGGATAAGGAGGTAGGACTGAGCATTCCAACCTTGTCATCATATGTTTGGTCCTCCTGGCAACCAAGCCCTGTCCTTGGGTGGGGACTGAAAGTCACCTTCATTAATAACAAAACACCCTTCTCACTTGTATGGCTCTGAAGAGTTTTCAGGAACTGAATAAAGATCAAATATAGCTGAGAAATATATATTGCTCACCTGAATGACCAAATATACATTTATTTTAAATCATTATATTGCAGCCTGGATCTAAATTACCACCAAGTTCACAAATCCCATCATCCTTCCAGTAGGTACCATTTCTTTCTTTCCCTTTGACCCAAAGGAATAAAATATGTTGACTGATGCTTCTCACCTTTCTTTCTCCCTGCCCCTTTCTCACTCTCTCTCCAGTCACCCTCTCCCAAGTTAATTTTCAGATTAGTTTCTTGAGACTGGCCCTGGGACATGTCTCCAGTGAGATGAAGATATATACAGAGTACACAAAATTTGGAGTCTCTCTTTTTTTTTTTTTCCAGAAGAATTTTCACTTGACAGTAAAATTTTAATTGGACGTCTAAACTTCCAGATAAGCTTTTGTTCACCATTTGTCATGAATTTACAGGGGAAAGGAAAAAAAATCAATATTCTACAGTACTTCTTTCATCCCAAGGCGGTTGAAAGACTTTAGCCGCAAAGTGAAGAGATCAGAAGAGAAAGAGATTTATAAAAAAAAAAAAAAAACACACACGCCCATCTTAACAATGTCATTTGGAAGAACAGACCCTTTCTGAAGCAATTTCTGATCTTCTTTCCAAAGGCGATCACTTTTAATGGGTGACCATGAAGATGAGAAGCAAGAAGAAGAAGGCACAAAGAGAAAAATGCAAAGTGCAATTTTCCGTTCCCTGCAGTTTTGGGGAAAGAGATCCCAGCTGTAAATGCGACAGTTTGCAAACATTTAAGCTGGACCTTCTGCAAAATTTAAATGCCTTTGCCGATCAAGACAAACAGCATCACTCTTTGTTATAATTCTAAGCAGCTGGGAGGTAGAATATAGAACTGAGTTTCCCAAGGCTTGCTTTACACGGGTGCACACCTTTCCTAGGTGCACACCAGATTTCTCTGTAGTACAGTGATGTAGTTCTATCGCTTTGTCATCAATTGTGGCTTGATGAATATGTTTAACAATTTCTTGGTTTCCTGCTGTCTGAATGCCATGGCATCATATATGAAATGGTTTGCTTTTGTGCAATAACTGCTACCAATTTGCTCTATCAAAACCCACTTTCTTATTTCATATAAAAATAACCCTACTTTAGGTTTTTAAAGTTTCAGTGTTACCAACTTAAAACTTTGATCCCATTTAGTACCTATTTCTTCATCTTACCCATCCAAAGTTGTGGCTCTGACTCCCTGAAAGTGAAGGGTTCTGGGTCATGATCTGTTCTTTTACACACTTTTCTCTACCTTTTTGTAAGACTACTTTGATGTTGGGTCAATGAGGAAGGAGATGAGATGAAAATGTTGCCTTGCACGTCCTCCCGTGGTGGGGTTGCATGGCTTTTCTTGGTTGAACATACCTGCTGACCTGGTTCATGACTTATTTTATGGGCTCCTTGCGGATGGCTGGTGACTCCATTAGGCCTTCCCAACAAAGGCCTTCCTCCTGTGTGGCTCCTTATACATGACTCAACCATATCTTCTAGCTGATTCCTAGTTGGAAACATCACATCACATTGCCTTACCCCGTACCTATGCCTGCCCAGATTGTGATGCAGTGTTACCTGGCATTGGTGACGTTACCATCTTTGTGGCCAAGATGTTCAGATCTAAACTACATGTATCTTGTGAACAGGAAAATTCCCAAGTTTTCCCTTATACCATCTCTACCCAGTGCTCTTTGCCTGCCTCCAGTCATACAGGGACTTAGTACCAATTTCAGTGACTAAGCATGTGTATACTGGGGACACACAATGTAATCCCTGCCCTGCTTGAAGCCTCCTTCCTTTCTTATTGTTGGGGTGAGGAGGAAGCTTCTCTGAGAAATCCTTCAGTGCCTCAGCCTCTTTTCTTTCTGATTTGTTCTCCATTTAGGTCAGCAAGGTAGGCGTAGGAAGGCATGGGCTGGAGGGGACAAAGGTTAATGTTGGTTCTGCTGAGACTTGTTACCTTTCAAGAAGCCCCGTGGGAAGGTGGTTAATTCCTTGACCTCAGAATGTGTGACACTAGGTGCATCTTCTCTCAATTAAAAAGAAAGTAGCAGGGGCGCCTGGGTGGCTCAGTGAGTTAAAGCCTCTGCCTTCGGCTCAAGTCATGATCCCAGGGTGCTGGGATCGAGCCCCACATCGGGCTTTCTGCTCAGCAGGGAGCCTGCTTCCTCCTCTCTCTCTCTCTCTGCCTGCCTCTCTGCCTACTTGTGATCTCTATCTGTCAAATACATAAATAAAATCTTTAGGGGAAAAAAAAGAAAATAGCATCATCCTTTTATGCTATAGCTATTGCCTTTGACTAAAAAAGAGAAAGAGTGAAAGAAACAGTGTTGGAAAGAAGTAATGTATATTTTCCTTGTAATGAGCCAGGAAATGGTGATAGGAAACCCATGGTTATGGAATACTGGGACCTTTAATGGGGAGGACTAGTCTTCTCCGCAGAGCCCAGGACAGTGCCTGGCACACACTTACTGGGTAGATGTTGAAAGAAGGTTCCAAACTGTCAAGGAGTTAGAAGGCATTGGTGTGATTTTGCTGTGGAAAAATCTGAGTTGGAGAAAAATTAACCTTGGAAGAAACATATTCCCAGTTTTTCTCCCCTCCTTTCTCTTCCAGACCGCCAATGTTTATTTCCCCTGCCCTGCCCGCATCTTACTGTGCAGTGGGAAAATGGAATTGTCTTTGAAGTCACCATGAATAGTGGTGATTGTCAGTACTGAATAGTTATTTCAAAACCTTGGATCTACTGTGGTATGGCAAACTGAGTGTCTTGAAGGCCCTCACATCTGGAGCGTGGTGACTTAGGGATAGTCACTGAGAACTAGTGGTTCATGACTCTGCCAAGGACGAAAATAAATGTCAAGCTGTACTTACCTCTAAAACTGGCAAGGGGAGCCTCTGTCCTGAGCTACACACTTTAGAAGGGCTCAGGTTCAACACACATACAATGTATATATTTGGTAAAGGAAATACGGTGCCTCTGTTACTCAGGATCCGGTACTCAGGGTACTCAGCGTTGGCAGGTAAACGTTAACTCTCATGACTACTAATATTGTTTAGGCCCCAGGGACAGGCTTTCCCACATCTCTTGGCCATTGTTCTCAAACAAAGGATGACTGCATCTGCATGCCAGGAGGATTTGTGGGTGGTACTCTCAGAAAAAGGGCACTGCTTTGGACTGTGGGGAGCATCTGAGTAGCAAAAGCACTTAGGTAAGACAAAAGACTAATTAAATTGTAAAACCTTTCTCTCAGCATAAGTGCAGTAGTTTATTAGATTAGCAAGTATTATTTTTCAAAGGTACTGAACATTCATTTTCTTGCTTCTCTTCATGGTTCCGGAGGTACTTGTGAATTAGGGAGCTCTTTGCAATAGTTACACATGGTGAACGAAGCACATTTTGCATTATTAACCAACTACTCATCCTCAAATCACAGGTCCATCAGCGGAACGCCCAGATGTGTGCAATAACAATTAAATTCAGTTGTCTCCAATGTTTTGCTGACTTTCACTTGTATAAAAACCATAACTTCACACACATTTAAAATTTTATAGTTATGAAGTATTTCTCAAGGTAGGAGAGTAGAACGTATTTTATTTAATGATTCATTAGCTTTTTAAAAATTTTTTTTTTCTTTCCTTTTTTTTTTTTAAAGTAGGCTCCATGCACAGCATGGAGCCCAGCACAGGGCTGGAGCTCATGACCCTGAGATCAAGACCTGCACTGAGATCAAAAGTCAGACACTGAACCCACTGAGCCACACAGACAACCCCATGATTCATTAGCTTTATACATAACTTTAAATATTAAGTTTGGGATGTGGGCTTTCATTGGTATTCTTGCCGCTGCAATATGAGGGGTGGGCCTAATATAAATCGTCAGGTCATGCTAGTTGTCTCATTAAAAGTTAGCTTCCGGGGTGCCTGGGTAGCTCAGTGGGTTAAAGCCTTTGCCTTCGGCTCAGGTCATGATCCCAGGGTCCTGGGATCAAGCCCCACATCGGACTCTCTGCTCAGCAGGGAGCCTGCTTTCTCCTCTCTCTCTGCCTGCCTCTCTTCCTACTTGTGATCTCTCTCAAATAAATAAATAAAATCTTAAAAAAAAAAAAAAAAAGTTAGCTTCCCTGCTCTTCCCTACCCTGTTTGTCATTCACAGTGGAAGGACAGCGATACCTCCGAAACTTTGACAGTAGTTTATAGAGGTGGGATATAAGATGATGGTGAAGGTTTTTCCAACTTTAAGTAACCTGGTCTTTCCCCGCGGAATTCAAGACAAATTCTACCTTTAAAAAAAGGTGGGGGTGAGAGGGAATCTGGTCTCTTAAATGTTCTGTTTGTTGGTGAGACTCAATAACAAACCAGATTTGGAACTTTTTACCGTATATTTAAATATAGTTTTTTTCTCCCCAGCATGGATGCGAGCCTAGTCGGTTAGGCAAAATACGCATTTTGTCTAACCGTTTAAGGATCGCTTCTGTCTTTAACAACGGCGGTGGCAGCAATAATACTGACGGATGATGAGGTAGCACTTTACAGTGCTGGACGTGCTTATGTATATTTTACCACCTGTTAATGAGTTAGGGAGGAAAACTGTAGCTTTTGACATTTTGATAGATTTAGTGGCAAAGTTAATGGCAATGTGGAAGGGTTTGCCCCTCTATTTATTTTTATATTCTATTAACAAACTAAGCCCAGACATTAATTTCCACCTGGGTTATGCATTTCCGAACATTTTAAATTTTGTTTTCTTTTCATGGAAATGAAAACATAACTGTAGTCTTCAGAGTACGTTTATGCTGTGATGGTTTATTTTTCATTCTGGCAAATCAATAGCTAAGTCTCTGCGGAAAGCATAATTTAGCGATTAGAGTGTTTGACCTTTAATTTTTCAGAAATCTTTGGGGCATTACATTTGTTGCTCGTGATGGTAGGTTTGGGGTCTATATCCAGCTACATAAAGAGAGACAATGGGAATATAAGCATCAGGCAAGTTGAAAAATCTAGGTTCTGGGCCCCATTTTACCCTTTCTGAGCCTCATCTCTTCTATCTAATAGCAGTCATATGCCCCATCTATGTGACACGGCTGTTGTGAACAGACTGAATGATGTATGTGAAATACTTTGAAAGCTGCACAGTAGGACAAGTAAAATATATCAAAAGTAAAGGATACTGTTATAGACCAAGGTGAGCAAATGATGGCCTGTGTATCAAACGTGGCCCTCCATTTATTTTTGTAAATAAAGTTTTATCAGATCACAACCCCATCCATTTATTTATGTGTTGTTGATAGCTACTTTCATGCTACAGTGGGAGAGTTGCACAGTTGCAACTGAAGACTGAATGGCCTGGAAAACCTAAAATATTTGCTCTAGTGGGCTCTATGCCTGCCAACCCTGTTTTAGTCCATAGATTATTTGGTTAGGATTCTCAAATATGAGGAAGATATAAACACCTAATGTCAATTTTTAGGAAGAGCTGTAATCATCTGCACTTGATGAAGGAAAGCTCTTTAATGGGGAACGGCAGCTGATAAGTGAAGAAGTAATGATAGAATTAGAAAATCTCCATCTTTATAGTCCCTATGAAATAATTGATCCAGACAAGGATCGTCAATGGTTATTAAAACCTTTATATAAAGTATTCTTGGGAAAAAGTATACTCATGCTGACTGACTGGAAGCATGATGATACTGCAGATCATTTGCTAATTGTAAAAGGAAAACAGCATTTAGAAGGGAGAGATCTTGTAGTGACTGCTTTATCCATGCCATCAAACTTATCACTAATTGTGAGACAGGCAGATGTGACGTGCCTCCTAACATGAGGCAATATTTTGAAAAATCATCGTCTATGAGGCATTCTTGTCAGAAATGGTAAGGTGAATTTAATCAAGACTTAGACATAATTTCTAGTTTATAGGAAATACTGAGAATATAGGAATCATTTAAATGACACTGAAAGGAAACATTCAGACAGATTCCAAATAAAAAATAGAGTTTCCTTTAGATTACTAGAGATAAAACAACCAAAGAGAATGTGGAAACTTTGGGTTCAGTGTGAAAAAAGGAAAGCTATAAGAGATATTATGGGCCAAATGGGGAACTTTGAATAAGAACTAGATTTTAAATATTATTAGAGTATTAGGTTAATTGATAAAATCTTGTTACCGTGATAATGATACTGTGGTTATGCAATGTATGTTGAAATTTTCTGAGCTGCTTTCAAATTCTTGGGACAAACGCACACAAAAACACATATACAAAACATGGCAAAATGTTAACAATTCAGATCTAGCTGATAGGCATATAGGAATTCATTATAGTATTCTTTTACCTTTTTTAATTCAGTAAGCAATTATCATTTGCCTACTCGATGGCATAAAGAGCCCAGGGAATTCGCATCTACTGGAGGGGAGACATGGGTTCTTAGCATGCCACAGTATTCTCACTGGTGTCCCCTGTCCAGCCCCTCACGTAGAAGAATTAGAGGGAAGCATTCTCTTTCCATGATATTTTTTTCCCCTGAGGATGTTCATTCTTGCTGGCGATTCATCTTCTAGCTAGGGAAACCACCCAAGCAATATTTTTCCCTTTTAAAATTTCATCTTAGTAGCTGTCACTTATCATTCCAGCCTGTCAAAATCTTTAGAATTTTAATTCACTCACTCAATCTGCTAGTCCTCTTTCCCAATCTTGTGACATCTGAATGGTCATTGAGTTTGCTTTCTGTGATTTTCATCTGAGTAGGTAATGAAGATGCTGAACGGTACCGCCTTGCAAGCCTTCTAGTGCATGTTCCCCTCCAGACTGTAGCCGGTCTGCTCCTCTGCTCTCTTGGGGCCCCATGATTCAACCAGTTACAAACACCCCCTGCCAGCTCTCAGGGCCCTTGTGAACCACTCCGGATCCTGTCGACCACAGCACTTCTTCCAACTGCTATTCTGACCTGTCGAGTGTGGACTCATACTGGCTCCATGCAGGAGCCACCTGACTGTGGCTCCCCTTATGATTGTCCTGAGACATTCCTGTTGACACTGAGGCATGAGATGCCCTGTGGACCACAATCTTGCCCATGCATGGTCAGCTTGGAAACAGGAGGTTTTTCTGCTGTGTGGAACAAAGTTTTGAGGGAAGGGAGATTGAAGCCTGAAGATACATTCTTTCCTCCCCCCCACTCCCCCCCCCCCACCCTGGGCATGGTCTGAGTAGCATCAGATAAACAAGTGGTGGGACTGGGTCGGTGCTGTGTTGGTTCTCCCTCGTCTATGGCACTCCCCAGTTTGCTCACTCCTATTTCCCTTAGACCCATGCTCTACTTTCTGGAAAGTCAGGTAAGGATAGGCTCCCACTGTCCTGAGTCTGCATGTCTCCAGTGTGTCACCAGGAATGGTAAAGGACTGCCAAATGCTTTTCTCAAGTCAGGACCACCTTGGGTAGTGTCCTCTTGAGTTATCCAACCAGCAGTCCTTGAGTGCATACTCATAAATGTGAAGGACACACAGTAAGGAACGAGATCAGCTTTTCTAGAATTTAATTTTGGAATATGCAAATTAGAGATTCAAAATATTTTTAAAAACAATACCATAGTAGTAATATCTTTTCTGTTTTAAAAAGCGACAGAAAAGTATTTCTTCTGAAACAGTGGTTCATGATGAACTTTGTGTATACAAAGATGCTATTTGGTTTCTTCTTGCTCCTGCTTTTGATTACTTTTACTTTTTTTTATACATCCTTTTATTAATCTTTTTCTGTTATTTTAAACATTTCTAAAAGTCAAAGAACGTGATTAATGGACTTAAATGTTTTTGTTTATAAATTAATTTAAAATATCATTACTTTTAATTTATACATGGTTAAACCATTTATATATTAACAGTTAAAATATTAAACTGGGGAATTTTAAGTCAGTAATGGCTCACTGGGAGGTAGTGGTTATAAGTGTGTGTTTTAAATTGAGGTTGTTTTGAGTTCACATTCTTTCTCTGCCGTTTAACTGACATTCCCTCTGGAAATTTACTGTATTTAATCTCTCTGTGTCTCAGTTTACTCATCTGTATTATCAACATGATAATATCAGTACTTCCATCACTGGGTTCTTATGAAGATTGAGTGAGTTAAAATGTATAAAACAATTATGAAAGTACCTGGCAATCAGTAAGTGCTTGGTAAATGTGAATAGATGTTATTATGATTATTAATTATTATTAAATTTATTATTACCACTACTACCACTAGAATGACTTCTTTTCTAGAGGTCATTGCCATACTTTTAAAGTCTACCTATAAATGTGATGTAAGCAAAAAGAATCTCCTGAGTAACTAAAATAGGTGTCATGAAGTTATAAGGTACTAAATGAAAACTCCTTACTTAGATCTTCATTCAGAGCGTATTTGCTCTTATGCTGCATTCAGTGCTGATGGGTTTTTGATCTATTTTTCTGGATCACAAATGATTAGAAGCATCTTATTAGAAAGCTGGAGGGTGGGGTTGTTGCTGAGGTATAATGAGAGAGAGCTCTGCCTGAGTGGGTGACAATTCACCATAAAACAGGAAACAATACATTAGATAATCATGAAACCCCGAGAGAATGATGGTCATGAATATTTATTGAGCACTGACTTTGTGCCAGCTCCTGTTCTGGACAAAGAAGATACAAAGGTAGATGGGATTGACAAGGCCCTGACACTCAGAAGATTATATTCCATGTTTGGGAAGGAAGAAGGGGCAAGTAAATACATTTGAACAAGGTAGTTCCAGAGCACTGGAAGTTCTAAGGACAAAGGCACAGGGTCATGTGATAGAAAGCTGCTGAGGTGGGAGAAGGCATAACTAGTAGGGAAGGACTGAGGTGAGACCTGAAGGATGAAAGCGGGATCAACAGCCAGGGACAAGTATTCCATGTAGAGGAGAAAGTAAGTGTGAGGCCATGAAGTATGATTCAAGCTACAGCAAGAAGGCCAGGCTAGCCCAGTCGGGGAGTAGGAGGGGAAGCAGTACATCATGTGAGGTGATAATGAAGACTTTGGAAGGGCAAGTCCACAGGAGGTCTTCAAGTCAGCAGTAAGGATATGGAACCTTTTTATAAGAGAAGGAGAATCCAGTGAAAGTCTGTAAGAAGGAGAGTGATATGATCAAATGTTATAATATATATGTATACAATATACTGTATACATAAATATGTAGATTGTCATTACTAAATATTGAAGGTATAGGGAAGGGGCAAGATTAGAAATAATTTAACCAGTTTAATTGAGAGACCATGTTGTTCTGAACTAAGATGCTGGCACTAGAAAAAGAAAGAAGTGCTTCTGTTTGAGATTGATTTTATTTTGAAATTTATTGATTGAGTTGACAAGATTCCTGGAGAAGTGGGAGGTGCCGGTGGGGGTGAGGGGTAAGCAGAAGGCAGGAATCAGAATCAGGGCTGATTGCTGTTCTTTGTGTAGATCGATGGTAGTCATACCACTTCTTCGGTGAGGAAGGCTGAAGGATGGGCTGAGAGGGACGGGGTCAAGAATGCCCTTTGGCCATGTTTAGTTTGGAAAGTAATTAGCCACATGGAGGAGTCCGGAAGGCACTTGACTGTGCAGTTCAATGGAAAGAAAACAAAGGACAGATGTCTTATACATGTCAAGACTATCTGAGGATTGATATATGGGAAAACATGGGAATTTAATGAGACAATAAGCTTCTTGAGATAAATATTGGTGAAAGTTGGTATTGGTGGGTGAATTTTATAGCCATCAAGTACCTAATTAGGCAAAAGTTGATTTTATGTATTTATAAAGATCTTTTAAAAGTCTTTCTAAGTGAGGTATAGGCTTCTTTTATTAAGAAGATGAGGAAAACTTAATTATTTTTCATATGGACACTCTGTTTCACTCTAGACTCTCTGATATTTACTACAGTTGTCTTTTAAAACTTCCTAAGAACTCCTAGGCAAGTTCTTTCCCACTTGTGCCTTTCCGTTTTTCCTATGTGAAGAACAGAGGCAAGTGACCTCAACCATCTTGAAGGTGTACCAGACACCAGGTTTTTTTCTAGAACTCTGGGTCTAAGGGTCCCACTTAGTTAAAGCAACCATTGTGGCTTTTTTTTTTTAAATTATTATTCTTAAATAATCTCTACACCCAATGTGGACCTTGAATTTACAACCCTAAGATCAAGAGTCGAACACTCAACAAACTGAGCCAGTCAGGTGCCCTAAAGCTACCACTCTTAAGAGGAGCTCAGAATGACTAGAATGTTTAAGGAATGGCAAAGCTCTGAGTTTTATGATGTGCATTTATGGTGGTGCATGAGGGTTAGAATGCCAGCATCATCTGGCCTGGGCCCAGGCAGACTGAGTCCCATTTTAGCTTGGGGAGTGTAGAGATGCATCTCCCATCATAACTATGGCAGCCAAGGCCTTCTTAGATGTATTAATTGGCAAAACTTGTCCAGAATCTTCTCTCAATCTGTGAAATCTTTGCTTTGGAAGGGAATTCTGTCTTTTTTTTTTTTTTTAATTTTATGTGATATTAGCTTCTTAACAAGCAAAGTGCCTTCCTTCCCCCGAAACCACCCTTGTAAGACTGCCTGCTGATTTATTTTGATGGTGAGAGCGGTGATTTTATTTTCTTTCACTATGTGTGGGATGGCTTCATGGCAGTTATGTTCAAGCCCCTTGGTGGGAGAGCCTGCTGAATTTGTAAAGGTGTCATTATTTACTCTTTTAATATTCTCAAACAGTGGCAGTTGCCTTGCTTATTTGAAATAAAGGTGTTGAATTCAGGACCCAGAGAGCTTTCTGTAGGATATCTGCAGCAGGCAGTATTTACTATTTTCAGCCTCAATGTCCTCCTGTCTGCTCAAGTCGCATGTTAACTGTTTACAAATATTGACTCTTTCTATCAGATGGGGCACGTTGCCTCTTGCGCTGATGGCTGCAAACTCCTTGAACTGATCATGTCAGAAATGAAGGGAAGAAAGGAGTTTGCATGATTAAAATAAATTGCAAGATCTTGGATCTGTCCCCAAAGACTGGAGAAGAGAAGATGAGCCGAAGTCTATCTGCTACGGCCAAGAGATGACAAATTTCTTTCTGCAGCTACACCGTTGAGCTGGGGATTTGTGGCCCATTTAAAAAAAAAAAAAATATCAAAGACTGAGGGCAAACTTGATTTGGGGAAAACTCATAGACTGATATTTCCCTGGAGGCTTTTCTGAAGAAGACGGAGATGATAGGCCTGTTGCAGGTGGCCTGCTCATTTTCTGAACCCTGTTCCCTCATCTCCCACTCTTCATACCTGCCCTCCCACCAAGGCTGCTTCATTCTTTTTTAAATGGAATAAATGCTAAACCTTCCACTTTCAGTATTTGTACCCCTACAGGCAGCTGGAGGGAGACAGTGCGTCTGGGCTTTTCTACTGTCTTGACCTCTCAGAAATGTGGACCTCTCTCAGGTTTCTTCTTGTGAAATGGAGACCATGATTTCTGCCTCAAGGGCAGAGCTAAAGGCGGATCGAAGGCATCACACAATGAAAAGTGCATGGGCTCTTGAGGTAAAACAGATATGGTTTGCATCCGGGTTGTGTTTATTCTCGGCTATGTGATTCAGGGCAAATTGATTTAGTCTCTCTGGGCCTCAGTTTCCCTATAGGTATAATTGAGATAATGCCTATGTTGTAGGTGGTTGGTAAATGAAATATGGAAAATAATTAGCACAGTGCATAGCCCCAAAAACATGCCCAATAGGGGATAAGTGCTATCCCTGCAGTTTAAAAAAATATCCCCCAGGGGCCTACCTCTCAAACAGCTTATGGTATATCAAAATTCGGTGTAAATTAGGCTGGCCCTGAGCTTGTCCAGAAAACAGTGCATCGTCAGTGGCTCATCATGTCGTGTTCTCATAATATAGTTCTGTAGCATCATCCCGGAAGGCAACGAACATTGCAGCGGGCCCAAGAATGTGTAGCCAGGAGGCTTGCTTCTCAGGTAGGACCCAACAAGCACCGAGTACTTGTGCTGCAAGGACACCTTCCTGGAGTTTGGCTGCCAGTTCTCAGAAAGATCTTGATTCAGAGGAGTCTCAGTGGCAGGATCACTGAGACCAATGTCAACTGAGTACCAGCCTCAAGTATTATTTCAGTCCATCTTTCATCTTTGGGGAGGTGGTTATAGATGCCCCACAGTATGGAGCCCCTGAGGTCCTGGAGTTGTTATACCATGGACGCAGGGGACATGGAGGCATCAGCTCTTACCTGGATGTGCCTGGTTTCCCAACAGAGCAGCAACTGTCCACGCGAGCTCTGAGGGATGTCACATAAAATAAGTGTTTAGGAAAAAAATAAGGGGCCAGTAGACAAAAAATTTGGGAAGTGAAAGGAATATAATTTGGAATATAGAGATAGATATAAGTATTGGCTCCAGATCTCCTATCTCACACCCTGTTTAGTGTGGTAATAATATTAGAACATTTTATTGAATGCCTGCCAGGTGCCCAGCACTGTGCTTGGCATTTTCTACATATTATCTTTGATCCTGCCCAAACCCTGCACAGTCCTTGACTGTAATTCAGTGCTGCAGGTTAAAAAAAAAGCCCAAACCAAAACCAAACCCCCCCCAAAGCTCAGAAACATGGCTGTAGCACGGACACAAAACTAGTGGAAGATCTGGTCTTCATTCGAACCCAGGTGTTAGGATGCCAAGTCTGGGCTTCTGTACTGTTAGGGTGATGCTTATTGCATTCTTGGGGGCCGGAGCAGAGGAGGAACCATCTGGAATGATACTTTGAAAACCATATCTCCCCTGGATTGATCTGAGGAATGGTGAGCTGGTGGTTTTGCCTAGGGAAGAAATAACTTTGTATGATCCACTAATCTGTGCATCACAAGGAAAGGACAGAGGATAGAGATGATATTTAATATTCAATAAATGCTAAGGCGTGGATACCAAGCAGTCTCAGGGCTTAAACCTGAAGCAGGGGCCTGGGAGCTATCTGATATGGCAGCTGTTAACATTTTAGATGCTGAATCATAGGGAGGTACAGGAAGTTCCAAAAGAGAGTCCAAGGGCAGTCAGGGTGGGGGAACACCACAAGGGACTCAGGTACAGCAACCATTTTCCAAGTAGTTCAGAAGTTTTGTTTTGTTTCATTTTTAAAAGCACTTTGGTGCCTGGTATGCCAATACGGTTGCTTACCAGTGGAGCATTAGCCTTTGTCAGGGGGGTAAAGCTGGTTGGAGGCCACATACTGCTTCCTAACTTGCCAGGTGATAAGTTGCACACCTGTCCGTGTTACTCTAAAGCCTTGTTTGCTTTTTAGTGAAGGGGCAGGAAGACAAGTGGCTTTGCACAGAGAATCTTTTGTCTGCCTCAGCCGTTTTCTTGTCTCAAAGCCAATATTGGTAGAAGTAGTTCTTTGTTTTTTCAGCATTGTTTACTTTCCAATATTTATATGGCGTTATCTATCATGCCCTACCTTGGAGCACTGTTTTATAAAGGATAAGCAAGTTTAGTTCCTTTGGCCTCTCCTAAATTTTAAATATGAGAAGAATTTTCTGTGTTCTTTTTTCTTCTACAGTGGTTGAGATTAGAGCCAACAAACTTCTCAGTCTCTTTAATTGTCTTCCCCATGACTGATTGTTCTTCCAGATTCATAATTTTACGGAAAATGTTCTGCAAAACACATTGATTTTTATTTAAATTCAACAATGCCCCAGTGTCCTAGATGATATTAACTTAAATGCTTGGTTGATTTAAAATGCAGGAGGAGCTGGCCTTGTTTGATTTGGTTCCCAGATCCTGCTTTTGTCCCAGTTCCTTGTCTAACACAAGCTATGCGAGGCTGTAGGGAGTTGCTCATCCATTATGCTGCTTTCTCTCATCTATATTTCTCATGTGTTCTGGGAAATAGAATAACTTTCTCACTGAAGCTTCCCCAACCCTCAGCTTCTGGATTTTATGGTCTCCCATCCCCTTTTCCACTCCAGCAGGAAGCTCATCATTTGGCAATTTCCTCTGAAACATTGTGGTTCTGGAAAGTGACTCTGGATTGATCCCCACTAATCCTATCAAGCCAGAGACCTTAGGACCTGTTTCCCATTATGACCTGTTCTTCATCTGAGCCAGATCCTTTGAGGGAACTGGACTGAGGTAGCCAGGACCACCCAGTGAGCACACAGGGTAGTATCAGACAGGCAGGCATCTGGTGCCCATTCAGTTTCAGTAGATGCCTGGATTTTCTCTTGGCACTCAGGCCACAGGCAGCTAGACCCAGAGGTGCCTCTAACCACTTGGTGACCTCATTTTCAAAAACCAGACCCGAGAAATGGTTAGGCCATCATGTCTGACTCACAAAGCACAGGGGCACAATATCTTTTATTTATAAGGCACTCATGCTTATTTGCCAACATGAGTTGATATAGCTTTATGCCTTGAATATATGCGTGGAGAGATCTTACTGAATGGTATTTCTGAGCCAGATCAAGCTATTTGCTCTTTAGAGAACATATTGTTATGAATAAGGACATGAGAGTATTTGCCGTCACCCTTCTCTAAAGGTGGAAGAAGGCCTTGGTAGGGAGGGCAGTGGAATAGGAGCCAAGAGACATGGGGCTTCACAAAGCTGGAGAGAGCTGAGTCTTCAGACTGCTTTGTATCAGGGTTTCATGGTAAATCAGAGAGACAGGGATTCATTCCCTGAGGATCTGAGGAAAGCTGAGATGTCTGTTGCCTTTATAAGCAAACTGGATGGATTGAGGTGTAGTGTCTGTGAGTCTAGAGGTGGTGGTCATGCTGGCATGGAGGAAGGGCAAGCAGCAGCAGATCTTAGGGCACTTCTTTCCAGATGGAAAGAAGTCATGGGCTTGGTGATCCCCACTCAGATGGGTTTCAGGAGGAGGGCAAGAAGAGAAGGGGACAGTGTTTAAAAATCTAGGAGTCACCAATATCTGAGGAAGAAGAGGAATGGACTTACGTAATGCCAAGTTGAGAGAAAGTAAATGATGAAGGGGCCTCTAAGAGAACGTTGTCTCATTCTTTCTGCTCAAGTATCAGGAAGAGAGCAGAGGCCATGCAGAGAGGGCCACCCAAGGAGAGTGTCTGTGGTGCGGGAGACACTTCCTAGAGCTACTCAAAGAGCTGTGTAGGGCAAGGTGCAACCAGCAGTTCGGGACTGGGTTCAGAAGGAGTTGACCCATAAGAAGCACGGTGATATGGAAGCCTTGGTTACGGTCCCTGGGGCTGGTGGTAAGGAGGCTTTTTTATTTATTTTATTTTTTTTCCCCTCAATGACTAAGGTGCCAGAGGTGATGTCAGGCTTGGGACAGGAATAACCACAGATTTATTTTGGAAGGAGACATTTGAAGGAAAAAATGAGAACTACCTCTTAATATATATGGAAAGGCCATTAAATCAGTGGAAGTTCAAGGCTGTTTTTGCCTTCAGACACACTGAGTACTGGGTTCCAGGACACAGTCCTCTTTCACGTATCTTCCTCCCTCTCCAGCTGGAGTGTTTTTTTTTTTTTAACAATTTCATTCCCCTTGATGTGGACTCCTCTGTTCCAGGGTCTCTCCACTTGTCACCTTCTTCTCTGGGTCTGGCTACTGCTCACTTTTACGTGATACCCAAGTCCCTGGCCACCCCTGAGTGGTCATCTTGACCCAGTCCTGCTTAAGTCCTGTACTTTGTATAATGATATAGAAGAAGCTCTGAAGCTATAAAACACTACTTAAAAATAAAATTCCAGGGGTGTCTGGGTGGCTCAGTTGGTTCAGCATCCAGCTTTGGCTCAGGTCGTGATCCTGGGGTCCTGGGATGGAGCCCCGAGTGGGGCTCCC
Source organism: Martes martes (assembly GCF_963455335.1). Classification (NCBI taxonomy): domain Eukaryota; kingdom Metazoa; phylum Chordata; class Mammalia; order Carnivora; family Mustelidae; genus Martes; species Martes martes. Next base: position 142,518,376 of record NC_137888.1, read on the forward strand.
TGCCCAGCAGGGAGTCTGCTTCTTCCTCACCCACTGTGATTCCCACCACCCCACTCATGCAGGTTCTCTTTCTATCTGTGTCAAATAAATAAATATAATCTTTAAAAAAATTTAAAAATACAATAAAATTCCAGGGACTCCTAGCTGGGTCAGTTGGTAGAGTGACTCTTGATCTTAAGAGTTGAAAATTTGAGCCCCATGCTAGGTGTAGAGATTACTTTAAAAAATAAAATCTTCAAAAAAAAATTAATGGAATTTTTTTTAGTCTACCCAAAGTTAACTGGACGAAGGTACTTACTTCATCTTCTTTGCTCTGTGATTATTTCCCCCCAATTCCAGTTTCTTCATCACAGTGGATTGCATCACAGTATATCTCTGAGATTTCAAGTCACAAACTCAAGAGCAAGTTTTGACTCATTATTTATTTTAAGGGACTGTCTGTAACCCCCACTCCGTTACCAGCTTCTGGTGGGTCACACAAGGACACTGGAGTTAGATGGTTGGAGTCAAGTGCTGTCCTTACTAGCTATGTGAATGGGCAGGTTTTTTCTACCTCTCCGTGTCTCTCTTTTGTCTTTTGTAAAATGAAGATAATAACAGTACCTATCCCATAGGGGTGTTGGAAGGATTTAAGAGATAGAAAATATCTGGTTGATAGAAAATGTTTAGTCTACGTTAGCTACTCTTATTATATCAGATTCATAAAATTCCATTAGGACTCACTTTTTGTAAGTACCATGAACTTAGACAGACCCTGGTTTGAATACTGAATTTTGCACTCAGCTGCGTGACTGTGAACAAGTCACTCCAGTCTTCTGAGTCTGTGGTACTCATCTGCAAACATGTGCTCATGATACTTGCCCACAGAAATGCTGGAGATTTTAAAATGGATCGTATACATAAATATATGGGTAGCATGTATGTGAAACATGTACTATATGTGTGTGGGTTGTATATGTAAAACATTGCACAGTGTCTGCCTAGAGGCTGCTTCCCATTAACAGTAGCTATTATCATTGTCATTATTATTATTTTTTGTATACAAACAAATGCTTGGGATTATGCATGGATAAAGAGCATAACTGAGATTCAAGGCCAACATTTCCTGTCTCCAAATTAGTCTTGCTTCGAGTTTCTACCCATTTCCACTGTTGGCTCAAACTTTTGTCCTTTCTTGACTCCAGCCTAGTGCCTTTTCTGACATTTGCAGTCTTTACCCCTCTGGTCTCATCGGCTCACCCAAATATTTAGAGTTCTTCTTGTGGCCCTGCCAACCAATCAGTCTTGGATCTGAACAGTGTAGCACCTAGCTAGGTGTTCAACTCCTGGCTCTAGCACTTCAAGCATGTGACTTAACCTCAGAGCTTCAGCCATCTTTCAAATGGCTATCATAACAACGATCTCATTGAATTGTTGCGGGACCTTAAAAAAAAGTACCTGAGTGTTTTCCCCATTTAGAAAGTGCTCTGTCTCCCATGGTTTCCCTGGAAACAGACTCTGAGGTGGAGAGTTTCATGCCAAAGATGTTTTGGGGCAGTGGTCTCTGGAGCCACATTTGTAAGGAAGTGAAGGTAGCAGGATCAGCAGAAGGAAAAGTTGAACTGCAACGCAATTGCAGCCGAAACCTCAACCAAACCCAAAGGGAGACTGAAATTGGGATGACCCTTCAGAATTATCAAAAGGGGCCCAGCCACTGTTCCTACCTCAAACAGTCATTAGGTGGGGACTACCTAGGGGAGGTGGTGTTACCTTGAGTATGCAGTTGCCTTCGATGGAGGGCAGCTGCTAGAGAGGAATACAGCTGTGAGTTACAGAGTAGGCAGCACTTCTGACAGCTGAGGAACTGAGTGCCTCTGTCCTGAAAGGATCTGGCCACACCCCACAATATCCACTGTGTGCTCAGTAATTTGGGATTGCCTCTGCTCACTCTTGGGCATCGATTTCTTTTCTCTTTTCACAGCACTAGGTTTCTGATTAGCTTTTTCCTCCAGAGACCCCAAATTCCAATGTTGCTGTTTAAAAAAAAAAAAAAAAGTGATATCTAAGAACACTGTATAGATTCTCACTTATCCTTTTCAAATTTTGGGGGGAAGAGGTGCAGATCAAGGCAACTGGTTATTCATCTCTCATTGTCCAATGAATACAAACTTAAAGAAGTGGTATCATTCCTTTTTAATTTAAGGGCCACTTCTCATCACTTTTCAGTGTTGCAGCCATTCGGAGTGCTGTGACGTAAAGGACATAGAAGGCCGTGTCTATGTGTAGCTGGGAAGAATGCTGTGATCAGTTAGTGATGCCTGCCATGGGAGTGGGTGAGGACACAGCGGGTGCTTATGCTCCATTTCTGCCATCCTAAGTGTGCAGCCTTGTCTTTCTTTCAAACGTTGGATCATGTTAGAATGCTTTTGACTTTCCTTGGTTTTCCTGGGTAAATTGCTGTACCAATGCTTACATCTAATTAGCCCCTTTAAGTATAATTAAGCCATATGCCTAGAATTGTTTCTCAGGTCACCTTAATCACTTTATCTACAACTTCATCTCCAGGAAAGCTTCCATTAAATAATTAGAAGAGTTTGTTAGAAGAGTTGGTTACTTTCATGAGCACTTGTTTATTTGCCTTCCCATTAAAATCTGGACTCACCTTTTGTGATTATATTACATTAATGATTATTTGTTTTATGGGATTTGTGTAGTGCACCCCCTAAGGAGCACTCTTTCTTTGCCATCCTTGCCTGTCTCAGATTGTGTAAGCTCCCAGAAGGCAAATACCATGTCTTTTTAAATTGCATTGTACAGTACTATGCACAAATGAGCAATTAATCCTCAAAACACTGACAGTGGGAGAAAGCACAAAGGAACTGATGATATCTTAAACGATTTAAGTGATGTCTTTAATGTATTGGTTATCCCAATTTTTTTTCTAATAAAAAGTGTCAGAAAAAATGAGATAATGTTCAAAGTATATTGAGTTTCTCTGAACTAAATCACTGGTTAAATTAAAATTATTATTAAAAAATCAGTCATAGGTGTTTCTATCTATACCTGCAAACTATTATTGTTGTATACCTCTACCAGGCTCTTTAAATTGTCCTTATGAAGTTAACAGACTTAAGAGTAACAGTGGTGGCAATGGGAAAGTCAAGGACCCATACTTGATATGGGTCAATGGTTGGCAAAGTTTTTCTGTAAAGAGCCAGATGGTAAAAATATTTTCAGCACTGTGGACCATATGGTCTCTGTCACAACTAGTCAGTTCTGCCTTTGTAGCAAGGAAGCAGCCCTAGATAATATACAAACAGTTAATCATGGTGGTGTCCCAATAAAACTTTATTTACAAAAACAGGAGCAGATTTGGCTTGTGGGCTCTGGTTTGCTGACACCTGATCTAGGTGATAAGATTAAAGTCCATGGAATTTAATACATTAGAAATACATTACTAAATTGAACCAAAGGCAAGAGAGACACAGTCTCAAAGTCAAGACTGTGAAAATAATTCTAATAAATTTTGTTCATGTCATTTGTTTCTTAGTTTGGTTATTGCTGGGCATGGTACTCGTGGTAGGTTCCATAGGGGAAATTCTCAATTTCAAGTGTCCTAGGCATTTCCATTTTTAAGATCCTGGCCATCAGGTGGTTTCAGTGTGGGTTCCTTACTGATTTAACTCCCAGATTTGGAGAATCCACTAAATACCTCTGCAACTAACCTTGTATTTCTTTCCTGTATGAATTAGATTGTGCTATCTTTCCTATGGACCTAACAGGATTGTTGTAATGGCCAAGTGAAACACTATTCAGGAACATCACATTTCTATTTAAAAAATCAAGGAATATTATATTTGCTTAACCCATGCTTTATCTGAAGCTGAACATGGTACTTGGCTGATTGGGGTCGGGGGCAGGTGTGTGTGTCTGTATGTGTGTGTGTTGTGTCTGAGAGAGAGAGACAGAAAGAATATCTAAATACTAGTAGATAATTAAATGATTGTGACGCTTTGCTTCATATTTGACTTACCTGCAGCACTTTAAAAAAGTCCAGTGCCTTGGCAACATCCCAGATTAACTGAATCTGAGTTCTGGGGTGGGATTTGGGCATTAATATTTTTTTAAATTACCCAAGTGGATTTTTTTCTTTTGATCCTATAACAAATTACCACAAATTTAGTGGCTTAAACAACATGTTATTAAACTGTTGTGGGTTAGAAGCTTGACACAGCGTCTCACTGAGTTAAAAATCAGAATATCAGGGGCACCTGGGTGGCTCAGTGGGTTAAGCCTCTGCCTTCGGCTCAGGTCATGATCTCAGGGTCCTGGGATCAAGTCCCGCATCGGGCTTTCTGCTCAGCGGAGAGCCTGCTTCCTCCTCTCTCTCTCTCTGCCTGCCTCTCTGCCTACTTGTGATCTCTCTCTGTCAAATAAATGAATAAAATCTTAAAAAAAAAAAAAATCAGAATATCAGCAAGGCTATGCTCCTGCTGGAGGTTCTAGCGCAGAATGTATTCCCTTTTTTCTTCTTTCTTCTAGACTCTAAAGGCCACCCTCATTCTTTGGATCGTGGCTTCCTTCCTTCCTTTTCAAAGCCAGCAACAGCATCACACAACCTTCTTCTGCAATTCTGTTTACCTCTGACTTAATACCATCTTCTCCTCTTAAGGATTCCTGTGATTAAGTTGGGTCCATCCAGATAATCCAGGATAACCTCCCAATTTTAAGGTCAGGTGACAGCAACCTTATATCCTTCTGCAACCTTAAGACCTTTTTGCTATGTAACCTAACATATTCATACGTTCTGGGGGTTATGATGTGGGCAACTCTGAGGAACCATTGTTTTGCCTACCACACCAGGTAATTCTGATTCTGAGGGGGAAAGGGATATGAACTCTAACCAATGGAACATATCATTCCCACGTGTGTTCTATTGTTGGCTAAGGCATATGCTTTCATTCCTTCATTGACTTACTCATTCCTTAAATACATGGTGAGTTCCTCTTGTCCTCTAGATATTGATGCTTGGAATAATGGTAAATAGCCAAGGTCTAGTGAGAGCAATATATAAATATTTCAATATATATTATATTATATTATATTTTACATATTTTATATGTATTCATTTATTTGAGAGAGAGAGCACATGCAAGCTGGAGGAGGAGCAGAAGGAGAGGGAGAGAGAATCTTAAACAGACTCCCTGCTGAGCCCGGAGTCAGATGTGGGGCTCAGTCCCAGGCCCCTGAGATCATGACCTGAGCTGAAACCAAGTGTCAGACACTCAACTGACTGAGCCACTCAGGTGCGCCAAAACCAATATTTAAATAGAGAAAATGCAGGTGTCTTGGATCCTCACAGGATCATTTTCCAAGTTTTGAGATCGCTTAAAGAAGTGATGTAGGAATTAAGTGGGCATGGAAGGCTGAATGATAAAAGCCTCAGTCTCTCCTTCGGACGTTTAATGCATTATTTTTACTGCTCACCACAAATTTGCATGACAGGTACTATAACTGCCATTGTACAGATGTGGAAACTGAGTCTTATATAGATTCACTATAATAATAGTCCTCTATTATTATATGAAATAATGGGGTGGATTTTATACTAAGGCATCAGAATGGCCATCCTTTCAGTTAATTTATTAGTTAATTTATTACTTTCTTCCAAGTCCAATTTTATTTCTGAAGAGTGAAAAAGGAGCAGATGTCTGCTCCAAACTCTGTGGTTAACAACCTGCACATGGTTCTGTGTTCAGCTTTATGGTTTGTTTTCTGTCTGAACCAAGAGAGTACCATGTTCTCTGTGGAGGTGCAGTCAGCATTAATTTTATGAGTATACAGGATAGCCAGCTTGCAGTCACTGTAGTTCACTGGGTATCAAAGTAGATTGGATTGAGGGTCTGGTGCCTTCTGGATCTGAGGAGTGAAGGACCATTGCCTTGTTTACTGGGCCTGGTGCTCTTCAGAGGGGTGAGCAGGAGAACCCAGAACAGTACTCTTAGCTCCTTTGACATGGTAGGCGTTCTGGCAGATCTTCTTGGGGTACTTTCACCATGAATCCCTTTTTAGTGAGTTATATGACTCTCACATATAACCAGATTTAGTTTCTGTGACGAGAATATAGATAATGGGTCATAGACAGTCATTTCTCATCTATTATATGGCAAGGCATCCACAAGCATAGAAGGAATAATCAGAATGTTTAGAATGTGGGGATACATTGGACATTGTTATAGGAGTCTTTCAAGTGTAACTTCAGGTTGCTGTGTTCTAGGCATTAAGGGTTAGGATAGGATGATAAATCAGCAGCCCACGGTTTAGTGAGAAAATATAGACAGTTATGTGAAGAAGATGCCTGTTCCTTAGGATCTCTTAGGAAGAGGCCTTAGGCCAAATTTTAAGACTCGTTAAAGATTCCTGGAGGAGATGATGCTCAATGGTAATACAGGAATGAGTTAAGTAGAGAATGGTGGGTGATAATAGCCTGAGTGCCAACTCCAAGTAGTTAGTATATTATCTTAAATTCTCACCAGAACCATCCATGGTGGGTGCTGTTAAATCTAGCACTTTACAGATGAGGTTCCTACAGATTGAGAAACTTTTGAGGTCACACAAGGAGAATGGCAACCCTGAAATTGCATTGGGAAAACCTTCTAAGGCTGCAGTGGCTAATATGATGGCCATTAGCCACATATGGTTATTTAAGTTTAAATTAAGAAGAGATCCTCGGTCATACTAATCACATTTCAAGTGTTTCACATCTTGGAGAGTGATGTCTGAAAGATGGTGTAATTGGGAGTTTTCACTGCTTTCCCCTCACAGAGACGTCCATTTGAACAACTATCCGCACATGAAAAAACCTTCACAAGGGCTAAGGAATCCAGGTGAAAGATTATAGTACCTGGGTGGAGCATGGAACCAAGACAAGACACGATGGAGAGAGTAGGAAGGGCAGCTTTACCTTATTCCTGCCACCTTTCCTGGGCAGCACAGGGCACGGCAATGCCGAGAGAGGTGCACCTCCCATGGAGGGAGGAGCCTGAGGTGAATGCCTGACCTCACTCCCACCCTGTGAGCTCAGGCTGCCGGCCAGCCCCTGCCACCCCAGGTGGCTCGTGGCTCCCATATAGGACTTCATCATAGCAAGTTTATTGGGCACCACTGTTCTAGAAAATATTTAAAGGAGTTCTAGAATATCTTTGTCAGGTTAGCCACAGGGTCAGTAGCATGTGGGTACCTAGAATATCAGAACCAGAAGCAGACTCTGTTTCTATGCCAGTAGCTCTGTTCTGTCCTTAGTCATCACCAGGAGGATAGTGAGAGATTCAGAAAGAGGCTGTTACACAATCTGCTCTACTACCCATGCCTGGAGAGGAGAATTCTAAGGGTCTTACGATGAGTAATTTCAAGGGACTACAGGTACTTTATTTATTTATTTATTTTTTTATAGTATTTATGTGAGAGTGAGAGATTCCATGCGCATGAGCGGGGGGTGGGCAGAAGGAGAGAGAATTCCAAGCAGACTCCCTGCAGAGCACATGGAGCTTGATCTGGAGTTCGGTCTCAGGACCCTGAGATCATGACTTGAGCTGAAACCAAGAGTCTGATGCTTAGCCGACTGTACCACCCAGGTCCCCTTTAAGGGACTACTTGTACTTCTCTGCAGGATTTATCTATAGGAGAATGCAGCTGTTGACTTGGCATTGGGGTGACCATGGGCTGTTTAGGCACACTGAAGTGCTCCTACTTCACATGTGATCTGAACTTGAGGATTATTGCAACAATTATATATAGAGAGAGTACATGATAAGTTAGTCAGTTGTGGCAAGTTAGAACAGTTGGTTGTTCTGTGTTAAGAGACTTTTCAAGTGGTATCCGAACATCCATTTGAACATGCTAAGAAGGTGTCATCCTTACCTATTAATTCATGCAGGTCTTTTAAAGGACTCTAACTTTATTTCTCTTGTCTTACTAGAAGTTTACCTTTGCATAGTGATCTCAACTTTGCAAAGCTACTTTAAAAGTGTTATATTCTTCCATCTTCAAAATTATCAGGATGGGCAAGTACTGGGATCTGTAGTGGACAAATGAGGGATATTAAGATGCCTGTGGTTTTATCTTTCCCTCTGAAGCAGGTGAGCTAGAGTTGATTCCACATCTCTTGTCTCCTAATCTTAAGGTATTTGTAACAAATCATAAAAGGAGGGTATCTTCGCTTATTTAAGGAAAACATATCTAATTACTACTTTCCCCCTATGCTTAGAAGGTCTACCCACAGAACAATTCATATTATTGAGGTTTTACTGCTCTCAAAAACCAAACCAAACCAAAACAAAGCAAATCATGTCTATTCATGAAGGATTCAAGAGAATCCAATAGACAGTTTTGGACCCTTTAGAAAACACACATCAATTTTTCTCCTGATATTGAGGTCAAAGGAGGAAATGATGTTTGCTCTTCAATTGCTTATTAGGGACTAAGTATTAACCAAGTGTAGGTACCTGAAATCTTAGTTTGCTTATTACCAGGTTAACACGCAGAGTTTCTGTCTCTGTTTCAGGCTGTTAAAGTGAAATAGTCTTGTTATTGATAGTCTACACAGCAATTCCAGCATGACAGACACTAGCAAACACACATGGAGTGAACGGTCTTGCTCTAGTCTTCAAATAGAGATCAATGACTATTTTATTTGTTCAACCCTGCCTCTAGTCCATGGCTGTGGCCTCCATCATGAGGTAGCTGGAATGATTAATGGTGTGTTGGCGATATTAATGCCTCGTGTTTTGGTACTCTAATTATAGAAGCAGATTGGAGCCAAGCTTTAGAGTGGGGTTGAGATTGAAAGATATTTAAAAAGCAGGTGATTGGTCCAACACTTCCAGTTCTTTCAATTTAACCATAAATCAATTGTGAATGATTTTTCCACTGTAATTTTTCATAGGTTTTGAACTTGGGTAATGAGCATCCCTGTCCTGGAGTGAAACTATGATTTTCCTAGAGCTTGTTGGAAAGAAGATGAAGATTTATGAAGGGGCTTAGAGGGAAATATATTGCATTTCTTCGTATCTTCTCCTTGTTTCACCCCCTCCCCCACTTTCCTGTACTTCAACCCTGATAAGTCTCAACTTTCATGCATGGCATATAGTATTTAGGAAATGGGAAAGCTCCAGTATGTCTTGACCTACTTTCCAGTGAATGTACAATTACAAATAAGAAGTTGATACTATATAAAGTAGTAGTACATTCCACACTGAAGGGAACATACAGAAAAGCAAAGGCTCTCTTTGCCTGAGCAGCACCAATTCTTTTTCTTATTTGCTGAATGTGTTGACTGCAGATTTTTGAAGAATATGGGGCAGCTCAAGGTGTTGCTACCGCCCAAGAAGCTGCCATGGAGCCTGTGAGCAAACTTCTTAGGAGCCCCAGGGGAAGGGAGAGGCTTCAAGTGGAATCACATTGACAAATTTTCTTTCCCTGACTGGGACTGTAGCTTACCTCACTGTGGGTAATGTGATACATCTGTGCCTGATGAAAATCTGGCTTTCAAGTTCTGGAAAAGCACAGGTTTTTTTATTTGTATAATTTTCATTTTTTAAGAATTTTATTATCTGGGAAATGAATTGAAAACAAAGAGCTTGTTAAAATAGATACTTTACAGAAATACAGCAAATGCTCGTGTTTACCTTTAGACCATCATAGGACATGGAAGGATCGATGCACCAGGACCTTTGAGATAATTACTTTTTCTGTAACTACGAGACTGTTTGAAGTCCTGTGTATCAGAGCAATGTATTACATTTATAATATGCTTAAAATATGAAGGCCATTTATTGACAGGTTTGTATTCCAATTCTGTGAATGTTTGGAAACAGATTCTTTTCTTTTCCTCCTTTCTTCCTGTGTGCTTGTCTGCATTTTTCTCTAAAATGTTTACTGAACCATTATTATGTATCAAAACATGAAGCTAATCCTAGGTGAGGAGGTGATTTTGAAAATATATAAAATTCAGTCTGTGTCCTCAAAGACTTACTCTAGTGGGGGGAAAAGTGTAAGTTCATGTTGTGGGCAATGGAGTCCACTCTAAGGGGGAACCCCCCCCCCCCCAAAAAAAACCCCACATTTATTTGAGGGCATTAGGTAGCTGACAAAAGTCTTTGGAAAACCCTAGGAATCCATTTTGGGAACCTGTTTTTGATGTCACATCACCAAGAATGAGAGATGCCAGGAGAAGTGCCTACCCACAGCCTTGCTCTAGGGGAAGCCCCCCTGCTTCTACTTCACAATAGTGGGTAAGAGCCTCTGCCCTTGCTGCCCTAGAAGAAATCCATGCTTGCAGGAAGATCGCATCCCCCCAAGCGCACATGCAAAAATCTACCAGGACCTTTGAGGTACTCAGTTTTTCTATAACTACAGGGATCTTGCATTGCCTTCTTTTCATTCCAAATCTTTCAGGGGTATATCTAATTGGCAACACCTAGGCCACATCCATGATCTCACCTGCAAAGAACTCTGGGAAATGTAGTTTTTATCTTTCCAGTTTCTGTTACATAAGAAGTTACTCTAGAAGTGTTGGAATGTGTATGGAGGAAATCCAGAGTGCCCACCATGGGGAGACAGACAGGTTAGGAGATAATGACAATAAATTGTGTCAGTGTTATGCTGGAGTGGGTAATAGTACTGGGATGGGTGGGTGGGGACAGCCTAGTAAACTTACCTGTCTCAGAGGGGAGAAGGTGCATTTAGGGAAACAGTGGGGTAGAGTTTCACTTACTAGGGCCTGAAGGGTGTCATGGTTATGTTTGGATAGGGTAGGTATGCGATGCAGAAATGAACAGCTTCAACATCTCGGGCTTCATGTGGAGCTCATGCAATGTCAGCTCTGTGGGCAGGACTAGGTATAAACTTGTGAAACCTGGGGGAAACTGGAAATATTGGACCTCTTTTCCAAAAACTTCAGCATTTCAAAATAGTGATGGCAGAACACTGAACCAAACACAGAGCATAGATTCCTTTGTGATTGTATAGATCAAATGCCTATGAAGTTGGCCTGGTGTGGGGGTCCAGGAGACCCTAGGAAAGCTTTCTTCTGTTTGGTAACTGGCTACAGGAGACTAGAAAGTAGAGTCTCCTGTATGCTCAAGGAGCGGAGAGATGGATCATGGTGAACCAGTGGTTTTCCACCCAATGCCTCCAAGAAAAGGAAATGACAAAAATGAAAACTTTCCTTTTTGAAAATACTATCTGTATTTGAATGTTAATAAATGTAGCGTGGCTTAAAAATTCAAGAAGCTTTTTACTTATCCACACATTTTAGCAGAATAATCTCTCTCTATATATTATATATAACTAATATTAATAATATATTATTAGATAGTAGTAATATGCAATATATACTGATGCTTTGGAGCAAGGAGAAATGTTTCTGTTCTAGTACACACGTCAAGATGCAAATTATACTTGCATTTAGGTGGGATAAATTCATATCTAGAGCATGTCCATTCAATTATGTATCGTCTGTGGCTATTTTCATACTGCAGTGCTGGAACTGAGTTCATGCAACAGAGGCTGTATGGCCCACAGATCTTAAAGTATTTACCGTCTTCCTCTTTACAGAATAAGTTTGCGGATCTTTGGTCTAGATGGCCACCAAATATCTGTTTTGATATGGAGAAAATTTAGGAATATTGCCTTAAGGAGACAGGAGGCTGCTTTTAAAAGAAATAGCTCTGTCTACTGCACCCAGAAAATCCCCAAGGAGGGCCTAAGCCAGCTTCAGCTGCTGAGAGAGAGGTGTAGTGTTTCTCTTTTCATTCTTGAGAAACTGTCTACAGGGCACCTTTGGCAGAGGTCATTATGCAAACACAGTCATCTCTCCCTGATACTATGTGCAAGGCATTTGCACAAATGTAAATTGTATTAAGGTCTGAGGATAATGTATATACTTTAGTCACTTTATGAAATTGTTCAGTCATCTGGATGTCTTTCACTGTGTTTACCAGGAAATGGGAAATAGAGAATTGAGCAATTTTCTTGTCAATTTGATCAATGTAGAATGGCAACCTCAGTGCCTTTAGTTAAAAAAAAAAAAGGCTTTCCCCCACTTCAGTTGTTGGAATTTATTTCTTTTACTACATTACCCAGTTAATTACTCCAATTTTCCAATCTGTCTGACCATCAAAGTCTCAGCCTGTTTGAATTTTACATGTGGCTGGTACAATTGAGGTCTGTTCCCAAAATGTAAGCTTCTACAGCATAGGATTCGTTTTGCGTATCTGACTACTTGCTTGGTCCTTTTGATCTGTAGACTAAATTGTTCAAATTTCACCTTTAAATCAGTCAAATACCACTTTAGAAACACACAAATTAATAAACAAAACAAAACAAGCCCACAAAACAAAAAATCGGAAGAGAGACTTTGGAATGGAAGACCAAGAACTGTAGGATTTGGAGAAATAGTGCCTTGTTGGTGAAGGGAGGGTATGAGGAGAGGGGCCCTGGCAGAGGCAGGAGGCCTTGGAAATTGTGTAGGGGGTGAAAGGAAGCAGAAGCAGCCAGTGCTTTAGAAGCAAGTATCAGGGGCACCTGGGTGACTCAGCTAAGTGTCTGCCTTCAGCTCAGGTCATGATCTCAGAGTCTTGGGGTTGAGCCCCACACTGGGCTCCCTGCTTAGTGGGGAGTCTGCTTCTCCTTCTGCCTCTGCTCCTCCTTCCCCACGTGTGTGTGCATGCTTTCTCTTTCAAATAAATAAAAATCTTTAAAAAAAAGAATAGAAGGAATCATCAGTGGAAGAGGGGCAAACATAGAGCTTGTAAGGATCGATGAGGAGAGGGAACGTTTTAAGGATGGTTAGGAGGCAATAAAGTTACATTTTAGGAGTAGCCAATCTGAGAAAATAACACTAGTTACAAATTCCAACGTTGTCCTGGTTGAAGAAGGGATTTTGAACTGGTTCTAGCTAGTCCTACCTGGTCAGGTGTGGGGATTTTCTCCCCATGCTCCCACCTCCTCCTCTTGGTGTTCAAGAATTCCTTACCTCTAGGGGTTGATGAGCATCTTTATTGTAATCCAAGAGATTGCCTATGTTGAGTGGGGTAAATGGGGTAAGAAGCAGAGTTATAGGACATGGACAAATGTCATCCTTGAGTGGACATTAGCAGGCAATCTGTTGCCCACTGTGAGTTGATTTTCCTCAGTGGCATCAGTGAAAATATGTCTGGATGATGGCAAGCCTTCACAATCCCAGCTTCTGGCCATAGATGGTACTTGCTTTAGAGGGGATGTTGGTTTCAGGTCTCATACCTTCCTGGTTACACAGCTCCTCTCTTTTCTCTTTTCCTGCTTGTTTGTGCAGATGGTTTGGAAATTCTGAAGAGTGGCTTTTGAAGTTATGGTGAAGTATTTTTGTGATCTTTGTTTCCCCCAGAGTGACCCACTCACATTCTGGAAGAGAACGCTGGGGATTCTGAGGAAGGAATTCCATGGGGAGAATAATACTTTAAAATACTGTAACCTACCCACGGCGGTTATTAGATATAATGATTAAGAATTTATTGATGACTTCTGACATTGAATTGGAGGCAGCTATGTCTTATGACCAAAATTCAGAGAACATTCAAAAGGGTTTTCTTGTTGATTGGTTGGTTAGCAGTTCTTAGATATAAGGTTATACGTGAACACAGAAAGGTACTAAAACATTACAGAATGATGGGGAAAGATCACATATGGGTACAGATCTCAGTCACTCAGAGAGCTGGAGGCAACTGTCACAATTAAAACTGAGAATTTAGGAGTAACATACGAAGCAGAACCAGTGTCTAGTGGGTCAGGTCCTGAGGAGTGAGGTGGAGAGAGAATATGGTCAAGCAGTAGGAAAACATTCCTACAGAGGTTTTGCAAATGCCTGACATTTTTAAAAGCCTTTGCTTCCAACAAGTGACCTTTCTTCAGTTGTAACAGGCTTTCAAAAATTTGATGAGCAGTAGTAGTGAACTTGTGTCTTGAAAATATAGGTTAGCTTGGTAATTTAGGGGGAATATGAAGGTGCTCTCATTAAGAGGATTTACTGAACAAGGATAGGAGTGGTATAAGTCTGGCATATCCTCAAGACTTAGCAAACCGGTGGATTAAAATCAATGCTTTCTAGGAGTTGTATATGTTCTGGAGGTCTCAGTGCAACCTTGCATCTCTCATGCTTCTCTTTGAGTGTACTTGCATGAGCTATTTACAGTTAGGTTATAAATTTGCAGGCTCAGCCTACATCTTTTATCTCAAGATGCCAACCACACTGGTGGAATTACAGCCCTTTTGGTATCATTGTAGCAAGACGTTTTAATTCTTTTTCTTCCTCTTTTTACCTCATTAAGATCTTCTTGACCGAGACCTGTGCAGATTTTAATGTACACACAATCCCTTGAGCATTGTTAAATATGCAGATTAGGATTCAGTAAGTCTGATGGGGGTAGAGACTGGAGATTCTGTGTTTTTCACAAGCTTCTAGGGGCCACTGATGCTGCTGTCTGAGGATCATAGTTCAGATAAAAATAGCTAAATGAAGGGGAAGGAGCCTGGTAGCAAAAAGGTTGAGTTTTACAGTCAAGTCAGAAAGGCCTGGGTAGTTTGATTCTGGCTCTGAAACTTACAGTGCCTTGAAACTTGTATGACTTGGACACATTTTTGTAAGCTCTTTGTGACTTGTTTTCTTATCTGAAAAATGGGGTTAATGATACAGCCTTTATAGGTATCATTCTACTGTGTATATTTCCCCCTACATCATCTTGTTCATTGTTTTATCTCCAGCACACAATATATCACTGATACTCCATAAACATGTATTGAATGAATGATTGAATGAATTCCCAAATAAATAGGTTTGATTATGAACTTTACAATGTAAGTAGAATATGTAGCGAGGTGTCTGACTGAGAGACATTTCAGTAAATATGGTTGCTTCCCCATCTTTTCCCTTTCCCTACGAAACAAAAATCTCAATTTGGATGCATATCTCAAACTGTTGAAGCAGCAACATATAAAACAGGTACCGTCTTTGTGATCCCTCAGTGAAATAACAATTACAATTCAGGTAATAGAAGTTTGTGGGATGGATGAAACAGTAGTTTCACAATGTTGTTGTTACACATAAATGGACGAGGGTAAATTAGGCAATCCCTGCCCACAAATTGATCATCTAAATATGCATACGTGTCTTATCTGCTGCTGGAGCCCTGGGAAGGAAGCTGCTGTGAAAAAATTTGAGGCCTTTCAGAATTCTATGGATTCAGAAAAGACTGAAACCAGGTGTATAGCTGATCTTGGGAATATGGATGTGACCTATCTGGCTCACCAAATCGTGGGTCCCTCTTTCCCTAAGAGGTCGATTTTATTTAAGTATAACAGATTTGGTAAGTGTAATGGGTATGGAACTTAAAGAGCTAATTCACATATTAGTCTGTGAATTAAAGAGCTATTTGTGAATTTAAAAGAGCTATTAAAGAGCTAATTCACATATTAGTCACATAATTAATTCACATATTAGTCTGATTTAGTTTAATCAGATTTCTTTCCTCAGTTTCAATCAGTCAACACCACTTACTAAGCATCAGGTGTGTGCCAGGAACCCAACCTCACCTGCCGAGGTGAGGTGAGGAAGGCAGAGCCAGTCTTTGCCCTCCTGAACCTTACTTTTGAGAGTCGGGTGGGGAGATAGAGAAAAATAGGAAGATAGACCAAGGGCTTTACTGTTTGGTTGGCTTCCAGAAGAACATTCACTGAGGTGAGTTGTCACATTAAGTGGACGTAAAACCACTTCTGGTAGTTACTTGTAACTATGACTTTAGAGCTAGCTTTAAAAAACAATTCTTGAGGGGAAAGTCCAAGATGGAGGAGGAGGAGGAGACCTTAATTTTGTCTGGTCCCAGGAATTCATTTAGGTAGCTATCAAACCATTGTGAACACCTGTGAACTCGACTGGAGATTGAGGAAAATAACTGCAACTCTACAAATAAAAAACAATTCTTATTTTTAAACTTATGATGGCAGAGAGTTTTGCTGCTCTGTTCTCTGTTCTGTCCTCAGCACTTTCAGTGACAGGTACATGGTAGGTGCTCAATCAGTAGTTGAAAGATACAGAGAAAATTGCAAAAATGTACTCATAGTGAATTCTTGTTAATGGTGACTGAGGATTTATAGTTTTGTGTTTATCTAGGATAAATATGTTATCATAGCTCTATGTATCCAGTGTGTAGATCCTCACTGTAATTTATTAATTAGGGTAAAAAGACAAAATACACATAGAGTATGATGCTGTTTTTATGCTGAAGCATTTGAATAGTTGCATCAAAAAATTAACAGACAGATCTTTGGACAGTGCTCTATACAGACAGTTCTTTTTTTGACTTAAGGCTTTTAATTTTTGTAGGAGCTGTCGCTATCCTTCCTGGCAGTTACCATATTTTAAAGTGTTTGTTGAAGTTGACAATAGATTGAGTTTGTGTTTTCATTTTGTTATGAAAGCTACAGATTCTGAAATGTATTATTTCTTCACGTGCATTAATATTTTTCAAACCTTGATGTGGTCCTCACCACTTCCAATTTCTTGAGTACAAGATTGTCAGCAAAGCTGCTGTCTACTAATTGGTCTAGTCCTTATGTAGTATCACATTCATTGCCCAAAGCAGGAGGTGCTGTAATGTCAACAATAAACTCACCTGGTCTAAAAAGAGGAGGAAGAACATCTAGCCCAATACAAATTCTGACTGACATGCAGTTAAATAAACCATGTGGGTAGAAGATCTCTGATTGCTGTTGTGATTATGATCATTCTAATAGAGAAGGAAAAAGATTTCATCACACAGTGGAGTAATGAAGGCTCATACCTGGTTGATGTTATGGGATCAGTATACCAAACCCCCAGGTCAATCTCATCAAATCTTAGGCAGGAAATCTTGGGCAATTTCTGCATCAATAATGAGTGAGCCCCAGAGATGGCTGCCTAGGCAGATGGGATAATCCTTGTTTCTAAAAACAGCCAAACATATTGAGATTAGAAGTACTTAGAAATGTAAATGGCATCAACTGAAGTATTATCACTTTGTGTTTTTTTAAAGCTTCCAGACAAATATTTAAAAGTGGTGGAGGAGGAGAGGGATATAAGCAAAAAACGCTGTCAAAACAAGTTTTCTTGTTGTCCTGGAGTCATTCTGCCCCAGGAAAGCAGTCTTTTCTCATTAGAAACCATGAAGGTGAGAAATAAGTGTTCTTACAATCTAATAAGTGAAATAAGAGTAGAAAGGCTGCTGGGAATCCTATACACATGAGGATATGACCTTGAGTGATGGGTTCTTTATCTGGAAAGTAAGGGTGGAGACTGAAGGGATCAAGGACATGAAGCCAATACAACAAGAGGACATGAAACATGGCCCTAGGCAAATGAACCCATCACCAAAGCAGAGGTATAGGAGGGGGTAAAAGGAAGGGGAAAGTGAGGGGCAGGGAAAGGGGGAAATGGGGAGGAATAGGGAGTGGGAAAAGGGAACACATGCGCTCTGCCTCTAAATTAACCATGTGGTTGTCCTTGGGCAAGGCATGGCATCGTTCCTTTCTAGTAAGCAAAGTGGGGAAACTGTATTAAGTGGTTTTCAGATTGTAGATTTTTAAGGGTGCAGGGAGGGTCCTTCTCAGGGAGTCGGTTTGGTTCAAACCGACTAGGGATGATCTCCTGATCTAACAAATTTGGATTTTCTGACTTTATCATCTTTTTAATAGGGAAAGATTGATGATGAAAAGCAAAACAACACTTCTATTTTATGCTTGTAATGAACTGAAAAACGTATTGTACTTGCTTAGTAAACCGTATGCGGTGTGATTTGATGATTTGCAATTAACACTTATATTTCCAAAATCTCATTAATCTCATGCATGCATTGTTTGGAAGAAGGGTCCCTGAATTCATTTTTACTTGTTGGACTCATTCCTGTAATGGTGTCCAGGGTAAAATAGAAAATGGGAGGAATTGCTATATAAGAGATGTCCCCAGTAAGTTGCATGTTACATAAAGAAATTTAATTTGTACAGTTATGAGCTTAGTATTGGTATCAGACTTTATTTGATGGGATTAATTGTTCATCTCCAGGAATGTAAAGATGGTTTAATAGATAGGCACCCATAAAGATGTACCGACGTTTTACAGGCTTATCGGTAGAATGAAATGTATCTTCAGGGTGGCAAATTATGGGGGTGGGGGAGGGCGGAGGGTGGCGAAGAAGGAGAAGATGTGGAGACAAAACTTTCTTTTTAAAATTTAAATGTAGATTATTATTCAAATTATTAGAAATCAGTAATGAAAACTAGTTTTTTAGGGTTTTCTCCTGGTGTGGAGAAGGATGTAAGATATAAAAGGAGGAGAGAATAAAGGGGCAGGTTAATAGAAGAGCCAATTAATTCCCGTAAGCCAATTGTAGGATGAGTTAATGACTATTCCTGAATAGAAAAGACCCAGATACAGAGGAGTCTACATGGCAGGCAAAAACAAGATATTGACCAGAAACCCTTTTCTGTAGTTCACAATGCTGACCTTATAGTAAGGGTCCCAGATTCTAGATGGTAGGTTGTTCTGCTACATTCACCCTAACTCATTAATAATGAAGAGTTCCTCTTTAGAAACATGTTCAGACAGGTAGCTTGGAATAACCAGAATACTACAGTTCCTGTTATTTTATCTTTGCCAGTGTTATTTTAATAGAAAACTGGTATTTTAAAACTTCTTAACTGTAGGAAACAGTTTATTTTTCACTTATGGCAATTCAGCAAAATAGCTGACTCTTTTGCTAACCTGGTGGGCACACAGACACTGTGGGACCCTTTCCTCTTCAAAGAACTGACAAATATTAGAGAACGAACAAAAAAACAGCTGGCATGTGTATTGACTTTATCAAGTGTGTCTGGTAAGCGGCAGAAAAGTCTGCTTTTACTCCTCTAGCCCTCCAGCACCTTGTATTTGCAATAGCTGTATCTCATTCTTTGGTTAGTTTCAGGGTAGGTTTGTGTTGATAGTATTTATTCTGACAAAGGTCAATAATTATCTCAAATATCATTGTGTTACAGCCACTGCATTAAAAAAAAAATGCCAAAAGCAGTTATTGAATTGTTTTCATCTGGCAGATAATGGAGATTGGTTTTTGACCTGTCGTTATGTCTATAAATAGTTAATCCCATTATTGTAAAGAAAATGAAGCTATTAGCCTTATTTATAGAAGGATATTTTCAAAGAATGAACAGTTGGGGCTGGAGGACACTTTCTCAGGCTTTTAAATGCAATTAGGAGATTCTAGCTATGAAATCTAGAATGGAAATTTTCTCTTCTAAATGTAAGTGGAACACATTATGTTGGGTATCATTATCTGTATAGGAACAGTTATAAGATCAATATATTTTGAAGCCAAAGCATTTTCTCTAATCGTATCTTTTTCCTAACCCATTCAGCTAAGCATTCTGAGACCCCCAAATCTTATCCTGGAGTCATTTGTCAGCCTTATATCAAAAGCTCAGTATGTATGCTGTCATAATTATCATCTGGGTGATACCTTCAAACTCTAAAGGAAGCAGACAGGTACAGTTGTAATTTACATGCTTACCTCTGTATTCTGTTTTTCCTTACAGTGCTTTACTATTATCAATAAAGTTACACTTCTGTGACTTCCCAGACTTGTAACCGTTTAAGAGAATGTCAGAATCATTTTTGACATTTTAGGCCTTGATACACATGACTAATGGTGTCCTATGTAACACAAGATATCTTTTGCCCCTTGAGAGCTCTAATGTACTTAAAATTGATGCAAAGAACTGATCTGTTGGGGTGACAAGTCAGTGTATAGTGAGTTAATTGCATGCTGAAATTCTCTTTTCAAGACAAGTGAGGATTTTATTTTTCAACACAGAATGGAGAATTTATGATCTGATACCTTAGGTAACCGGAGGCTTACCCCTTGGATGTATGCTTTGGTATGTATGTATAGTATTTTGTGTTTGGGTGCATTTCACAGAATAACCATCCTCAGTTCAGAATCATCACTTAAAGAGATTGAGGTCAACCATTGTATCATGTGAATAGCCTGACTTTGTGAATTGGAAATTTCCATTGAAAGGCTGCAAAAACACTGATCCCTGGCTCATTTTCCAACTCTCTGGTTAGTTGGTTGACTATAAGGCCACCATAAATATTTCTGCCTTCATCATTCAGTCTTTTGTTCTATTAATTCAGTTATAGCATCTGTCTCATTGCTCTTTTTGCCCCACTTCAATCTCTAGAAAATTGCACAGATTTCTTTGCTGTGATTTTTTTCTACTGATCCTAACCTCCTAGGATGCCTTCAGTCTTCTTGGATCCAGTACATGCTGCAGTCCACCCTTTTTCTCTGTAGCTTTCCCTGAGCAGCTTGGAGACCACCTTGACTATATAATCAACTGAACTAAAAAAATGTGTCCTTGGTATCTCTGGAGTATGTTCTTGTGTTGTTATTTCTCTTTGTGCCAGTCTGCCTACAATCCAGATTCTCAGTTCTGAGTCTCAGAAGGCCAGGTTCACTACCACAATTTCGTATACCCCTTCCTCATCCAGTATAAACATGCATTTTTATATAGGTGAAACAGTTGGATAAACTGAAAATTAATAATCCGAGTTCATCTCTTTGCCTTTATGTTAGGCTGATACCTTAAACCGAAAGATTATAATCTTGTTGAAGGCAGGAGCCATGGTTTACTTAACTTTCAGTCCCCAGAACCTAAAATTATCATGTCATAGGCACTCAGATTATGTTGAACTAAAGTGAATTATCTCTATTAACTGGATATCGTATGACTATTATAATGATATTCAGAAAACAGAGATATGAATAACATTCCTTGATAACTCTGGTTGTGAACATCGTATGTATGTAGCTGAAGGTATGCTAGCTGAGACTGTCGTGGAGATGGCTTCTGTTTTGGCTTTGGCAAAACCTTCCAATATCGATGACAGCCTACTGTAAACTACCACCTGTAATGAGAGTTGTTCTATATTTACCCACAGCCTCCAGCTTTATTTTAAGTATTTTGAAGTAAGGTTGATGAAGTTCTAGAACCTAGGTGAGGTTCGGTGGGTTGAGGTCCGGAGCCGATGACCAAGAAAGAATTCTTGAGACATCTTTGGTGCAAAATGGTGGTTTATTAAAGCACGGGGACAGGACCCGTGGGCAGGAAGAGCTGCTGCCCGGGGTTGTGAGGGATGGTAGGTTATGTACCCTGCGGTTGGGGGAAGGTGAGGGAAAGGGAGGTTTCAACAGAGCTTTCATATGCTAAAGAGGGCCTACCAGGTGCCGGGATACCGGAGGTCTCCCAGCTTGATTAATGTTGTCTTTTTAGCAAGCCATTAACATCAAGATAGTTGGGAGATTCCTGTCTTGCAGGATTGTGATCTTTGCAAGTTAACAATTTGTTTCTCCTTTATGGCAGTCAGGGGTGCCTGAGGAATGTCCCATATATTACCGAGGGGAGGGGAGCGGGTGGAGAGGGGGTGCAAGGTGCCAGCTTTTGCTTTGTCCTCAGCCAGCCTCCTGCTCCCTCATCAAGGTGACCAATCTCTCAAAAGATTTTTAGTTATATGAATGGGACATATCCACAGTGAAACTTTAAGCATGGCTCTTGATACTAAAGCTTTAAATGGGGGATGTGTAGCTACATTTTCAAATTTCTCAGTTTAAATATTAAAATATTTATGGGCTAAAAATGAATAAAAGTGAAGTAATTTGATTGATCAGCCTGACAATATTTCTCTGTATTGACTGGTTGATATACAGCCTCTGTCAGCTCCTTCTGATGGTATTCTCCACATTTGTTTTGCAAATCCTTTCTGGCATATGCAGCGGTTGGTGGCTTATCAGCAGTGTCTAGACAGGGCGTTAAAACTTGTAAAATGCCATTTTCATTTGCCTTGTCTTTGTCAGAGACATACCAACCATCTTTGTGAAAAAATCTACCAAGAGTAAACCCACTCTCAAATTTCCAGCTGGCTAAATGTTAATTTCCATTGACCTTTAAATATAAATATAAATATGAATGTAAATACTGAGATAAAATGTATTGTTATTAAAATGCTGTCAAAGGAGTAGGGGCGAGATAGATACATGACCTCTTTCTCCCACCTGAGTAGTCTTTTCTACAGGCTTCATAACTGAAAGGTCCTTCCCTGAGCCTGAGAGTTTTGTTGGACATAGTATATAGCCTGGATTTTACACTCAAGTAAATATGCTCTGTGTGTTCCCAAAAAGGCCAATATTTATATATCAAGCTCACCAAGTTAAATTTACTTTCCCACATTAAGCCTGCATGATGAATGGCTTTATCTTGCCTATTACAGCCTGTTAAATCATAAATCCCCAGGCAGGAGAAAGAGAAAAAACAACTTGAATGAAGAAAATCACTGAGGGACAAAACATTACTATTTTAGATGGTTATATTGAATCCCATTTGCTAACAATAATATGTAAAATACCTTAGAAAACCCATTTTCTCTTATTTTCCTTCCATTTCAATTTCTGTTGCTAACAACAAGAAAGAAATGTTGATATAGGAATATCTGACTAACCCAATATTTCCATTTCCCAATTTTGTTACCTACATAATATACTATTCCTTGAACCACTTTTACTTGTATTCTTATTTGTTGGGTGAATAAATGAATGAATGAATAAACATGAGCGTAAAAGTATTTCCACGTTCTAGTTGAAATGCCTCCTCCTGACATTTGAACCTATTTCTTGGTTTTAAGGGAATTCCCTAATTCTCAAAAGAGTCTCTCTATTGGAGTTCTTCTCTTCTGCCACTGTATTTCCATAGGTCTTTGCATTTTGTTTAGGTAATCATTTTAATCTGTTTCAGATTAAAGTAGTGTTAGTCGTCACCTAAAAAGTGTCTTGTTCAATGTAAAACTACTCATTTAGTGGTTTTTAGGCTTCTTTATGTTCCACAAAGCAGATATAAGGCATTTAGAAGGTAGGATAGCATCAGAGTGACCATATAATTTACAGTCCAAATGGGACACCTTTGGGAGTGACAGGTGTGGTATTAGTAATTATGCTTGGACAACAGGCCAGGACCCTCCTGGGTAAACCAGATATATAAGCTTCTTAGGAAGCACGAATGATAATTCTTATTTAAAGAAGATGAAAACATGAATGAGAGTTGCGCAGATGGCACTTGTGTTCAGGTCTCTTTTCTGATACCTAAGAGTAAAGTAGACTTTAGTGGATGTTGTGAATAAATATATTCTTCGTATTCCTGCTGGGGTTAAATATGAAAGCAAGAGAATAAACATGTATGGTGAATTATTGGGTAGTTCAGACTCCACTTCTTGCAGATGAGAATAAAAATAAGATACAGTTTCTGTTGTACAGGTTTGGTTTGTATACTCGTTGCACTCAGGAAATAATTGTTTATAGCTTAGTGTCATGGCTGTGTACATATCCATCTTCATTACTAGACCGTGAGCTGCTTAAAGGCAAAAATGCGTGTTATTTATATTTGTATCTCTTACAACTCCTTACATATGCATAGTTAAAAACACTGTGTCTTGTGGCATTGTGTAAAATTTAGGAAGAGTTTTGCTAGTTCTTTCTTTGCTTCATGAAGGGTCTGGTATAAAATTCTTGACTGATGGAACGCTCCACTTATAAGGAACTTATTTTTAAAAAAAATTATTTTTTGAATTGCCATATATATGGAAAATTATCCCTTTAACTTAAGTGAAACATACATCTTATTATGACTTGATTTGTCATATTTCTTGAACACTCACTATCTACAGGGCATTGTGAGTCTACTTGCTAGTCCTCATTTGACCTTCTGGATCTACCCAGAATAAATCTAATCCCTTTCCTTTCATAGAGTTGAAGTCTGCTATCATGGTCTCCCGAGTTTTCTCTTATCAAGTCTTAGCTTTACCAGGTTTCTAAATCCTTTCTCATATGAGTTACTTTCCAAACTAATTGCTATTCTGTTCATCTTTTGAAGTATCCCACTTTGAAAGTCTCTCTTAAAAAAGGAACACTCAGTTCAGAGCAAAATCTGTCAGGTGAGGTCTGAGCACAAACTGAGTATGGTAGTTTATTGCCAATACTGCCATATAGTTAGGCAGATTTGTGTACTGTACTGTGATGCCTGGCAAAGGTGGTATTGGGCGGCTAAATTCTAGCCTTCACTCCACCCACCGAGTCACATGTCCTTGTTCGTCTTCCGGCTGTCTCTTCATAAAGGGCCTCCATTTTCTTATTAGTATAAAGGCATGGTATAGGCTTGCCAAATCCAAGTCAATTATGCTGACCCTTTCTCACCTTGCCCATCTCCTAAACTCTGTACATCTTTATAATAGGGCCTAAGATTTCCTATGCTGTTTTGGCAAGTGCATCATTTATGCAGTATTTTGACCTTGTGGCTAACGGAAGTCCCTGGTTCTTATTTATATTAGCTTCTGTTAAGCCAAATTTCTGCTATTGTGTCTGACATTGATATATGTCATTGAAAAGGATAAAAACTTTCTGCAACTTACACAGATTTTCTTCCACAATGACTTGAAGTCATTAATCAACACTCCTTAGGAATTTTTCCTTTCAACCAATGATTAATCCACTTCACTCCTAGTCCTTTCTTCACCTTCTTTAAAAGGATATCTTGAAACAGGAAAATCTTTTGGTAAGCTTGTTCTTATGTCCACGGTACCTCCCTGAAACAACCAGGTTTGGCCATCCTATCTAGGTAAACAAATACTAATTCTTAGTAATCACTTCTTTTGAAGAAGCCACAATTTAGTTAATATACACGTTAGAATTCAATTAAGACTTGGTATCAAGCTCACCAGTTTCTGAGTTTTTCTTTCTTCATTGCACATTCCCACTATTTTAAAAAATCAGGACATTTATTTCTGTTGGTACACCTGGCATCTCTCCTGTTGTTTTTAAATTTGCAGGCGGGGATCTATGAAGACGGTTGCCCAATCACTTATTTTGTCCACCTATCCCTCTTAATTCTTTTTGGAACATCACAGCAACCAGAGTAAGAAGGCTAGAGGACCCTGGACGCTGGTTCTGTGATTCCACATTCCCCAGAGATTTCTGAGAGAGCAGGTGCAGAGCTTCCCTCATACAGTCATTGTACAACAGTCAAGGGATAAGCAACAGAGAAGGTGGTTTGCTTCACCATAAATGTTGGGATTGTCCATTGGTGACTACCAAGATTTTGCAAGGAGCCCACATCTCCGTACTTGCTGCTTTTGCTCTTTGTAGGGTCCCCAAGCCTGCTGACTCCATTTCAACATACTCTTACTACATGGGTAAGCGGACTGCCTCACAGAGTTGGCATGCAAAAGAAGAGTGCCCCTTGTACTAGAAGAAACTTGAGAAGAAAAGACTCATTCTCCTATTTGAGGAGAACTAGCTCATTCATAGCTGGTCTGTTAGTCTAAAAGATATCCCTTTCTGTTCATCTGTGGTTTCCCTCTGCATGGGAAACTCCAATTGCTTAATCTTTACAGGTTACTGAAGGAGTACTCAACAGTGATTACAAAAGCAAAGTTTTATCTCAGAGAGGAAGACTAAGCAGACTATATCAGATAGGGTGTACTAAATTGTGCTGCAATAACAAATAACCCCCAGGACTAAGTGGCTTAAAATGTGATTAATTCTCAGTCATCTACATTTCCCCTGAGGATTGGTAGGAGGGCTCTTCTCTATGGCATCATTGTTCTTACTACAAGTCTGAAGATGATAGAAAAGCCACTAACTAGGACAGTGCTTGTTGCTGGGACAGAGAGAAAGAAATGTTAGGAAGCATGCACTGGCTTTTAGCCCTTCTGCTCTGAAGTTATACACAATACTTTTCTCATAATTTAATGGCAAAAGCAAGTCACACTTAACTTCTTGTGGCAGGAACTACAGTCCCACCTGTCTCTGAAAAGAGAGAGAACTGAATGAAGCTATGTGTGAACAGCCAAGTAAACCAGTTGAAAGGTTTTGTTACTGATATAATGGAATTGACAGATAGAAACTTTACCAAAAAGGTCAGAAGATTTTTTAAGAGATATAATTAGAATCCCCAAATTTGAGAATTAAGAAAAAAAATTCTTTGAAAACTTAAAAATTCAGCAGATAATTTAAGAGGAGAATAGTCTCTTCTGAAGACCAAATTAGATTCCTAGAAGAACAGTCACAGGATGTAGCAAAAACACAAAGAAATGAAGATATTTAGTAAAAAATGAAAGAGACATATTAGGCAGTTCCAAGACACTAACTTGGAGAAAAAAAAAAAAAATCCAGGAGGGAAAAAATGAACAGATGGAAGAGCAATAGCAATTTAAAAAGAAGGAGAAGAAAAGTTTCTTAAGATTAAAAAAAAAAGACTTGAAATTTCTTTTTGAAAAATATAATCCAGGTCCAGGCTAGTTTCATGAAAGAGTAAAGTATGTGTGTTTATATGTATTTGTGTGTGTATGTGTATATACATACATATACACACACGTATATTACACACACATTTATCTAGACATACTTGTACACATATGTAAATACACACATATGTGTAAATACACCCATGAATACATGTGGGTGTGTGTACCCTGGAGTTTTAAGTACATAAGGGTATATGATTGTGTGTATATGGGAGAATACATGGGTGTATATGTGTAATCTGTATCTCCTAGAAATTCTGGAAGGACAAGGAGACAGAGACATTTTTCTAAGCTCCCAGAGAGAAGAAATTTCTTAATAGGTAAAGAATCAGACCAGCACTAGCCTACAACCATTGAAGCTAGAAGTCAGTGGGATATCGAGAGGCTATTGAGAGAGAGGAGTGGTGTCAGGAATCTCCGCAGAGATTTTACTCACCAATCAGAGAAAGACAGAAAATAGTCAGACCTGCACAGCCTCAGGCTGTAATCTATTCTTGGACTATACCTGTGAATGTATTTGATGAACTAATATAACAAAATGAAAATTGAACCAGGATAGACATTTCAAGATGGGGGAACAGTGATGAACAATGAATTCACAATATGTAGTTAAATATTTACTCATCAAAATAGCTCTACAAAGGTGGTTTTTTTTTTTTTTTTTTTTGCCCAATTTATAAATGGGGAAGCAGAGACTTGAAGAGAACAGACTGGCACTCAGGATGGCAGAGCTGGGATTCAGGCAGAAGCAGTTTGAGTGTGGAGCCTATGCTGTGAACAACTTACCCATGTGACTTCCCTTCATGCCTTGGTGTCTCAGCCTGCTCAGAATGCTCTAGCAAAATTCTACAGACTAGATGGCTCTTTCCAGAGTTTGGCTATTGTGGACATTGCTGCTGTAAACATTGGGGTGCCTGTGCCCCCTTTGAATCACTATGTTTATATCCTTTGGGTAAATACCTAGTAGTGCAATTGCTGGGTCACAGGGTAGTTCTCTTTCTAACTTTTGAAGAACCTCCATACTGTTTGGATGAGAGGACAAGCATTCAGACTGTAGCGCTTGGGCAGGGTAGAGCTGCTTGAGTAAAACCAGAAAACCAAGAATTACCAAGGAAAGAGAGAAACATTTGTCAACAAATGGTGTTTGACAAAAGATACCAAATACAAAGCCTAAATATTAAAAATAAACTAGGGAAAACCTTAATAACACATGACAGAGGTTTATGTAAGTAATGTGATCAGATAAAATGGCATAAAAAGTAAAAAACCAAATAAAAAAAATGGGCAAAGTATATAAACAGGCCATTCATAGAAGAAGGAATGCAAATTGCCAATAACTTATAAAAATATCCCTCACTCATTTACAATCTAGATAGCGTAAATTAAAAGTACGTTGGAACAAAAATTTTCCACCTTTAGGATTAGCTGCGATGAAAAGCAGGTATAACATTTACCATATAACTGATGGGACGTTGTTATATGTATACTTTCATATGCTTATGGTTACTGTATAAATTTATACATTAAGGAAACGTAACGTGATAACATTTATGAAAATGAAAAGTATACACACCCAAGAAACCCATTGGGTAACATAGTTCCATAGCAAGCACAGCATATCACATTAAGACACTGGTAAATGTTTAAACATTGGTTCTCAAAAAAGACAGAGGGCAAAAGGAGAGAGAGAAAGAAAGAAAGGGAAGGAAGAAAGAAAATCTCTCCTTTGTAACACCTGCCACTTTCCATGCTGTAAATACTCCCACCTTGGCCAAGTTGAAGCTACAACTGTGCAGGGTTGGGAAAAGATGCACATAAGTGTAGGAGCACGCTTGAAAGATATGTACCAGAACCCAAATTATAGCATAAATGTGATCTCTTAACTTTATTTTCTGTGATCTCTCTGTATTGCTAGACTTGTTTTAAAAAATGCATTAAAATACTTACGTAGTTTTTGACAGTCTTATAAAAAATTTTTAAAAGAGTGCACTTCACTAAGTCTTCTGCAGTTACCCCATAAAGTTTTTTTCAGTATTTTCAGATCTGATTTATTGGGTTCTGGAGTCTCAAACTCAGTCAAGTGCTCCGTAACTATTTTCTCATCTATTAGACATTGTAAAGAAATCTGACAGCTCTCTTAATAAAATGAATCTTCAACACTCCAAGGCTGGCAAAGGAGTGAGAGATAACTTCATTGCTAACCTTGTAGGATCTGTGTGTGATTGTATTAAGGGAGTGGTCAGGTTTCCCTTCAGTTTTAATGTCACCATAATACAAGTTTCATGGAAGCAGAGACCATGTTTTTCTTATTCTCCAGAGTTGCCAAAGGGGAGCCCAATTCCTGGCACTAGAGAATTAATAAGTAATCAATCAGCTAGTAAATAAACACATTTTTCTCCTTGCCACCCTGAGCCCTTTTTGAAAACTATCCTGATAGAGAAAATAACAGCAAAAGAGTTGTCAGACTCCTTCTCTGCTATGAACATTAACTATATGACTGTTAGCCCAACTATCTCTACCCATTTTCCTTTTTACCTTCAGTTTAAAAGAAAGACTTACGGAAGAAAAAGGTGCTTATGTTTCTTCATATTTTTCTAAAAATACCTTTGCTTCTTTCTCTGCTTTAGCGTGACCCTTTAGTATGTATCTTTCATATTGTACATTTTTTCTGTCTTCATACTCACCCTTGAAAATATAAGCTCATCAACAAGCTTTCTCTGAAGCCACTTGGTTAGTGTTATCATTTAAAAATTTATTTCTGTTATATTTATTTGGAACTTTATGAGAGCATTATTGATATTTCTCATTTTAACAATCTCTTACCTCGTTTGAGCCATCTTCCTTTTTAATTACTCAAGCAGTGATGTTATGGTTGGTTCTGTTTGCTTTGGACTGTTGAGCAAAGAACTTAGGGTTTCCCAGCCATCTTAGCCTACTGTATGTGAGTGTCACTGGATGTTGGACTGTTTTCCCCAGTTTTATACCTTGTTCCTTACCTCAAAAGCCCCTGGGCTGTAGTATATGGGACAGACTTTTCACTGTCTCTTCACAGTTTAATGATGTAGGTCATGTTTGCCGAATGCCCACTACACGTCTGTCTGAGTCACTGTTGCCTATTTTATTATGAGCTCCTAGGAAAAACAAATGTCAAGATGTCTAATATGGTGCAGTTCCTTTGGGCACTTAAATGCTGTGTGTATTTGTGTGTGGTGTATGTGTGTAAAGCAAATATTTTATTTACATGTTTTTAAAGGAGAAGGTCTGAAATAGGTTGGTATTTAGGTAATTTCAAGTCCTTTAAAAATAGTATCTGTGAGTCGTGTGTGAGGGAGCAAATCAGCTGGTATGGAGGGTTATGGAATAAACCTCAGAGTAGTATATAGTGTGACTCCTTATTATTGTAGGAAGTAGAAATTTTACAAAGTAATAAGTAACGGTAAGAGTGTTTACAAACTTTTTAATGTCTCTAGACTGCCTGTATTATCCTTTTTGCAAAGGCCGTGAAGAGACAAGGAACTGGGAAACAGAAGGGAAAGAGGGAATATTCGGTGTTAAGAAGGCAGCAGAGATACATTTTTCTATTAGTTTTAAAGCTAGAGAAATTGAAAACTTACAATGAGGAAAGGCCACATGGGGTCTAGACATAATGCTGGAGGACAGACGATTTTGAGCAAAGAACCCACCCAACATGTGTACACACTCACACACACACACAGAGTGACACACAGAGAGAGGGGCAAGGAACTTTGGATAGCATGAGACTTAATGAGGTTGGTAGTTACGCTCATGCGTAGATTTCGTAGTGACTGATAATGGTGTAAGATTTGTAAATGTGGTACCTTATTGTATTTCGGTGTTTAAATTTTGCTATTACTCTATGTATTGTTTGACTAAATACAAAGAATGGTAATTGTTTAAATAAACAGGTGTATTTTGCGGGGGGCGGGGGCACTTTTCCCCAGTGGAATGATGATGCTATTTATATCTGTTTTAGTCTGTGAAACCATTGTTAAGCCACTACTGCTCAACTGGCAGCTGAATATATGAATTGTATGCAGTGTTTAGGAAGAAATAAATAGCCTCATTCTACAAAGCCATGTCTATAAAATGACAGTAAACTTCATTGTAATTAGCTCCTACACTCTGATTAGGAACATATAAACCTGCCAAAGAATCTTTATCTTGAAATCTGTGGCCTGAACATTTCCATTGTCTGAGCTCAGGGGACAAAGCTTCAATCTCCAAGGCATCTGGGATTATTCATTGAGTTACTGTCTGCTTCACTTGCAAAAATGGACATTCTCTTTGTCCCTTGCCAGATAGATTCCCAAGGGGACATGAAGAATGAAGTCTTTAAAGCTCTGCAGGATATATATAAATAATTGTTTTAATTGAACACTCTTCTTGGGCAGACAGATAGGCCCTATGATTTGACAGTTCCTTTTCATCTCCATTACCTATGATGGAAATGCATAAATCCCGTTCTAACCAGCTCATATGTTAATATCTTCAACAGGATCCTGATAGATCTGCCAGCCTAGATGGATGTGATTTCTAACCACCTTCGCCTTCCAGCTGTGTAACAAACTAGAAGGGCAAGGCAGATCCAATTTGGGCTTTTCACTTTGCCAAGCATAGTAATGAATTCATCTCCACTTTCTCCTGTGAGAGCACTGAGAAGAATTTTAAAAGGCTGAAGTGTTTTCAAATGATGACCCAAATGAATTTGAGACATAATTCAATTACACAAGTTTTTATGAGGACACCTACTAAGTGCAGGACAGTCTACTGGGTGTTCACTGGGGGAAATGTTTCCAAATGCCAACAACACTCAGTCTCTTCTCTCAAGAAACTTAAAATGTAATCAAGGAGATAAAGGGGTACGTACTTAATACTAGTAAAACCAACTGTGATGAGTCTGAGCATATTACTAACGGGTGACTAAATGGTAGAATCAGGCATAAGTAGATAGAAAAGATGATTGGAAGCAAGCCTTGAGGAGTATAAAGTTTATCATTGTTGTTATTTCTGCAGTTTCAAAGCTAAGGACCTACCTAGACAGAGGTAAGAATGGCTACCCAACATTGCCATTTTTTGAATGAATGGGCCTGAATGGGTCGGTCAGTGCCTGACCCCCAGTTAGTATTCATTTGTCTTTAAACAAATAAGAAACTTGGGAAGCGTGAGAGAAGAAGCTGAAGGAAAGAACTCTGTGAGAGAAGGACCGAGACTCCCTGTGGGTCTTCTAAGAGCGGGGTTAAATGGCGACGCTGTACGTGTTTAACATAGACTTTCTGAACAGTTTCCTCCCAGCATGGTGATGATGGAGCCTGGGTGGGAACTCGAGAGAGAAGGGGAGATTTTAGAGCCTTAGATCCTAGTAGGAGACAAGATGTGAAGAATAGTGGAAGGAAATGAGTGTGATCAAGGAGAGAAAATAGGCAATGAACAAATTTTAACAAGTAGGGCCTTATTTTCAGGCCTACATTTAAAAGGAACTTCATGTTTTGGGAACTGTCAGTTTTGTTGATTCCTTACAATGTTGTCTCTTACCTTGGATTCCAAACATTTTATGCAGTTTGCTTTCATCGAAGATAATGCTGAATTCCTGAGTGTTTTACACCTTGACAGTGTTGATATTCTTAAGCCATGTTTACCCAAACAGTGGCTTGGATAATTTTGTTTGTCTACATAAATAGAATAACATTCTTTTCCTGTAGACATCAAACATATTACTGTTTGTGATCAAAAGGGCTGTTAGTTTCAGGACTGTCTTGGGAAAAGGGAACAAAATTTTAATTTTATATAATTAATCAGAATGCAGGCCACTTTGTACAGTAGGTTTTTATTTTTTTATTTTTTTACTTTTTAAAGAAACTTAGTTGATCCTTTGGATTTTATATAATAAAGTCTGGTCTTTTTTTTTTTTTTTTCCTTGCCCCTTCTCCCTATGTCAATAAATTAAGACACTGTCATGTCAACTTCATCAGTCATTAACAACAACAAAAATAACACCAGCCTATTGTTTTATAGTAACTATATTGACGAAATTACTGTAGAGAAAGAACACACAACAAGCCAAGAGTTTAGTGGAAACCAGAGCTTCATGGAAAAGTTTGCTGGTCAGGAGTCAGGAAACCTATTTCTTGTTTCTGACTTTGCTACATACTTTCAGAGACTTGACTAGTGCCTTTCTCTCTGGGTCACCGTGTCCATGTTGGTAAAACTTAGGGTTTAAAACTTGTTTAATGGTTACAAATAACAACAACAACAACAACAGACACTACTGAGCCCTTATTCTGTCAGACACCAAGATAAGCCCTCTGCTTGCACTATCCCACTTAATTCAAACGATAGCTCCTTTGAGGTAAAGTCATTATTATCCCGAATTCTCAGCTGAGGGAATTGAAGGCATAGTATATCGTGGTCTAACATACTAGGCATTGCACTGAGTGCTTTTCATGTAGTTTAGCCTGTTCTAATGTGAGCCTCACAACAGCCTTACATTATTCTAGCTCCATTTCAGGTAGAAGGAAGTGGAGACTCAGGAAGCAAAGTGATTTGTCCCCCCTCTCCCCAAAAGACCATGGGAGATCCAAGAGAAATAAATAGGTTTTCTGACATCAAGGCTGATATTCTTCCACTGTACCCTGTTTACATTGAAACCATTGGAATTCCACTTATTTTGTGTCTGCAATTTTATCTGTCAGAGAAACCTAGGAATTTGGCAACTTACAAACCAAATCTGGCTCATCGATATGTCTTCTTTGCTTGCATGGTAATTAAAAAAATTTATAGTTGCCAACATTTTAATGTCAGAAAGCTTCCCATAAATAATACAGATTTCTGGGTTCTTTTGAAAAGTGGAAAGATCTGGCCTCCCCAGGTCCTGATCCTTCCATGGCGAATGACCCCTGGAGCTGAATGGTGTGCTCTCAAGTTACACAGAGTACCCACCCACTCCTCTTCCTCTGTGTTTCCTCCGAAGCCTTTTTGTCCATAGGAGTTTGTGGCTTTTGGATTAAAGATTTCTACTCCTCCAAAACTAAGGAATTTGAAGGTTTGTTGGATAGCATAAGCAAGCTGATGATCCTCCTTGGCTTCTCCCTCACAAGAGCCATAGGAGTGAAAGTCCTAGTGGCATGGTTTCTCTTTTGCAAGGCTTTTCCAGACAGAGCATTTCTTCAGCATAAGTGACATTTCAAAATCAGGAAGGCAAGCTGAATCGTAATTGGCTCTGTCACCATTTGGGTTTGATGCTGGCACCTCCTGTGTTTGCCCTGGTTGAGTAATCTGTTTGCATCTGAGTAGACCACACACAGACAAATGTGAACTCTGTTTATATTCATTTCCTGCCTGGGAACTTGGTTCCTCTGGGTCACAGCTTTGGAACCATTGATAGATTGGAAATTTACTGGTGTAGACGTGGGTGCAAAAACTCACTTAAACCCATTTTGGAAGCTGACCTGAATAACCTTCTTTGAGCTACAGTAAAAGGGACATTCTCATTGATAGTTCCAATGGATTATAGCAAATGCAATGAACATGTCTGAATATGAGATGTTCAATGTAATCAAGACATTTAGTGTTCTCATTTTATAGATGAGGCAGTTGAAACCCAGGGTTGTCTAAAGTTACATTGGTTGGGGGAAATACCCATTATATATCCCCAGCACCTCTGAGTAATGATCAGAATTCCTTCTTATTTCCTGGATGTGTCTCAGGCAAGTCAACAAGTTCCATTTCTAGAATTCCTGGGGAAAGACAGATGTACCCATTTTGTTCCCATTTCCTGTGAGCAGCAGTCTGCAAAGGACCAAGAGGGTAGGGATTAAGTTTAGGAGACTGAAAACTCCTATGTCTGCCTTGTCCTGGGGCCAGCTGTAGGGGCTTTCTAGGGCCTCTTTTCCCATTGTGACCATCTGGCAGAATCTTTGCAGTACTCAGCGACCTGTAAATGTCATTTTTTTTTTTGGCATTTAAGATCTTGTTCCAAGTCTCTGTCTTCAACCAGTGAGTTACAGGTAGAAGTCAGTGAGGAGTAAAAAGAGAAAAAAACTGGGAACCCTCTACTCTAGGAGGAGACTCATTGGCACCATCTTTATCTGGGATACTTTTCTGGTACCTACCCTTGGAATCCTGGGGATGCCTAATCCATGTTGGGCAGCTACAAGGTATCTCCTGTTATGGTAAGCACCAGAAATTTTTATTAGAAAAGATAGGAACTTTAGCTTAATCTCCAGCTCTGTACTAGGCATTGTGAGACTTACAAAAGGAACAAGTGCGAAAAACAGCTTCAGCCTTCGGGGAGTTCACACTGGAGGTCCAGGGCATGCATAAAGATGTTTTGATAGGAGCTTCTAGGCTTCTTTGAAGTATTGACCAGTCAAAGTCATAAAAACACTTCATGATAAATAATCCCTTGTCCATTCTTGACTCATAACACCCAGAAACTGTCAAGGACAAAAGCAGTTTTGGAGTAAAGGAAAGGAATTTCTATAAAACTAAGGTGGGGAAGATGTTAAACTGCCTTAGACTACAGCAGAGACTAGGTGGGATTAGAATTGACTTCAAATAAGCCACCCTTTAATATTCAGACATACCAGGCATTAGTAAGGCTACCACGGGACCGTGTTTAATATTATAACTTGCTACAGGTTAAATAGCCAGTGAATGAATGCAAACTTGAGTACAATTTGGGATAGTATGGAATATTTTTACCATGACTCCTAAGGAAGCGCTGAAGCGTTCCTTCTGTGTGGGTAAAAATCGTTGGCAACCTGTGGTATCATTTTCATGCTGTAATGGCACTCGTGCATGCAAGGAACCCAGGGAGTCAATAAGCCTAATGGAAATGTGTTTCCTTTTTCCCTTCTGCCATGGTTCTCTTTCAGTAGGCCTGGAGCTTTGAAGGTGACTGTAATTAAACATTCATTCCATTGGCATTGTACTTCTCAGCTGTGAGAAAATTGAGTAGCGGGTTTTTCCCATAAATAATGTGCAGAATTCATCTGAATGGACCAGATCATCTAGAACTTCACTCTGAGACTTGATAGCTCTGGCGGTTGTGTCTATGTATTATGTAAATGATATTTGTTTCCTGAGTGAGTTTATCTGGCTGACAGTTCATTTCTGTGTAGACAGGGGCAGAAGTTAGAGGGAGATCATGAAAGTACATTGTGTGTGCCTTCGTATTTGGTGCTTAGAAGTCTGTAGTTGTCATTGTGCTTCCTATCCATGCCCTTCTTGATTCTGACTTCTTTCCAGCCGTTGTGACAGCGATTTATTATTCCGTTTGCAGTTCATTTCTGGATGAATTACCCGTTGCTCTGTCCACTTGTCATTGTGGCTTCTTCAAGTTCCCATGTGCTGGTGTGGGGAGGGGGGCGAGCAAACCAGTCTAGGCTGTGTAAAAGACTGGACTTTCTATTCAGATTAGAATTATTTTTAGAAAGCTGCTGTAGAATTAAGTTTCCTCAATCAGCAGGATTTATGTAAAGCCATATGTTGGTGTGATTTCTTCAGATAAAGCCTTAGAAATGTTCTTTTAGAATCCCTTAACTGGTAGACAGCTGCATTCTGTGGGCAGGCCTGTCCTGTGGACCAGGAGCTGTGGCTGAGCCTCTGAGGTGCCAAGTGCATGAGGTTTCCAGTGGCCATACACTGTTAGGCACTAGACTCAACCAGGAATGATTGAAAAGATACAGAAGGAAGTCTCTCAGCAACCAAGTTGGGGATATGGAGTGATCTGTTTAATCAGTACCTTATTTGGATTGTTCGTTGTAAAAGGCTTAGAAAATAATGCAACAGAATACTCAGTTCTGAAATAACACTGATTGTCATTTCACCTTTCTTTGACCCCGAAAGGTCCTTTAGAATCTTTGTATCTCAAGAGAGCCGGTTAGTAAAGATTTGAGGTCCAGGATGTCTGATAAACCAGATTTTATTCCAGTTGGGAAAGGAAATATGTAAGTGGAAAGGGCATAAAGTCCTCCTGGCTCAGGAGGGGATGAGAGCCCGAAGCAAAGGTAGGGCTGTTTGTAGTTAGGGGTACTAGTTCTTATTACTGTGTGCCTCTGCTAATTGTCCCCTAAACCTTCATTTCTGGAGTATAAGATGGGTCAAGGTAGGACTTCCTTTTTATCCATTTTTGTGCCTTACCTAATAGCACCCAGCTCTGTGATGCATTTTGAGGAGCTTAATCAGAAGACTACTGGTTTTTGGCAAAGGCCCAGACTTTTCAGGAGAGATCTCTTGGGGATGGACCTGACATTGTTCAGTCTAGCTCATCTAGCTCACTTTGTCTCTGACCGGACTCTCACTCAAAAACAGGCCATAAGAACATATCTGGTGATGCAGCTTCTCCTGTCCTGTGTGGCTGGAGGGCTGAGCACGTGCCACTTGACCCTGGTGTCCTGACTTCGTGCCCTGTCTCAGGGCCAGCTTCCATTCTGGGTTTCCAGGTTCATCCTTCAAAGGGTTGAAAATAGCATCACGATTTCCTTCTCTTAGGAGCTTTCTCACCTTTGACAAGCCTGCGGGCCAAACGGATCTGACCTCTGTGGCTTCTTGTCTGTCAGCACTGATTGAATATTCACTCTGCAGAGCATCATGCCAGGCATTGTGGAAAATTACAGAAGAAGGAGGTGATGCACTCCTGGCCTTTGAACATCTTATCAACTTACCGGAGAGACAGAACCAGCACAAAGCAAAATACATGAAAATTCAAATGCCAGCCAGACATGTATAGTTCATTATTTATAAATCCAATTAAAGTAGCCTAGGAACACATATTTATGTTGATATATCAATATGTACACAAAATTAAAGCATTTGCTGAAATGCCTTGAAGTAACTGGAATTAGAAAAAGGGTAGTTTTCTGCTGCCTAAGTTTGGTTCTCCAGGAATGACCCTGAGACAAAGATTTAAGAGCAAGTAGTTGATTGGAGAAGTTTCGGAAACACCACCAAGAGGAAAGGGAAAAGAAGATAAGAGAAAGGCAGCCAATAAAGGGTATGTTCCTGAGCCAGCTGTAGATGACAATGGACACCTATGTTCAAACCTGTGGGGAAATAATAGGGAACAGCTAAGAACATGCCCCTCACCATTATCCCCTGGACTCTATCAGCCTGTGCTTGAGGACTCCTCTCAGGATGGGTTACCCATATATTCCTGGCCTGCCAGGCCCAGACAGATAGTTTTTGGAGAAAACTCTCATGCATAGAGATGCAGCTAATGGCAATTGGAGGTTGGCCTAGGAAAGGCCTGAGGGATAAGAATGGGATATTGACAGCCTCTGGTCCATTTACAGGTATTAATGGGAACAATGGCTTGGAAAGAAAAGGAGAGAAAAGTTTTGAACATTGAGGAAACCACTGTCTAAGAAGGCCTGAATAAACAGTGGGTGACATTGAAGCCAAAACCCATAGGCTTTCTTATGTGAGTTCCTCAAAGGAGTGTGGTTCAAGTGACATAGGGAAGAAGGGACCAGCTGCATCATACTGGAGATGGAAGGTGGTTTGGAGTCTGAGGATCCAGGTTGCGATGGCTGCTCTGAATTTGGACGCCTAGTGTTCTAGTATGCACATGTTGGCTGCAGATCGTGTTGGGGCTATGAGATAGGTTAGCTGCACTGTGGATGATAGATAGTCACTTATCTGTGTCACGAAGACCTGATTCATCCCCAGCGATCATTTTAGAAGAATGAAAGCTGCCTGTGATGGGAGGAGCTGTGAGTCAACATGGGCTTCTTCAGCTCACCTAGGTTGAAGAGGCAGGTGGTGACCAATAAGTAGTGCTGATTTCATCCCAGGTCTCCTGCTGTATTTATAGAGGATAAGACTGGCAGCCTGGTTGGGGAGGTGGGGATAGGGATGGTCATGGTCAGTACCTCTAAAGTGGTTTTGCTGTAGTCTCCTCTTGTATTGAACTGTATGTCATTGCATTGTGTTGTGGGTATGTACCTTCTCTGGAGACCTGGCGGAGGGGGGGAGCAGTTCAGCTTGTTGAAGGCTGCAGCATTGCAGAGTGCTCTCGTTCACCTGACACAGTTAGTTGTTGATGTATTGCTACAGAAGGTCTGCACCCTAGGCTTTAGCACATGCCCTGCTAGGACTCCCATGTGTTGATCTTTGTTAATGGAGATGTCCATGTGTTTTACCTGGTTTTTAGCTGCCCTGGCAGATGTGCCCAGGAATGAGCTCCCAGAGATTGCACCTCAGGGGCTAATTACTCTCTGATATATCAAATTATATGATTTGATGTGCTCTTTACTTTTTTTTTTTTTTTAATTCTGTATTCACATGCTAGGCAGAGAGGATCTAGAATAGAAATGCCAGGACATGTTAATAATTTATTGATAGCTTTTATGTGGGGGAAAAAACCCCATAAGACATGTTCATGTATTCTTATGTACACAGTAACATAGTTTGTCCATGGAAGAGGGAGAGGAAGAGTATCAGGTTGGATCTGGTCAGGAGACAAAAGCTAAGCAAGTTATTTTAACAGAAGGAATTACCATGAAGACTTTTGTATGGGAGGAAAAAGTCTTTCTCCACTCCTTCAGGGTCCTTGCCTCTGTCTGAAAAGCAAACTGAGAAGGGCAGAGTAACAGGAGAAAAGCCTATATAGATTTATGTAATGTAAGTGTTATGTGACATGGAGACTTCACAGGGAAACAAAGACCCACCAGTGGTTAGAGCTGCGAGTTTCTCAGCGAGTCAGGCTGGAGAGCCGGCAGTCGGGGGAGAATGTGATAGGTCAAGGACTAGGAGGTAAGCATAGTAAGTGGGGGAGACTTCTCAACGCCCTTGGTTAGGATTCATGTAGGTGTCCCTTGTCTTTAGAGGTGAGGGTGCTCCTTTCTGCTGGGTGTAGAGAGGCACCTCTCACAGGAGGGCTTCGTGACCTGTTTCCAGGAAGAAGGGTAAGAGGGGGCAGAGGACACCGTGACCTTGCTGCTTCTGCTGTTTTCTTAGACTTCAGTATGCCGAGGTAGAGCCTTTCAGAAGGGCATTACTTGAACCTCACTGCTTGTTAACCAGGTGTTGGATAATCCAAGAGATGCAAAGAGATACTGAGCTTCACAGAGGTCACACGCTGCAGGAAGCCACTGTACCCCTATGGCTGGGGGAACAAAGGGAGGAAGTTAGGATAATGAAAACTTAAGTACTTGGATGATGGGCCTTGCAGAGGGGGAACCCAGACTTCTGAGGAGGGGCACTGGACAGTTGGCTGTGTTGGTGTCTCTGAAGAGGGCTGGGAATATAGAGACACTGCAAAGTGGAGTCAGTTGCTCCTACTGGAACCGGCTGCTGTTGCCAGGGTGGAGAGTGCTCGCTGGAGTCATGTGACAGGATAGGAATCCCATAAGGAGCCCCTTCCCTCTCCTCCCCCTACTGGCAGACCCAACAGGGGGCCTGTGATGCAGGAGAGATGCGCTCTGAGGGGTCCCAGCCCCAGAACTATGAAGCAGGAGGGGTTTGGAGGTGAAACATAGTTAAGTTAAAAACCAACACAGAGAGAGAACATAAACGTGTGTGTACACAAGAAAGAGAAAGAACAAGAGTGAAAGGGAGAGAGTTCATTCTCATTTGAGTGAGCTAGCAAGAACAAGATTGTAGCCAAGAGCTGCCTGGGATAAGGAGTGTTGCTACTTGGCTGTAGAAATAATCATAATAATAGCCTGCACATAAGACCTTGGTGCAGGGAGGAATAACATTAAGGACCCTTATTTAGCATGGGGTGGGGGTGGTGATTAAGCTCTAAAGTCAGAGCATTAGGGGAAAATCACATATAAACACTAGAATCATACACTAAGACTCTGAGAGCCTGTTGAAACGAGAAAGCATTTGTAACCCTCATCTTGTGCTTGGTCTGTGACATATATGTGCATCCCGAGTGGAATGTCGTGGAAAACCTCTCCCCTGCCTCACTGATATTACTACTTTCCTCTGCTCTCTCGCCGACATGGAAGAAGGGCTTTTTCTAAGTTAGGTGTATGTGTGCTGCAGCTTCCCCTTAAATTATACTGGGTATGTGCTAAGCACTCTCCCGTATGCTGTTCTACGTGATGGTCACATTGACCCTAGAACAGCTATTATTAGGCCTCCTCAACCATAAAGAGATCAGATACACAAGAAGGTTGACTAATGTCCTGTGAGCACAGTCAGTGAATGAAAGAACCTGCATTTCCAACTAAAGTGGATCTTGCTCCAATCCTATGGTCTATAATTAGCATAGCCCTCCTCCCCCTGCTGAAAGTTCTGCCCTGACTATGTCTAGGGCAAATCATGTCATCTCTAACATCAAAATAGGGGAACTCTGCAAGGTCTTAAGGAACAGTAAACCTGCAGTGTCCAATATGGCAGCCACTGGACATGTGTGCTACTTAAATTAAGTAGAATTAAGTAAAATTTAAAAGTCAGTTCCTCAAGTAGACTCATTTCAAGAACTCAGGAGCTACATATGGCTAATAACTACTATCTTAGCACAGAACATTTCCATCCTCACAGAAAGTTCCGGAGTGCATCCATAGTGAGTGAGAGCCTGATTCTCAACCTATTGAATAAACTCAGCTCTGTACCTTACTGGTTGTGCATCCATGGGCAGGTTCCTTAACCTCTTTGTGCCTCAGTTGCAGAAATAGTTAAGGCAGCTCCTCTTCGGGTTCAGATGAGAATTAAATAAGACACAATTTGTAAAGTTCTTAGGATGGTACCTTGCACATCATGGGTTCTCAATACACGTTGCCTAAAGGGGGAAAAGGTCTCTTAGCTCTAACATGACACGATTTTCTAAAAATTCCACTGTCACCATTCACCTTCTGATATTTTTATTTGAAGGAGAAAGGAAGAATTTTGAAGCAGGGAAAGGAATATCTTGATAATTGATACTTGGAATGTTTCATGGAGTCAGGGAATCCTACATTAACTCACAAGATTATCCTATATGATATATATTACTATAATCCATACCATGTACCAGGTTTTGATCTAAGAACTTAGTACAAACTCCCTCACTGAATCCTCCAAATGGGCCTATGTTGTAGTTCTTCCATATCCTCATTTTCAGTACCCTCCACATTTTACCACTTTTCTGGGTAAGTCCTGCAGGATTGGGGAGGAAAGAATGAGCCTACCCTTATGAAGAGAGTAGAGAAACCAATAGCTGTTGAGGGTATATTATCTCAGGCTAGATATTTTGTGTGTTTATCTAATTTAATGCAATAACCCTGATATTTTCCTCAACTTATAGATACAGAAATAAGCTACAGAGGTTGTTAAAGTTAGTCCAATATCACACTACTAGTTAAGGGTAAAAACTGGGAATCTGACGTAGACTTAATTTCAAATTCCAGGTATTTTTCACGGCATCTTGATGTATATTAATAGGGAAGATAATATTTTTTGCATGTTCAAGTGTAATACAAGGAATAAATAAAAATAATTGGTAAATTGCTGTAGGAGTTAAAAGGAAGAGGGATTCCTCCTTATCAAGAGGTCCCGAGAGTCTTCTTTGAAGAAGTAGCTTCTGAAGAGGAGCTTGAAGGTTGGTAACATGTTGGCAGGTGGTATCGGGGGAAGAAACTTCCAGGCAGAGGGAGGAGCACAAGAACAGATTCGGCAGAATGAAGATACCATGAATAGTTTGCAGAACGGGCCAAGGATGGGAATGTGCCTGGATGGGAAGGACTCTTCTGTCACCGACATTCTTAGAATTGCCAGTGCATGGTCGTAGTAAAAAGTAGAGAAACTTTTAATGTTGTTATTGATTTTAAATCTCCTACAGACTGTGTGTCGTCTTTATAAATGTGTGACCACTCCCACTAGCCGCTACCCTTTGGTATAGCACTGGTAACTGGGTGTGTTTGGATAAGTTCCTCTCTCTGCCTTTCTTGGTAGCACTGCAAGTTCCTACAATTCTCATCCTGTGTTCTTCACTGGTGTGCAGCCTACTTGGTGTTCCAGGAAGATAGGTTCTACAAAGGACAGAGGGTAGACCTGGACTTCCCATGGGTTTTGGGAAAGGGGGTTCACAAGTAGAATCAGGTGCCTGGCATGCTTTGGGTCTGGAGTTCTCCTGACCCAGGCATAGAAACTTTCTTCAGGATCTGGATGATGCTTTAGAGTCAAATGAGCAAGGCTAATTGAACCAAAGGGCATGGACCACGGGCCTGGAAGAATCTTCCTAGAGATTTATCACTGGCTGGGGAGTTGAGAGTTTGAAGTTGAAGACTGACATCACTAAAGAGAAGCCCAGGTGGTTGTTGATACACCTCCTACTCCCCACCCCCTCCTGCCTTTTCCCTAACTACTACCCTGGGGCAAAGGAAGATGGAGGACCTCCTGCTAATTTTCAACTGCACTTTGCTCTCTGTTATGTAGTATTTCAGTGACAGGATCCACTCAGGAGAGTTGGGGCAAGGCTGGCTGAGGTTCTCAAGGAGCTGAGTTTTGAGTTCAGGTGCCTGCGTGGCAGTGGAATGATGCTTCCTGACCTTTCAGAACTTTGAGACCTCTGGGAGGTCTTAGACTTCACCTGGAGCCTCCTGTCCAGGATGCGACTACCTAGGGGAATTCCAGGGAAAGGTGGCAGGTAGAGTATCCTTTCTGAGTTTTATTCTCTCTCGTCCTCCCTTCTCTTCTTTCCATATGTCTGTGTTACTCTGTTTTGTCTCCTTCTCCTCAAGATTCATAGACCAGTGATGCAGGGGTATTTATTTTATGTTCTTGTCAACAGAGATATCATGGACTGAAAGGTGATGGGTACCCCAATGAGCTCACTACAAGATCTCAAAGATTCCAAGCCACTGGGTGCTCCAAAGCATAAAGCCACCATTCTGGAGAGGCGGCAGGAAGGAAGCCTGGAGGAGGTGAGGAAACATCACTCTTCCCTCTGCCCTTGACTCCATCGACCTTTAGCTGTCAGATGGTTGGGCCCAGGCCTGATGGGCTGTTTCCCGTGTGTCCTTCCACAGGCTCCGCTTTTGGCCAGAGGAAAAACCACCTTCTCAGGTCTCTGGGGGAACTGCTGAAGGAGAGTGAGGGAGATGTTGCTGATCCCCAGGACAGAAACACAGCAGCTGGAACCAAGAAGCACCTGGAGTGGGACTGAAGCCCAGCACCCCTTCAGACTGAAGCTCTCTGAGCTGCGTGTGGTTCCTGATTGGACTGTTTTTGCTTTGCCATCACCTGCATAACACAGTTCTGGATGCTTTTGAATGGTTGGCTTTCTTTCCTTTCCCCGCCCCCTCTCTGTCTTTTCTTTTTTCTTCTCTTGGCCCTGAGAATTGTAAGGAAAGGATTGCTTTAGAAAGTATAATTCTGTTGGTGAAATTGGCCTTGTTTATGAACAAATTCTGTCCCTAAGGATTTTCTGAATTGCAGTCCCAGGTTACCTGGTAAATGGGGCTGCGTGATTTGATTTGTGTAGTACTGATCCTTAGATTAAAAATACATTTTCTTTCTTTTTTTTTTTCCCTCAAGTTTTGGATCCAGATAATGGCCCGAGTCACATTTGCTTAGCTACTGAAGCGATCTCAATGTGGTATCGCTTGGAGTTGAAATATAATCAAACATATATTATACCTGGGGCTCTTGCACGATATT
Organism: Martes martes; assembly: GCF_963455335.1. Classification (NCBI taxonomy): domain Eukaryota; kingdom Metazoa; phylum Chordata; class Mammalia; order Carnivora; family Mustelidae; genus Martes; species Martes martes. The sequence goes on from NC_137888.1 coordinate 142,562,435, forward strand.
TGATATATATGTTACACTACAAAGAAACACAAACCTTGTAGGCTGAAATTTAATTCCTGTCTGATCCTGCAGTTAGAATGGTGGAGAAATTATAAATATCAAAAGCAGCTTCAAACACCATGAATGTAAGCTAACCAATAAAAAACAATAAGTGGAAAGTTTGGAAATGCCACTTTCCAAGGCAAAGCAGGAATTGGATCAGCTGACCTCATCAATAGGGTTGCCCAGGTCTGTCTGTGGATCTGCTCATTTTGGAGGAATCCAAGAACAAGGCCTGCTTCTGTGTTTGGGTTTATGGAAATTGTGGTATGTCTGACTGAATGCTCTGTAACTGTGCCTGCCTTGCAATAAAACACGTTTGGTTGACTCAGCAACAAGGTCTCTGTCAATTTCCTGCAACACTGTGTCCTCAGTGCTTTGTCAGAAAGTCCAGGGTAGACCTTTGAGTGGTTGATCTGTCAGAGATCGCAGTTGGACGCAGATTTACTGCTCTTTCAGGGGCGTCTCCAGAGCCATCTCTTGTCTCCACATGGGGTCCATGTGCATGTGGTCAACTTCCCTTCTTCATGCTATGGTCAACTCTAGACCTCTGTAGTTATGGTGTAGCCTGGGTAGGCCAGGGTGCTGCCACCTCGTTCTGGAACCCCCGTGTATTTCTCTGAGACTCTGGAACAAACTGCACACTCTTAGAACTTCAGTTTCCTCACATGCAACACGGCAGTAATGATACTTTCTGTAGTTACAGTCATAAGCACCTGTAGAAGGACATCACATGGATGACCTCATACATGTTGTAAACATACTGGGATGTGGTGGCACTCCATAAATGGTGATTATTTTATTTGTTAGCAAAGAATTGAAAGAACACTCTAAGTTCTTATGGTTGACTGCATAGTTGACTAAGAACACAGTAGCCTTTGAGTAGCATCTTAGGCCTCCTTGCTTAAAGCCATTAGAAAGAAAGATGAAGATTCATGGGACAAAAGTCAGAAGAAGACCATCTGTAGCTCACTACCTTGACCATAGCCAAATACCTTGGTTCCTTCCTCAGCAGAATATGGCAATCATTACCTCCTTCACAGAGATGATACTTTTGCTTTTACAGAAAGTAAAATTTACCAAGCACATAGGTGTAGGAGAGACCATCTCTCCCACTTGTTTGCAACATCAGGCCCATATCATCCAAGAGCCGGCACGTCTTTCTGGATACTGACAGAGAGGTCTCCTTTACCATGGGGGAGGAATTCGACCCACCTCAGGCCTCATCAGACTGTGGCTGCCACGTCAGGTGAAGGCACTGTTTGAAACCCCCCCGGCAGTCTCAGCACCACACCTGAGATTTCTGGATGACCAACATGGGAAGCAAGGTCAAGAGCTTAGATTGTCCATTTCATGAAGGTGGCAATAAAGTCATTGTTCTCTGGTTGCCATGGTGTGTGTTACAGTCCTAGAGATATCCCTGGACTTCAAACCATACTGAGTAGAAAGAGCATTTTCTACTTTCTACTCTGAAGTCATAAAACCATAATAATAATGCAAAAGCAGGTAACAATGACTAAATATTTACTTTAATGCTGGGCACTGGGCAAAGTGTTTTGCAAGTAGTGGCTCTTTTAATTCTCTCAACAGCCATATGAGGTAGGTACTCTCAACTCCCATGACCTGGATGAGAAACTGAGGCATGAAATTGCTTTGTAAGTGGGCCAGGCTTCCCAGTTGGTGAGAGTCATAGCTCTAATGCACCAGGTCAGCCTGACTCCAAAACTTGGGCTCTTTATCATTTTGATCAGCTGCTCCCTCACCTTGGTCCCAGTCCCTGTCTGCTGTCTTGGTTTCTTACTGTGAACCTTACCTTCAGAACTGCATCATCCTTACTTATAACTTGGGGTTATTAATTATCAACTTTCCTACCTGCTTCTCACAGTTACTGTCCAGGCTCTTGGCAAATGTATGCCAACTAATTGTAAATCAATATGAAAAGTAAAGGTGTTCTTCTGGATTGGGTCCAGGTTCAACCTGCCTTATGCTGAATTCTATTTCTGTTCAGTGTTCAGAGGTTTCAGTGCATCTTATCCAGAGGAGATCCTAACGGATGTCAATGTTGAGTCCAAGAACTTTCTCAAGGGTAAATGAGGGAGCACCATTTGTAGAGGTGAAATATTAGATTCTGGAACAAAGCAATGCTGACTCTAACCTTAGTTCCTAAAGCTGTATCAAAGGACATCATTTATGTCAGAAAGAAATAACCTTTTCCCAGTTTGCTCCAATAGCTTGTCCAGAAGGTGGTGTTACTGTGTTGTATATCTGTCCAAAGGACAGAACATGATGTTACTGTGTACCTGTCCAAAGGACTGCTGGAGTTTAAAGCATTTTACGTATTTGTAGCAGATGCCGTCGGTATCTTGTGCATGTTTCTGAGGGCTTTCTCTGGCTGTGGGGCCTATGTGATCCCAGACCGTTAAGTGCTTGGGGGTTCATTCTTCCCCCCACTGAGACTAGCCCTCAACCCCACGGAAGAGAGTTGGTATATAAATGATCCAGCTCCCCACCCTCAGGTGGGCCAATTGAGGTGGGGTCTGCCCTGGCTCTGAGCTCGCCAGCGAGGTGACACTCCTCTTGCCTGTGGCGGGAACTAGTTTGTTAACCCACTTTTGTTGTCTGTCTTTCTCTCCTGTGTCATATGCTTGCTTCTCAACTAGTGTTTTCCTGGAATCACTTTCCCAGTAAGGAGTTAATGTGCTCACAAATTCCTGTTTTAGGGTTTGCTTCTGCAGGGAGCCCAAGTGAATTCAAAATTTAGGTGCTGGTCAGTTATAGAAATAATAACATCGGGGCACCTGGGTGGCTCAGTCATTAAGCATCTGCCTTCGGCTTGAGTCATGATCCCGGGGATCGAGCCCTGCATCGGGCTCCCTGCTCAGCAGGATGCCTGCCGCCCCCTCTCTGACTCCCCCTGCTTGAGTTCCCTCTCTTACTGTGTCTTTGTCAAATAAATAAATAAAAATTTAAAAAAAAATAACATCCCAGAGAAAATACAGCAGTGTCATCCTAGACTAAACCGTTTCTCCCCTTGTCCTTCTACTGATACCTCTGCTGTGTTAGGAACTGGAAAGGGAGACTTTATAAATCTGAGACCCACTTGCCAGAGAAGCTTCCTTCCTGTGAAACGGGCACCTCCACAGGTTACGAGATACTTTTCCTTTAAATGAAAGACTCAACTAACATATGAGACTGGGCAAGAGTCACCTGATGGCAAATCAAATTACAGTTCACCAGCTAGAACAAGTAATTAAATATAAGGGGGTAATGGGAAAAGGAGGGAGTCACAATCCCAGAGCCCCCCTTTCACCTCTCAAGGACTCCCATTTGCCTTTGAATCACTTCTGCTTCAATTAACATTGATTGAGCCTGCCTAGAGTGCCTGGCTCTTGTCAAATCCCATTACACGGGTTCCAAGACATTCTCTGTCCACAAGCCTTTGTAGTGCTGGGACATTTTTGTGGGAATATTGAATATTGTGTGGAGTAGCTAATGCATTGATCAGGACTGTTAAACAAGAGGTTTGCTTTTTCTGGCTTGGCAGTTTTGTAAACGGGATTTCATCTTTGCCATTATCATTATCAGCTTGAACCAATTCTCTAAGTTCGAGTTGTGATGCTCTAAAAAGCATGTCAGACTGACCCTCTGTAGCTTTTAAAGATAAACGTTGGAAATGTCAACCTTGTAAAGTAAGAGATGTAACTATCTTTGTTAGAGGTATCACACACCTACTTTATGTATTTTTGTTGTTGGGTAGAAGATGCACGAAGAAACACATTTCTTTGGGGTTCCCAGTCTAGATTTTGATGTTTATTTTATTCAGAGATGTAAATGGAACCACAGTATGTATCAGAGTCTGCCTTATCTTTTCTCAGTCTTTGCTGACCTCTTGGAGGGTGGGGCTATAGTTTATGCAAGATGAGGGCAAGAATACTATTAAGAAAAAAATCAGACAATAATATTGTTCCTAAAATGACCAAGGCTCTTTTATGTAGGGAAAACATTTATTGCTACTGGTAACTTTTTAATACCCACATTTTAAATCTCATTAATTATTAAATTTTTCCTAAATATTCAAATGCTACTTTGTCACAAAGAAAATATACTTTATGAATCATATCATTTTAAATATTTAAATGCTGATTAGAAACTTAAGTAGACATTCTCCTAAATATTTCAGTAGAACATCTACCAATTTCATTTAAAAGCTTCACAAACTTTTAAAAGCAGACAGCACACACATGCACACATGCACACACGTGCACGCGCGCGCACACACACACACACACACACACACACACAAAGTGATCCCCATGGGATTTAAAATACATTATACCTTCACTTAAATGATTAAGAGGTATTTATACTATGGATTTGATTTATGTCTTCATTATTTATAAACGTGTTCTATTCCTTCCTTGTTTTTTTTATGCTTATTAGTGTTTCTATTTTCCTAGAATTATAGTAATCTTGCCAGACTTGAAAGAAAAAGCATGTGGGCTTAAACTAGCTGGGTTTTCAAATTCTGGGTTTTTAGGCGTTTGATTTTTGGTTGGCGTATAGCATCTTAGTGGATCTCTGCAAAACCAGTTCCATCGTGGGCTGGTGTTTTCTGGCCTGAGTTTTTTCGTACAGTCAAAGTTCCGTTGCTATGTCAGTGAGACCTTAGAAGCACTTGTCTTGAAATGGCAACATGGACCACCCTCTGAGAACTTCCATCTTCATCAAATCTTAGTCCCAGACAGTGAGCCTTTACTTCATCACGCCTTATTTTCTTAGTATTTTGATAACAAAGTATGCAGCCATTTATTCATCTAGGGGATCCATTTATTCATCTGGACAGCACATTCTCTTCTCGATAGCTGCCTCATGCATCTGCCTGCAACGCACAGCTGACTGTGATGTGTAGCCTTGCGGCGGGGGATCATGTCTCTGATCAACCAGGAAAACTCTCCAACTTTTCTTGAGTTATTTGACTTAAAATTCACTGTACCTGTTCTATTTTATTTAATGAGAAAAAAATATATAAAATAAAAGAAACAGAACATTTCTAGTTATCAAATCCCTAACCTACTTACTAGGAATATATATTTTGGAATATGCCCTTTTTGTTTTTAATAACCTTTTTGTATACTTTGTCCTTTTCCTTGTTGCGTACTATGATGAACTCAAGCCGTAGAAACCAGTTATTCCAAAGAACTATAATTATTCTTGTTCAAATTATTGGAATGTGGACACCCCCTTAAATAGTCTCTCTTGTCTTTTCAGCACTGCTCTTGAGATATTTTTGAAAGCCTCTTGCTTAAAGGCAACAAGATGTTCCATGCCTGTATTGATTTTTCTCTACTATTAGCTAATATTTTAGTCCTTGAGAAGCCCTGAGTCTTATTAGTAGAGAATAGCAGTAGGATCGTGTATCAGTTTTATCCCCATGAATGTGATAATAGACAAAATAATACTAATTTTGTCCACTGTAATGCAAGTGCTGGAAAAATGTGTTTATAAGTTTTCATTATCTTTTTCTAATATAAATGCTAATATTACTAATTCTAAACTTTTATCTAATATTAATTTTTAAAATTTATTTTCCTATACCATGCTTTCTTGGATTATCAACTCAAACTGTCACATGCCTTTCTAATTTATTAGCCTTGCATGTTTAATTGTTCACCATTTTGTAGTTCTTTTATTGACAAACATAAGACAAGATCCAAGTGAAGATAGGCCTGGGATATAGTAGACAGATTGGCTTTCTCATCTGTAAAAGGAATTCTCTGATGAGGTTTAGGATTGAGACTTTTGTCCTGTAGGCTATGGAATAAATACCACTTAGAATTGTTATCACTGGATTAAGGCAGTGAGTCTCAAAGTAGCATCACTGGGAGGGAGTGTTCAAATGCAGGTTACTGAGCCCCACTTTCAGGTTTCTTATCAGTAGGTCTGGGATGGGACTGGAAACTGTGCATATCTCATAAGTTCCAGGTGGGGCTAATGCTGATGGGTGTGTGACCACACTCTGGTCTAAGGTACATAAAGTAAGGTTTATCGACTAGGTGGAGCTAGCCTTTGGAGCTTGAACTTTGAGGCTGTTAATCAAGCTGAAGGTTAAGAAAAGGTAGCAAGTAAATGACTTCTAGAAAGATAAGTCCTTGGGTTATAAAAATTGGAATTATCATTGTGGATCTTGCATGTTCAACCAGGTCTGCCTTTTACTCCTTGGCTCCATTTTCTTTGGGCAATTCTGACTGCTTATCAGCTATAAATCTCATATCTACAAGCAGAGTGAGGTATGAAAACATCAATTAAAAAATCAACAGAATTCTGTAGTTCTCATAGGAAATTAACCTGTACCATAAATATACAATAATGAAATTTCTTGTAAAAATTTCTTTGGTGGGGAAAGAATTCACACAAAGGGATTTTGTATCTATAAACCCAGATTGTAAATCTTGATTTTATTTTGAGGTTGAAGTGTAGACCTTATCTCCCTTTACCTGACATCTGTTATAGCAGGAAGTCTTTCTTCCTAAGTGTTTAAGCAAGTGCCAGGTATGCTGTCACTTCAAGATGAATAATAAACAGCCATAATAAATGGATGTTGTGTGTGACATTAATAAGACATTTGCAATCCTGCAGGAAGAATCATGCTGGAAGATAAATAGATGCATTTATTTATACTATTGTGAGGAACTTGAACTTCTGACACATAGAGCAGGTGTTCAGTCTATTTTGGAACTACCTGACAAAACTCCTTTGTTTTCTTGTTCCTCTGCCTGCCCCCAAATGTAGATGTTCTTCAAAGTTCTGCCTTCTCTCTTTGTTCCTTGACCTCTGATTTTTCTATCAGTGAACTCCTCCACACACTTTAAATTATCTATAGAGGGGTTGATTTCACAGTCCCACCTACCCACCCCCCTCTAAAAAAAAAAAATCAAAATTTTATTTCCAATTGACTATAGGACATCTTTATCTGGATGTCTGTCCACAACTCAAAGCTGCCTATAGCAGGACTCTACCCAGCCCATATTATCCTTGTTTTCTCCCTGAACATAAGCCACATTATTTGCTTCACTAAAACCTCCCTCTTTATCATCCCAGATATCCACAATATTCAGCCTCCAGTATGTCTCTCTGGTGTTAATATCTTTATTCCATCTTCTGACAAAACTGTATCTTAAGCACCCAATGCTACCATTCAAATGATTGTTAAAGCTTTTTCACTAATGTTCGCATTTTCAGTCTCTCTTTACTGCAATCCCTCTTAAATATCATTGCAACACAAATTTTCCCCCAAATCACATCACTGATCAAGGGATGTCCTGATCTAGAATTTTTCATGACTCCCAGTAGGTAATAAGATATGTTCAAACTCTTTATGTTGCCATTCCGTATTTTCCAACACACAGCCCCAACTCACTTTCGCACTTTCCTCTCTTACTATTCACTTATGAACCCTCTCCATTGGTGTGATATCAATCTTTAAACATGCATTTAAATTTAATCTTTTGATTGTGCTAATCTTTCTTCATATCATCTTCTTTTTTGACCTGTTGAAATCCAAAACTCTTTTTAAAGGGGCATAAGAAATGGTACTTTCCTATAGAGTGTTGCTTGATTCACCCCAACCAATATTACTTTTTCTTTCCTTTTAAGTCCTACATTACTCTATGGAGATTTCACCTGCCACTTATACTTATACCTGGTAGTTTTGATGATGTAGAACATTATTTGTTGGATCCTGGACATCTACATGGGAAATATTGATGTGGACTTTCCTGGCAAATCCATGCTGTTGAGAGCCTTTTCTTGGCCAGGCACTTGTGCAGACATTGGAGACCACAGTATGGTCAGGAATTCATAGAGCTTATGTTCTAGAAGAAGAACAAATACAAGAAATAAACTAAAATAGATTGTTATTTGTATTGATAAAAGAAAACAAAGTGGTGTTGAAAAGAGTGTGAATGTGAAATGTATGAAGTTAAGGAGGGTTTCTCAGAGTAGATGACATTTAATCTGAGACCAGAAGAATGAGGAGAAAAACAGCCCGGAAGAGAACTGAGGGAAAGTGTTCTAAACTGAAGAAGACCATGCAAAGTGTGATGAAGCAAAAATGAGGTTGGTATATTTAAGACAGCAGAAAGACCAGCACGATAGAGAGTAGTTATTAATATAAATTGTATGAAATGAGATTGAAATAGAAGGTGGGAATTAACTGCATTGGGCCTTGTAGACTTTGGGGGAGAGTTTTGATTTTATTCTAAGCATGACATGGGAAAACTTTCAAGGGGTTTGGAGCAGGATAATGCTCTGTGGGAATGGAGTTATGGTGGCACAATAAAAAACGCAAGCAGATTGTCTATTATCCTAACTGTAAACTCTTAACATTTTTTTTTTTTTTAACTCTTAACATCTTAATACTTGTAAACTCTAGGTTGGGTGAGCTGGCCAGCCTGTAGTTGGACCTCAAAAATTCCTGTTGTTTTGTGGATCAAAAGCAAGTCGTCACTTTGCCTTTTTCCCCATTGGCCAAAACCTTACCTTGGCCCTTGATATCTCTGATCCTATGGCAAGAAAAGGCAGGAAAGAATAAACTCAAAGTTAAATATCCTGAAGATACCCAGGAATCATCTTACCATACCAATGACATGGGAAAACTTTCAGGAAAGGGAAATTCTAAAAAAGTATGGAAATCCAAACAGTCTAGGCTATGTGGATCCTACAGTCTTAAAATTTTTGTTCATAACACGGCAGTACCTATGATTACAGCAAAGCTCCATGCTCTATCCACAAGGTCAAATAGTGATCTTGACCCATGTCCTATGTCAGCATCCTTTCTTAGGAATGGACAAAAGAGGTTCTTGAGCTCTTCATAGAGGCATTCCATTTTTATTAATTATTATTTTTAGGAGTGGTGTATATATAATAGGTACAAACTATATAATTGCTAAACTAAGCCAAATATTTTGTAAATCACTGTCTTTAATCAGAGACCCAGAGGTAGTCACTCCAGAGTTTTTCACTATTGGTAGAATTTTTATTTTTTTTGTTATTTTTTGCAGAGCCCAAAACAGTTCATACTTTTTTTTTTTAAATTCCTCTAGGTGTCTAACTTCAGTGTGTAACTCACTGGAGTAATCGCTTCAAAATTTTGAAGGATATAAACAGTATTTGAGAACTTCTCTGATATTTTTAGAACTTACTTCTTCATTCCTTTTAAAATTATTCTGTGTCTCATGAATGCTGGATTGTTCTGACTAAGTAATCAGATAAGATCATTTGTTGATGGACAACAATAACTTAATATTTCCTTTTCCCCAGATTTAAAAAGTTGTTTTAGCTATCATGACCTTAAAATAAGAAATAGTTAACGAATCATAATATTATCTGACACAACATATGTTTATGTTGCTTTAAGCATATTCTAATTCCTGTGCTAGAATCAGAAATGACTGAGGAATTGTTGATGACTTTAAAAGATCGCAGTCTAAACTCCAGTAAAATCTCAAGGAAGGGACTTTAAGCATCCAATGCTTAAATTGGAGTGCTTGGGTGGCTCACTCAGTTGAGCATCCAGCTCTTGGTTTTGTCTCGGGTTATGATCTCAGAGTTGTGAGAAGGAGCCCTGGGTTGGGCTTCCCACTCCCAACTCAGTGGGGAGTCTACTTGAGATTGTTTCTCTCCTCCCTACCCCCCACCCCCGTTCATGTGTGCGCTCTCTCTCTCTCTCTCTTAAATAAATCTTAAAAAAATATTCCCTCTGTGTAACCACGCTGGCAAATGGTGATCCGGCTTCCCTTGGAAATCCTCAGTTTTAATAAACTTGTTATCATCCATGACAATCAGTACCATTTCTGGGGAGTTCATACTTATTGTCAGGTGGAAATTTGTGTCTCCGTAACTTTACTCATAGATCCTAATTCTAACTCAGGAAATTCAAATTCAGATGCCTACAGAATCTTAGCAGATAGTACATATGAGCTAGGTAATCCAGATTTAAAAATTAAAACATTTCAAATATTATAATAAATAACATCTGGTATGTAGCCCCATTGTAGTGAACATAATAGGGAATGATAGGGACTGTGATAAACTGAAGAGTATGGCTTTTCAGCTCTCATATATTTTTTCTTTATAGAAATGTGGGCCAGATATTCTAACTTTTTTCAAGTAAATCAGAATATGGGCTTTTTGGGGAGTAACTCCTGACTTTTAAAAATGCAACCCATTCAAGTGTTTAAAACCCTCTGAGAGCCAATTCACACATCTATTCCTAGGTTTGACCTATGGTCATTAATTTTCAGCCTTTGTCCTAAGCCCCATAGCTACAAGGAAGGAATGTGAAATCTCTTTCACTGGACAACCTATCAGGCATTTGAGGACAACCATCACCATCGTTCATCAGCACAGTCTTTTCCATAATTTCTCCCCCCAGCCAAACTCACAGGATATTCTTGACCTAATCCACAAACAGCTGCTATTAAATGATAATGATTAGGTGACATCCATATAAGAACTATGAAAACAAAAACTCTAAAGTGATCAAACTGTGCTTCTTACCTATATAAAAAGTTATTCTTCCAGAAGACTACCAGAGCACCCATTTAAATCCAAATCTTATGGAATGGTGGAGATTTTAGATTAATACAGAAAATATTTGGGGAAAGTTTTCCTTAAATCACCCACCGATTCTATTTACATATGACTTTAATTAGATAATTAAAGTGTCTGCTTTTTATGGTAGATATTCAATCATGTTTATTCCTGTACTAATTATGCTCCACTTGCCTTGACACCTAGATCCACTCTCTGCACATAGGTGCCCAGACTTGTGACATGAAAGGATGATGACTCTGGACCACAACACTCAGGGCCCCTTGTTCAGTGGCTTCCAGTAGGGTTTGGCCAATGGGAGGCACGGGAAAGATATAGAGCAGCAGGCAGGCTCTTTCTTCCATTACCCTTCTTTGCTTTGAAGCCCAATCTCTGATAGTAGGTCTCTGTGTGATCTCTGCCTCTACCAGAGAGCCCCTCTGTCATGGCTCCAGCTTTCATGAAACTTCTGTCATGCTTATTTTCTCTTGTCTCTTTGGCTCTAGCAGGGGATAATGGCTTCCTAATGTTGTTAATGTCTGGCTGCCTCATCATCCCTTGTTCCTTTCTTACCCTAACAAGTACCTTTGTCTCCTGATTTGAAACATTTGGGCTGTTTTGTTATTCTGCTTCTGACAGTTACATTCTCCTTCCCTTTCTCCTTAGCTCTTATAATGTCATGTCTTTATCTCCGAATGAATCGTAGGTACTCACCTTGGAAGAAAGGTGTTTAAATATGTAGTTAGGAGTATTCATATGTAGTTCACTGTCTTGGTTTCATGGTCTTGGTGTCAGGATCTTCATGGGTAAGTCATTCTCCGTAGTCATGTTTTAAATCACTAAGGAGTACCCATTGACCCACAGAATACAAGAATATCTTAATAAGCACATAGGGTTGACCTGCATCTCTAGCATGCTCAGTGCAGCCTCTGAACATCAAGACACTATAGCTCTTCTTAGTTTCTGAACCAAACCTGACCATCTAGGATGTATCAGAAACTTCATTTTCTCCCCCAAGATAGGTCTGGAGTAAGTCTTATTTTTCTCACCAAGTGTTTGAAAAGGTGCCCACCAAACCCTTCCTTTGCTATAATTTCTGCACTTTGGGTCTGCTCCTATTCTCAGTTCATGCCTAGAGACCTTCTCTAAACCATGCAAACTTCACTTGAACTATAGCCATACCACCAGCTCAAATATACAGGCTGCATGGATTCTGGATTCAAGCCTCTTAGGGCACTGGAATTTGGTCCTCTGGCCACATACCCTCTTAGTCCCTTTGGCTCAGGTCACACCCAATATCTGATGTTTTCTCTTTTCCCTTTGCCCTTCAGTTAAGGTCCAGCAATGGCTTGGAGAAGAATCTGAGCCAGTTACGGCAGTGTAATATAACAGATCACCTTCTGTAAACAAACATTTTATGAGTATTAAATGTCAGGGACCAATAAACATAGCACTATAGCCAGTCCTGCATCTGTAAAATCCACTAACAAGTAGTTAGGGAGAGATGAGTAGAGGTTTTATGTTTAGAAATTTAGAACAACCCTTAGCAAAATCTAGTTTTAGGACAAAATAGGTTTTAAAATCTGCACTAATAATTTTAATATGGTCTTATCTTTAAAGCACTAAGTACTAATTCTCCCAGCATGCTTCTGAAGTATGTGTTATTACCAAAGGTGTGTGCCAGACTGGGTTTGAAACAAATTAGTGTAATGAATAAGCATTTGGTTTTTACCTTAATATTTAAATTGGAATTTTGGGGTATCATTTAAAACTACAGAATCAAGGCAATTAAAATTTTATTCATTGGGTTAGGATAGAATGGGTTATATGTAGACATTTTATAACACTGCAGTCAGTGCCCATTTAAAAAAAATGTATATTCCTACACGGTAACCCTGCAGAGTGCGGGTTCTCAACCAGCACAAATTTTGTTTCCAGTGGGATATTGGTAGTATCTGGAGGCATTTTTTGGTTGTCACCGTGGAGAAAAGAGGAAACAGTATGCTAGTAGTATTTGGTAGAAACCAGGAAGGCTTCTCAATATCCTACAAGCACAAGCTAGCCCCCTACAGAATGATCCTGTCTAAAATATCAATAATGGCAAGGTTGGGGTTGATTCCTATTTAAATGTGTGTAGAATTCTTTATTTTATTTTATTTTTAAAGATTTTATTTATGAGAGCAAGAATGTGCACGAATGCACAGGCAGGCGGGGGAAGGGCAGAAGGAGAGGGAGAAGCAGGCTCCCCGCTGAGCAGGGAGCCCAGTGTGGGACTCAGTCCCAGGACCCTGGGATCATGACTGGAGTCAAAGGCGGACACTGAGCCGACTGAGCCGCCCAGTTGCCCCAGAAGATTTAAAAATATTTTAAGTAATCTCTACTCCCAATACAGAGCTGGAACCCACAACCCCAAGATCAAGAGTTTCGTGCTCCACCGACTGAGCCAGCCAGGTACCTCAAATGTTTGGTGGAATTAAGTGAAACACTCTGGCCCGGGACATTTTTTTATTTAGAAGCTTTTGAATCACAAATTCAAATTCTTTGATGGTTATAGACCTATTCAGGTTGTTATTCAATATTGGTTGGATTTTTTTAGTTTGCAGTTTTAGAGCAATTGATTCATTTTCTTTCTAATTGCTAAATCTATGTGTATAAAGTTGTTCATAACATTCCCTTATTATCTTATTAATGGCTGAAGGATCTGTAGTTATCTTCCCTACTTTCTCCTTTTTTGAAATTTAAATTCCAGTTAGTTAACATGGTGTAATACCAGTTTGAGGTGTAGGATACTGTGATCCAACATTCCATACTGTGTGGTGCTCATCGTAAGTGCACTCCTTAATCGGCATCGCCTATTTAACCTGTTCCCCCGTGCCTCCCCTCTGGTAACCCTCAGTTCTCTGTAGTTAAGAGCCTAATTCATTCTTGAAATTGGTGATCTACGCCTTCTCTCTCTTTTTCAAAAAACCTGTTATCCTAGGAAAGGTTTATTCGCTTTATTTATTTATTTTTTTTCTGAAGAACGAGCTTTTGATTCATTGATTTTCATTGTTTTTGTTTTTGATTTTTATCAATTTCTGTTCTTTCATAATTTCCTTACCTCTTCTTGCTATGGACTTATTTTACATATCTTTTTTTAATTTTTGAGGTAGGAACTTAGATTATTAGACTTTCTTCATTTCTAATGTAAGTAGTCAGTGCTATAAATGTCCTCTCAGTATTATGTTATTTGTTTCCCCATAAGATATGTTTTGTTTTGTTTTAATTTAGTTTCATGTATTTTTTAATTTTTTGAGATTTTTTCTCTTTGACCTATGGATTATGCAGAAATGTGTCTTTTGTCATGGTTTTAGAATTTTTCCTAATGTGTTTCCATTATTGATTTATAATTTGAGTACATTATGGTCAGATAATATACTCTATATAATTTCAATTCTTTTAAGTTTGTTGAGGTTGTTTATGGTCCCAGTATGGTTTATCTTAGTGAATGTTCTATGTGCAATTGACAAAAAAATGTATATTCTGCTGTTGTTAGATGGGGTGTTGTTTCTATTGATTCTTTTGGTGGATTTTGCTGTTTAAATATTCTGTATCTTTGTTGAATTTCTGCCTAAAAATTATATTGGTGGCTAATAGGGGATACTGGACAATTTTTGTAGTCATATATATATATATATATGAACATAAATACACAAGGAGTGTCTAGATTTTCTTTGGCTCTTTTAGGGACAGTCTCTAAAGTCTCTGGTCTCGATAGAGGTTTTCATTCTCTTTTCAGCCATGAAGAACAGAGACTGTCTGACAAATTTTGAAATAGGGCAATAACTATGACGGGAAAAAAGACTTCATCACAGAAAGCTGATGAGATGATGTCGACAATTGTATGTTATACTTCATAGTTTTGACCATGCTTGGGCATGGTTGCTTTAATATTAACAACAGCAGAAGGGTCTCCATGAATTGTAATTAGGGATTTTGATAGTCATAAGCATCCTTCTGAACATAAGGATGCACTTTAGACACCACATGTGGTGCTCCAAATGTCAATCATCTATCATAATGCATCAGGTATGAAGTCTATATATGTTCAGGGTCTTGGTATGTCTCAGCTCCATTAAGGTTAATAAATGTCAGGTAGGTCATTTGAGCATGTGGTGAGGAGATAAAGATGAGGCCTGTATCCGGTAGGTACTGCTGCATAACAAGTCTCTCTAAAATTTAGGGGCTTAAAACAATAACCACCTCTCATTGTATACCAGGCTTTGGTTCTGCTGCTTTCTGGCTTCATCTAAACTAAGTCATATGTCTGGGGTAAGTTTTATGTTTGGTTGGCAGCTGTGCTGATACTGGCTGAGCTCTGACATATCTGAGTTGTTGGTTGGCCGTTGACTGGTGGTTGATATTGTCTGTCGTTAGCCAGGACAATGTGGATCTCTTCCCTGTGCTCTCTCCCCCCGTCCAGTGAGCTAATCCAGGCTTGTGGAGTGGCAGTGCTGGAGGTTTGGAGATTACGTGTGCACATGTGCAAAGTGCCTTGAGGCCTGGGCTTAGAACTGACTCAGTGTCTCTCCTGCCATATTTCCTGGGCGCAGCAAATCACACAGCCAGACCGGATGAAAGGGGTGAAGAAATGGAGCCCTCCTCTTGGTGGGAGGAGCTGCCAAGCCATACTGCAGTGGGAGAGGCTATAGCATGGCCATTAGTTGGTCCTTAAGGCAATCAGTCTTCCACCACGCCCTTTTGCAGTCACTCTTGCCGGGATTCCTGGAGCTAGACTATTTAGAAGTGATTTGGTTTTCAATGATTTAGCCTTCTTTAAAAAGGTTTCTGCTACTTGAAATGATAAAGAACTTTCTAAGGTCTTGTTCCATGTCTTAAGTAAATTGTATGCTATTTTCCTTACTGCAGGTAATTTTTTGTCATCATCTGTTAATAGGAATAAGACTACAAAACAAGGATGGAGAGAGGGAGAGAAAGAGGTAGAGAGAGGGCAGGAGGGATCGTAGGAGGAAGGGAGAAAGTGAGTGAGAAAACAGCCTTGTATATAAAATCCAGACTTCATATGGGTTTCCAGCGCACTCACAACAATTGTTTATTCTTTTAGGCAGAATAGACCCCACTTGTTATTTCAAGATAACCCTGTCAAAGGTAGTGGCTCTGGTGGAAGGCATTAAAATCATTATTCAGCATGGCCAGAATCCTTTATATTTGCGAAATGCTTTATAATCTCCTTTATTTTTATTTTCCTATGGGTAGTTTAGCATTTTTACTCCTGTTTTATAGCAGAATAATGGTGGTTAAACTCTTCCTACTACCCTCTCTTCAGTACTGTCATAGAGTGAGAATGGCTTTTGAGAATTCATTAAAGGGCTCGTGGGGGCTTTTCATTTGGTCTCCCCAGAAGAGAAGGTTCCAGAGACTCCAGAATGTCCTTGGGAATTCCCGTTTCAATATTTTGTCACGGTGATAAGTAAGTCCTTCTTTATTTGCAACCTTAATTCCTGCCATTTCTTGTTTAGTCTTACCAGGGCATACAATATGTCAGCATCCTCTTAAGACTACCAGTAACAAAACAGATGTTGTTACAGGGATCTCATTGGAGAAGGGAAAATTTTTCTAAAGTTGTTGGAGATTCCTAGTGATAGTTCCTTAATGCAAAATCAATCTGAGAGGCAGAGCAAAACAGTATGTATGTGCCAGATAAATCAGGTTGAAAAACTGGTGCTCATTCATGTAGTTATTCAATCAATCACACACCTTCCATGTGCCATGTACTGTTCTAGGCCTTGAGGTAATAAATAGGACACATTCCTGGCCCTCAGAGCTCACATTCAAGTCCAGGAAAAACAGACTCGTAAATAGATAAATTACTATATTCTGTCACAGGTAAACAGATGATTACTATACATTCTGTCATACTTGCTTTTTTGTAACTGAACGATCTGAGGACAGAGAGGGTTTTTAGATATCCCCGCCTATTCATTTTTGTTATTCGCTGTAGTTAGATGTCTTGGGTCTTCCTTGTGTGGAGCTATTTTCTGCCCTTTAGGCCAAAAATTATCCACTGTATTCTAATTCCTCTAGCTTAAGATTTCAAACAGTGGGCAATTTTTGTGAGTTTTGTGGGATTTTGTGAGCTTTTTGTGAGATTTTGTGAGTTTTTTTTCCACAGTAAAATATAAAACTTTTCACAGTGTTTTAAATAAGAAAGAACCTGAGGGGCGCCTAGGTGGCTCAGTGGATTAAGCCTCTGCCTTCGGCTCAGGTCATGATCTCAGGGTCCTGGGATCGAGCCCTGCATCGGGCCCTCTGCTCAGCAGGGAGCCTGTCTCCTCCTCTCTCTCTCTGCCTACCTGTGATCTCTGTCTGTCAAATAAATAAATAAAATCTTAAAAAAAAAAAAAAAAAGAATCCACAGACTATTTTAAGAGCAATAGGAGAACATGCTTTTTTTGAAGAATGAGTTGTTGAAAGTTTGAGAATTCATAAATTAGGTTTCCATAGATAAAAGGATATAGACCATTTGGTAATAGCTTGGATCAGTTGGGCAGTTGAGAGGGGTACTTAGTGTGGAATGTTTTGCTTTATTTGGATAACTACGACCGGACTAAAATGTCAGATGGAGAAGTTTGAATAAATGACTTGGCTCTCCTGCGAAGTTTCTGTGATGGGCCTCATAACTTCAGAAAACCTGACATCAAGAAGATATGTGAAAGAGTAAAATGAATACATGAGCAGAGATTGGGTCAAATCGTTAATCAAATTCCCTAACTATGCCTAAGAAATCCCTGCACATTAAAGTGTCCCAAGAATATAAAGTAGATATGGTCTCAGACCCTTATCAAGTAAGGATACTTGGTCAAACAAAGGGAAAATTTGTATTTTTGGATGAATTCAAGTACCAAAAGGGCCACTCAAATACAGATTTTCCATTACTGAGCAGAGCAAGTTACTTTTAATGCTACTTTATGAACATATTATCAGCTTGTCTCCATAACTTGTAAGGAAGATGCTCAGAAACTGGGACTAAAGTTTGTACCAAAGGAGACACTGGTTTGGAAGTGTCTCAGACCCTATTTAATGCAGCAAAGAGGCATAAGGTATATATAAAAACAGTATCTGGGATTTACATATTTGTAATTATGAGTTAGTTTACTTAAGATCTTGGATATTCTTATGCCCCTGAGGCAATGAAGGGCTCACATTTGTTGTCCTGTTGTAGAGAGATGGGTCCTATTTCTGAGAGCTTTAGTCAGAACAGGCTAGCTTATGCTATTATAATGACCATCTCCTGATCTTAAGAGTTTAGCACAAAATGTATTATTTTTTTCCTCTTTGGTCAGGAAGGAAAGCAGGTATAGTGTCTTCAATGGAAATCTTTCTAGTCCTCTAAAGATAGTTAACATGCAAAAATAAAATTTAGCAGAACTGCAAAAAGATGTTTTTGTCCTAGCTTCCATTTTGGCAGTCTCAGCACTGGATATAGGAAGGTGCTTTTGGTTCCCCTCCAAAATAGAAGGCACATTCTTTTGGCAAGACTTTCCATTCTCGTACTTTAGCTGAATGAGGCTAAGAAATAGAAAACTGTTTCATTTATTGCATTTAATGATAATTAAAGAGGATCTTGCAGCTTTTCTTGAAAAAAGTTAAAAATAAAATTGAGAGATTGAAATTCATACAAGCAAAGCATGTTACTATAGAAAAATGACTTGCCTCAAGTAGTACTCATCAGCTCAGAAATTGCCAAGTGTGATTTTTTTTTCACCATTTAGTAATATTTAGAAATCCTGAATATTTTAGCTATTTTGCAGTGGCTAATTTGGCCTGGTGCAGTTGACATAAACCACGCAGTTACCTTGATTTACATCAATTGAAACAACTGAAACTTGTTTTGATATCAAATCGAAGATCTCATTTGCCACCCTTAAAATCTTTGTGAATTCTGTTGCAGTGAGATGGAATTGATATATAGTTTTTCTCCACCTCAACACTACTAGCATTTTGGGCCACATAATATTTTTTGTTATTGTGGGATGGCTGTTTTGTGCATTGCAGAATGTTTAACAGCGACCTAGACTTTATTCACTAGGTGCCAGTAACATTCCTCCTCCAGCCTAGTTTTGGCAATCCCAAATGTCTCCAGATAGTTCCACATTTTCCCTGGTGTCTGTCCTTCTTCTCCCTCAGCGAGCCAGGAGTGTGCATCCAACTGAGTTGAAGGTAGCCAATATTTAACCAATTGAATCTTTATTTTTATTTTTACCAATAGGGAACAATCAGAATTTTTAATCATAAATGTGGTAACAGGAGAGTTCCTTTTTAGATACATCTGATTTCCCAATCCCATGATGAATTTTTTTGCGGAGAAGGTCATAGAGAAGTCATCTATTTTAAAACCCTTTTAACAGATAAGGAAACTGAGGCTCAGGGTGGTGACTTGCCCAGGGTAGAGGCAGCTCGTTGACAATTACAGTGCGAGATAAGTAGTTCTGTCTTTCTAATGCTCTTTGGAAGAATGTTTTTGACCTAATGATGCTCTCCGCCATGCAACTTTATGCTATATAGTTTCTACAGAAACAAGGCCAGGTGCATTGGAATAATTTGACACCACTCTTAAGAGGCTTAGGAAGAAAAGAAATAAGGCAAACCAACGTGGTTTTCATCAAAGTTCTCTCCTTGCAGCCACTTTATCTGGATCCAAGAACTGTGGTCACAGGGCTACAGCTCCCCCTTACTGGGGATTTGAATTCATTTACCTCATGTAAGTTTTTCTAAGGAAGCAGGGATTTGGTGTGAATTATTAATGTTACTTTTTGAAAGTGTTTAACAGACACTGTATTATGATGCATTTGCTGTGCACATACAACGCTGTGAGCTGGAGTATTGTAGTGTTCAACCTGAGAAAAAGTGGATCCCAAGACCCAACAGAAAGCCAGAAGGATGGCCCTTCAAGATGATATAAAGCTAACATTGTAGAGGTAAATACATGTTTGGTACATTCACATTAAGGATAATAACAGAGAATCATAGAATTAAGAAATGGAAGGGATGTCTGATAGCATTTGGATCAGAAAGGGCAAATATGTAGCATTTACATATCACTTCCCTTTTCATGCCATGACAGACATTATTAACCAATCATGGCACCCTTGATGGACACAGGCTCATTATCCTCCAGACAGCACTCGAGGAAGTGACTACCAATTGACTGGCATTGACAAAGTAAACTGTGATTTAAAGACATTTTTTACCTTAGACATAAGCCTCTGGGCATCATTTTTTTTTTTTAAAGTAATTACCCCAAATCATGCAACTAGTCATTTAAAGTATTAGTAACCAGAGTGTGATTTTTTTGTTTTTTAAGTTCCCTGGTTGTTGTTGTTTTTTTGTTTTGTTTTGTTTTGTTTTCCCCTTTCTAATGGGCTGGAAGATTGTGCTGGAAATTCTTCCAGGAGAAGACATATCTGGGGGAACAAACATTGTCAAGTACTGGTCAGGGTGACGACCTCGGAGACATGGGAGGTTATAGATCAGACCAACCTTATGGGTACTGGAGCATGGGGAATGGCCATGTCCTACGGAACCTGGTGGTCCACGGCGACTCAGTGGCCACTGTGCATTGCAGAACACTGCTAATGAGGTGATAGAATTTCCAAATCTATGGACTGCCCTGGATGTTAGACAAACAGGGTAGCTTATTGAAGACTATTCCAGCCTCCTCTCTTGATCAATGCAGTTCTTTTCTTTGAAAGAGGTGGAAACTTTCTTGAGGTTCCATGTCTAACATGGAAGGGAGAATTGAGAGGGTATCCAGAAGAAGATAAATCAGCAGGACTCAGAAAGAAGAGGAAGCATAGAGTTCTAGTTCCTTGACAGAGCCAGGGGACCTGTCAGGAGGCTTTCGGGGTCTCTTCTCTCATTCCATAATGCTCCATCAGCACAGGCGTCCCTTGCATGGCTGCTGCTCTCTGTTCTGCCGTCAAC
This sequence comes from Martes martes, assembly GCF_963455335.1. Classification (NCBI taxonomy): domain Eukaryota; kingdom Metazoa; phylum Chordata; class Mammalia; order Carnivora; family Mustelidae; genus Martes; species Martes martes. The sequence continues at coordinate 142,583,048 of NC_137888.1, forward strand.
TGCTTGTTCTTTCTCTCTGTTCTGAAAAACATTTCTTTGCCCCATTGCTTGCACTTCTAGTTTCTGTTCCTTTATAAGACTGGTTTGCTGTAATCTCTCGCAGTGCTTACTCATTAATCCTCTCTCCGTGTTTCCTTTCATCTCCCTCTTCCACTAAAGATTTCATGCTCTCAGAATTTGCTCGTTCAAATTTTGAAGAAAGGGAATCTGACTGGCCAACTGTTATATAATTAGAGGTTCTCAAAGTGAGGCCCCATGAGCAGCAGCTTCAGCATCATCTGAGAACTCAGTAGCAATGCAAATCCGTAGTCCCTACCCCAGACCCGCTGAATCAGGAACTCGGGGTTGGGGGGGGCTGGGAGTGAAATGGGGTGGGGGGGCTGTTTGTAACAAGCCTCCAGGTGATTCTAATGAACATTTAACTTTGAGGACCATAGTCTAACTTACGGATCGGCTAATCTTCTGGTCAGATCCTCAGCTCTGGTCCAGTGAGAAAAAAGGAACAGAGAATGGCATAGTATAAAACATGGTTACTCAGGGCTGTCCCTTCCTTGGTGACTATGGATGGAACAGGTGGAAAAGTCGGTATTTCTGGGATATCTTTTGTCTAATACACCACAGAATCTGGAAGCAAAATCCTGTATTAATTTTAATTATATCTCTGCTCCTTGGAAGTTTCCTGACCATGGTCAAGCCACTTTTGTCTTACTTTATGCGTAGGTAAAAATAAGCAATATTCATGGTTGGGAATCTGTAAGGATCAAATTATGATGATAACCTAATATTTAAATAGGCCTTATGGTTTACAGCACACTTATTCATATGTTCCTCATTTGTTCCCTTGGGTAAATGTAGGCAAAAGTACTTGTAAACTGCTGTGTGTTATAAAACTTTAGCTCCTTACTTTATTTCCCAGGAAAGCTTGAAGAGGAAAGATGTTTCTTGTGGTCCAGACTGGCCTGTACATGTAGTGAACATGAACTTGTGCCATGAGTCTTGTACTGTAGGATTTGGTCTTGTAAAGAGAACACCCTGAAGCTCTTGTTTCTAATGCTTGATTGAGTAGGCCTGAATCATGGCAGGATATCCTTCCCTGCTATTTGAATTTACTTAGAGCCTGGCTCTTCTTTGATGAAAAGTACATTAACCACATGCATTTTTTGGAGACCACCATAGACCTAAAAGTCATAACTTTGAGTACTTACTGGAATTTTATTTATAGTATGATTTTTATTTATTTATTTTTATAGAATGATTTTTCATCTCCATAAGTGAGCGTTCCCATACTCTGAGTTCCTGTGGTATCTGTAGGTAACTATTTCTCATAGGTCAGTTGTTCTCAAAGTGTGGTCCTTGGACTGGCAGCACCAGCATCATCTGAGAACTGGTTTGAAATGCAAATTCTCAGGACCCACTCTGGACCCACTGGGTCAAACACTATGAGCCTGGGGCCCAGAAATGTGTGTTTTAATAAGCTCTTCAGGTGATCCTGACAATGCTAACCTTAAGAACCACTGTCATAGGAGGGCCTGTACCGAGGATGTACCGAGGATGTACCGAGGACTGGGTGTCATAGAAGACTGACAAATCTGAGGCCCGTGCCTCTGAAACCAATATACCAATATACTTATATGCTAATTAATTGATTTTAAATAAAAAAGTGTTTTAAAAAAGAATCACTGTCACAAGTCTTCTTAATTGTACTGAGTATTTTTGAGGGGGCGGGGGGGGCAGTTCTGCCTTTATTCTTCCCCTTATCATCTTCATAGTGTAGGGAACGTCACATGGGGCGCCACCAGACCTCAATCCCAGTCTTGGATTTGTTGCTGAACCTTTAACACAGGAGATAGTGACCGAGGACCGTTCTGACACCAATGTGTCCAAGTTAGGATATTTAAGATTTTCACCTCCAGTGACGCTTCCTGTTTTGGAGATTCCTGGTTAATGAATGAAAAGTCACCCCTCCAATCCACATGAGCTCTGAGACCCAATCATTTGTTTACCTTCTCTCAATCACTTGAACCTGTCTCGTTATGAACAAGGACCCTTATATTTTCACACTTGCCTCTGAGCCATCTCTCTGCTTCTTGGTGTCTCAGTGGTACCCTGGTTTTGCAGGGGGCTACTTGCCACCTGCAGCACTCTCCTGTAGGAGCAGCTCCGTCCTTCCTTCCTCCTCACTGCCTCATTCAAAGCTTACCATTCTTACCGAATCATAAAGACTTCTTCAAGGTCAGCCTGGCATCCTCGCAGCCATTCTCTCTTCCACTCAAAGTCATTGACCGTCGGCATTCCCCTGACATGGACATCAGTCATGACCCGTTGTCTTCCCTCACATGGGGACACCTCCTAGGAGCTCTTAGTCCCTTGCTCCTTTTCCTATGTGTTTTTCTATTTTGTGCATTTCAAACCTAGCAGTCCAGCAGTCCTGATCACAGACAAAGTGCTAGGTAATTTCTTGTTAGATGATTTTGAAAGAAAGCACATCATGAAGATAGTTTAGGGTCACACATGGGAAGAGTTAAACGTGGGTTTCAGGCATGTCTGTGGTGCAATCTAAATTCTTAAACGATACTTTGGAATATTGATTTGGGGCTGAGCGAGGTAGGTCTTTTTCAGTATGGAGGACGCCTTCTGACAGTCACGTGTTTAACTTTCTCACTCCTCTCAGAGGAATTCTCCAGGTGGATTCTGAAACATAATTATTTTAACTTAAAACTCAGATGTGAACATCATTTTAAAAAGTTCAAAAGTATAAAATGTCCTGTATAATTGGAATGTCTCCATAACTCCAATTATTGGCTATTGTTTTCAGATACTTACCGTTTATCCATTATGACAGTCTACTATTTATAGAGGGTTTTTTTTTTTAATCAGTTTTTATTTTTTACCTAATGTTCTTTGGCATCCAATGAGATGATTATGTAATTCCTCTTCCTTGGTCTAATGATGTAATGTATTTTGTTAATAGATTCTCTAATATTAAACCTCTATTACCTCTCTGGGATAAATTCTAGTTGGTCATAAAGGATAAAAAATTTATTAAAGTATTGACTCCATTTTACTATAGTTTCTGCTCAGGGATTTGTATCTTAATTTTAAAGAGATTCCATTTTCAACATAATCCCTCACAGAGAAACTTCTTTTCAACTTTTTAAATATTGTTTTGCTTTTAAATCCATGTGCATGGTTTAAAAATGCAAACAGTACAGAAGGATATAAAATGAAATGAAATTAAAACTTCTTCCATCTCAGATATGCCCTAACTTTACCTCTCACTGTGAAAGCAACTCTTTCAGTGTTTCTTTCTAGAAATTTTTACACACACAAAAATATATTCAAATAAATTCATTTAATATGAATAAGTTTTTCATGTTAGAGAAGTTGGATGTTGTTATTTATTAATGAATATATTTTGAAGATCTTTCTATATATTGCCAAAAATAGACTAAGGGGTGCAAATATATGTATGATGCAGCATTATTTACTCAGCAGTCTCTTGTGCGTGATCATTTAGGTCATCTAGACTTTCAGTATTATAAATAAAACTGCAATACATACCTTCAGGCACACATCACTGTATATTTCTATATCTTATAGACAAAATTACTAAAATTGGAATCACTAATTCTTAATGTTATGATGGCTGTCCCCAAGTTACTCTTCAAAGAAGTTGCACTGGGGTGCCTGGGTGGCTCAGTTGGTTAAGCCTCTGCCTTCAGCATGGGTCATGATCTCAGGATTCTGGGATTGAGCCCCGCGTCGGGCTCTCTGCTCGGCGGAGAGCCTGCTTCCCTCTCTCTCTGTCTGCCTCTCTGCCTACTTGTGATTCCTCTCTGTCAAATAAATAAATAAAATCTTCAAAGAAGTTGTACCAATTTGCACTTAGAAGTGATTTGTTCTTGGCATGGGAAGGGAGTCCATGGTTCACACTGCTGGGTAGTAGTCTTACTTAAGGCTGGGAAACCTCAGGTCCAGCTTCTACCCAGCTCCTATCTGACACCTGGAAGTTTTCTTGGCTCTTTTCCTTGTAAGGTCTCTACCTTTTCTTTTCAGGGCCTTAGCAGAAAAAATAAAGAGCCTTGATTTCCACACATATCCTAGAAGAGCTCTACCTCTGAGAGCTTTTGATTTCAAAATTCTCTTCCACAGCCTCCAATAAATTTGAAGCTCTTTAGATTTCGGGAGGAAAAGCATTTCCGGACAGTATTAAGGGAAGAACTGGTAGCAAACATTCCCATTTGGTCCCCATGCAGTTGTGCTTTTAATAAACTCTAAGGATGTGCCCCCAAGTTGCCCTCCATTGCTGTCTCTTTTCTTGTTCCCCCGAGGACAGTGCCACCAGGCAGCCTTTACCCTGCTAACTTCTGCCTGTTTTCCTGTCTCTGTTAACAATTAGGATGTTTCTGTTATCTTGTTCGTTGCCCCACTGTGCCCTCCCTGCTCTGTTGACATGCTTTGTGTCTCCTCTTTATCCCAGGCCTTCCCCACGGCTTTCTTTCACAAGTGATGCACAGCGGCCTTTCCCCCTCCTGTTGGAATTCACCCAGGCTGTGTGTCTGACTATTCCGCCTTGGCTGCAAGAACTATGCTCAGGCCATTTCTCTGGCGAGTAAGGCTTCTCTCCATTTTTAACCTTAAACTTCTGACTTTACCCATTTTCGTCCTGCAGTGCCTCATTTCATCTCTTGTGTTTTCTTTGTGTCCAGTTGGCCAGGTTTCTGGGCTCCCCAAATGCACATTCGAACAGCTCTGATAATTTATATCCATAGATACTGAGGTGAGAGAAGTAGCGTCTGGCTCTGGCTCTCTCCTCACTAGCTCCTTGTGTGACCCAAGCCCACAGCCCTCAGTTTCCACACCACCACCATGGAAACAGTTACAGTATGTCTATCTCTTAGTCTTGTTGGAAGCATTGCATGAAAAAGTATATGGAAAATATTGAACGGTGCCTGGTACATAGTTAGAGCTCAGGAAGTTCTAATAAAGTCACCATTGTTTCAATCAACTTTATGGATTTTGGTGTCCAGATGAATAGACTGAGAGGAAATGTGTCTCTCTGTGAGCCCATGTGTGTTATATTTTTAAGTACTCAAATTGACTCCTCAAAAGGGACTAAATCACCTTTAAAGTGCTATCCCACACTGAGATTCCCAGAAAGTAATTATAAACTGCCCAGCTAAATATATGCATATTTGATGCAGAAATGCCCTTCCATTTCCTTCTAGCTTCTCTTTATCGTGAACTGGGTCACCGTGTTGCCCTCCATCCCATGGCCAGCATACCTGTACCTTCTCCAGTCAAACACTGATACTACCTTCATCACCGCCCTCACTGGTTTCTCCTTTGTGAATATTTTCAAAGTTCTATTGCCGCCTTTCATATACTTAATTCAAACTGTAGGCCAACATAAAAGTTGTCAAATCCCAGTCCTTTATGACCTCAAGCTAGGGACTACCTTGGTCTATATTATGAAGTATATTTGTATGTGATTTATGTAGAATGGTCCAACTACCTTAAAAATTTTTTTTATTGTAAAGCATGGTTAGGACTTCTTTTCTTTCTGTCTGTTTTGATTTTCCTTCTTATTATTTTGATTATGCCTATTCTGGGTTTGGCTCCTCTTACAGATTCTGAACAGAATGGATTTCAAGAGATGCCTTGCCTTAGCCACATACATTTGGGTTTAAGATCTAGCTAGCTGGGACACCTGGGTGTCTTTGTCAGTTTAATGTCTGACTTTGGATCAGATCATGATCTCAGGGATCTGGGATTGAGCCCCAAATGGAGTCCCACATGGAGCCCTGTGAAGGGCCATGTGCTCAGTGGAGTCTGCTTCTCCCTCTCCCTATGTCCCTTCCCCAGCTTGTGGTCTCTCTCAAATAAAAAAAATTTAAAAAAAAAAAAATCTAGCTAGTGTATGTTGAGGTCTTGCCCTGTGCCAGGTGGTGTATCATAAGTTCCATTCCCAGAATCTCCTTTGCCCCTTCTGTCAGTACCACAAAATAGACATTTTTATGCTTTCCTTCCCTTTTTGGTGATAGAGTAGAGTAGAGTAGATAGAGTAGAGTTCAAGGTGATGAGAGAGGGGTACTTCTGCCAACTTTATCCAAAACACAGACCTCACCATGGTGGAGCAGAGGTGAGCTTGGCTCCTCTAAGTCCTGAAGGATGCCACCTGAGCCACAGCCAGGCTCAGACACATACTGCTGCCTGTCCCTTTCTCCCTATTATCAGCCTCAAGAAGAGCCCCTTCCTTCTTACCCTTAACCACACTGCTCTGTTCCCAGGGCTTTTGTTACCTGGGGACTTCTATAGTTATTGTAGAAGTACCTCAGACAAACGTGAGGACTTAGTGATATAGAAATAAAATGGATGCTGCCAGATCGAAGTAGGGTTGGACTGAGGTCCCAAAATAAGGAGGTCGTGACCAGGGCACAATACCTAACCCCAAGGATAAAGTGATAATGGGAAAAGGCCACTTGGTTAGTTAATGTAGGAGGAATGTTCAAAGGGTTGACTGTGCAATTCAGAGTCCTTAATGAAAGCAAAAGTCAAGGTAAAGCTGAGGAACAAGGATGGGGATATTTGGTTGACCATGATAAATTTGCTCAGTACATCTAGACAGTTTGGGACCATTTGAAGTCATTTGAAGAAGTCTCATCTTGACATTGTGAGCTGCCTTTGTTAATCTTTGATTTGGCTGGTTGTGTAAGGTTTGCTATATGCTGAAAGGAAGCCATGGGCTTCTCCTTTGCCAGCAGCCTCTCTGAGTCTTTGTAGGAACAAAAATAAGCACTGGGCACTGACCTCTTCATGTATCATATACCATATAGAGTCAGAGATGGAAAGAATATGGGCATTAGACTCACAGAATCAGATTCTGACTATGTCACTTTCTTACAATGTGACCCTGAAATATTTGTTTATTATGGAGCTTATTTCCCTTTTCAGCCAAATGAAGATTAACATTTAGCCTAATTCTTGTGAGGATTAGAGCTAATATACTACATGACATTCATATTGACAAATGTTCATCGTAGGTCAATATGGATGAAGAGATAAGGCACAGTGAAAAACTGGGATAAACAAAGAGGCTGACTTGTTTAGAGGATATAGAACTAAGTCAGTAAGTCAATCAAAGGAATTGGATTTGGAGGGGGGTCAATCAAAGGTACAGAGATCATTTGGGAGGCTGTCATAGTAAATTTGGTAAAAGATAATGTTGGCCTGAAGTAGGACTGAGGAGAAGTGGAAGGATGTGAGAGAGTCTTAGATTTGATGGTTGATAGGTAGTAGTGAGTGAGATGGGGAATAGTCATCCATGTGATCCAGGCTTTTGGATGGTCCTAGTAGATAGATAGATGGTGGAGCCATTCACTGTGGCAGGTAGTATAGGAGAAGTGTTAGGAGGGGCCTACTGGGGATGGAAGATGAGGAATGATGAATGTCCAGTTTGAACATTCGAATGTAGATGCAAGCTCAGAAGGCACAACTAAGGAGTTTAAGAGTCCCTTCACAAAGTTATGAGTGGGGTAAAGGGAAATCAATAGCAGCTAGTGAAGCACTCTGGCATCAGCAATAATGGAAAGTTATTTTCACTCTCTGTAGGTCTAAAGACCAAAGAGAAGGATGGGTCGCAGAACTGAATCTACCAGTAGGAAAGAGCCATCCAACAAGAGGTATGGCCTTATGTGTAGTGTTGTGGACTTGTCAGAGTATAGCCTGGCAGGGAAGAAACTGGGGGAATAAAGAGCCCAGCTTCTCTGCCCCCATCCTTGGAGCACCTGCCAATCACTAATTAAACTCATCTAGATTCAAAAGGTTAGGAGTCTAGTTGATGTAGCTCCTAAAGATAGTCTTCTAGAGTCCAGAGCAGAGTAAAGAAAGGTGGAGAGTGTCTTCACAGGACAAATGAGATCCAAACAGCACAAGGTGCCTCCAAGACACCCAAGTAGAAATGCCAGTAGACTATGGCCTCTGTGGGTCTAGGACTCAGAAAGATAGTTTGGGCTAAAGCTACAGATGTCAGTGGTTTAAAGTGGAAATGCAATCCATGAAAGTGGTTGCCATCTCTTAGGAATAGCATGTGAAGTTATGACAGAGACCCAAAGATCCCCAGTATCCATGGTAGAAACTCTGCTAAGTCAGCCTCCATTGCTCCTTGGAAGAATGACTAGGGAACTTCATAATACATTGGTCTGTTAATTTTTTTTAAAAATCCCTTTTATGTTATAAATCAAACTGTTTGCAAGTCATCAACTTCACAAAATTGGCCAGTTGGTGATTATTTTTAAGGTTTTTTTGCTGTATGGTTTTCAAGCTTTCCATCCTTATTATTTCTCTAAATGCCTAATCACTACTCCTGGGACCATCATGCTTCCTGCTAATGATGTGTACTTGCTGAGTCTGGTTTTTTTTTTTTTTTTTTAAAATTTTTTTTTTAAATTATAAGACCCATCATCTAGTTTCCCATATCAGACTGGCAGATAAGCAGGTAGGACCTGGTTCTTCAATTGCTGGAACTTCCTAAGAGAAAATGGAGGTGGAAAACACAGATTTGGGAGAATTAAACATTATGCAAAACGAATATTTTATAAAAGAGAGAGCAAAAACAGAGAAAGGATGAGAAGAAGTGAGAGATAAGAATAATTCTAAAAGCTTACTGCCAACTTGAACAGGATGCTAAGATCTCAGTGGGAGTGTGTAGAGGCAGGAAATCTACAAAAGAGAAATGGCCTTTGGAGGTGAGGTCGAAGAGGCCTACTGGGCAAATAGTAGAGCCTTTGGATGTATGTTGGTGGTTAGGAGGGGGTTAATGTTACTGCTGTGTTTGAATTTTAGGTCAAGAAATGACACTGAAAGCAGGGTCTAGTGTACCCAGACATAGATAACAATACCTGAATGAAGAATTCAGGTCCATGTAAGGGTTTTCAGTGAGTCTCTAGCGACTGAAAGGAAACTGGAAATCAGAGCATAAGCAGAAGGCTAGTTAGTTAAGCTTATTGGAATCAAATGGTGGAAATTAGAGAGTGAGACTGCTGCCTGATGCTCACACAGGTGCCTGGGCACCGGTCCACGATGGGCACTCTGGGTAAGTTTCCATTCTTTCTCTGCAGTGTTGAGGGCACAGTCTGGCAGTATACCAGAACTTTCCATAAGCAAGTGTAAATAATCTGCTGTCTTCATACCATCAATTGTAAAACATAGTCGTTAATGTGGTAATAAAGGTAAGTGGAGTGCTATGGGACTATCGGGATAGCTACTACGTAAGCCTGGTGAAATTTGAAATATGAGGATTTAATTTGTCACAGAGGGGAAAGGTTACAGGTGGAAGGGATGGCATATGGAAGACCTGAGTAATGTGTGTGGATATTGGTGAGGAAAATCCATCTTCATAATAAACAGAATTTTATGTCACTTACTCTAGAAGTTAAAAATCTCAAAAAACCCCAATAAACATTCACTATACTTCAATAATCATTTAGAAATCATATACCTCAACCCTTTTCAATTATTAGCATCCCTCTCAGTTAACTTTCTTCGATTCACTAACTTAGGTCCTTATCATTAAGAGCTACAGTAATAGAAATTATAGGGAACTATGGGAAAGCTCACAGGAGAAGCCTAGAGTCTAGCCTTGAGTTGATGGAGTTTTATCAGGAAAGTGATACCTAAGGTGTATCTGAAGGGTGAGAGGTTGCCAGGTAAAGAGGGTGGAGGGGAGATAGGGTAGAGTTTCCAATTAGGCACTGAGGTAGATACTAAACATGGCTTTAATTTACCTCTCTCTGGATGAATTAAGCTCACCTCCAAGTAACTTTGCAGTGTCCCCACCCCTCACTCTTAGCTCAACCCTATGACTTGCTTTGGGCAATGATATTTTGGTAGACATGATGCAAACAGAGGCTTAACTAAAGCAAGTTTGCATTTGTACTTGCTCTCTTGCACTCTGCCATTATCACAAGACTGTATCTAGGCGGGGATGCTAGAGGATGAGTGCCATGGAGCTTTCAAGTTGCTCCAGTCATCCACCTGAGGCACCTAGATCAGCCAACATCCAGGCAATCCTTTGACGTGTAACTGAGTCCCACCTAAGTCAGCAGAGCCACCTACATAAGACACATGAGCAGTAAATACATATTGTAGCATGCCAAGAAGTTGTGCAGTTGTTATACAGCATTATTGTGGTGACAGATGACTGATAGAAAAGCCCCGGGGGCCAGTGAATGAATAGGGTACTTAAATCACTGAAAAGAATTCAGTGAATGACTGAAAAGAAACAGTAACCACTCCCATTGGTTATCTTAATATACTGTCTCTCAACTGCTACGAAACCATTTAGAAACAGTCCCCATTGTGTGATCAATACCAACAGAAGGACTGTTAAAGAGTCTTGAGGCAAATTCTGATGTGGGTCCTATTGACCTTAGTCAAGGAAATTGAAGCCAGCTTAGCAGAGTCTTAGAGCTGAAGAGCTAGAGGTAGTGATGGAGGAGGAGTTCAATGGATTCATTATTTAGTATTTCTGAGTAAAGATTTATAAACAATCAACAGTCCCCTCTTTTGTTGTTTCTCCAAAATTAGAATACAACTTGATGTTGCTGGGCCTATCAGATATGCCATTTAAATGTGGAATCTATCAAGTGACTAAGGCAAAAATAAGGCAATTAATAGCCTGCTTCTGTGTTAATGTTTTATGACCTAATTAGTGAACCTAGTATTCTAGCCCATCGGTTCTCAGACTCTGGTGTGCATCAGAAACACTTAAAAGCCTTGTTAAAAAAAAAAAACTCTGCTGGGCTCTACGCCCACTGTTTCTGATTTAGGAGGTCTGGGGAAGGCCCAAGAATTTGCAGTTCTAACAAGTTCCCAGATAATGATGGTTCTGACTGGAGACTGTGCTTTGAGAGCCACTACTCCCATGACAATGATGGTTAATTTTATTTGTCAACTTAACTAGGCCATGTTGCTCAGTTTGGTCAAACATTGGTCTAGCTAGCTGGGTTGCTGTGAAGTTGTTTTTCAGGTGTGATTAACATTTAAATCAGTGGACTTGGAGTAAAGCAGATTATCATCCTTAATGTGGGTGGGTTCATCCAATCCACTGGAGACCTTGAGAGCAGACTAAGGTTTCCAGAACAAGAGAAATAATTCTGCCTCAAGATTATAACCAGCCTGTTGGCTTATACTTTGGACCTAAGGATGCAACATCAACTCTTTCTGTCTCTGTCTCTCTCTCTATATATATATTTGTAAATATATATAATTTATAAAGTGTGTATATAAATATATAATTTATAAAATATATAAATGTATAATTTACAAAATATGTATACAAGATATATAATTTATTATATATATATAATTTATTGAATATATATCTATTTTCCTGGAGAACACTGATTAATACAGTGATATTACGACAGGTTCATTAAAACAATTAAAACTGGAACATGTTTTTCACCATTTGGAAACAACTTCAGGCAGAAGAAGACCAGATATCCTATGTTGGATAAAACTTTCCTGACTCCCTCTGTGGTCAGTTTTCTTGTTCTGTAAGCTGAACTACAGTTGCATTAGAAACTGTTCACCACAGATGATATTCTAGAGGGCTGGGCATCATTTCAACTTTATCTGCATTATGAAGTTATTACTGAGTCCTGGTTCATAGTTAGCATTTAATAAATATTTTGAATGAATAAATGAGTGAATTAATGGTTCCTTTTCTTATTGAAAGTTATTAATGCTCCAAAGGGCTATAAAAATAAAAACTACTAATTAGCCCTAAGAGATAGTATCAATAAAAGCATATTTTTTCACTTTACCAGGCTCACCAAAAACCTATGAGGACAATAGCTACCAGATAAATAAACAAGCTGTTATAGTGATAACTGAGCTAGTCTCCTCATTTGTTCATGGGCATTAGTCATATAACTGTAGGCTCATTCATCCTTTCAGCAGGCATTTACTGAGTGCCTGCTATGTACCTGGCACTGTGTCAGATGATGAATCTATTACTTATCACTCATTATGGCAATTTTTTTCAATGTTCTTAAGAAATTTTAACAAGCAATATTAAGACAATATATTTTCACACATCTAGAAAATTAGACATGTTTTTCTTACATTTTAGAAATTAAAAGGAAATTAAGCAAATGGCACTAGAATTAGAAAGAATGAGCAATTCATTAGGCAATAAGAATATTAACTAGGAATTGGGAATCTCTTTCCTATTTTAATATGCACTTGAGCTTAATTGGCTAAGTTTTGAATATGGGGTGATGAGTTGAGTTGTTAATACAAATCACACACCTTTTATATACTTAATAAAATCCAAGAGTCTGGGATGCATTTGCGTTGCAGCCAATTTATCTGCAGGAGTCAGTGAGTTGAGTAATAGAAAGGGATAATAGGAAATCAGTGGCTGAGAAACCTATAAAGTAAATTAGCGTGTGCCTTACTTTATTAATTTATAACAATAATGTAATGGATAAATCAATGAGGAGTGCTTTGAGAGAAATAGATGGAGGGAAGAGTTCCTCCTTTTTGCAATTTGTTGAAATCATTTCCTGTGCAGAGGAAGTATTGGCCAGACATAAAGAAATGTCTTGCTTGTGGCATGGAGAAGAATCCTGTTGTATAGCAGAATGTGTGGGTGCTCTGGTCTAGCCCTTGGGTCTTAGGAGTTCAGAGAGCTCCTTTTGACTTCCAGATGCTAGTATTTGCTTTTTGTTGTCTGAAGCCTTTTTTCAAAGCCTCTACTGTAAGAGTTCAGCAGTGCTTGTTAAATAACTTAGTGACTGCTTTTCAGCAGTCCTCAACCAATGACTGATAGCAGTTGGTATATAAATACCCCAGCTCCCTAGTTCCTTGGGTGATGTAACTCCTAGGTATTATTTTACACAGTTTCCCAGAGTTTCCATTCAGGGTTAAGTTCTATTTATCTGCAAGGGAAGCTGGCTTGATGAACTGCCTTCTCTTCACTATGTCATTTCCCCACTTACTAATGCTTCCTGCATCTCCCAAATAAATGATTCTGCTTGAATCCCTGCTTAGGATTAGATTCTGGGAAAACCCAAATTAAAATAGGAACAAAGAATGTTGGCTCTTTGTGCTGTTTGTTCATTGTGGAACCTGGGCAGTGGCCTGATTTTTCAGGTTCTGTAGTTCTGACTTGAAAGTACTGGTTCCAGAATCCCATTCGCTGGCATCCCAGGTGTCAGAGTGTTGATAGGTTTGGATAGGACTCTGCTTACAGAGGAGGATTCTGAACAGAGGAAGTCTTTAAAGGACTTCCGTGTGTCCCCTCTCCGTATTATTTGTGTCCTGTACCCTTATCATCACACACACTTGTAGAAGACAAATCGGTGTTAATCAGACTGAGCTTTGTTCATTTTCCACTGCTAGTCTTCAATGAAGAGAGTAAACATTTGTCTGAGTAACTTTAAAGAGAGCATTTTCCTCCTTTTACTCCAGACATAACCAGCGTAATTAGCACTTTGTGCAAGCTGCATAATGCCTGTTGGATATGCTCTGTCTCTGTTCCATTTAGGGAGAGAGTGTCCCTTTTCAAAACTCTGTGTATGTCTCTGTGGGGGAAAGTTGTGCAGTATGAATGTCTCTCTCAGCCATCATCTTCCACCTTCCCTGCTGTAAATAGTCTCCTCACGGGTCTGCTGCTTCTCTTAAACTGCAAGAATCTCTTTTCCAATGAGCATCCAGTATGGTCAGTTAAGATAGAAATTCATGAACTTTCTCCATAAAACCCTCTGATGGCATCCTTATGCCATTGTTGTAAACTCTGAACTGTCCTGCCACATTACAAGGTCTTTCTCCCTCACACCCTTCGGGTCTTTGCTTAGATGTCACCTTCTCAGGAAGGTCTCTCCTGACCACTCTGTTGAATTTCAAGTCCATCCCTCTGTCTCCCTAACTTTCTTCTCTGCTATATTTTTATAGCTTGTATTGCTATGTGATTTACTGCATGTTTGCTTATTTGTTTGTTGATTCTCTTACTTCACTAGAACAGCGCTTCTTTCCCTCAGCAAAATGCATTTGAGATTCATCTGTGTTGTGTGCATCAGTGGTTCATGCCTTTTTACTGGTGAGTAGAATTCTACTATGTGTATGCACTGAAATTTGTTTATCCATTCAGCATTTAAAGGACTTCTAGATTGTTTCTAGTTTTTGACAATTATGAATAAATCTGCTATAAATATATATGCACAGGTTTTTGTGTAAATATGTTTCCTTTTCTCTTGGGTAAATACTTAGGAGTGGGATTACTAGGGTGTACGGTAAGTATATGTTTAATTTTATTAGAATCAGTCAAACTGTTTTCCAAAGTAGTTGCACCATTTTGCACTCTCTCCAATGGTGGATGAAAGTTCCAGTTGTTTGAAGTCTTTGCTAACATCTGATATTGTAGGTTTAAAAGCATAGGGGCACGTTAAGAGAGTACCTGAGACACATTGCTCTGTTTAATCAGAATTTTCAGGTGCGACCCAAGAGCAGGTCCACCCCCCCCCAGTAAAATCTATAAGTAACAAAAACAAATGAAAACAAAAACAAAAACAAAAACAAAACCTATTAGTATTAATATAGTTTGCCTTTCAGAATAATTTAGGTTAACAGAAAAATTGTGAAAGTATAGACAGTTCACATATATCCCTTCTCTTCTTATGTAGTGTCACCTATCATTAACATCCTAGATGAGTGGGGTACCTTAGTTATAACTGGTGAACTGGTATTGATGTATTATTAACTAAGGTTCATAGTCTATATTAGGGTTCACTCTGTGTTGTACGGTTCTGTTGGGTTTTGACAGATGTTATGTATCTACCATGACAATGTCATACAGAATAGTTTGTCTCCCTAAAATTCCCCTTGTGCTCCACCTGTTCATCCTTCTCCTCAACCCACTCTGAACCTCTGGCAACCACTGATCTTTTTTATTGTCTCTAGGTTTGTCTTTTCCTGGATGTCATATAGTTAGAATTTTATAGTATGTAGCCTTACTGGCTTCTCTCACTTATTTTAACGTGTATTTAAGTTTCCTTGGGTCCTTTTAAAAAGGTTCTTGGGAAATTGTAATGTGCAGCCAGGTGTAAGAGACACCAAATTAGAAGATAAGCTCCCAAAAGATTTTCTTTTCTTTGACTATGTTTTGTTGATTTGTATATCCCCAGAGCCTAGTACACTGCCTGGCATAGAACAGACTCTCTAACTATCAAATGAGTAGATGAATGAATGAAGGTCCACAGAGACCTGAATACTCCTCTTGAGTTTTTTTCCCCCACCAAAGGATCCACTAAATTGATCATTTTGATTTGTCTGGAGTTTGCCACTCCCTATTTTGCTGTTCCCATACTTGGTTATTCCTCAAAATACAACATACCTTGAACTTCCCTGTATACCTCCTTTATTACTTTTATTTGCAAATGTTCTCTTTCACTGCACTTTCAAATCCTTCCCGACTTTCCACCTGTAACTCAAATTGGATTTCTTACAAAAGACCTCCCCAGGTACCACAACCCCTTCTCTAGACTCTTAAAATAATTAGTGCTTTTAGATTCACTGGACACTGTTAAGTGCTGTCTGTTCATTCCATTTGGTTGCTGTCCTGAGATCCTATTCAAACTTGATTGTGTTACTTACCTGTGTTTCTTGTCCCCCAGCCAGACTCTAAGCACCCAAAGGGCATGGGTTATATTGTTATTTATTTTATTTGCTTTAATGCTCCCTAGCACCTAGCATTATACAAAGCTCGAGAAATATTTGCTAATTTGTTTGTTTATCTAGTTGAGGAAATGATGCTCAGTGAGGTTGAAGAATGATGTTATGGGAACAGTGTGGGTCCACGCAACCAAACTGGGACACCAGTCATTGAACCTCTCTGGGCCTCAGTTTCCTCATTTACATAATTAACATTTATGCTAAAGTCTCTAATTTTTTCTCTATTTGTACCATTCTTTGTTTTGATGATCATAGCAACAATAGAGGAATTGGGCAAATGACATAATTGACCTAAATAGGTATAGTTTCTGCTGAGTTGATACACCAGGCTATGAGAACAACAAACAGGCATAAAACCGTTAACTTAAAATAAGTTCTAATCCTCATGGAAAATTTTAATGAGTTATTTTCCTTTCCCCTGTGCCCTGTGCCTTACCTGGAATATCTTCTTTCCTTCTACACTTTCCCAGTATTCAAAGGTACATTGAAGTTCCACCTCACAGAACCTTTCATGGTTTGTAACTTTATTTGTTTTTCACTTGTTCTTGTATTTTTCCCCTTCTGTCTACTAGCTTCATAAAAGAGGAACTGCACAGATCATCATTGTATCGGTACCTGATATATGATAGGCCCTCAATAAACATCTGTTAAATGAATTAATGATGTTAATGTGCTCTGAAAAAAAAGATTTTATTAGCACGTAAGGGCTGGAAACACTGCATACTCTACCATGCCTACTTGGGATGTCACAGTCCTTCATATAAGAAACCTGTTTAATTTTGTTACCCCAGGATTTGCCACATTTATTTCACTATAGACCTTCCCCCTCTTTTTATTTTGCTTGAATCATCTGTTTACTCAATAATCACACCCACATTAATAAACACAATACCTAACTGGTATTAAAGTCCCATGTGTCCAGGACTATTTCAAGCACCTTATATGTATGATCTTTAGAACAGTCCTAGTTTTACTATTTTTATTTGAGAATATCAGATGAGGAAACAGAGGCATGGAGAGTTAAAATGATTTCCTGTCACAGAGTTCTTGAGAAACCATTAATCAGATAGCTCAGTATAAAAAATGCTGGTCAAGGGGCACCTGGGTGGCTCAGTCAGTTATCTGCCTTGGGCTCAGGTCATGATCCCAGGGTCCTGGGATCGAGCCCCAAGTGGGACTCCCTGCTCGGCAGGGAGCCTGTTTCTCCCTTTCCCTCTGTCTGCTCCTCCCCCTGCTTGTGCTCTCTTTCTGTCAAATATATAAAATATTTAAAAAAAAAAAAAAAAAGGGCAGTCTAATGCCATTCACAAGTTCTGGTGTAAGACTGTCTTGCATTTGAGCCTAGAATGGAGTGGATTCTCGAATGGATTTCTGCTTTCTAAATGTGGGTCTAGAGGACTTCAGGGGAAGATGGTGGAGAGGAGGACCATAAGCTCACCTCATCCCATAGATACAACTAGAAAACACCCAGATTAGTGTAAAAAGCCCAGAAAATGACACTAAGACTAAGAAAAAGACACTAAGAAAAAGACAGTAAGACACTATACTTTCCACAGCTAGATATAGAGAAGAGGCCACATTGAAGAGGGCAGGAAAGGCAGAGACACAGTTGGTAGCAAAATGGAATGTGGTTATCTGTGGGAAGGAGGGATGCCCAGGAAGACGAGAGAAACAGATCCTCACACCAGGGAGCCCATGTGGGGAAAATAAATCCCCATAACACTTGGCTTTGAGAACTAGAGGGGCTGGTTAAAAACTAGAATTTTAAAAATCAGTGGGCTTGGCTCTGGAAGAAACAGAAGGGCAAGAGGAAATAGAGTCCTTACCCTTTAAGAAACAGCACAACAAACATCCCCATACAGATAAAGCATGTAAATGGCAGTTTGAAGAACACCTGGGGTATACAAAAGGGAGAACAATTTACTTATCTCAGAATTGTGTCCCAGATGGGTAGAGATCTTGGGAGAATCCTCTAGGAACAAAGGAGCTGGCAAGTTCTATATCCCTCTCCACCTTGCAGCATGTACACATGGCCATCTGCAGGAAACAGCACAGCTCCAAGACTCACTACCTAACTTGCTAACACTGCTGCTCCCCACCCCCATGCACATTGCAGATCCCCTCCCTCCAATATGATTTTGGCCCAAACCCATCCAGACTGGTACCTCAAGACTGTCAGTGTGTAAGCAGCCCCAACAGGGGCCAGCACCACTCCAAAGTGACTTCTGCCCTGGAAGGAGAGGAAGATAACCACACATACAAGTCACACTGTGGCCCCAGTGGGCCGGAGGCAGACAGCTGGTCTGAATTGCAGGCCCTACCCAACAATGAAAGCCTCTCAGGGAAAACACCCTGCAGTTTGGTGCTACTACATCTCTGGAAAATACAAGGTCTGACTCAACCCAAGCTCAAGTCGGCCACATATTGGCCCACTAACACCACAGGGAGCAAACACTGCTCACAACAGGCAGAGGGAACTACTGCATACAACTGGACTAAAGGAAAAAGTGGCTCACCAAAGATAGCAAGGTACACACAATGCTCATAAGAGACGTGCCTGAAATGCCAGGTTCTGGTGACTAGGTGACACTGTACTGCAGGGCACTAGGGGACCTCTTCTTTATAATGCTACTACTTTCAAGAGCAGGAGACATAGCTGACTTTCCTGACACATAGAAGCAGACACAGACAGTTACACAAAATGAAGAGACAGAGGAATATATTCCAAATGAAAGAATAGGACAAAAATCACAAGAGAGCTAAAAGGATGGAGATAAGAATATATGCCTGATACAGAACTTAAAGTAATGGTCATTGGGGCTCCTGGGGGGCTCAACTGGTTAAGTGTCTGCCTTCAGCTTATGCCATTGTTCCAGGGTCCTGGGGTTGGCCCTATATCAGGTTCCCTGCTCTGTGGGGATCCTGCTTCTCCCTCTCCCTCTGCCACTGTCCCCGGCTTTATGTTCTCTCTCTCAAATAAATGGATACAATCTTTAAAAAAATAAAATAGTGGTCATAAAGATACTCACTGGATTCAAGAAAAGAGTGGAGGACATCAGGGAGACCTTTACAAAAGAGATGAAAAAGAAATAATCAGAGATGAAAAACACAATAAATGAAATTTTAAAAATACACTAGATGGAATAAATAGACTAAAGAAAACAGAAGAACAAATCTGACCTGGAAGACAGAGTAATGGAAAATAATCATCAAACTGAGCAGGTGACATAAACAAAAAATTATGCATAATGAGAATAGACTTAGGGAACACAGTGACACCATCAAGCATTATAGAGATCCCAGGAGAAGAGAAGGAAAAGGGAGTACAAAATTTATTTGAAGAACTAATAGCTGAAAACTTCACTAATCTGGTGAAGGAAACAGAAATCCAGATCTAGGAGGTATAGAGATCCCCTAGCAAAATCAATCCAAGGAGGTCCACACCAAGGCATAAACTAATTAAAATGGTAAAAAGTAGTGATAAAGAAGGAATTTGGAAAGCAAAGAGAGTACAGAAAGCCATTGTATACAAGGGAAACCCCATAATATCAACTGATTTTTCAGCAGAAACTTTGCAGACCAGAAGGCAGTAACATGATATATTCAAAGTGCTGAAAGGAAAAAATCTGTAGCCAAAAATACTCTAGCCTGCAAGGCCATCATTCAGAATAGAAGCAGAGATAAAGAGTTTCCCAAATGCACAAAAGTTCTAAATCAGAACTATAAGGAATGTTAAAAGGGACTCATTAAGTGGAAAAGAAAGACCATAAGTAAGAGCAAGAAGAGTGAGAAGCACAAAAGCTGTGAAAATAAGTATTTCTGTAAAAACTCAGCAAAGGGATCCCCCACCCCTGAAAAAAGAAAGGTTGTGAAGTATGACACCATATACATTGTGGGGTGAAGAGTAAAGAATAGGTTCAAACGTAAGTGACCACCAACTTAACTTGGACTGCTCTATGCAGAAGATGTGATATACAAACTCAATGGTAACCACAAATCAAAAACCAGTAGTACCTACATAAAGGATAAAGAGAAAAGAATCTAATTAAGTATGTCAGTAAAGAAAGCCACATAATTGTGAGAGAAGAGAGCAAGGGAAGAAAGGAACAGAAAAGAACTACAAAAATATCTACAAAATAAGTAACATAAAGGCAATAAAATCATACCTATCAATAATTACTTTGAATGTAAATGGACTAAAGGCTCCAGTCAAAAGACATAGGGTAATGGAAAGGATAAAAAGCAAGACCTATCTATATGCTGCCTACAAGAGACTCATTTCAGACTTAAAGACACATGCAGATCAGAAGCAAATGTTTGGGAAAGACTTTATCATGCAAATGGAGGAGAAAAGAAAGCCAGGGTAGCAATACTTATATCAGACAAAATATAAGAGACAGAGACTGACACTATGTAATCATCAAGGGAACAATCTAACAGTAAGATATAAAAATTGTAAATATGTATGCACCCACTATGGGAGCACCCAAATACATAAAGGAGTTAATAACAAACATGAACAAAGTAATCAATAGTAATACAATAGTAATAGGGGCCTTTAATACCCCAATTATATCGATGGACAGATCATTCAAACAGAAAATCAATGACAACAGTTTCTTTGGCACACTGGGTCAGATGGATTTAACAGGTATATTCAGAACATTCCATCCTAAAACAACAGAATACACAGTCTTTTCAAGTGCATACAGAACATTCTCTAGAATAGATCATGTATTAGGCCACAAAACAAGTCTCCACAATTTTTTAAAAAATTGAAGTCATGGGGCGCCTGGGTGGCTCAGTGGATTAAGCCTCTGCCTTCGGCTCGGGTCATGATCCCAGGGCCCTGGGATCGAGCCCCGCATCGGGCTCTCTGCTTAGCGGGGAGCCTGCTTCTCCCTCTCTCTCTGCCTGCCTCTCTGCCTACTTGATCTCTCTCTCTATCAAATAAATAAATTAAAAAAAAAAATTGAAGTCATACCATGCATCTTCTCTGACCACAATGCTATGAAACTGTATATCAAGCACAAGAGAAAATCTGGAAAGAGCACAAAAACATGGCAAGTAAATAACATGTTACTAAACAATGAATGGGTCAACCAGGAAGTCAAAGAAGAAAGTAAAAAACAAACAAACAAACAAAACAAAACAAAAAACCAAACATATGGAAACAAATGAAAATGAAAACACAGTGGTTTCAAATCTTTGGGATGCAGCAAAATTTGTTCTAAGGGCAAAGATCTAGTGATACAGGCCTACCTCAGGACACAGGAAAAATCTCAAATAAATAAACAACCTAACCTTATACTTCAGGTAGCTAGAAACAGAACAACAAACAAAACTCCAAACCAGTAAAAGGCAGGAAATAAGATAAAAGCAGATATAAATGAAATAGAAATTAAAACAAAAACAAAAATGAAAAAAAAAGCCAAAACCAAATCAAAACAAAACACAATAGAACAGATCAATGAAACCAGGAGCTGGTTCTTTGAAAAAAAACAATAAAATTGATAATCCTTTAGCCAGACTCATCCAAAAAAAAGAGGAGATTCAAGTAAACAAAATCAGAAATGCAAGAGAAATATCAAGTGATGCTATAGGAATACAAAGGATTGTAAGAGAATATTATGAAAAATCATATGCCAGCAAATTGGACAAGAAGAATTATATGCCAGCAAACTGGACTAGAAGAAATGGAAAAATTCCTAGAAACATATAACCTCCCAAAACTGAACCAAGAAGAAATAGAAAATTTGAACAGACTGATTACCAGCAATGAAATTAAATCAATACTCAGAAAACTTCCAAAAACCGAAGTCCAGGACCAAATGGCTTCATAGGTGAATTCTACCAAACATTTAAAAGAGACTTAATAGATATTTTTCTCAATCTATTCCAAAAAATAGAAGGGGAAGGAAACCTTCCAAATTCCTTTTACGAGGCCAGCAGTACCCTGATGCTAAAACCAGATAAGACACTTCCAAAAAAGGAAACTACAGGCCAATACTTCTGATGAACATAGACACAAAAATCTTCAACAAAATATTAGCAAGCCAACTCCAATAATACATTAAAAAAATCATTTACTATAGTTAAGTGGGATTTATTTCTGGGATGCAGAGGAGGTTCAACATTTTAAAATCAATCAACATGATGCATCACATCAATAAGAGAAAGGATAAAAACCATATAATCATTTCAGTCAATGCAGAAAAAGAAACTGACAAAGTACAACATCCATTCATGATAAAAACCTTCACCAAGGAGATTTAGAGGGAACATACCTCAACATAATAAAGGCCATATATTGAAAAACCCATAGCTAACATCATATTCAATGGCGAAAAACAAAGCTTTTCTTTTAAGATTAGGAACAAGACAAGGATAGCCACTCTTAACACTTTCATTCAACATAGTACTAGAAGTCCTAGCCATAGCAATCAGATAAGAGAAAGGAATAAAATACATCTGAATTGGTAACGGTGAAGTAAAATCATCACTCTCGGTGGATGACATCTTACTATCTATAGAAAACCCTAAATACTTCATTAAAAACTACTAGAACTAGTAAATGAATTGAGTAAAGTTGCAGGATACAAAATCAATGTACAAAGAGTCTGTTGCATTTCTATACACTAATAACGAAGCAGCAGAAAGTAAAATTAAGTAAATGATCCCATTTACAATTGCACAAACAATAATAACATATCTAGGAATAAACTGAACCAAGGAAGTGAAAGACGTATACTCTGAAAACTGTAAGAGAGTGATGAAAGAAATTGACAATGGCAGAAAGAAATGGAAGGATATTCCCTGCTCATGGATTGGAAGAACAAATATTATTAAAATGTTCATACTACTCAAAGCATTTTACAGATTGGTGGTTTTGTTTACCTTGAAAGTTCCAACAGCAGTGCATTAGTTAATGCAGGACATATAACAAACAGCCTTAAAATTCTGTAACACTAGTCAATAAAATTTATGTCTCATTCATAAAAAAGAAAACCCAGGTGGGTTTTCTTGATGGGGCAGCTACGTTCCAAGCTGTGATTCAGGTCCTCCACTGCATTCTCTGCCTTGAGCACAAAGACAAGAGAAGAGCAAGCAAATTAGAAAATAATTATAAGCACAACACTTTTTTATTGCCAAGTTTGTTTGGTGCACCTCCCAGGTACCTTTATTCAGGCCACAAAGGAAACAGTATGTTTACAAGTTTACAGCGATGCTGCATGTTCCCAGCTAATAGAGCTTGCTGAGATTTACAGCCAGACTGATGGTCCATCCGATGTGTGCTCAGGTAAAGTGGGTTAATGATGACCTTGAACGGGTGCAGAATTTGAACCTTTCAAAGCTTTCCTTCCTTGATTTTATAGATGATGGAGCCCATTCCTACCCAAATCTCTTGATAAACTTATGTAGAATAGGGCTTTGTGGGGACACAAACATTTTTTAAAGGCTTTGAAACGTCTTGGTGTAGGATTCCCAGCACATGCTGCAGGGACCTGCCTGGTCAATGACTCAGAAAGGTCACCAAGTGCCACATTGCCTAGTTTTTTGTTTGTTTGTTTTGTTTTGTTTTTGTTTTTAAGATTTTCTTTATTTGAGAGGGAGAGAGCGAGCCAGAGTGAGAGCATGAGTGGAGGGGAGGGGCAGAGGGAGAAGCAGACTCCCCACTAAGGAGGAATGCCGATGAGGGTCTCAATCCCAGGACCCTGGGATCATGACCTGGGCCAAAGGCAGATGCTTAACACAGGCGCCCTGTCATACTGCCCTAGTTCTTAAAGCACTGACCCTGGATGAAGGCTCAGGAACCCCATGCACTTTCTGGTTATATTTAGGTAATTGAAAGTCCAGTAGTCAAAATGTCATCATTTGTAATTAGCAAAGTTGAGAACATGATTTGAAGTTAATTAGTTTTCCCATCTAGAACTTGAGCCTGTGGCAGGTGGTTTACAGTAGGAGAGGGTGAATATAGTCATTAAAACTTCACTATTTCTCATCTCCCCTACTTCTCACTATTGTGTAGACATTTTAGAAAAAAACTTTTATTATGTTCAGTATGATGTTCATGAATTTTCACAAAGTAAAACACAATGTAAAAAATCATGTAATGCAGGTTCTTTGTGTTTTGCCCATTATGAAATGTTTTATTTCTTTTTTTCTCTCTCTTTTTCTCTCAATACTCTAAATGTTTCCCGCCACTCTTTTCTTGCTTGCATGGTTTCTGAGAAGTAGGATGCAATTCTTATCTTTGTTCCTCTATAGAAAATGTGTTTTTCTCTCTTGCTTCTTTCAGGATTTTTTTTTTCTTTGATTTCCTATAGTTTGAAGATGATATTCCTGGGTGTACATTTTTTTGACATTTACTCTCCTTGGTGTTCTCTGAACTTCCTGGACCTGTGGTTAGGTGTCTGACATTAATTTGGGGGAAATTCTCAGTGATTATTATTTCACATTTTCTTCTGTTCCTTTCTTCTCCTTTTGGTATTCTCATTATGTGTACGTTATACCTTTTGTAGTTGTCCACAGTCCCTAGAATTCTGTTCTCTATTTTTCGTCTTTGTTCTCTTTGCTTTTTAGTTTTTGAGGTTTCTATTGCTATATCCTCTAGCTCACTGATTCTTTCCTCAGCCATGTCCAGTCTATATAAACTTATGAAATTCTTCACTTCTCTTACAGTTTTTTTAATCATTTTTTTTTTATCCCTAGCGTTTCTTTTTGGTTCTTTATTAGTATTTTTATCTCTCACATTGTCCATCTGTTTCTTCATGCTGTCTACTTTATCCATTAAAGCTCTTAGCATATTAATCATAGTTGTTTCAAATACCCAGTCTGATGATTCCAATGTCCCTGCCATATCTGGTGCATATCTGGTTTAACAGGCATCCTGATGCTTACTTTGGCTCTTCAAACTATATTTTTGCCTCTTGGTATGCCTTTTAGTTTTTTCTTGATAATCAGACATGGGTACTGGGTAAAAGCAACTCCAGTGAACAGGCTTTTACGATGTGGTGGTGGGGTGTGGGAGCTTTCTATAGTCCTGTGATTAGGTCTGTCGCTTAGGGATCCTGTGTATCTCGACAGTGATCTTCACAAGAGTTTCTCAGTATTTTCCTCCCCATTTAGGTGGGACAGGATGACACCAGTGGACTAGAGTTGGGTATTTTCTTTCCCCCAGGCAAGTTAAGCTCTGATAATACCCAAGCAGGTAAGGTTCTAGTTAACTAGTTCTCCCTGAGGACAGGCCTTGTTAAGAAGAACCGAGTGCTCTGGCTTATTTCCAAATGGTTTCTTATTCTCTTTCCCTGCAGGAAGCCTGAGGGGATTGATTTTTTTTTTCCCCCCAGATATTTACTATGGGAATCTGGTTGAGCTCCTGGAGGTAAATCTTACAATGTTGTGGATCTTCCCTCTGTCTGAGTCCCTCTGGAGTTTTTTACTCTGAGAATTGTCTACACTGAGCCTCCAGGAATTAATTCATCAATTACAGTTCAAATTCTCTTACCAGCCAACACTGGTTCTTGTTGCAATTTCTTCAGGAGTCTCTGCTCTGGGAAACTGTGATGATCTATGTTCACCCATCTCTCCAGTCCTGGGGGCATTCATGGGGGCAGTCTTTTGTCTTTCCCTCTCTTATGGATCCAAGGAGAGTTGTTGGGACAGAGTGGTGACTTCCAAGCTCCTTAAACCTTTCTCACCTTCATTATGATGTGTATCTTAACTGGTTACAGAATTCTAACTTGTATTAATTTCAGTAATTATATTTTTTTTAAATTCTAGAATTTTCCCTTAATTTTCCACAGATTCAAGTTCACTGGTGAAATTCTCATCTTGATTCATTTTTCTTGAATATATAGTCTGTGTCTGGTAGCTCACATATCTGGATCACTCATGAAACAGATCACCCAGGTCTGTTTCAGTTAATTCTTTTTCTTTTGTGTGTCTTTATATGCTTGGTAATTCTGACCTGAATGCCACACATTTTGTTAACAAATATTACAGTCTATGGATGCTGTTATATTTTCCCATAAAGGATTTTGTTTATTTTCTGGCCAAATGATCAGAGCTGATTTGAGGCTGAGTTTCCAGTCCTTGTAAGATCTGGTCCATTTTCACTTTGTTCTGACTCTGGAGTGTGATTCCCCCAAGACTCTGCACTAAAGTGGACCCTAAACTTCTGATTTTATCCCCCAATGTGTCATACCAAAGGATCTGCTTAGTGCAGAGAAAGACAGTTATCATAGGGTTTCACTCATATGTGGAACATAAGGGATAGAACTGAGGACCACAGGGGAAGGGAGGGAAAACTGAAGGGGAGGAAATCAGAGAGGGAGACTAACTGGGAGAGACTCTGAAATTCAGGAAACAAACTGAGGGTTACAGAAAGGAGGTCATGGGGGTGGGGTAGCTGGGTGATGGATATTAAAGAGGGCACTTGTTGGGATGAGCACTGGGTGTTATATGTAACTAATGAATCATTGAACACTACATGAAAAACTAATGATGTAATATACAGTGGCTAACTGAATATAATTAAAAAAAAAAAGTCTGCTTAGCTTTTCGGTTTCTCAGTAGCTGCTTTCTGCTCTGGCTCTCCAAATTTGGCCACTTTGTCATACTCTCTGATAAATGGTTAGATTGATAAAAGTATTACAGAAAGTCATGCCCACCTCAGTGATCTGTTTCTGGTTGGTAGCATCATGGTCTCTTTTAAGTTCCATCTCCCTTAATACCTGCTACATATTCTAACATCCTTGATGGCCTCAAAGTGATGTTTTTAGTTTATATTTTGTTTTGCTTTGTTTTCCATTCCATGTAATTTTTCTAGTTGTTCTCAGTTGAAGGATTGGTCTGTCAGGGCTGACACATTAGATCTAGGGGTCTAGAAGCATAGGTTTTAGAGACCAGATCTAGACATGGTATACATCATATTCTTTCAGATTCCGTTGGTCAGAAGAGATTTCATGGCCTCTCTTATACAAACTGGGCTACCAAATGTCATCTTCCTCTGTGCTGGGGAAGAAAATAAAGCAGTGTAGTGATGCTATAACATATATTTCTGCAGTAGGCAACGACTTAAGGATTTGTTATATACTTTGGAGATTTCAATGTGATCTTTATGCATTTTCAGCCCAATTATAAGTTAATACTTAAAAGATAGGGAAAGGGGCCATAGAATAATCTGTATGTAATTTTTAGAAAATCAGTATTTATTAAATTCCTTTTTTGTTCAGAGTACTGTGCCTGGCACATTCCCATCTGTCCCATTCTTGAATACTCTCATGGATCCTGCAAAGTACGTGTTATTATTTTCCACATTTTTTTTAATATGGTATGTGTGAGACTGAAGTGGTTATTTAATTTGTGCTTTGTGATGTGGAGTAAAGACTGATTAATTCATTCCATAAGATGATTTTTCCTTTTTATTGTTGCAAGTCACTGCTATTACATCTAGATGCAAGATAATGCAGTAATTGAAACCAAGAGCTCTGGAGCTAGGCTGCTGGGTTTCACTCCCGTCTCTACCACTTCCTGATTGGTTCAACCAGCAGACAATTTACTTCATTTCCCTTGCCTCAGTTTCCTGCTCTGTAAAATAGAGATAATAATAGATTGTTGTATTGAATAAATTAATTTGGAAAGAGCCTAGAAAGTGCCTATTACATAATAAACACTCAATAATTATTAACTATTAACATTATGTAGAAGCAGATGATTTCATTGCTATTTTTATTACCAATTTACATAATGCATTGTAGCTTTGTAAGAGCTGCCCTAGAATCCAAGTACTGTGAGTTCAGGGAGTTTGTCCCTCAGTAGGAAGTATAATACTTGGCATCAAGGAAAGACACAGGTTATTGAGTTTCAAATCATAAAAGGAGAAAGGTTTGGCTGCCTTTTTTCATCTGTCCTTGTCATTTCCAGGCAATAGTGTTTATCATATAGTTTTTCCCTCTTTAATTTGCCTCCACCTTTTTTTTTTTTTTCAAAGAACCTATTTTCCCCAGTGTTAAAATCCTATATAGCTCTGAATATATCAGTTATCAACTTATCTCTCTTGAATTGGAGATTACTGCACGGCATGATGTTAAAGTGTTGGGAGGAGCACATGTAATTTGGTCGAGGTAGTAGATACCTACTTGCTAACATGATGTAAAATGTATGCATTTACACTGTCACAAAACAACTTGTACTGTGACTTGTTTCACAGTATCTGTACTCAATACTGTGTACTTTTGACAGTTCTTTCCTGTTTCTGACAGATTTTTTTTCCTTTTTAGAAGTAAGGAAGGCACACATTTCTGTACTTATTTTCACTTTTGCTTTGCTTATGGTAGCATCTCTCTCTTATCATACAAAATATAGTTATCTGTCATTCAGTATTTACCAAGCCCTCAGTGCATCTCTACATACACTTCCCTGCCAGGGTCTGACGATTGGAAGACAACATGCAGGCAGAAAGAAGAGGATCACATCTTAAATTGTTGGAAATGTGTTAACCTATTGCAAATGTGTGTTGGAAATAAGTGAGGTCTTGTTATTACTGTTAATATCTGGCATAGTAGTTTCTTAGGGCTGTTATAATGAATTACCATAAACTGAACGGCTTTGAACACAAAAAAATGATCCCCCCTCAGTTTTAAATGCCTCAAGTCCAACATCAAAGTGTCATTGGGTTTGGTTTCTTCTGGAAGCTCTGGGAGAATCTGTTCCCTACCTCTCATGGTTTCTGCAGGCTGTAGACAGTCTTTTGCATTGCTTGGCTATGACACATGATGCTAACCTTTGCCTTTGTCTTCACATCAACTTCACTGTTTCTCCTCTTCTGTTAGTATCTTCTCCTCTCATAAAGGCATTCGTCATTACATTTAAGTCCTGCTCAGGGGTCAGGATGATCTCATATCGAGAGGCTTAATTTAATTATATGTTCAAAGACTGTTTTTTTTTTTTTTTTTTTTCACACATGTGGTTACATTCACAGGTTCTGCATAGACATATCTTTCATGGGACCATCATTCAATCTACTATCTTGGGTATGTGTCATTTTTCCTTGTATTTTCTCCTGTTTCCAGTTCATAGAACTCTCCCTCGAGGACAGGGAACATATTTTGTGTCTTTTGGGTTCCTGACAGACTGGTCAAACTCTCTGCCCAGTAAAGTCCTCTCAATGTATTGGGATGTATATGTATCTTAATGTATTTTGAGAGCTGTTAAAGGAATGGGTGGTACGCATGCATACAGAGGATAGAAACGATCTTATGACATTTAATGACACAGAGCTTAGTGCTAAGACTGATGAACAGGAAAATAGAGTGTGTTTTATGAGTGATAAATTCTGATATGGCTAAGTGCATATAGAAAGTCATCTTATGCTTGTCTAGGGGGCGCTAGAAAGGCTTCCTGTGGAAGGAAGCATAGCTAATGAATTTTGAAGGACTGAACAAGAAATGAACTGTGAGAAAAATGAGGATGAGTATTCTAGACACAGAGAACAACACACACAGAGAATTCTAGTGTGAAGCTTCTGGAACCATCTGGAAGATATGGCACCTGAGGTAGAGGTATGACTCATCAGAACAGAGGGTAAATGGCAAGAGGTAACACTGGGGTTTCATGATGGCTGCATCATGAAGGATCTTATATGCTCTAACAGAGTTTGTATTTATTCGTGAAAATAAGAACATCATTGACATGGTGGCTGAGATATCTACAGAATAACTTCACAAAATGGTGGCCGTTGGGAAAGAGATTGAGCATTAGTGAGACCAGAGGCAGGTTGGTCCCTTTTACATTGCCAAAACAATCTGGGTATAAATGATGGAGTGATGGTTGCCTCAGTTATGACAGTCTAGGCAGAGAGTGGAGGTATGGCATTTGAGCTTTATTAAAATGATGTAGCACTGTTGGGGCATAGTAGTCAATTGGAGTTAGGCCATATGGAAAAGAGAGGGGTCAAGGATGGTCTTCAAATGTCTAGTTTATTTGACTCTAATAGATAAGTAATGGTATCATTCATGACAACTGAGGACAGAGAAGGAGGGCATTGAAACTTTCTGTGGCTCATTTCCCTCATCTGTACAATGACTAAGCAAACCCTATGTTCCCTACCTCACAGCATTATTAGCAGCAAATAAGGTAAAACATTTTAAAAATTATCAAGCAAGCTCCCCAATTTTTCTTTATGATTGGTTTACATTTAACCAAAATTTATAATTCAAACAAAGTAAAAAATGATAAAGAAGTATATATAATCAAATGAGGGCAAAAGTGTATTTTTAAAAATAGAAGACACTTCTCTTTTGGAGATGGCAAGAAATATGTATCTACAGTCCAGATTCCCCTTTCCCTCTCTCTCTCTTTTTTTTTTTTGTTTTAGAGATTTTATTTATTTGACAGAGATCACAAGTAGGCAGCGAGGCAGGCAGAGAGAGAGAGGAAGGGAAGCAGGCTCCCTGCTGAGCAAAGAGCCCGATGCAGGGCTCGATCCCAGGACCCTGAGATCATGACCTGAGCCGAAGACAGAGGCTTTAACCCACTGAGCCACCCAGGTGCCCCCCCTTTCCCTCTCTTTGCTTTTCTATCCTGCACTGTGATTTCATCATGCCAGAGACTGAAGAAAATAAAAAATATATATCCACAGCTATTCTCTAATGCCCGTTTTTCTCAAACTCACACTCTGCAGCTTTCCACTGAAGGTTTCCTGGTACCTTTCAATTTCACCAAGTGACCATCCCATCTCCACCCTGGCGCAGGCGTGGCCCTATTGCCCTCGATATGTGTGTGTGTACGTGCTTGTACACACACACACACACACACACACACACACACACAGAGTTTGAGCTCAATAATCCTCAGTTAAGATCTTGGGCATCATATCAGTGTTCTCATCTACAAAATGGGTGTAATGTTTATCCGTCTCCCAAGACTGATGACCAAATGAAATTAAATACACATAATGTTTAAATTGCTACTTACTATACTTGGCAAAAAAGTAACCACTCACTAAAGAGTACTTTATTATCACTAGGTTGCAATATAAACCCTGTAGACAGATCTACCTTGCCCTTCAAAATCCTTCCTGCTCCCCAACTTTACAAATTACTGGAGACCCTGATGGGCTTTGATCTCTGCATTTGGACTTACGCATCACAGATCACTTATTTCCCCTACTCTACTCCACCCCTGTCTTTTTGAATTTCGGTAACTCTTAGGGTCTGTTTCATAACATTTAATACTAAGTGATTGAACTGTCTGCTTTATGTTCACTTTATCTTTTTCTTTTGTTTTGTTTTATTTGAGTATAGTTGACATATATTGTTACATTAGTTTCCAGTATACAATTTAGTGATTTGACAAGTTTATACGTTATGCCATGTTCGCCACAAGTGTGGCTGCCCTCTGTCCTGTTACATGGCTATTACTTCTGTCTTTTTAAAGTAGACCCAGAATTCTTCTGGTAGATGTACCTAGTACAGTGTGGGGCACCCAGAAGGTACAACATATTGGGAGGGTTTGAGAATCAACATATCCTTTTGATCTTCACAGTCCTCAACATCTCGCAGTTCTCAACATCTCAACATCAGTTCTTGTTGAAGTTCTTACTATCTAGTCCTCTCTCTGTGTATTAAAATCTAACCTTCATGCTTTAAAGAAAGATAATGGGGGGGGGGGACAGACAAGGTGAGAGATACCACTTTTTAAAACTTCGATCTCAAATTGGGGGAGAATGTTGGTATTAGAACATTTTGATCTTCTTGGATTTATTTATTTTTTCATCCTCTGACAATTCAAAAATTGCGATAATAATTGCATTGTTCTCTAAATGCCCTAGTTAGAACCAGGGCCAAGATTATTTCATCCTACTATTAGGAAAGAGCTATAGGAAGGAACCCATAAAACATCCTTGTTTTCTTGATAAGAATACAGATCACCTCACAGCTAGAGGAAAAGCAGCCTCTGGCAGTGGAAGTATTGGCCAGACTTGCACCGAATAGTTTCCGCAAAATGCCTAGGGCAACATAGAATGGTGGCACTGAGAGGTTGCTTGAGAAGGAGGGGTATTTATGTGACAACTCTTTAATTTTATTTTGCAATTCTATTCATGGAATCTAAAGGTTATATAACAGAAGGAAAAGACTCAGGCAACCTTTTGAGTGCAAGCTATGGTCTGTTTCATAAAAGCAAATTTACTTACCCTCTTCAAGCTCAGTTCTCTTCTCTGTGAAATGGGAATGAATACATTTTCTTCCAAAGAGAATACTTAATATCTTTCCAAGTAGGTATTTGGAGAATAATAATAATCATACAACAATCTGTCTCTGAGGTATTTGAGCACTGTAAGCTACTTATAAATGTTTTGGC
This sequence comes from Martes martes, assembly GCF_963455335.1. NCBI lineage: Eukaryota > Metazoa > Chordata > Mammalia > Carnivora > Mustelidae > Martes > Martes martes. Next base: position 142,615,151 of record NC_137888.1, read on the forward strand.
AATTCTTCCAGCTTCCTCTCAAAGTGGAATTTAAAAAAAAAATTAAAACATGACTATCATGTCAAAGACTTATTTAACTCATTAACCAAAGAAGCAGCAGGAATTTGAAAAGCTAAGTATATACAGGCTCTGAAAGAATTACTGCTGGAATAAGATTGCTAAATTTAAATATAAAATTTGTTCACTTCCTACAGGGCAATAAAACTGGTAAAATGGTAAAAATATAAATAACAAAAATCGTAACTCTTGGCATTACCATTTCTACTGTTCAAATATCATGTGTATATTTATCAAAGATTAAAGTTAACATTCAACTTCAAAGATTATGAATTCTAATCAACGGTAAATAGTCAAACAAAGATACCTTCTTCTAGAAAATTAAGTCACCCTGGGGAAGACCTATTAGACAATATTCTTATGACTTCCAAAGGACATACAGTTATTATTTTACCTTATTCCCATGTTTTGAAAGTTTATTTTAATATTATCTCTTTGCTTTCAGTTTTTTGTTTCATTCTCTTTCCTTAATGTTACACTCAATTCTTCCATTTTGTATTTTGTTTTCTTCTCTCTGACCCTGTAAGTCTCCATGTCTCTAATTCTCTTTTCCATCAGTCATTTATTGCCAAATTATATCCTCAGATATTTTCCTTTTTGCTCCCTCATGAAGCCATGATTTGAGTCTGCTTTAGTTCTTATGCTAAAACCTGACTTAAACCTAATTGGCAATGCACAAGTATTAGCTTCCTTTTTGTATTAGAGATAGATGGTGTTTGCTATTCCACTTCTAGTATCTCAGTATGGTATAAGGAGAACAAATCTCAAACAGCATTCTTTCATACATCTGAAGTCTAAAGTAAGCAAGCACAAAGTTCTATAAACTCAATGAACTCTTCATTCTCTGTCCTTTGTCTACTCCCAAATCACCTTGTATGAAAATTTCACTTAAGGCAAAAGTATAATATTTTATGGCATGAATTTTCTAACTGTTTTTCTTTTTATAATCAAATGATTAAGCACTTTCTAAACTAGTATCCCAGGACCAAGTAGAAATTAAACTTAGGGAGCCATTACTCCCTAAGTAAGGAAGGGATCCTAGATTTTTAAAAATTTTCTGTTCATGTAAAAGTAGGACTGTATCAGCTGTATTCTATCCTGCCCTTGTATCTGTAACACCATCATTTTTACTGATGAAAGTCCATGTCTAGTGTCCATTATGCTTATTAATAAGCCATTGATTTCACCAATGAAAATCTATTTTTTTATTTTTAAAAAAGATTTTATTTATTTATTTGTCAGAGAGAGAGAGAGAGAGAAAACACAAGCAGGGAAGCGGCAGACAGAGAGAGAAGCAGGCTCCCTGCTGAGCAAGGAGCCTGATGCAGGACTTGATCCCATGACCCTGGGATTGTGACCTGAGCTGAAGGCAGATGCTTAACCAACTGAGCCACCCAGGTGTCCCTGAAAAATCAATTTATAACATTCATAATGCTAATTAACACATTTATCTGTTGATCAGACACAGAGCTAGCTGAAGCCTTATGGACACCATCTCTGGTATATTGTCTTCTGAATAAGTGTCCACTAACCACCCCTAGAATATGGTCAAATAGGGAAATTATGCTTTGGGGCCTAGAGGCATCACATTCATTGACATTACATGATCTAGGTTGGAAGTAGTTTAAAATAAAATATAGTCTACATCATAGCCTGGACTTGGCCTGTTTCTAAATGGAGTTATCACAGCCCACGCGTCTTTGTGGAAGGCAGGGATGACATGGTACTTGCTACCGTGCAAGTTTTCTGTCTGTAGAGTCTAGAAGCTGGGACAATGGTAACGCTTCTTTGGAAATATAGGTCCCATTTACCAAACGGGCCACAGGAAATTGAATAGGAAGGCACGGAATCTGAACTTTCCCCTGGAGGGTTGGGATATCCCCCAGGAGGAGACCCCATCACCCATTGGCCACTGGGAAAATATGAGAAAGTAAAGCATTCTGACTTAGTTTAAAGAAAGAATATCTTTTTACATTGTTCATTTCTTTTGGGCACTAGTGTCTGTTAGAGCTAACCTGAAAAACAAAGACTAAAAGCTACTCTGGTTTAAATTCTATTGTAATTGTGTCAGGTTTTATATTATGATAAAATCTTAGCCTCCTTACAAGGAGGTTAAATCCCTTGTTGATTCAGAGTGAATTTAGTTTCTCCAAGGATGAGCAGGATGAGACAAAAACATGACCCATTTTTTTTTTTTTCCTCCTCAGAGTCCAAATTCTTGCTTGGTTTTTTCTTCTCCCCTCTACCTCAGGAAGGTTTCTCCCAGCCAGCAGTGCAGATGCATGCTCTTGTTGCTCGGGGAGTGGAAAGATTCATGGCTTCTTCCAACACATAAGGCCCCGGATTATTTTAGGCAAGAACAACCTGGAGTGATTCATTGGGCAGTGCACATGTCGTGCCCCGGCCAGAGCTGTTACCTACTTATGACAATATAATTTCATTTGCTTTTAGAGAGGCACTTTATGCCCTGTCTGTCAGACTAACTCAGAAATATGTCCACCAGGCAAGATCTTTACCCTCCCTAGCGATCTACGCTGCATACGCTGCATAGAGCCGAGTGGCATAGAATAGAACTGGCAGTTGATCTAGATTCTTCTTTGTAGAGGTGAGAGGGTTGCAGCAGTTGCTGAAACTCCCCCAATTTGTGGGTATGAAATTACTCAATCCATGCCACACCATGATCTGCAGGCAAGGATTTATACTACCTACATTTGGAAACACAACTGAAATGATTATGTAAATAAATGTTCTAGTGTTAGAATCAGTTTTTGCCACATGAATGGTGGTGTACAGTGTCTGTTTTTTTGTGTGCTAACCTTAACCAGTGTTTCACCTTACTTTATTCCACATTTTTTCTCTTCATATGTATTTTCTAAGTCTTTAAAAATTTTTAATGTAATTTTTAGAGATTTTACACATGTAAGTGATTTTGAAGCAAACATAATGAACCCTGATGGATGACCCTTCCACTCCTATCAGATCATGATATTTTCCCAAGTCTTGCCGATTTCTTTCTTTTGCCTTCCTTTCTAGAAAGAACCATTATCATGAATGTGATATTTTTTTATTCCCATGCATGTTTCCATATTTTAATACATACTTTGATACCATAATTGAGAAATAGTTTTGCTATGCAGGCTTTAAAATTTTATAACTACTATGTAGTTTTCTTTTGTATGATTTTGTCATAATTTATTTATCTATTTTCTTAGGTTGTCCCCAGATTTTCACTATTACAAGCAATGCTGCAAAGAACATTCTTAACCATGTTTCCATGTGTAAGGGTTCTCTAGAGGATCAGACTACAATGGAATTGCTAAGTTTTTGGATATGAATATCTTCAACTTTATCAAATATTGCTGAATTGCTCTCCAAAGAGAAATGTTGGAGTTCTTTATATATTCTGGGTACTAAAGTATTGTTGGTTATATGCACAGCAAATATATTTTCCTGTCTGTGGCTTCTCTTTTCCTTTTTTTCATAGTGAGTTTTAAAAGTAATTTTAATTTTAATGTATTCAAAGGTATGGGTTTTTTTTAATGTTTTGTGCACTTTGTATCTTGTTCTAAAGATTTTTTCATCATACATGGTCATGAAGATGTCACCTGCTCCCTCATCCCCTGGTTCCTAGTTTATGTGAGAACAGTTCATGCCCTATGTTATGTGAGCACTGGTTTAATCCATGCTAATGTAGATGCAAGAGTTAGCATCCCTTGATATTCTCAAATGCATTAGTAAGCAAGGTGGATTTTATAGTATTGACAAAGGAGGAGTTCATATCCACTCCCCATTAGAGAAACCAACCCTCCTGTTAGCTCTTTCTGTTCTCTCTCTTTGTTAAATCGTGACCTTACCAGCACTTTCTCTACCAGAATTTGTCCTGCTTTCCTTTCCTTTTGGGGAGCAAAAATAACCCTTCTCTTTGCTTCATGAAAAACTCCACCTGTTTTGCCATAAATTGTGGGTAACTGTTGACTTAAAAATTAACAAGCAACAAGAATATAAAAGTGTCATCCTAGTCATAGTGGGTCTCTCAAGTTCTCACAATCACTCATTTATTTAATTATGCTTTATTAAGCATCAACTAAGTGTCAAGTGTTATACAAGATACTGAGTGAAGAAACAATGTCCCAGATGGAAAAGATGAAGGAGGGCAATTTCAGAAGGCTTCTCTGAGGAGGGGACATTTAAAGTGAGGTGAGAAGAATAAGGACCTAGCCATTTCAAGGTGGGGGGAGATGTTCAACAAAAAGTTGCATGACAAATGCAAAAGCTAATTGCAATGAAAAAGAGCTTGATGCATTGTGGAAACCTGAAAGGATGACAGTTATACCTAGAAGGCAGACTTGAAGGAGGAAAATGATATAGAATGTGGATAGAGAGCATTGGGGTGACATTATTTCTTGCCTTTTAGGCTTTCCTAAAGAGAGGCTAATGATTTAATTTGGGATTTTAAAATATAGCACTGGCTATATTTAGTAGATAGACTGGCAGTACCTAAGAGCAGAAGGAGACCATGTAGGACACTCTGGCGGGGTCCACATGAGAGGCCATGAAGACCAAGGTGAGTTTTGTGAAAGGTGAGATGTAGACTTGGAGAGATAACAGAGTTTTCTGAAGAGATAAATAGAGTAAGGAAGAAAGCGTAATCAAAGATGGCTCCTGGTGGTGTGGTGTGGATAAGGATGGGGGACATATGGTAGGAGGGTGACAACTACCCAAGTAGGTTTCAGGCAGGACAGGGATGGTGCAGGCAAGAGTTTTGTCTTTTGCGCATCACTTTCAGATGCCTCTGAGGCATCCACGTGGACACATTGAGTATTTAGTTCGATCGGGAGTTCAGAGAAGAGGTAAATTTGGGAGCATCAGCTGGTGGAAAAGGACTTTTTTTCCATTTTATCATGGAGCGAAAGATATATAGATAAGAAAAAGGAATGAAGGGAGATCTTTCTTTAGTTTCAACCTAAACTTTATATTCCAGTGACTACTAGCCTTAGCCTTGAATTTCTGTGCATGGATAGAGATCTTGGACAGACTGTATCTCAGGCAGTCCAGGGAGAGTCAGAAGTTGGCAATTGTCCATTTGGTCTTATTTATAAATCTCATTTTTTCTCTAGTTTTTTTGGTTTTTAGAATTTCAGAGTTAAGTGCTAAAAAGTACTGCACCAATGTACTACAAAAGTGATGAGGTTGATGGCACACTTTATTTTTTTAATTTATTTTTTAGTTTTTAAAGTATTTATTTATTTGAGAGACAGAGAGAGACAGAGCGTGCACAACCAAGTGGAGGGACGGAGGGAAAGGGAGAGAGAGACTCTCAAGCAAGCTGTGTGGAGCACAGAGCTCGTTGTGGGGCTCGATCCCAGGACCCTGAGATTACAACCTGAGCTGAAATCAGGAGTTGGCTGCTTAACCAACTAAGCCACCCAGGTGCTTGAATTATATCATTGGAGGTTTGTTGAGAGATTTGTATCATAATAGATCTCTGTTAATAGACAGCAAAAGTGGCATGCCTGTGTTCATACAACATTAATAGTTACAAAATTTTTACTTGTGGTTCTGTTACTATTCCCAATGTAGATGTGTCAAATATCTCTGTGTAATTGACAAGGTATTTAGTACTTCAGTAGATTGTGCTTGTTTTTTCTTGTTGCAGGTAAATTGACTAGTTGAAGTTCTCTGGCAGAATGTTCTATAAGGCCATAGATAGATTTTTGCAGTTTATATTTCGTGTTTTATTATCAATGTTTACTCCACTTATATTTACCTTCAGCTTCTTGCAGACAAAATTCTGGTTGCCCAGTGTTACTGATGACAAGTATATCCATTAGTCAGAAAATATTGGGTGCCTACTATGAACCAGCTTCTGTGGTACCCTTGAGAGTTACCAGCAAACTAGGTCATCATTCTTGCATCTAAGAAACTTACAGTCTGGAAAAGAAACAGGTTTGTAACTACCTACATATATTGCAAGTAGAATGGAAAAATGGTTATAACAGATTGAAAAAATATATGCTGTGTCAGTTTTGGATAACAACGACTGCATGGCATAGGTTTACAAAATCTCCCTAATGAAATGAATGACAACTAGTAAAAGCTAGCGAGTAAACAAAAAGTAGATCACTAGTAGAACAAAATAAGGAAAAGGGAATAATTGAATGCCCTATATTTCTCCAGTGGCAGCTAAGAAAAGAACTAAAATATAATGGCGTTACATAGCATGTCACGGAACCACAGCTACGGAATTCAAGAAACAATTTTGGTGAATGTATTCCTCAGGGTTAGCTAAGAGTTGAAACATACAATGCTAAAACCTCAGTGTTTCACATGCTTATGTGCAACCTCCCTTCTCACCCTTTATGTACTGAATGGTTGTTCTTGTGATGTAGCTTCAAGGTTCTTTCCATCTGTGGATTCTTCCTCTTCTAGATCCTCAAATTCCTTCCTGTTAAAAAGAATAAGGGTAGAGAATCAGAAATGACAAATTTTTCTGGAATAAGCTTGGAAATGGTTGACTTCACCTGGCCAGATGTCTTTAATTGCCAGGGAGTCTGGGAAACATCGTCTTTCTTGTGTCCACCAGGAAACGGGAAGGTTTTGGTGATGATATCAGTCTCTGCCACAGAGTCTACATAATCTCAATTTCCATGAATCATTCCCAGACTGGGGAGAAGTGTTACAAAGGGCTGCCCACCCCCTGCTTTCCCCTCTTTTGACTGGGGTAGTGAGATCGTTAAATGAGAAGTGAGCAACCGAGGATGACCCTCCCTGTGGACAAGAGGCTCCAGGGATCCCCATAAAGTGGGGAGCACAACCTGAGAACATAGCACAGCTCCCAGGGCCTTGGGATACCCTGTTAATGTAGGTGGCACGGACCCTGGTTTAGATCAGGTGTCTGTCAAAATCAGGAGACATTAGACAACCCAAGTCTTCTGATAACAGCTGCAGGCAGCCTGCGCTGAGCTCCCTTTTCTTCTCTTTCAGCTCCTCCACTCAAGCTTGCTAGGTCCACCAAAAGGAAAACAAAAACAACTGGCTAGGACCTGGGATGCCTAGGCTTTATTTGTAGTTTAGAGAGCTATAAATAGGTCTCAGTGGAAAGGAACTTAAAGGGAACTCACTCACTCACCCTGTAGCAGATCAAATAGAAATTCTGGACAAGTGTCTCATGATAACCATGAGATGAAAAAGAAAACCACATGGCAGCTGTAAAAGGCTCCACAGAGGGGAGAAAAAGGCATAACAGGAAAAGACAAAGAACCTCGTCGAAAAAGAAAACTGTAACTCAGGGGATAAAAGAAAATCCCATGCATATGCTTTATGTTAAAGAAGAACCCAGGAGGATTGACAATTCAATTAAAAAAGAACTCACAGATGAAATCACAAGGTCATGGGGTGTGTGGTTAAAGGGGGAAGGGGTCCTGGGTGATACCAAGCCTATTCTGAGTCCCCAAGACAGAGAGCAGGGCAGAAGAAGGCAAAGACTCCACCCAAGGGGCAGAAAGGCAATCATCATGATGCTCTTCTATGTATTAGAAAGAACTGAATGTTTCCTGAAATCAAGGACAGGAATAAAGCCCGGCTGCCAGTAGAGAGCAGAACTGAAGATTGGGAAGCCCTCAGGACTCGCACTATTCCTTGCTTTTGCTGCTGTGTTGTCAAACTTCTCTTTCTTTGAAGAGGCTTCACAGGTTCTCCGTTCACATGGAAGAATGTGGCGTATGTTATGCTCCCAGCAACAAACAGACAAACGAGCTGGCTCTGAGTCACAATGCCGCACTCCCAGGAGAAAGATCCGATAGCTCCAGCTGACGTTACCACCAGTCAGCTATAGAACAGAGAGCCATAACGCCACACTAGTTTGCAATTCCTGAGCGTGAACTGGATGTCAGCCACTGTGCCAAGTGCTTACGATGGGGCATCTCATACAGCCTACACACGGGAGAGGTAGTCCTGACATGACTATTTTACGTGGGGGATGCCGCGGAAGCTCAGAAAATTTACCTAATTATCCCACGTCACACAGGTGTCTTGTCTCAGAGTCAGGCTTCAAATCCAGGTTGTGAGCTCCCAAATCTGCCCTCCACCTTTGTGCTGTATGACCAGGACACCCGGGGGCCGGTTACCAAAAGGGTGGTCAGCCTGTGGATTAGACAGATTCCCTAAAAGACTGAACATGATTTTCCTAAAATTTCCTCGGGTCAGATTCTTGCAAGAAGAATTCCTGGGTCATGGCTTATATTGCCCAGTGGCTTTCCTGAAAGGTTGCTTCCATCTACATCCCTGAAACGTGTAGAGGTGCTTCTCTCATCATATTATTTTAAAAAATTTTAAAAAGATTTCATTTATTTATTTGAGAGAGGGACACACACACAGTGAGAGAGGGAACACAGGCAGGGGGAGTGGGAGAGGTAGAAGCAGGCTTCCCAACCGGCAGGGAGCCCAATGTGGCGCTTCGTCCCAGGACCCTGAGATCATTACCTAATGTAAAGGCAGATGCTCAATGACTGAGTCACCCAGGTGCCCCCCTCATCATATTATTGCCAACAGTGAGTACTAACATTTTAGTTCGTCTTCACCCATGGAGTTGGAGCTTGATTGGGAAGAAGTTATTCTGACTTGGGGGTTGGGGAATTGTCACAGGGAAGGTCCGGGAGGGCACAAAAAGAGTGAAGCAGAAAGGCCTGGATGTCCATGGGTTATTTGGAGAAGGCAGAGCCCTTTGGGCGACTTAAATAAAGAGTGTCAGAGGGGCTGCATTGAGGAATAATTGTAAAGCTCCCGGAAAGCCAGGGTGGAGTATTGTGACCCTATTATAAGCATTCTATTTTATTTTTTAAAAGATTGTATCTATTTGAGAGAGAGAAAGAGAGAGCGAGTGCATGGGTGCATATGTGCATACACGCTCATGAGTGGCAGGAGGAGCAGAGGGAGAAGCAGGCTCTCCACCACGCAGGGGAGCTCCACTCTGGGCTCAGTCCCAGGACCTTGAGGTCATGACCTGAGCCGAAGGCAGATGCCCAACCCACTGAGCCACTCAGGTACCTCTATTATAAGCATTTTTAGAGTTGAGAGGTGATGTTATTCTAAAAGAAAGTAGCCCCTAAACAACCTTCATGTGAGATATTTGCCCATGATAGTTCCCTTATACATACACATTTTAGGTGTAGGGGGGTGTGTGGGTGTATGTGTATATACATATATATATATATTTCTTTTTTCTTTCCTTCACCACCTCCCCACCCCACCACACAATCATTTTCAAACAAGTAACCATTTTGTTTAAAAAATGCTGATGGGGTTCATCTAGGATTGCTTGTATTAGGGTAAAATAAATTCACTAACGGGGATGACAGGTGCGAGGGCTTTTCGGCTTTGAAATGCTTCTGAGTAGCGACATTTGCATTCTATGAAAAATCTATGCTAATATAACATTCACACTCAGAGGAGAAGTTTAAATTGCAAATTTTGAAAAGCTTGAAGTCAGTATATAATATTTGGGGGAGAGGGGTGGTGGTGCCAGGGCGGCCCTGGGGAGGAAGGCTAAACGGAAGGCGTGCATTTGCCAGGTGCGAACTCCATGGGAGTCGAAATCACCTGGGAAGCCGGGGCCTGGTAATAAACTCCGCTCCTCTCCACAGTGGATGGCACGTCATAGAGTGCATCAGAATCATCTGAAGGGCGTATAAAACCTGCCAACCTCCCCCCCCCCCCCAAACTGGGCCCCCTGAGTTTCTGACTTAAGAGGGTTGGGAGTCCGTATGGGGCTGAAGGGGGAAATACTCACATTTCTAAAAACATTCCCTGGTGATGCTGCCCTTTGCGAACCATTGCTCTAAGAAAACCTTAAGAGCATGTTTGCTGGTCAAAATGGGTGGAAGAGAATAACCAAATTATAGTAACTAAAGGTTCTGCCTGATTCACTTAAGTCCGGCTAATGTTACTCCATAGCCTTGAAAGGGTCCTTTCATTCTGGGAAGCACCCGACGGAAGGAAGAAGCCAGGGTAAGAGGTAAGTACAGCGAGCTCCCTCACACTCCTGGGGGCTGCCCTGGCCCCGAGCTCCTCCCTCTTCCTCAGAGCCCCCAGTTTGGAGGAGAGAACTCCAAGTCTCTCCGGCTGCTGCAGCCTCTGCTGAGAGCAGCATCTCCTGCCAGCTCTCCCTGGCGGCTTCCGAAGCAGCCAGCCGCTCACCCCGGGTGATGATGTCAGCACTCACGGCTCCATCACACCTGGCTGAAGGAATCAGATAAGCTCCAAGGGAAGAGACCTGAGGAAGGAGCACAGTCCTGACAGGTGAACCAAAGACCCTTTTGTTTTCTGGGCCGGGCTGGCTGCCAGCTTTGTGGATTTCTGTCAGTCAGCTGGCTGCTACACTTCCCTGCTTCTCTACTTCCCGAAAAAGAAACCATTAGTGATTTGCAAAGCTGCTCCAGGAGCACATGGGGCTTTAATGTGAGCCGGAGATTGAGTTAGGATCGGGTAGCCAACTCCCTACTCTGGCGGGAAGCCACCTTTGGGGAGTGGAGCTTATTAATTCGGGCAGCCAAGGGGGCTGTGCAGGTAGACAGATGCCTCCTTGGCAGGGACAGTCCTACCTGGAATCTTTTCGTAGAATTCCTGAGCAGTGCCCTTCCAGGTGCAGTGGGGGGCTGAACGTGTCCCTGAGCAGGGGCTGAGCAGCCGCTTGATGTCGACTCCCTCCAGGCAGATGACTCACCTGAGATCATTGTCCTGTCTGATCTTTCCCTACTTGGGGCTCCAGTGATTTTTCTTTTCTTTTCTTTTTTTTTTTTTTAAAGATTCCATCTATTTGTCAGAGAGAGTGAGCACAGGCAGACAGAGAGGCAGGCAGAGGCAGAGGGAGAAGCAGGCTCCCTGCCGAGCAAGGAGCCCGATGTGGGACTTGATCCCAGGACTCCGGGACCATGACTCGAGACGAAGGCAGCCGCCCAACCAACCAAGCCACCCAGGCGTCCCTCTTTTTTTTTTTTTTTAACCCCATCATGATTGCTACTCTTTGTTTCTAGTGGAACTCATAGTAATATCTTTGAGAGTTAGAATCTTTTTTTTTTTTTTAAAGATTTTATTTATTTATTTGACAGAGAGACAGTGAGAGAGGGAGCACAAGCACGGAGAGTGGGAGAGGGAGAAGCAGGCTCTCCGCTGAGAGCAGAGCCTGACATGGGCTCGATCCCTGGACCCTGGGATCATGACCTAAGCTGAAGGCAGACGCCTAACAACTGAGCGACCCAGTGCTCCTGAGACAATCTTTAAGGAAAATGTTGTTTGTGTCCATGGGATTCTGAGCCAGTTCTGCTCATTTTGGATCAACGCAGGCGATAGGCTAACCTCAGCATCTGGTTTTATGTATCACCCTGTAGTTTGTTGGGTGTGTGGGGACAGGGATCAGCGGCAGGGGAGGGTGACTTCCTCTCTGGTTACGATGGATTCACAATCAAAAAGCTTGTAAAGGGAAGGTTTTTTCTTACATTTTCTTACATCTTTCTTTTACATTTTTACACTTGTTTACAGGCCTAGAGAATGATCTTAACAATATTCTCCTGAAGGAGAAGAGTAGGAGGGCAAGGTTCAATACCTTTTCTGTGTGCAAGTTGGAAAAGGGACTCCAGAGACTCACTCTGGTTACCTGGACCAACAGCTGGAACGAGATCTGTCTGGTCCTAGCAGGAGGGGCCCACCCCAACCTCAGCTTCTCCCAGGACTGTGACTTCCTCTCCTTCCAGGGAGACTGTATCATCCATGGGCCCAAAGCCTCCTGGTGCTGGGCAGATGCTGCTGAGATGGCTCTTGTAAACAGCTGACACCCAGATAGAGACTAACTGCTGCCAAAGTGGTGTGGTAATTCTCCATGGACAGAGTTCTCACGTTCGCTCTATGCCAGCATTTCTCAGCCTCGACATTACTGACGTTTGGCTTAGATAATTCTTTGTTATAGAGGGCCGTCCTGTGCATTGTAGGATGTTTAGCCACATCCATGACGCTAACCCATTGGATACAAGTGGCAACTCTCATCCCCAGTTGTGACATCCGAAAATGTTTCCAGAAGGAGCCAAATGTCCCTAGGGACTCAAAAAATTGCCTCTAGTTGAGAACCACTGATCTGTAAGGATCTCTAAGGAGCATGGGTGGGAATTCCCCAGTGGAACAAAGAATCATTACTGCGTGGCCAGGTGATTGTTCAGGACCCGGCTTACTCATAGTGAGAGTGGGAGGGTGGGGACATACGCCTTCTCTTCCCTCACTGACCCCATGCCTTAGTTCTGTTTCGTCCAAAAGCAGAGCCCAAGATGCGGGTTCAGGTATTTTATTTGGGAGAACAAGGAAACACAGGTGAAAACAGAGGGAAGCTAATAAAAATGTATGCTAGTTAATAGATTACTGTCCAGAGGATTCTGAGCTAGTTCTGCTCCTTTTGGATCAACCCAGGTGGCGATAGGCTAATCTCAGCCTGTGGTCTTATTTCTCACCCTGTGGTTTGTTTGGTGTGTGGGGATAGGGAGCAGTGGGAAAATAAGGCTCAATGACTCTGGGACATTCTGAGGAACAATGTAGAATGCCCTTCAGTAGTGTCCTTCCAAAGAATGGGGAGTTGGGCACTTGTTCATTCACTCCCAACTCACAGTCGGTAAAGACTGCCCCTGAGGATGTTAATTTCCCAGCATTGCTTGGTTGCGAGCTCAGGTGGTGCTGGGAGAAAACCCTTAGGCAGAGTTGAAGAGAGATGGTACGTGCTTGAGTTGAGAAGCTCTCAGCACGCTGGAAACTGTCTAGCATAGCTGTAGGTGAACTCAGGTGTCCTAAGAGGATCAATAGGTTGGGACCTCAACATCATCGTATATATCCTGTCTTCGTGAATGTCCTCTTTCCTCAATAGAGTCTGTTTCTCAACCCGTAGCCTGTGATATTAAAGGAATTTGTTCCAGTTCCTGGTGAAGCAGGACATCTAAAAGGACCCCACTTGCAGGACGTTCTCTGACTTGTCATTCCATAGGCGAGGGGAGTTAGTTTTCAGAATCGACCCTGCTTAAAGATACCAAGAACTACAAGTAGAAGTAGAGAAAAGAGAAGCTTAGTGGTTTCTGAAAATGCCAGTGTGTCTGAAAATTTGTTTTTCTGGTGGCCCTGAAAGTGTTAAAATGAAATGTTTGTTTTTTCCCATGTTATCCGTCCTTACAGGGGTTTGTGGTTTATCAAGGACATGAATGTGTTAAAAGAGTATTGGAAGTCTCTGAGACTTAGTATGCAGACAGCTTGCTTACTAGATACTCTGTATTCTAGCAAGTCTGATGAAAGATGGGAATCAGAGTTATTGCTGTCTTCTGTGAATGAGGAAATTGAGACACAATGTGGAGGGTCTAGAGGGATTTCAAAGACCTCTGGTGTCGTGAGAGGCCACAATAGCCCAGGATTATTGGTCTTGCTTATGGGTGGACAGGTTTGAATGCCACACTGAGGGGTTTGGATTAGACATGACAAGCCACGGGAAGCTTCTGAAGCCTGCCTGGTAGGGAAATGTCATGACGAAAATGGTGATGGAGGGCTTCATTCTCACAGCTGATGGAGGACAATTATTCCTGTGGCTGCCTAGCTACGAAAAGGGCTGGAGTGGGAGAGACCATCCAAGAAGCTGTTACAATAATACTAGGATGAGATGGTGAAGATTGTAGCATCAGATCTGACTCTGGATTGGATTTTCAATCTTCTGGCAGCCCTTTCTAGGTCTAAAAATAGTGAGGCGATATCAGACTGTCCTGTTATTCATGTAGAAAGGGTTTTCTGAGGAGTCTCCTGGTAAGACATGGAATCATGTCCTACTGGAGCTGGAAAGATGTAGGGTCATCTACTCCGGTGGTGGCTTATTTGGATGTCTAGACAGCCCCAGGCAGGGAAAGTAGCATGTGAAGCAGGTATGGGTTTAATTCCCGTACTTCCATTGTGTGGGTGTGGAGTGTGGGCCACTGTGTCGTGGTATGCCAGAACCAGCTTGTACCAGCTCCCTAGAGCCAGTTTTTAAATTGTCAGGAAATGTGTAAGATGGGTGATACTCCAGTGGCAAACAGTACCAGTTAGGGCTCCCTCTCTCCCAAGAGCTGGTAGTTTTACATTTCCGCAGCCTACTGCTGGCCCTGCGACAAATAAGCACGTACATGTCCTGGCCAGAGTAGGAAACTGCTTTTCTGCTTCAGCTTGGTGGGCTCACAGTTTCCAGATGTTCTCAATTTTTTCAGGAGTCAGGCACCTTCCCTGTATACGTGATGTGATGCAGGCCTAGACAGAGGTGGCATATTTGAGGAGGAGCTAGGAGGCCGGAGTAGAGGGACGGAGGGGACAGACGCATCCTTCAAACAGCATATCATAAAAGACATTCTCCCTTCTCTGTCCATTGCGGGGCGAATTGAACAAATGGCACTCTGCGGAGTGGGAAAAAAGCATAGAGACCATGGTATTCTTCAATCCAACTATGTAACGTTTCTTGCATATTACCATTGGGTAGGGATGTGTGAACTGAAGAACTGATAAGAAGTGGTCGGGGCGTACCAACTAACCAAGGGCAGTGTTCTGACCTCAAATACTCAAGTTGCTTTCACTGGAGAGCCCCTACAAGAGCAAATACAAGCAAAATTAGGCACTTTGAGATTTGGCTTTCGAGTGGATCATCACTGTTCTTAAAATCCTCCTATAGCCTGGAAACAAATTGTCAGTTTCTGTGATCCCTTTTAATTTAAACCTGGAGGATGATTTTGTATGGCGGACGTTGATGGCTGGTGTTTGCATTAGTCAGTAGACACAGACTAAGGTCTCTTATATCCCATCTTGACCCCAACCCCTGCTCTGATATTCAGAACTTCTTGTCATTCTAGGCAACTCATAGGGAAGTGGAGAAGGATCCTAAATTGAGCTAATCTCAGAAGCAAGGATCGAAAGTACACTTCAGCAGCAACAAAGATGCTGACTAGCAAAAGGAGGCTCTCCTAATTGGCTGTCGTGCATGCGGAAGGTCCTGGGGAAAAAAAAATAACAATTAAGTTAAAAGCTACCTTTGCATCGTAAATCTAAGTACCTTGACGAAGATGACTTATTTTAAGTTAATTGCAAAGATTTTCTTGTGATACAGAATTTTGAAAGACTTTCTTCACACAGAGAATAATATAAGCAAGGAGTTAGATTCTTTCTCTTTACTTGGAAAGTTTAATTAAGGTTTTGTGTTCTATAACCTTGTCAGATCACTGTCCTGGCTTGGTCTTAAAATAAGTTTTATGGCCTTCTTGACCTTCATTTACCTTAGAAGTAGATACAAGCCAACTCTCTCTTCCTCAAAGCGAAAGTCAAAAAGGTCTGTACAGTTAAAAATGCAGCAAGCTTACTTGGCGGGCGACTTGGGATTTAATGGTTCTTCAGAGTTCGCTTGGAAATGTTTACTAGTTCATTAACCACTTCTATGCCCTTCTTTAATTGCTGTCTGTCATTATGTCATTAGAAGTTCTGTTCTTTCTAAAGCCAGTTCAACACAAGAGGCCATGAGAAAGGGAGTGATTTCATTGACTGGAAACAGTGACCAGAGCCACACTATTTGTGGATCAGATGAAGTCAAGCCTAAAAGGAGGGGCAGAAGTTCTTCCATTGGTCTCTTCTCTGCTGAGCACATGGGACAGCTGCCCTTCTTAGACCCCCGGCAAGTCCAGGCCCTATGAGCAATTCTCACCGGTGAGCTGTGAATGGAAATGACAGGTGCTACTTCTGGACTGGAGCATTTAATTGCTGATGCTAGAGCCTCTGGACCACTGTCCTTCTGGTTTGGCAGTTACTGATGAGCAATACTGATACTGAAAGCTAATCTACCAGCTGGACCTCTGAAGGGGTGACTTTGACAGAAGAATGCCTCCATCCCCCTCCTCCTCTGGTGACCCACCATGACTGTGTAGGAAGAGCAAGAAATGGTTTTGAGCCAGTGAGATTTGGGGCTTATTGTTACTACAGCAAAACCTATCCTGACCTGAATGAACATGTACCCAGCAGGCCTGTGATCCTGAAAGAAGTGTCTCAAAGTGGAAGGAAGTGCCTTCCACACTACAGGCTTTGTTTTTTGCCCCAAGTCATCTCATGCCTGGGGTGTGTGAGCTCACAGAGCCCCCTCAATCATGTAGGACATGTATAGCGAGTTTTGGTGACCATTACTATGATCACCACCCTTTTCTCTTTAGTTCTTTTCTTTTCTTTTTCTTTCTTTCTTTCTTTCTTTTTTTTTTTTTTCTTAATTGACATTTGAGCTGAGACCTGAGAGGTAAGAAGAAGCCAGTATGTTTATGGTTGTATTGAAGTAAGGTTTTCAGACCAGAGCAGCAAGTGCAAAGGCCCAGGGGTGAGAAAGGCCTGTGTGAGAGTGAAAGATGTTTACTTTAGTAATGGATGCTATGGGTGCCCCTCCCAGGTCCATTTCCAAGACAGCACTCAGTGAGTTGGTTGCTAACGGCTCCCAGCAACCACCTTCTTTGAGCATTACTCTCCACCATTTGGAGTCACCAAGGAAAGAAGATGATAGCCCCCCTCCCTCTGCACCAAGGAGGGCTAGCCCATAGCCAATGACTAGTTGACTTTGGGAGCAAAGTGCTGACAAGATAACTCCTTTGTAGTTAATGTCCCAGAGTTTCACTTCATCCCCAGTCAGGCAAACGTTGGATTCTATCTGATGCCCCATCTTTACTTAGCCTCCTTTCTCTTTTCCAATTCTTCTTCCCTCTTTCTGCTGTGTTTCTTCAACAAATTGCATGCATCTAGGCCCCTTCTGAGGCTCTGCTTTTTGAGAATTTAACAGAAGACATGAACTAAGTAGGAAAGGGTTCTGTGGGCCAACTATGGGGGAAGCACTGGATGCTCTTGACTTCTTTTGGAAGTTCCTTATTATTAGGGCACTCCAACAGAGAAGTTGGTTTAACCTCAATAACCTATGCAACTTTGTGAAATTCAGGAGGTTGGATATAGAATTGGGAATCTTAGCTTCAGACCCCCGGCTTCGAAGTTATTCATTGCGTAATATTGGGCTAAGTACTAATTCTGTTCTACCTCCCTTTCCTCTTGGGACAATGAGAATCTATTCATTGCTGGTGGAAAGACAAGTCTGTAAAATGACATGGCCCCTTGGAAAATTCGTCGGGCAGTTTCTTATAGAGTTAAACATAAACTTATCCCCAGTACTGCTGGGCTTCTACCCATAAAGACCATTGACAATTTATGTCCACACAATGACGCATGCACAATTTGTCAGAGCACTGTTATTGCACTGTCCACCAGCATGGAGACAACCCAAATGTCCATCACCTGTGGTGTAACCATATGATGGAATACTATTCAGTAATAAAAAACAAAGAACTGATACATGCTACCATGTGGGCCTCAGAAACATCATGCTATGTGAAAGAAGGCAGGCGTGCTACGTGTGTGATCCCACAGATGTGAAATCCCAGATTAGAGGTGGCTTGGGCCTTGGTCGGGGGGTGGGGGTGGCGGAGTGCAAGGGTGGGTAGTGGGGTTTGACCCCAGGCATGAGGGAACTTTTGGGGGTGACAGGAATGTTCTAACATTGGATTGTGGAGGTGGTTGTCTACATATAAATTTCCTTCATTTGCATTGTTTACTCAGAATGGCTAAATTTCCTGGTATGTACGCCATACCTCTTTAGAGCTGCTATATAGAAACCCTTTGAGAATGTAAGTGTGTGTGTGCTTTCTTACTCTGACATCCCCTAAAAATATTTTTTTTTGGGGAAATCTGCGAATCTGTTCCTTATAAACGAAAAGACAAATTCTATGTGATAGGGAAAATAAGGAAGGGCACAACAATTGCCTTCTGGGGTTCCCGTGAGGATTACATGATATTCAATGCACATTAGCTGTCAATGCTATTTTTGTTTTACCTGAGTCAGCAGTTCTCACTGATTTTTGAGAAGAAAACACTGTTGTTGTTGTTGTTGGACTACTTGACAATGGGATACCTTCAGATCTGTCATGGGAGACATTCTGTCCATTGGTTATTTTCCCTTTTAAGACTTTCTTTTTTTTCTTTTTCTTATAACTCGAGTAGGGCATATTTAATTTGAGAAAAGCTTTTTTATTCCTTGTATACAGTCAGATTGCAAAACCCAGTGATCTCTCAGTATTTGAGAGGCAATAAAATGTTAACCTGTGGGTTCTAGGAAGGACTTGGATTTCCCCAACAGGCATTACATTCTGATAAAACTCCTATTATTTTTGAGAAATTGAATACAATATGTTGGGCCAAATGTCTCTGAAAAACCCATACATACATTCCCTTCATGTCTCTTTGATGTTAGACACCCAGAAAAATCCCACCTAGATGAACTCGTGTTTTTAAAAAGCAAATATACCTGCTGGTGTGCTGTTTTTGGCTTAGCCAGAAATGATTGTTAATTTTGCTCTTAAAAAGGCAGATTACCAAGATACATTAGTGTTTTGGGCATGTGCAGGATAGACCAATTTGGCCCAATTTAGCCATCGGAGCAAGATTACACCCAAACAGAAGCCCTTGTAGAAATGGATTGACGACTCCACTAGTTTTAAATCAATGCATGCTGGGCAATCAGACTCCCTTATCGCTCCCCAAAATGACCTGCTTAAAGAAAATTGAAGCACTGTTATAGCCGAGATAGCTGTGCAATCCACATGCTCAAAGTGGTGATCACCTTCAAATTTAAGCACTTAATTTAAGAGCTCCAATAATTTTAAATTGCTATGTGCTGCAAAGAGTGACAGACGGTTACCAGAGTGCGCCAGTATTTTTAAAACACTTCAGTGTTCGGTGCAATATATTTCTGTGGAAAGGTTCACAGCAAGTCGAAGCAAATTTCCAAATTAACACTGAAAAATGAAAAGCGACATTGCAACAAACTTCAGGTTGGTTTTCTTTTCTTTTTCCCACCTCTTCCCCACACCCTCAGCCCCAAAGAAGCCGAGTCACTCCTCTTTCCGTTGGATTGAAAAACCTGGAGGATCTGTCAGGAGCTAAAAATAAGTCCGGCTTTTTAAGCATGGAACCTCCCGGCAAAGACACACTTGGCAGGAGAAGAGCTCTGTAGAGAGAAGTAGGGAGGATGGCCCATGGAGCCAAAGGGAGAGGGACAGCTTGCATATTCGGGGTTTGGAGATCCCTACCAGAGCTCCGAAGCATTAGGGAAGGCAACTAAAAGCTGGTCTGTAGGTAAAATTTAGGAGATCCCATCTTGATGGTCCAGGAAACCAGAGGCTATGTCCAAAAGTGCATCTGTATCCAGATACCTCCCCTCTCCTGTCCTGAAGTTCTTCTGATGCCAGGTTCCCTACCCCCCCAGTCAACCCCTCCCAACACCCCCCTTGCCTTCCGCAGGAGATTCTGCTACGGGGCCAGCCCCACTCTTCTTTCTGCCTCTTCATCCTCCTCTTGCCTCTTTCTGCTTTCTTCTTCCCTTCACAGGAAGGTCCCCTGCACTCTTTCTGTGTGTCTAAACTGCTAATTTTGTCTAATTGCTCAGCTCTAGTCTCTCCCCCTCCCCACAACTTTTACTTTTATCTCTTTCCATCCCATCCCCTGCCCAGTTTTTCTGTTTTTTAATAAGGTTCAATTTTTCCACCTATAATTGGATGCATAGTAAACAGATGCTTTAAACACTTAATTAAAATCTGAAGCCTTTTTAAAAAAATCAATTTTATTTTGCTCTACTCATATATCATAAACTATACCTATTTGGGGTATACAGTTCAGTTCAGTTTTTGTTTTTGTTTTTTGTTTTTTGACAAATGTGTTCAGCCATGTAACCACAATTATTAGCAAGATGTAGAATATTTGTCCCCCTCAAATCATGTCCCTTTGTGGTCAGTTCCTCTGATCCTGGCTCTGGGAAACCACTGATCTGTTTTCTGTCACTGCAGATGAATTATGCCTGATTCTTTGCCAATGAAAGGGCAGTAATAACACCTACTTTACCTGTTGTCTTGAGGGTGACTGGGGACCTGGTGAGTGTTTCCCAGCAACCCTAAAGGCAACAGAGAGAAACTGCCTACCTCTTTGCCCCCAAGAGCCTGAAATAGCCTCCTGTAGGCCTGAATTTCCCTTGAAGTTTTATGTTTTAAGTTAAAAAATCTTGTTCCCTGCTTTTACTCCATTTATATCCTTGTTTGTTGCAATTTTAAAAATGACATTTTAAATGACTTACCATTCAGGAAGAGTGATACTCCTGGAAAAGATACTATATTTTCTCCCTGGTTTCCAGCATGTTCTAACCTACTGAGACTCCCCAGAGTGAAGGGCTGTCTTGGGGAGCTATCTGAGATGTCCCTCCTGTCTAGGCCTGCTACAGAGCTGTCACTCAGGATTCTAAAGCTCTCATTAAAGTCAAGATCAAAGCCTTGTCCAGCAGTGTGGGACTTCCCATAACAGTCCTTGGGGAGGAACATAGCTTGAGAAAGCTTTCACTGAGAAATATGGATAGAAGGCAGGGAGGGACCGCAGCCACAATCTTACCATGGTAGGGGACTACCATGGTAGGGACTACCTCTGCATGGGGAATTCTTGACTTTGTGTTTAGAGGGTTTATTCAAATGTTATTACTATTATTATAATTAAGCCATCTTTACTGAATTTCTTGTATGCACTGGACACTGTTCTAGGAGCACAGTTGCTTTTTGCATTTAATTTACAAGATGATTCCGCAAAATGAGAACTGACATCTTCGTTTGGTCAATGAAGAAATGGAGCCCCTCAGAGGCATATAAACAAGTTACTTAAACTTGTACAAGATCCCACAGCAAGTAAGGGGTAAAATTTGGAATTATCTCAGACCCAAGCTTGTTCATGAGCATTATCTCTGGATTAAAGAACACCTGGTACACAAAAGGTGAAAGTCTAATGAACTCCTCTCAGATTCAGAGGGCCTTTACTTTGTGGGTTGAGATGCTTTTGCCTGGAGACTTCAGTGATGCTGTGTGTGTGTGTGTGTGTGTTGACCTCCCACCCATCACCCCCTTCCCCGCTCCATCTCCCTTTCCCTTTCTGGTTCAAAACTGGGAAGGGATGGTTTTCTCTGGAAAGTCAGAGCTCTGGGGGAGGGCACATGACTTTAATCTTCCACAAGAACAGGATCCTAGAAGAGAAATGGGCGAATGATAAACCATGAGGTCGGACTGGAGGGCATCCATCAGGTTGAACCACCTGGACCCCCTTGATGTGGGCTGAAAGGTTGCAGGGAGGACGTAGGTAGTACTCCTTGATTTGAGAGGCTCTCATTCTGGTGCAGGCAAGTACTACAGAAAAAGACAGGGCCTGGCTTCTGGGGGATGCACGTGGGGGTGGCGGCACAACGTGTCCTTGGTTCTGGGGAAGGATCTGGTTCCAAATGGAAGCTGAACATCTCATTGCATCCTAGCTCCCCGGCAGCCCCTCCGATCCCCATAGAGGGAGGGCGGCTTTTCATTTGGAACAATGCTAATGGAGTCATTCGGGTCAGTGTCTCCAAGATAAAATCTGTCACTCCCTTCTGCAGGCTCATTATTTCTACCTTCAGGCTGCAAGGAGACAGCAGAGCACCAGGGGATAGGGCTGTTTGCTCTTAGGACTGACTCTCCAAAAAAAAAAAAAAAAAAAAAACCAAAAAACCAACCCCCCCCTCCCAAACTATACACATATATATATTACTATGGTCTTAAAGGTGTGATGAATTCCGGGCAAATCTTTTGTCTTAAACAAAGAGGGTGTCAGTGTTTAAATTCCTTGCATAAATTATGTTGCCCTGAAACTCTACCCTCAGTCAACTTCTGGATATGCTTTAATATGGTCATTTAACAATGACAGCAAAAAAGAGCCGCATGCAGGGCTGGACTCGGCCTGGAATTACACCCCACATAGTTCTAATTGTTCAGTAATTTAAACAGAAGAGTGGCATTATGTTGACTCGGCGATTTAAAATTATGCTAAAGCAGGATTTTGCCAGCTGGATCCTTGGCCTCGTTCAGGAACATACTTGGCTGTGTGCAACAGGGACCGCTAATCCATGAGGGTAGAGAAAATAATTTTTTTTTTTTTTTTTTTTTACAAAGGCAGAGTTTTCCAGAAACCAGCAAATAATCACCAATCAAGGTACTAGAACTTAAAGATGAGTAGGGATGCTGTGGTAATTCAAGTAGAATTAGCAGCTTGTCCTTTATGAGAGAAAAGGAGGCAACCATGAGCTCAGCTTTCATTCCGAAGTGAGAAGCTACCTACCTTCGTGTAACCATAAAGGTGGGGGCATGTATTCTGGATTTTTCTTCTCCAGTACTTTAACAGATGCATTCTTTCCTAACAACGTGGCTCAGTTCTGCACCTTCCTATCCAGTATCCCGGGGAAATGTTGATGTTATAGTACCGTAGTCTTGTGGATTTTTAGTTTGCAGCCATTGGAACTCAAATACTTAGAGGGTTTCCTGGCTGTACGCTGAATGAGGGCTGTGGTGGACTGAAGAACAAGGGGCCAGTGGTCTGTCTTCTATCATGTAAATCCATGTCACTGACAGTGTGGCCACCTTAATGACCACGAGGCTCCCACCTTCCTCCCCTCACACCCGGAGCTGATTTTCGAACGGTGTGAGATCTGCACTCTGTGTTGCCAGATCTTTACAACTTTCATTCTGGATTATAGTGTGAAATTTCTCAGTATTTAAACACAGGCAACTGCCCCACCACCAAACAAACAGACATTGTAGAGGCCAGAGGAAATGCTTCTGCAGGCCAGACAGGACTAGAGGACCTCTAGTTTTGACACCTGGATTCAGTCTTGGCTCTCCGTACTTCGCTGTCTGTCTGGGTTCCTTCCATCTTTCACAGTAAGGATGTGTCTTTCCTTCTTTGCGAGGGGGGCTGTTGCAGGAGGTGGGAGCAGGCACTTGGCATTAGAATTGCTTTAGGTCAGGTCAAGCTTTGACACCTTCTAGCATTGTGGTCATTAACAAGTGGTTTCTGCAATCCGCTCCCCACGTGGGTGCCCCATCAGTGAAATGCGAATGAGTTCTGGCCTTGCCCATGTCTTGGTGTCTTTGTCAGGGTTTAATGTGGAATGGAATGAATCTACAATATTTTGTAAACTCTTGAGCACAGCAGAGGAAAGCAGCCTAGGCTGGTGATCAAAGATGGGGGCTGTGTCCTATGAAATATGTAACTAACGAGCTGAGAGATCTGGTCAAGTTGTATGATCTTTCAGAGTTTCGGGTTTCCCATCTTACAGACCCGGTTTTCTCAGGGGAGGCAGCAGAGCGAGTAGAAGTCAAACCTGAGACCAGGTCGAGGCTCTGGCACTTATTTATTGTGTGATCTGAGCCAGTCATGTAATCCTTGCTACTCTGTGTGGTCTGGTGGCATCTTCTTCTCCTGGGGGTTGTTAGAAATGCAGTTTTGGGTCCCACCTCAGACCTGATGAAGTAGAATGTATTCCCCAGGGCATTTGTAAGCACATCAGAGTTCGGGAAGCTTTGACTTAATCTGGTGCTACTCAGCATGTGGTCCTGGACAAGGAGCATCCTCATCTGGGAACTTGTTAGAAACGTGACTTCTCAGGGCCCTGTCTTAGACCCACTGAATCAGTCCTCTGGGTCTGGGGACCAGAAGTCTGTTGTTTACCAAAGGCTTTCGACTAACTTAACCTGTTTGAACTACAATTACCTCCTCAGCTCCAGTGCATCTGCAATAATAATAGGTCCATCATTAGGGTGTTTTGTGGATGCAAAAGACGTGGAATAGTATAACAGAGTGTAACACAGCAGAATATAACATAACATGTATTATAATGTGTGTATACAGAGAGAAAATAATTGTATAAGATGAGCAGAACTTGGTAAATAGTGTGCAGGGAAGAGTGGAAAAGACATTGGAAACATGGTAATTGGAAAGAGTCTGTGTCTCTTACGGTACTTTGGTTTCAATCCAACAGAAACTAACCCTGGCTAACTTAAGCAAAATGGAATTTATTGGAAAGATATATGGTAGGACAGAATTACATTTCAAAGAAAAAAAAAAAAATGAGCCTTCAGTGCTTGGGAAAGGCAACATTGAGGAAAGTTCCGGGGATCTAGGAAGGTTTTAGAAATTACCATTTGGTCTCTTCAGGGCATTTCCATTGAGATGAACCAGCTCCAAGTGCCCTTTGGGTCATTCCACCCAAGATCCAGATTCCTGATAAAGAAATTGCCTGGCAGGCTTGGGTTACCCAGAGGACAATGCACCTGAACTGCCAAGCTTAGTGGGGATAGAGGACTTTCTCAAAGGAGTACCCTGTTTTATGAAAGAAAATGTGTATGGGAGTCAGGCAAGCAAATCAACAGGCCCCCACTGCAGATATTTCTAGCTTCAGTGTTCTTAGTCTAACATTCTGCATGGACCTTGGACTTGGCACCGTGGTAAGAAATCCTGGAGCAGCAGGCTGAAGGACAGGTGCTCGCTCTTTGAGAAAATCTCCTGGCCGTTCCCTTCCCCGGGCAGCTGTAGGACTTTTCTCTATACCCAGACTTGAGTAGCTTTGCCTCAGTGATTAGAGGAGTTGTTTGTGCTCCCGGAACTGAAGTGCACCCTCACATGCACCCCTATGGCTCACGTGCCTCCCTGCTCCCGGTAGAGCTGTGGGGCTTTCCCGAGACCGAGCAGCCTCTGTCTTGTCGCTAACGAAGCCGTGATGTATGGCAAACCCTGGAGAATGCACACTGGCTGTCTTTTGCTTTTCTCCCACAGTTTGATAAGTGATTATTTATAAAATCATGCTCACATCTGAAATTTGCCGTATTGGCTCCACGCTCTGTTTGTTTTTATGAATATTTTGTTCATGTGGGACAAATGGCTATGCATGGCTTGAGTTCCGGCTCTATTATTTTTTCTCCTTTTGATTCTACCAGTTAATCACAAAAACAACCCTTCTGTGTGTGGGGCTTTTCCCTGGCGTGTGTCTGTGCCATGGTAACAGTGGCTGGTAATGGTTTGTCTGTGACGAGAAAGCGGCGTGAATGCTAGCTTATTTAATGTGCATCTGAGGGAAGAAGGGGTTTCGAGAGCCTTTTACAATGATTGTACTGATGCCTTAAGGGTAATCCAGTGCCTCATAACACCGGCTAATCAAAGCACAGAGACCTGGAGAAGCTGGGAGGTGCGGTGGTTATGGTACCCGTCCATGGAATAATCTGGTCCCAGCACTGGCCACTAGCTCTCCTTTTCACATCTCCCAGGTAACTTGGTGTTTCTTTCACTGCACCTTACAACAAAGGTGTCATAATCAGTGGTAAAATCACTGATTATACCATATGGTTCTGTTTCAAATTGTCTGTAGACCAAGGCCAGCATAGCCAATACCAATTCAAAAAAACAAATTGGCTTTGATTTGAAGTTGTATGAAGGAGTTTCTGAGCTCAGTATTAAAGATGCGTGTATGTCTGCGGAAGCTGGAAGGCTTGTGGAGTGCTCTGGTGAGGATAGATACAGTGGTGTCTCCTCTCATGAAAGGGCTCTCATTTCAAAGTCCTTGTGGAAGTTAGAAATTGCATACAGTAAAGAGTACCCTTGAAAATCTCTCAAATTTCAATATAAGTTTAGTGCCTATGATTTTGTATATACATTTTAGCAGCAACATTATCTATAGTATATATAACATCATTACATAGCATATTATATAATATGAAATATAAGTAATTATAAAATATGTGCATATAGCATGTGACATATCTGTGTAATATACATATATCAATATGTAATATATATGTTATACATGTAATATATAATGTTATATACCTATATGTTGTATATAATATTTACATATTATACATAGTATGTTATATACTTACGTATTGTACATGCTAGTAAATATCTTCATACATTTATAACATAAATAAGATAAACACAGAAATATGTGTATAAACATATTTATATTTACACAATACACATTATATATGTTATATATAATATATATAATGTATATTATATATACACAATATATATTATCCATAATACATGTTTATATAATTATATACATGCACTGTGCAAGTTTACAAGCTTATATATGTGTATATATAGTGTCCGTAGTTGGATATATGTTCAAAATGTAATTTTATAGAATTTTAATTATGTAAACCAATAGATCTATATTTGAAAACTCAGAAGTTATGGTGCATGTGATTCACTTCTCTTTACCCCAAGGTCTTGTCCTAGAGTAGAAAGCGTGTTCTGTTGGTTCTGTTTGGCATTTCCTCATTTTATCCCTGCATAACCGAAGTTCAGCATTTGGTATTATGCTGGCTCTTCAGCCCAAATGCTATGTATTTTACCTCTGCAAAAATATAAAACATGGGTCGTATTTGAGGTCTAGTTGTCTACCAATCTTAGTTTGGAAGCTAAGTAAAATTTGGGAACATAAGAAGCCAATGACATTGCTGGTCTGCTAGAAATGCCTTCAGAATTAAAATCATATGATGTCCATTCAAAGAAAAACTGAGCCTTCCTGGCAAATGGCTTATATTTGAAATCCTCATAATTTATTTACTCTTATTTTAACCATCATAAAAATGGTAGTCTATCAATTATACATGAAACTGAATATTAGAAGGCAGAGGAGAAACATGCTAGCACGCACTTCCTTTCAGCCTGATCACCTCACATTATGAACAAGTTTGTTCTGTGTTTACGTCCCTGTGCAAAAAATGCACACCTCTATTATGTGTGTCACATATAATGTAAATCCGTAGTTATTATTGCTCTGCACACCATTTTCCTGTAGACTCCAATTCAATTTCCATCAACAACTGTTTGTCGAAAATAATATTTGGAAATTCTCTCCCCAGTGACCTCTGTTTAATTGAGTATATTATGTGCCCTCTCTTTTTGTTGTTGTTATGAAACAAGAGTCCACCTTGCAAACTAAATTTCTTCCTGTCCTTCCTGCGGAAGATGATACAATGGGAGTATTTTATGATGTGTTGGAGATATATATATACACACACACACACACACACACACACACACACACATACATACACACACACACACGTGTGTGTATGTATGTGTGTGTGTGTGTGTATTTGCTCTAATTTGTTCTGGAACTGACTGTAAATAATTGAAATTGGCTTTTGAGTGTGGTTCTTAGAAGCCATCTCATTATATTACTTATACTTTGCATTTGGTCATTGAAAAAATAAATGGCTGGGGGAGAAAAAACCCAGATCAGGAAATGTAGAGAAACAAGTTGTGTTTCAAATGAAATTTTCTCCTTGCTTCTCACTAGTACGTGTCTGTGGGGTATTCTAAGGAAACTCTGCTGACAGTAGAATTAGTGCCTTCCCAAGGTCCCAACTACGCACAATACTTAGCATTATGACAGGACTCTTCTTAATTGTCATTTTGGGTTGTTCAGAATTACAGGAATAAAACCAAAAACAAGGATTTTTTGTGGAATAAGAGTAGAGTTCATCACGGCTATTAAAATTTCTAATGACATGAAAGCCAATTATTGTGACTTCAGGTGGTTATTCCGAATGCACTTAGATACGTGACAGCCGAGGTAAACATTTCAGCCGCAGACAGCTCCATTAATTAATTACCACTTAGGATTCTGAAGCTTGCTTACATGCTTCAAGGGCCATGTGGAATACTTTCAAGATATATATTCCAGACAAGTCTGGACAGGCAAACTAGGTACTCAATAACATTTTTTTTTTCATGTCCTTGTTTGACATTTATTTATTAGAGTAAAGCTCAGACTTAGATATTTTACCCCATTCTCTGTTTTCCCCTATAGAGAAACTTATATAAAAAAACCTATAGCAACTTAAGAAAAAATAGTGTGTCTGAAGAGGGCAGCCTTTCCACAATTTCTTGGAATTTGCTCCACCTAAATACACATCGCATTGGGCAGTTAATTTTTTTGTGATTTAATGCTTGTGAATGCTTTTACCCATGTTGGCCCTGAATCTCATTCTCTTAAAATTAGGCTTAATTCTTCACCTCACCTTCCTCCTCCCTGTTTTTAAAAAAAGTTTCAAATATTGCAGATGGCAACAAAATTCTTCCAAATAGAGAGCTGTATTTGGAGGAAATAACTTCACCCCCGGTTTACTCATGAGCATTTTGATAGGATATGGTTATTTCTTCATAAAGCTTTAAACTCTGCAGTCATTCCTTACCTTGAGAATTATGAAATCTTTAGTTTCCTGGCAGAGAAAAGCCAAAAATACGTTTTTCTACTTCTCTTTGTCATTTATGCCCCCAGAAGGATCAGCCACATGAGGACTTGTCAGGAAGAGTCAGAAAAGCATTCTCTCTGCCCTAGTCCATTCAGTCACAGAGCAAAGACTTCAAACGTCTTCCACTTGTAAACATGCTCATCCTGGAAAGTGTGCATGCCAATAGTGTTTTGTACACAGCAATTAGCATGGAGAACAAATCTGATTCATTACGATAGTGTGGCCATGCTCCCCTTGCTAGCCACAGCTAAATGGCTAGATCAGAGCCTTGTCACAAGTGCCCATGGTTGGAAGGATCATTGTCACTGAGGTAGCATCTGGTGTTATGTGTGCAGAGTAGACCTTGGTCTTCCCACTGTTTGGTGATGAGATGAAGAGGTGGGAGGAAATACCAGGGTAAGAATGGAGGGCTGTGTGGTGTCCTGGGGTATGTTTCTATAAGAAAAACTTCTGAGAGTTCCATGCCTCTCCATGGTGAAGGAAAAGTCTGGGAGATAGAAAGAGCAACCTCTAATCTGATGGACAGTTAAATAAACCACTCTTAAAATTCAGCAACCACCACCCCCTCCTCAGGCTTTGAAAAGTTCCAGCTTTGAAAAGCCTTGTGGATTAGAGTGTGTTGGTGGCATCTAAGCTCAGGAGAATCTGACTGTCCTGGGGATTCTAATGCCTTTGAGAGAAAAATGATTGGGTTGGAGTTCAGGTTAGGGGTAGCTCCATTCTGGGAAACCGGACCCTAGCCAGCTTGTGACCAGATCCTTCCCACTTAACATTGTGGCACCACTAATATGAATATGCACTGAAAATATTTAAAGCAATGTATGAATATTGATAGACTCACATTTTCACAGCAAGTTTGACTTTTGTTCAACCTCCCCAATTTATAGATGAGCTGAAATGACTTGGTTAATGCCTTATAATTAGTATCAGATCCAGGAAAGGGGAAAAATCTGCTTGCCTGATTTCCTTCCACTTACCTTGGTGGCAAGTAGGCTCCAAGATGTTTGTCCAATGATCCCTGTCGCCTGCTGTTCACACCCTGGTGAGTTGCACTCCTGTATTACTCCAGATTTGGTCTGTTTGGCCAACAATCACCAATAATCAGAGACTACTAATGAGGGAATTCAAGGTTTCTTTTGCTTGAAAGAACTCTGACAATCCCTGATGCCACTATGTGTGTTTTATAAGTTTCTAAGACACTTTGGCAGAAAATCATTAATTTGCTAATTTGGCCAATGAAATTAACTCTGAGTTCTAAGTTTCGGATGTGTTAGTGACATGACATTTTCTGGAGGTAATGACCTACTCCATAACTTCCTAATGGTTTTCGTACTATGGTTCCCAAAGGAACAATCACTTCTAGGATAGGAATGAGGGGAGGTAGAGGTCACAGAAAAATGTGGGAAGCGGTTAGCCAATCAGTTTTCCATAAAACATATATATATGTGTACACACACACACACACACACACACACAAAAAAAAAAAAAAAACCCCAGATACTTTTTAAATTTTCTATCTTTGGGACTATCTTATGTTTGAAAGTCAAGGTATTGCTTAAGATGTTCACTGACACTCTGAGTTCCAAACCAGTCTTCTAAAGAGTTAGAATCAAATTGTTCACTCAGATTGATATTCATGGCAGTTTCAGTGACTCGTTATTTCCTTGGGGAGGTACTATGGAAGACTAGGTTCCTGAGATGTTAATAAATATTTGGTAAGAAAATAAGTTGAGTGAGAGAAAAAAGGAGGGGAGAGGTACAGCCAGCCAGCAATAAATAGATAGATAGATAGATAGACAGATAGATAAATAAATTCATTCATTCTTTGGACAAGTAATGTTGGGACAAGTTGATCCATGGATGGGTCTTTGGCGCAGAAATTCTCAATGCCTTTTATGTACCAACATGTTCAGTAATTCTCTGAGAGAGGTTGGAACAGTGTCCTCTGTGTTAACCTTCCTGCTTTCCTCGTACTTAAACACTCCAGTGGGGAACAAGAACTCTATGGAAACTCTAGCCCGTGGGCCAAATCTGAACCAAGCCCATCTTTGCAAATATAGTTTTATTGAAATACAGCCATATTCACTCATTGTGTTGTATTCTCTATGGCTGCTTTCAGGTCACATGGCAGTGTTGAGTAGTTGTGAAAGAATATGGCCCACAAAGCCCCAAAATATTTACTGTATGGTCCCCTATAGAAAAATTTTGCTGTCCCATGGGTTGAATCATTTGGAAAATGTAACATTTCCCAAAAATGACCAGAGAACCATTTTTCAGGAGGTTGTTCTGTGGGTCCAGACTCAATATAACACAGGTGGGGGAACACCGAATCAACTCAGTCTTTCCTTGTGGGTCTTTGGGAGCCTCCCCTCCACTCCCCTTAGTACTTTGAAAGCAGAATACCCTCCCCTCCCCTGTTAGGCAGCTGCACTAGAGAAGGATTTCTGTTTCTCTGAGATGTGGAGTGGCAGATTGAGCCCAGTAGCGAAAGTGAATCAGTTCTTTGTTGTAAGATACAGCAAGATCAAGTTGAGTTACAGAGAAAGCTGCATGATAACAGGAAGCTTATCATTTATTTACTGAGCATCCTGTTCACTGTTATAGTCCTGTGCAGGAAGGGAGTTGGGGGTTACCTTGTGCTTGTGTCTTCAGGGACTTACAGTTCTCTGTCTCCTTGAAGGAAGTGACTGCGAGACATGTTAAATAACAATGTGGAAATTCAGGGACTTAATTTAAAAAAGAAAAAAAAAAACCTAAAGGAGGAAAAATCTAGAAACTTTCTTTCTTTCTTTCTTTTTTTTTTTCTTTTGGTAATTCAGAAGTGTAATGTCTTCCCCTCCGGTAGGTATGATTCACAGAATACTGTATGCTTTCTATAGACTTTTACTTGTATCATGGTAAGAGCTGAATAATTTTTCTGCTAATAATGTAAATTAGTTAATATATTTCTGTATCACAAATTACCCCCAAATTTAGCAGCTTAAAAGCAAAACTTGATTAGCTTGCAGTTTCTGAGGGTTGGGGATAAGTGAACAGGAGCTCTTGGTCAGGGTCCCTTTTAAAGTTGCACTCAAGCTGTTAGCCAGGGTTGCAGTCTCTGAAGACTTGGCCGGGGCTGAAGGATCAACTTCCAAGTTCACTCATGTAGCTGTTTGCGAAAGGTTTCAGTTTCTCACCACATGGGACTCTTCATAAGGTGGCTCATGACATGGTTTCTCTAGTGACATGGCTTGGTTCTACGGAACCCAAAGGTGATAAACCATGCCCGAGATAATAAGCTAACCTAAAAAGTGACATATCCTTGTTACTATTATATTCTATTGGTCATGCATACCAACCCTGGTACATTGTGAAGGGGACTAGAAGGTGGAATGGATATCAGGAAGTAGGGTCTTTGGAGGTCATCTTGGAACCTGCAGACCACATTCTGGTTATTTAAAGCAGCATCTGTTGGTGAAGGAATGGCTTATGCCCTGACTCCCTGCCCCTGGTCCAGGATACTCAAAGCCCAAGGCCAGGGAATTGGCCCTAAAATCAGCTCTACCCATGTAAGACCATTGTTAGCTTACAAGAGCAGCTTTTTGTAAATGAGAAAAAGGTACGTTCCATAAGATCGTTTACTTCTGCTTTTTGAAAAATGATCCTAATGTACCAATTTTATTACAGCAAGGCATTTTACTTTGTTTGTGGAAAAGTCTTGTAATATACCACATGGCTCCCCATGCAGGACATGCCCACCCAGCCTGCATATGTGATGGAAAGAGCAGCACCACTTGCAATGAATTTGTGTGTGTGTTCATCTCCCTCACTGGACTGTAAAGTCTTTGAGGGTAAGAACCAAGTTTACTCCTTCCTTCACTGAATCATTCAGCAGGTATATACGAAGATACTGCTGTGTGTGTGTGATAGTACAGTGATGGTTAAGAAGAAAAAGCATTAAAAAAAGAAAGCTGTTTTTCCCGGTACTTAAATTCTAGGGAGGGACAGGAACACTGTACAACAAAATAAGTACATGAACAAGAGAATTTCAGATAGTGAGAGGAGCTGTGAAGAACTTACAAAGGGTAAAGGATAAGGAGTGACAAGGGCGGGCTTGAATGTGGTTCTCAGGGGCAGCGAGGGGAGGGCAAGGAGAGAAGAAAGCAACGCCATCTTCGCGACGCCTGTTGGTAACTTTTCACATCCTAGGTGTGCAACAAAATGCTTCCTCTGGCAGGGAGGGGCCAGAGAACTAGGAAAGAAAGACCCTGGGAGCACCATTTTGGTTTCAGTAAATATATATGCTTTTTTAACTCATGGAGACAGATGGAGTCTCTATTATTCTGCATCTGCTTTTTGTAAGCACAACACAAAGACTTGGTTAGGTCTCCTTAAACAAGATTCTTTTATTTGTCCTTCATCACTGGAAAATAAATAAGACCAAGAGGCAAAGGCTATTGACTATAGTTACTAAGTCAATGTTTAGTACTTGGAATTGTATTGGGATTTTCTTCCTTTTGTTTTTTTGCATTGAGGCTAGCTTGGGTTTCTTTTGTATTTTCATAATGGACTGAGGACACAATGAGTAGTAACTCATTCAATTTCAGATTTCACAACTTGAGAAGAAGGAGCGTGGAGATTTTGGAGGTGACCCAGAGAAGGACAGTGAAATGGCTGAAGAAGGGCTGGAAACGAGGGCACACAGAGAAAGGTTAAGCAGCATTGGTTAATTTAATTGGGAAAAGAATAGGAGAAAATGCTGAGCCGTAGAAAGAGATGGAGATTATGTGATCTATTTGTCATATACTTTCATGGTCTGGAGTTTTATTGAAATTGGAAAGATTTAGATCAGCTTTTAGCTACCAACTATGAGGATTCTCTGTAGCCTTAGGAACATGATAAGACTTCTTGGCAATGATGGTTTGGTCCAGAGTTCTGGGATTCCATAACTGAGCTCGATAATTTCTTATCAAAGTGAAGGTAACTAATGTGTAATGGTGTTTACAGAGGATGGGGAGGGGAGAGGCTGTTTCTCATGTGTCTCACATTCACAGCATAGGCCCACCCATAAATGCTGAGTCCATGCAGCAGCACACGCTGGAGTATGTGTTCCAGGGTGTTGCAACAATAAAGAGGAAATCATGCTTTTTTTTTTTGAAGATTTACTTAATTGAGAGAGAGCATCAGCAGGAGACAGGTAGAGAGAGAGGGAAAAGCAGACTCCCCGCTGAGCAGGGAGCCAGATGTGGAACTCCATCCTAGGACCCTGGGATCATGACCTGAGCTGAAGGCAGATGCTTAACCGCTGAGCCACCCAAGTGCCCCTGAAATCATGCTTTCAATAGCAAAATTGTTAAAGAGATTGCGGAACTTCACCCTATGCCCCCCCCTTTTTTCCTTCATCAGTTTCCTTTCCTTAACTGGCTTGGTATGTGCATTTGGGTTTTTTTGTTGTTGAGTTTGGTTGTGTATGGGTTCTTTTTTCTTTTTTCTTTCTTTCTTTCTTTTTTTTTTTTTTTTTTTTGGTAGCTCCTTATGAAGGTACACGTGGATAGAGCCTTTACCACTTATTCTTTACAAAGTTTCTTGCCCTGGGAAGGTTTTTGAGTCATCTCTTCCTACTTGTTAAAAGTGTTACTGCTGTCTAGGTCCTTTGCTGTTTGGTCTTGTATCTTGCATGATTCATCTCAGTGGGGTTGGAAACATGGTTTTCCATCTGAAATTAAAATCCCAAAAGTACTGTCTGTCATCCAGAGTTCAGTCTGTCTGAATAACCCATGTTGGTTCCTGGATTGTATTTGTCAATGACTTTTTGTGCCACGATGTTAAACGCAGATGTCTAATTGGCACCTTCTAACACTATTTATTGGTTCTTCATTTCTCGTTCTTCAAATATGCTCTAGGCCAAATGCAGGAAGAACTCTAGCTACTGAAAAATGTACACATTCCCAAAGTTCCTTGTCTTACGCTGATGGGCAATTAGACTTGGAGGAAGCTGGCCAAGTGAAGGACAGTTGTGGACGAAGTAGGGCGGCTGGCTGGCTGGCAGGCTTGCTGCAGCATCTGGCAGCCTTCCTCACTTATGAGCTGCCGTTGAATTTGGTCTGTCTTCCAGGTTTCTGCATAGTACTTCCCTGCCTTTGTTGAATAGCACACTCTGTGTGCTTTTGTCACTAACCAGTTTTATAGCCTCCTCCTCCTGAGCTCCCTCCTCTGATATAAGTAACCTGGATCTGCTCGAGACCCACAGCCTGGGGGAGGGAGAGAGAGAAGACGCAAGCTAGGGTATGTATTTTTGCCTCAGTATTTCTTCGAATTCCAGCCTCTCTCTGTTTTCGTAGATCATCTAGTCCTTTGGCTAGGTAACTCCTCATAGCCTTCTGGAGACATTTCGTATGGAATCACATGTAGCCATTCACCAATGCTCTCCACCTCTGTGCGATGTCTGCCATTTCCCTGATTTCTTGCCCTATTAACTTTAACAGTTGGTATTTTCTATGAAGCCACATTAGGGAACTTCTTACCCTAATATCCTGAAGTCTGGGCCAGTGGTATTACTCTTTCTAAGATATTATAGCAGACACTGAGGCTCTGGAATTTGACCAGTTTTTACTGCATTTGTCCTCAGGCATGTTGGTTCCATTGTCACAGTTCCCTGTTCGTACTTGCTAAACTTGAATAGGATTAAGTCTGCTGAACCTATTAATTATTTTGATGTTTACTGAGCACTTAGTATATCCCTGGTACAAGCATGCCTAGTTATTTGAGTAAATAAGACCCAGCCCCAACTCTCTCTTGTCTTCTCTTACAACCTTGTGGAATGTATACTCTACAAGAGGAAACTGCATTTAGAAGGCAAGTACAAGTGAGTGTAACAGAAGTTTTGCTAAGATGTAAGTGCAGATGTGCTGGAAACATCAGTAGAATAGCCAGTTCTTGGTATTCAGGGAAGGTTTTCCAAGGACAGGAGTTGGATATCTAAACTGCAACCAGCCATTTAATCGGGCTGTGGTGGTTCAACATTCAATCTATATCAGTAGATTAAAAATCAGATTCTTTTTCCTCAAGCGTCTTCCCACAATTTCCAGAGATATTTCTCTGGAGTTTGAGAGTTCATTTTGTCTGTTTAGAGAAAACTACTATCAATAATATCCTTGGGTCTTCATACCTCTACTCGTCATCATCCTTATTCAGTGGATGCATGTAGCAGTAGAAGTGTGTGCTGGGAATATTCTGGGATGTTTCCTTGCTTCCAAGATTAAATGCGAATCACTTGAAGAGCCTCTTAAAAATGCAAATTGCTGGATCCCACTTCCATAGATTTGTAAATTCCTGGGGTCAATAAATTTGCATTTTAAACCAGCATGCCTCATTATTCTGATCTGGATACTGCCCTTTGATTAACCACTGGTTGCTAAGGGCACTAAGAGGGGGAGATGGAGGGTATGATCAATTACTTATCTGTGAGTTTATTTTCGTCCAGACTGAAATCCAAACCATGCCTTATGGCTAGTTTATTCAAAAAGATATCAAACCAGATACTGTGTTTTGTGCTATGAAACTGATTTTTGAATATAGTCATATCCATCAGAAGCTATGCTACAATTTGGGACGTGGCCATGTCTTTAAAATTTGTAATTAATATTGACCAGTTATTTTGTTGTTTCTCTGGCCTTTTACATTTATCCTTAGCACTAGAAAGGACATGAAGTATGTGAATCACAATAGACTGCAATTACCATTATACAGTTAATTATACTTGTGTGCTGAAGTGCAGTGTGACCTTTAGGAGAAAGTTAAGCGTGGGCATGGAAGTATCGTGACACCTTTCAAGAAGGGAGAGCTGTGTGTTTCACATTGGGTTTTTATTGCATTCAGATCCACAGAAACCCATTCTCTGTCCTTCCCGCTTCAAGGTTCCTTAATAATTTGGTTCAGATGCTGTAGGTCACACATCTCACTTTTCTTTAAAATATTTTTTTGAATGTTAGTGCTCATGTCTTGAATTTGATTACCATCATTTTATTTTGATTAAAAAAAATCAAAACTTTCAAGAAGAAATAACAAGTGTTCGTGGGGATGTGGAAGAATGGGCACCCTTGTGCAAACTCTTGGTGGGACTGGTGCAGTCACTGTGGAAAACAGTATGAAGGTTCCTCAAAAAATGGAAAAAATAGAACTACTGTATGATATCAAAAAAAAAAGGGGGGTGGGGAAACAAGATATCAAAGAGATATCTGCACTTGGTGTTTCTGGCAGCATTATATATAATAACCAAGATATGGAAATAACTTAAGGGTCTGTCAACAGATGAGCGGATAAAGAAGAGGTACATATGTTATATATACTATATACATGTTTTATATAAAATATACAATATACAGTAGGGTGACAATCATATTGCAAAATGTAGATGTATCAAATCAACTCTGATAGCTTAAACTTATATAATATTATTTGTCAATTATATCTCAATTGAAAAAAATGATAAGGCTTTATTTTCCTGATAATAATATAAAAATTATGGTTTAATTTTAGAAACCTCTACTGTGGCTTGAAACTATGATAAGTTATGTTCTCAACATATGATGTCTCAAAAATTAATCTGATGGTAAATTCCTAAAGGTTATGACTTAAGGAGACTTGAAGAGATTCTACTGAAGCCCAAATCATTGGGGTAGAAAATCAGCCAATGGCCCCTTCCTAAAAATGCAGAGAAGCCGGTATCTGCTACAATATTCAGGCAATGGGCTAATTCTGGATCACTAGCATTTTCTAGGTAACAGAGGTTTCAGATGTTTCTTTGGTATTTTAAGCGCATAACATTGAGAGGAATCGAATCTTTCCATGGAAGTTCAGTGTTGCCACTATAATCAGCAAAGCATAGCATCGTTTAATTGACTAGATTTGGGGCTGGATAAGGAGGGAACATGGGACCATCTAAATTATCCTTATTTTGCAATTAGGAAAATGGCATTAAGAGAAGGTACATGGTCATGCACTGGTAAAGTCAGATACGTTTAAAATTCATTGCTACTGCTTCTCATTGAGGGAATATGATTAAGCTTTTAGTTTAATTTCCAGCTACTTCCTTGGTAGTTCTCCCTTTATCCAAGTTGAAATCAAAACGCTTCTTATATTGTGCTATAGCGTCCGATCCCATCAGCCTCAGTAGGGCAGGGGAGCTGATCCCAAGTCTTCCTCCTCAAATGGGCAGATGTGAGAGGAGACTTGAATCTAGCAGGCAGAACACAGCATTTAGCTAGCATGCCAGCCTCCCCATGGCAGAGATTCAGGAAAGCTGTCAGGAACAGCAAAGGCCAGCACGGAATGGCATAGGGGTCCTGAATGGCAGACGGAAGACCATGATGGGGAGTATAGGGGTTGGCGGTACTGTAGTGGTCTACTGGTCATTATCCAAACATGCCAATTACTTCCACATCTTCATGCCTCTGCCATGAAGTATCCACACTTTCTGCAAAGGGTAGAAAATGTGAGTATAGTCAATTACCCAAGGAGGCTCAGCCTGTAAGAGTAGCAGCCTGAAGCTGTGGTTAAACTGCATAGGAAGACAGTTAGGGTTAGCATCTCTGTTCTTCTCTT
Source organism: Martes martes (assembly GCF_963455335.1). Classification (NCBI taxonomy): domain Eukaryota; kingdom Metazoa; phylum Chordata; class Mammalia; order Carnivora; family Mustelidae; genus Martes; species Martes martes. The sequence continues at coordinate 142,653,046 of NC_137888.1, forward strand.
GGTCTTTTTTCCTCTTGGTCACAGAATGGCTGCTTCAGCTCCATGCACTATATCTGTATTTAGAGAGAAAGAAGAATTAGTGGTGAAGGTCAAAGCATTATCTTTTCCCTTTTACCAGAAAAGCAAAGGGTTTCCCAGAACTCTGTTACCTCCTGGCCCTCCAAAATTACATTTTGTCTCGTCGGAGTAGAGGGAGGAAATGCCGAGGATGTGCGTATGCAGTTTTGTTTTGTTTTTTTGAGCCTCTCTGGTAGAAGTCCCCCCCACCCCCAAATGGTGTTAAGAGTGGCTGTGGATGAGATAATCTACAGTGAATTTATGGCATTTTTACAAGCCCAGAGAACTGGTAGCAATGGTACGGTCAGGTCTTTCCCAAGATGAACAGTCTCTTTATACTAAGAGACTCAAATGACCTCATTTATTCATGTGGATATCTGTATACCAGTTTGGTTTCATGTGAAAACTTATAATAATGTGCCTTATTTTCTGCTTGTTGAATTAAGGCTTCTATGTGTACAGCACCTTACCTTACAAAATTTGATCCCCTCAAGAATCCCATGACATAAAAATTATTATTCTAGTCTCACTGAAGAGAAAGTAGAGACAGAGAGAATTTGGTTGACTTTCACCAGGTCAAACAATGAGTATACACTGCGAGTTGGATCCAGATGTTTTGGCTCTGGTGTTTGTATTACTATACTCACTGAGGAGAATGTGTTTTAAAAGAAATGAAACAGAGAGTAAATTGAGACAGTCTAAGACTGCGTTAATTTTTGGTAGACACTGAATAAATAATTTGTTTAGAGAAGTAGAAAGTGATTCAGTTTGTGTGACAAAATGAAATCTTCCCCCCCCCTTCCCTTTTTCAGAGACCCTCGGCCAGCAAGTCTTCGGGGGCTCCTTCCTATAGCAGATGGTCCAGTTCACAGCCACATCAGGTAACATGCTCTTTTAAAGAATCTCGTCATGATTGTTTTCCCCAAAGTGCCCTTCAAAGTACAGTTACCTCGTCACTGGGCAAACGTGGAGGGCATCGGGCTCTTGCCTGTTCTCTCCTTGAAGATGGCCCCTTTGCAAAGGGCTGTGGAGTTCCTCTTTGTTGACTTCTTTCCACCTCGAGTCTCCAGTCAGGGCTACGTGAGGGGAACAGTGAGAGGGAAATGTCCAAGTTCCACGTTCAAAGCCCTCCTCCGTGCCTCGCTAACGAAGTCAATCTGGCAATTCATGAGAATAGATTTTGCCTCTTATTCTTCAACCAAAGATTTTCTCTCCACCCTTTCTGTTCTAGGAAAGTGTGTATGTTCCCATGTGTGTGCATATGTGCATGCTTGTGTGTGTGTGTGTGTGTGTGTGTGTGTTTGTGTATGGCACATAGGATCTCTAGAAGTGTATATACCGGTATATCTGAAAATGTACTGATACTGCAAACAATCACTTTTTGCCTTGTTACTCAGGATGATTAAAATCTGCATTTGGATCAAACAAGTTAAGCCAGTACAGCACCATTATGTTTCTGTGTGTAAAAAAAGCAAGATTTTTGGGCTGGTAAGCCATTTACACAGGTGACTACATGGGCTTCTATTTAAAGCAGCATATGGTGAGAACACTAACTTTAGACTCTAAAAGCTGGGTAGGACTTGAATTCATTACCTCGAGACCAACAAGAAATAAGTGCTGTCTTGTCTTTTGCTTTATTGGTCCGAATTCTCTTTTAGACTTTTAAGGTCACTTAGGCAGGCTGGAGTGACAGTAGCAGAAGCACATTATAAATGGTTTATAGTCGCATTTTCTCCCACATTTTATTGACTTTCTGTAGACACTTAGTATGGGTGATAATTTAGTCCGGCATCAGCATAATGTGAGCATTCTAGGTATATTCACTTTTATCTTGTCTTTGCAACTTCTTTGTAAGAAATTGATACTTATCAATAAAAATATTAAAGAAATTAATGGGAAAAATACATTCTTCCATTATGCATTATTTTATCACAGTGCCTCTTTTTCCTTATTTATTTATTTATTTATTTGAGAGAGAAACAGAGTGAGTGTGCACATTGGGGAAAGGGGTAGAGGCAGAGAGAGAGAGAAACTTAAGATTTCATGCTGAGTGCGGAGCCCAGTGTGAGGTTTGATCTCATGACCCTGAGAGCACAACCTGAGCCAAAACCAAGAATCTGGATGCTTAACTGACTGCATTCCCCGGGTGCCCCATGGTGCCTCTTTTTACATTGATTGGTTGGTGGAAAAAACTTAAGGTGATGGCTCTGCCTCCATTGGCATCAGCTTTGTTTAGTTTCTGTTAACTCTGGAAGGATATATTGCTTTGTGAGTGTGAGCTAAGAAAAAAGGCAATCCAGAAAGAGGGGCAGTGGCTCCAGTCTTGGGAGATTGCTTTGAATATCCAGTTTTCTTTGACTTCCTGCATCTCCTGAAAATGCACACTGGGTTTTAATCAGTGTTTTTGATTTCTCTTCTCACACTTTCCAGAGTTTGGGTTGAGCAAGTCACTGGTCACATCCCTGCGCTCACCCTGAAGATGGGGAGATGTTATGATCTGATCTTCATAGTCTAAGGAAAGTGAGACATAGAGATTATATTGTCCAAGGTCACATGATTTCAGTTGGTCTACAATTCCGCGATTTTTTCCCCCTAGAACTTACTCAGTTTTATAAGCCCACACAATTCTTTTGAGGACTTCCTAGGGCAATAGTCTAATGTGAATCTGGGCTGGTCCTGCAAACTTTTTACATCTTGCAGTGAAAAGAGAAAAGTGAAGACAGGATGGTATTTGGGACAGTCCTTAATTCTCAGAATATATCCTTTTAGCTTTCCAATATTCCAGTGACCCTTTTAACTGAAATCTGGTAATGATTAGATGGTTTTTGTGTAGTTTTTGATATCCAAGCCAAATTAAAATGGTAACCATCCTGTATACATTTCCCAATGTGTCCTCTGAATTCTTACCTGTATGTGAAATCCAGGAGCAAAAGAGCTACCAAAAGGAATTTCATTTTTGTCTTCTCATATGTTGAAAAAAATATGGTTATATTGGCAGTCTTTCAATCTTCACAGTGCCATTTGGATTGGGAGGCTTAATTTGATGACATTTCCAAATGATAGCCCGATCAAAACTAATATTGGTGATATCTGTTTTGTACTGAGGATCCCCTTTAACCCTAACTGAGAGGAGTGGTACATTTTTTATATTTGGTAGATTTCCTTGGCATTTACCTGTTGTGCTGGTCAGTTGTTTGTCTGCTTTCAGATCTACTCCATGCCCATCTCTTGACATCTATGTTCCCAGGCTCCCTTGTTAACTGACTGCTAAATAGGTTCTCCCATCTGGAGGTACCATTGCTGGTTGGGAAGAGATAGAAAGGGAAAACCCAGGATATATCTTTCCCTTCTTTTGCTTTGGGCAGTATATCTCCATATTCAGTACCTCTGTGTGGATCTAGCTAGTGTGAGGCAGTCCTTGATTCTGGCTTCTGAGTACCCTCTCTGTGGTCCCCCAAGCTTCAGGGAGGGAGGCAGTGTCCTCATTCTTCCCTCTCTGGTTTTTTGGCTTTCCCAATAGCCTTATGACTAGTTCCCTATATTAAATTCCTTCTCTTTGATGGCCTGTTATGGACTCTGTTTTTCCAACAATTTTTCTGACTGTTTTCTGATTGATACACCTACCGTGGCATGATGCTGTTTATTCTTTTGTTGTATAACAGTGGGTTTTAACTTTAACTTTAGAAATATTACGTGAATATTTACAGGTTCACCAGACTTGCAGCTGTTGAAAACTCTGAGATTTATTCTCTGGAGTTGGCCTAGTGGGTGGTAATCCTTTTATACCCCTATCCCACACAGAATAATTATTCCTCTTTGTCACTCATGAGCTAATCCTTCCCTTCTAAATTTGTGTTTATTACAAAAACCTTTGTCTTTTGTGTTTGCAATATAATAGGCTTATTGCCTTCAGTTTTTGAAAGTACCTACACAAATTCTCAGCCTGGGGTTGAAAGGACAACTGTAACTCAATCCTGGGTCCTAGCTTTATGTCTTCCTCTGATTTCTGTCATCAGCAGAACAGTTTAGAAAGGAAATTGTCATGGATTTATTCATTAGGAAAAGTGGACTTTTTTTTAAAATTTTATTTTATTAGTGGACCTTTTTCTATTTGTCTTCATAACACTATTTGTAAAGCTCAGATGGATACAAATATAGACATAGTATTGAGTGAATTGGTACAGGTAGATACATGCTCATTTGAGAATTAATATCATCACCATTCCTTCTTCATCATTATCATCATACCTAACATTTACTGAATGTTTACTCTGTGGTGTCCGCCAATTTCTTGTCATGCATTATCTCATTTAATCCTCTTATATCTCTATGATAAAGAGACAGTATTTTATAGGTGAGGGAATTGAGAACCCGAACATTTACTTATGTTGGTCCAGTTAACCACCACAGGGTTGGTTCTTAGATTCCAGCACCTTCCTGTTTCTTTCTTTTCCTGTCCATTTAATTAGATTTATTTTTTTAAGTTTTTATTTAAATTCCAGTAAACATATAGTGTAATATGTGTTTTAGGTGTACAATTTAGTGATTCAGGACTTCAATATTCAGCACTTCCAGGGCTCATCCCAACAAATTCACTCCTTAATCCCCATTGCTTATTTAACCCGTTACCCCCACCCACCTCCCCTCTGGTAACCATCAGTTCTCTGTAGTTGCGAGTCTGTCTCTTGGTTTGCCTTTCTCTCTTTTTTTCCCTATGCTTGTTTGTTTTGTTTCTTAAATTGCACAGAGGAGTGAAATTGTATGGCATTTGTCTCTCTCGACTTATTTCACTTAGCGTAGAACTCTCTAGCTCCATCTACATCATTGCAAATGGCAAGATTTTATTCTTTTTTTTGTGGCTAAATAATATTCCATTGTATATATATACCACATCTTCTTTATCCATTCATCAGTCAATGGACATTTGTGCTTTTTCCATAATTTGGCTCTTACAGATAATGCTGTTATAAACATTAGGATATATGTATCCCTTTGAATTAATATTTTTGTATCCTTTGGGTAAATACCTAGTAGTATAATTGCTGGATCATGCGGTGGTTCTATTTTTACGTTTTGAGGAACCTCCATACTATTTTTCAGAGTGGCTGCACCCCAGTCATTTCATGAGTGGGCAATATTAACTCCCTGAAGATTTCAGACTAACTTAAGGCCACTGAAAACCATTTTTACCAATAGTTCTATTTTGCACTGACTGGAGCACTACATTTTGGCCTTTAGATATTATTTCTAATCTGAAATTATTTTGCCCAATTAACTTTCTTTGTTGAAACAAGTGTTTGTATCCACTCAAGTATAGATCAGTCTATTTGCAAATAGACAATCTTCAAAATATAGATCTTAATATGTTTAGTAAGTTTTATTTTAAAACACATTTATTTATTTATCTATCTATCTATCTACCTATCTATCTAGGATTTATTTATTTATTTTGAGAGAAAGAGTGAATGCACACATGCAGGGGGGAGGGGCCGGGGAAGAGGGAGAGAGAGTCTCAAGCAGACTCCGAGCTGCACGCAGAGCCCAACGTAGGACTGGGTCTCACAACCCTGAAATCACTATCTGAGTCAAAACCAAGAGTCAGCCACTTAACTGACTGTACCACCCAGCACCCCCCCCCCCATGCCATTTATTTAAGCTGCAATAATTTGGTGTTTTATTTGGAATAATTTGAGAACCTCTTTGTTAAAAAAAAGAAAAAAGTGTCTTTTCTAATGCTTTCAGTTTATAAGGAATCTTACAAACTTACAGATATCTATGAAGTGAAAGTCATTATGAATTGGATTTTGAGTGACACAGATAAATAAGAATGGTGACTGGCTACTGGTATCTTCAAATCTGAAACAAAAATTGTGATGTTTGTATGCATACTGTATACTTCTCTTTAGAAAACTTCTGTATTTCCCATCATATTTTCTATCTCCTCTTCAGCACATTCCTTATAATTAAGAAGTAGCTATCTTCCTATGACTTAGAAATGGAAAGTTTTTCTTTTGGATAATTGGCACCAATCCAAGCATCATGTCTTAAAAGCTCACTATAAAGTTTTGGTCAGTAATGATCAATCGATTGATTGACATCTCTTTAGCCCTTTAAACTTTGTAACTTTGTAAGCTTTGTCTTTAGAGTAGTCCTTGGTAGGTAAGAACATTAAAATTCATCTCATTAAAATGATAACTTGTGGATTTTAGGGAAAAAATGCAATATGTTAAGGAGTGACCGTTTTCTCAAGAGAATTCAACCAGGTATCCCAGTGTCATTTTCTAGCAACAGGTAGACCTGGCCGAATGCGAGGTTGACAGCACAAGTTTGATTATCTTGAAGGGTTGACGTTAAATGAAAGAAGAGAGCAATGGGTTGTTTCACTGGGTTCATGTGGTAAAAGAACGTAGCTGGGTGCAGTCCACTTACAAAAGGTTACAGCGAATATCTTTCCTGGATCATCTTATATAATTTTTCACACTTGTATATAAAAATCTGTGCACTGAGCATGTAGTAGAGCTCATGAAGTATTTGTTGAATGAATGGAATGAGTTGTATGACATAACAGCAGGGATTGAATGGGGAAGGAGGGACCTCAAATCCATATATATTTTTTTCTCTTTTCTCCAAATCATTTGTTTCTGCCTTTTCCTTAACTGAGGCTCACATCAAAGCTGATAATCATGAGCTGATTTAAGTAAATGCATTTTACCTTCTCTCTGGTGTTAGTTCTGATAACAAGCATTGTGGTAGGAGAAATATAGGCTGACAGTGGCCAGGAGAGTCCACACTCTGAATCACTGGTCAATCTGATGTTGTCTTTATGTTGTCTATGTTATGCATTTGAGATTAATGTGGTTGCCATGGGATTTCAGTGATGAACCCCAATGTCGGGAACATGTGTATTGTTGTTTGATGCTCTGGAGCCCATGGAGACAAATGAGACAAACTTCCAGTTTATTCCCTTTCAGGATTCTGAACAAAATTGACCCCATTTATCTGTGTGTGCATTTGTTGAAATTTGCAATTTAAACAATAGAAAACATTTCATATGTTATATAAAATTATTATTATAATGCTCATCAGCTAAAGACTACCAGGAACACATATGTTAAGGCAAATGTAGAGTTGTTGCTTATTTTTGCTTGCTGCTCTGAAGCAGAGAGCATAGCATGCAAAATGAGGGAAATCTGAGTAAGAGAGTACTGTTGGGTGGGATTTATTATGGGATTCAGGCTTGGGTTAGATGATTTTGGTAAGAGATAAGGAAGTAGGATTTGTTCTGGATTGACTACTGTTAGGAAGTGGGGATATTTCCATGATTGGATATCTTAATAATTTTATCCAGAAGGTGGGATCAGTGGAGCAAAGCTAAAGATATAGGTGATAATGAAGCAACAGTCACTCATGTTACTGGGGTAAAGGGGTTGTTTGGCCACTTTTGTGGTTTGGACAGTGGTCTTGTTTTTCTCTCTGTGTGGATGTAGTTATGGAGCAGTCTTGTTTTTGTCTTATTTCGTAAAGTTTAGGGTCATGAAGTAACTTTGTCTAATCTGATGTTTATGTTCTATAAATTGTTTCTGTTAAGTAGGGAACATCTTGGCCTAGGTACTAATGCCAGGCCATCTACTTTAGACAGATATATTTTATATATAAACATATATATATACACACACACACACACACACACGTGTACATATACATATATAACTATTATATATATATGTATATATATGTCTATGTCTATGCACACACAACTTATGTGATTGTACATATAAAATGGAAGACCTGCACTATCCTCCCTGACTGTTGCATTCCTCCTGACACTTGCACTCCTATATTTGAGAATTTCACCAGAATAGCGAAGTGGCAATGTTCTTAACTAGAGTTGACATCCAGTTGACATGCTAGCATTATAAATCTAGAGATCAGGGAAGATCTGCAATACCAATTCTTATGCATTTGCAAACTGTCATGTCCCATTTACAGTTTTTTTTAAAGGATACGGCAAAACCTGTGAAAAAGCAAACTTGACATACTATAAACCCTTACAGATTTGGACTTGCATTTGAAAATGAATTATCTGGAATATAGGAAATTAGGGTTGGATTAAATGAAATATCTGATTAATGATAGCTTGTCTCCAAAGATGGTGCCCCAATTAACCATGCCTCCTAGTAACTAACACTTTTGGGTTCTTTCCTTTCTTTGGAGCGTTGCTGGCCCTATGACTCAATGGAGTGGAATGAGGTGACACCATGGGACTTCTAAGTGTAGTGCTAAGAAGCCTTGCACTTTTCGTCTAGTGCTCTTACAATTTTTATTATAGAAGCTATCTGCTTGGTGAAAGCCCAACTATCTTGAGAATTCCATGCTATAGAAAAGCCCAAGCTAAGATTGTGGAGAGTCTGTGTGGAAAGAGAGATGCCCAACTAGCTCCCAGCTGTTTCAGCCATCTCAGCAGAAGTATCAGACCAATGAAAAAAGATGCCTTCAGATGATTCTAACCCTAGTCACCATTTGACTGTAATTGCACAAAAGACCACAAGTGAAACCACCCAACTGAGCCAAGGTGGTACTTTGTTATATAGGAATAGATGACTAAAACAATCATTCATCTTAAAATAAACATTACTATTATCCATAACAATGGCTAGGAAAGTATTGGTAGTTGAAAGTTCAGCTATGCTGGTTTGAATGAAATGTTAATATTCATTTGAATTAATCATGCCTCTTAATGAAAATAAATACTATTTAGTGTTTGAAAAAGTTAGACAGAAATTTCACCCTATAATCTTCTTTTCATTATGATTTTGTTGAACAAATATTTCCAGACCTATCAATGACATTTTAATTCTCATTCAGTGTGTAGCTCAGATTCTAGGATTAAAGACCCCAGAAATCCTGAGCTGTACTTCTCTTGCAGTGTCTAAAAGACCCATTGGGAGAGAGTGGAAATGGTAATACTAACCAAATATTCCATCTGATCTCCTCTGCAGTCAGATGGTTTTCATATTACAGTTTTCAGCCAATGAAATGGTAGCAGAAGTGATGTGACTCTCATGCTTTGAGACAATGTGTAATTCTGTAGTCTGTTGCCTGACATAGGGATAGAGGAAGCCATGTGTTCCACCAGCTAGCGCAATTATTGGATAGCAGATTCTCCACTGGCCTGGGTTCCTTGGGTGAGTGAGGGGAGCAGAGTGCCTTGTTAATCCTTGACTGGCAGGACCACAAGCCAGAAACAAGCCTTAGTTGTTCCTAAGCCTCTGGGATTTGGAGTTAATTTGGATCTGTAGTACCATCTAACCTCTTGTGACTAATACAAGAGCTTTAATTTCCCTTAAGCTCCATCATAGTCATCCCAGGCCTTTCAAAATCAACTTTGAAATCTAAATAAAAATAATGTGATTTCTATGTAAACAGAGCTTCAAGACAGAATTTCTGATTTTTTTCTCCAATTAGATTTATATCTCTAAGTCCCTCAATATAGAAATTCTGGAAATAGCACTGTTTATTTACTTGGGTAATTTGAGAACACTTGACGCTGAAATCATTCTCAAATCACATTGTTTTCCTATCTATTTTTCAAAGTAATTTTATAGCAAGTTAATAAAATAATATATTAGAGGATTTAAGAAATATTTATTTGATATTGTATGAACAAAAACATCTAATTTTTTTTTACTTTTAAAAATGGTTATTATGAAATTTCCAAATATGCATGAAAGTAGAGAGAATAGTATAATGAACCTCATATACTCATTTACCCAGCTGCAACAATTATCACCATATGGGCAGCTTTTCAAACATAAGTTTGACTACATAAAATTTTATTCTGTTTTGATCATCCTTTCAAAGATAAGATAATAACTACCCTTTCTCCCCACCTCCAAAAATAGATTTGAATTTTCTATGAACACACACACTTTGTGGTCTTGATCGTATCTTCTGTATTTATTGCCAGTTTTGCTCTGTAGGAATCACTTCAGAATAGTTGGCTAGAATGGCTTATTTATGCAGTGACCATTTCTCCCTGTTTGACTGGAGAGTCACAAGTTATGCCTCTTATCCTGGGGTAAATATTCATAGCACCCCCATCAGCCCTGTTTAGGTTGCTCTGCTTTTGCCTTATTCCATCCCCCAGAGTTGGATTCTGTGTCTTGCCGTGTAAGACCCATGCAAGACCCAGACAAATCTAAGCCAGTCATAATCAGTGAAGCTTTATTTCAACCTCTGTGGTTGCTTGCAATATCTTCAGTGTCTGAAGTGTCTTTGGTGCCCATAATAGCCTACCCAGGACCAACTATGTAATTTGTGGGGTCTGGTGCAAAATGTAAAAAATTATTGAGAATTTCAAGATTGCAACAGCAAAGCATTAAACCAAGTGTGGGACCCTGTGCTTAGAAACAAAATACACACACTGTGTGCGGCAAATTAGCACATCTATGAAACCATTCTACTGCTCCTACTCCCCCCTACCTTCACCTAGTTCCCTATGTTGACCAATTCCAGCCTTGCATTCTTGCACTAAACCTTTTGCTATAGTCTGCATAGTTAACTTATTCTCTGATCCTTCTCTGTCATTGGAACACTGGCTTTACTGCTACTGTACCATCTAATGAGTCCTTATTATTACTGATGAGTGGCAGAGCTAGAACTCCAACACAAATGGGTTATGATCATAACCCTTCTGCTCTTCTGACTCTAAGTCTTCCTAGACTAGCCAACTCTTGGCAGAGCTCTCACCCTGGTCCAGGATTCCAAGGAATTGAATATAGTCATTTCGCACACATGTCCAGGAAGCAAGATGCACTTTTGTTGTTCTCCATGTGTTCTCATCAGTCACCTGGACCTTCTCTCTGACATGTATTGCTGGTTAAACTGTACCTTCTTTCTGCCCACAAGCCACCTTCTTAATTATTGTGCTTAACAAAACAAGCCTGAGCTGAAACTTTGTGGATCTCCTGGGCTTAACTCTGCATCTAGCTTAGTTTTACTGTCCATTCTTAAATTTGCTTCTCTATCTCACTGGTTGCAGTGTGGGTTGAGCCTGAGCTCTTTTCCTCCATGTATGGAACGTACAGACTTTAAGAAATCATGCTCCGTCACAACTGTTGTGTTTTCTCTAGTACCTATTTTATATTTTATAGAATTCTGTTTTTCTGATTACCTTTAGCATTACTGAAATTTATATCTGCTCTTAGAGGTGGAACTGAGAAAAGGGGACCCTTGTGCACTGTTGGTGGGAATGGAAATTGGTACAGCCACCATGGAAAATGATATGAAGGGTCCTCAGAAAATTAAAAATAGAAATACCATGTAAGCTAGCAATTCCACTTTTGGGTATTTACTCAAAAGAAATGAAATCACTATCTCAGAAAGGTATCTGCATCCTCCTGTTCATTGCAGTGTTATTTACAATAGCCAAGACATGGAAAACAACCCAAGTGTCCTCCAGTGGCTGAATGGATAAAGAAAATGTGTTATGTATATAGAGTGGGGTATTATTCAACCATAAAAAGAGGGAAATCCTGCCACTTGCCATAACATGGATGGACCTCTAGGGCTTTCTGCTATTAAGAAAGGGAGGAAGGAAGGAAATGAAGGAAAGAAGGAAGGAAGATAGACCTAAAATTGAGATTGTTGTACGATGTCCATTTTCTTCAAATGATGTCAAGTTTTATTTCAACACTAAAGTGAACAATTCTGGTCAGTGCTATCAGAAACAAAGCTGGGAGAAATAGAGGTAGTGGGGAGAAAGCAATTTAAACAGTTCCAGTGATTCCACCTGACTTTCTCTTTAATAAGCATGAGCGCTGGTGAGATGAGTTGCTATATTTCCTGTTACCCAAAATGGCTCCATTACCAGAAGGCCCTCATGAAGTCGCCATCATGCTGCCCTATTATGTGATTTTACTGCTCAAAAGTGCATACTTTATGTATAGAATGACTCATAAATGCAAACCATCCATCTTTGCATACTAACAGAGAAATCTGTTTCATCTTTGAAGGAAAAGAGAAGTTGTTGAACGTACCAAGAAACATGTATTGATATCCAATGTGAAGACTTCCGAAGGAACTTTCAAGTGTATTTTTGAAGGCATTCAATATGTTGACTTACATATAGACTGTGGAACATAACCTCTTAAGATACGTCTCTGTTCACTTCATTATAAATGTATTTATCCAGTCAAAAAACCCACTTGGACTAAAACTCTTTTGAGTTCTTTGAAGATAGTTTTTGAAGGAAGAGAGAAGTCAGTTGGAAATGTGTCATCTTAGCAGTCAAATACTTAACTACTTTAAGGAGTAAGCTCAGATTTCTTCATGATTCTTTTGTGTCATAGTAAATAGTGAGATTTCTATAAAATTATCAAAATGCATTATTAACATTGGAATAAAAAATGAGGTGTGGAAACAGTGAGGCTTTTGTACCCTTTCTATATTATATTTGTTCATTTAATCATAAATGAGGATTCTAAAGCACCTGTTAGTGGATCAGCAGTGAATTGGCTATTATTGGAACATGAGTAGGTATTAGAGACCACTTTAGAGTAAACAGTCAATGAATCAATGTTTGGCTGTGGCAAGAAGTCATGAGTTGAACAAGAAGAGGTTGCTGGGTTTGTCTGATATTAACACCTTGATGTTAGCCATGATAAGCTGTCAGCCAGAGTAGGTGATTCCTTCACTTCCACCTTAAGGGAAGCATAACTATAACAGTGGGCAGTGGTGCTCTCTAAGATAATCTGTGGACTTAAGACTTAAGGCGGTCCTTAGTGGGATAAATGGGGAGACGTCTTGATGTTTTGGGACTGTGGAAAATAGAATAAGTTAGGGAAACCAGTGATCTTACTTCACTATGAATCTGCTTATCGATATAAATGCCCATTGGCAAATTATAGATGAATGCCTGAGGTCCAGAAACCTTCTCTGCTAACACCAAGCAGGGGGGGAAGCTAGAAATAAAGAGAATAAAAGCCAAGTAGTTGTTCTTAGAAATTTTTGGTTCAGTGGAGATGGACTTAGTTGCTGATTGCCGCCTGGAGAAGCAACAATGGTTTCATTGGATTTGTTGCTACACTGCGCTGCGGGCTCTCTGCACTGTAGTGGAGCTTGATAGAACTATTTATCTTTCTTATGCCCATAGAATCTCTGAGTATGCCTCTTTGGAATTTGGGAAATAAGATATAGGCTGTGATCGCAGACTGATACGATTAGTCTAAAAAGTCTTTAGTTCCATAGTGGGATACGGCTCTATAAGATAAAGATAGCTTCATCTTTTATAGGATGTGTGTGTGTGTGTGTGTGTGTGTGTGTGTATGTAATCTTTCACAATGCAGGGGAAAGAAAAGGATGAGAATGATGATTGGGCTTGTTATTTTGGATGGAAGAGCTTGGCAATTCTCACCATAATAATGGTAAGAACTTGGACTCTGGAGACACACAAAGCTATGATACATACTTCAGTGATGTCACTAGCTTGATCTTGGAAATGCCACTGAATCTCTCAGTGCTATTTTCCTTACCTGTAAAATGGAGAAAAATATGGTAGCAAACTTATAGGGTATTATAAGTATTAAGTGATATAATAATATTAAATGATAAAGCAGCAGAATCCCTAGAATTTGAGTTTTCTATGTAAAGCATACCACAATGATAGGTAAGTCATTTCCACAACTTGGCTATAGAATTGTATTTCTGTGCTGAAGGATTGTGATCTGAACAATGGCTCATGCCCATGGAACTAACGCTTCTATGTAGACAGCCTGAGATTTAGACCAGCATTTTTTTTTTTTTTTGTCACCATTCCAAGTTGGATTGGAATCAATTTATTAATTCAAGTGCAGATGAATTCTTTTGATCTACAGGTCAAATTAAGTGGACATTTAGTATGAAGGTCATATTAGGTCTGGCTACTTTTCAGAACATGTCTCCAGGCTAGGAATGTTTGATCAGTGATGTTTATCTTTGTAACTGAAAAAAGGAACCAGAAAACTCTAAGCTGTTAAGGAAACGTAAAAGAAACAGGTGATGCTCAGGATACCTGGAGAAAAACTCTCAACCCCAATACTTAATATCATTCTTAGAGATTATATTGGCAGAGTTGACACTTCTCTCCATGGCCAAGCTGAACGTTATAAGCATTATATGTTCTAACGTATATAAAACATATTAAGTGCCATTTGCATCTCATACTAAACATACTATTTTTCTATAAACATTGGAAGGATTTTTATTACTTTGCTTTTGCAATCACTTGACTACAAGAACAAACACAATTTATGAGAGGCTATCATTTCTTGACAATTATTGTGCATACATGAGCATTCTTGCAAAATGAGAAAAATTGAACCTATAAATTGTTTTCAAAAGCAATGATATTTTAGAATACTAAATTTAGCCACTGATGAAGTAGCTCATTTTAAGTTTTATAGATTTTCGTGGTCTACATTTTGTAGATTTTGTTTTATAATTTTGTTTTCATATTTTGGTTTTCATAGCTTGGTTTTTCAGTTCTCATTTTTGCAGGACCTGAGAAAGGTCATAAGCCCTGGATACTGTGTCTGTTGTCCTTAATGGATAAAATGACCCTGCTGGTGACCTGTTTGAGAATAAGGTGCAGGTTTATGCTCATGCAGGAAAAATTAAGTTGAAGGCTAAGCAGTTTGGATCATGGTAAAAGGAAATCTGGGCATTTGGTTAGATTTTATATATCATGGTCTTTGTTTTAATGCAAGCCCATAGTCCCATAGTCTAGATATACTTTAAAATTGTTTTGGATTTTTAGAAAGTTAAAACAGCATATATTCCATATACTTTAGAATAGTCCTGAAAGGGTCTTGAGCCACATCCTTAATCAATCCCATTAGCGTTTCTACAGTGCAACTTAGGAATATTTACCCAATGGGACTAAATAAATACAAAGCTTCAAATTAGTGCAGGTCAGATTTCACCACCAAATCTGTTAATGTCAGATGAAGCTTTGCCGCCAAAATCCGACTTAAGAAAACACTTTTCCTCCTGGCTATTTGAATCTTGGAACCCTGCTAGGAATTGCAGACTTGTGACCTATATAGGTGCATTATTCTGTGTGTTAGGTGACTTTATCTTACTCATGAAGTAAAAAGGGAAAGCATTGCCATCCCTGTTTGATGATGGGGCAAACTGGGATATCCAGTAAATGGATGACAGTTTTCAGGTGACAGAGCAAGGAAGTCATCAAAATGGAGATAAAAGCAGGGTGCCCTGCCATCCCACCCCAAGGATCTTCTCAAATTTGTGATGACCTTCGTGGTTAGCCCAAGGGCTGTTTCCATGATGGTGGCCATCTCCCAGACAGACCTGGCCACACTTTCATCAGCTCTTGAAGCACTGGGGTCCTGGTTATGAAATTGCTCTCCCGGAAAGCTCTAATGCTTAGCTGTGGGAACATGTGTGACTTTGTTGTGTGACATGTGTAGGGATGAGCTAAATTAGGTGTATCTGTGCCTCGCAAGGCCCGTCCTGCCCATGGCCGCCTTTCCTCCCTTGGCTGAAATCAGGAGAACTGAAGCAAGCTTCCTGCTCTGTCTCCTCCCCGCTCTTGACATTTCCTGCTCTGTTTGGCCGGTGCCACACGAGCCAGTACCTGGGGTGCATTTTATGGCTGCAGCTGTTTCGAGGGCCTATTTTTGTCAGCGCAGAGGTGAGTTTCAGAAGTAACAGCTTAAAATAATTCACCTGATATAGTCTTCTTGGACATCCAAAACCTGATCTCTTTTCACAACACCTGAGGACGCTGAGAAGTCTATTTTATCACTTGTGTCCTTAGCAGAAAGCCAACATTAAAATGCAAGTTTTCTCTTTACACCTGGGCATTTCCCTCATTCCTTTATTTGTCTGTACATCCAGGAAGCATTTATCAAAACTCTCTTAGTGAGCTAGTTGCTAAGAAGGTCACATGAAGGTCACTGGACAGCTGTCTCTCTGGAAATACGGTAGGGGAATAATGCTTTTCCTCACTGGCATAGCAAAGTCATAAATTAGCTTAAGTACTCACAGTTTTCCAGTGGAGTGAGCCAAGGCGTCTTTTTTTTTTTTTTTTTTTTTTTGTAACAGTCACAGAAGAAGCCAGTCAGGGCAGTTAAATGTTGTGGTGGCAGCATTGAGCTTTGGCGACAGGTGGCTTGGATTCAGGATTTGGCAAACAGTTTACCAGGCTGGCTGATGTGGAGAAGTTAGCCTTATTATACCTGGGGGTACATTTGTGGGTACACTGGAGAGACTGCTGGTTTTGGTTCTGTTGTCTAGGAAATGAGGGTGAGAGTGTTTTGCTGTGGAGCTTGATGAAGAAGTGAAGCCGATGGTGGTACAAATAGTAAATAGTTTCCTTTGCTCCCATTGCTGTCTTCTGATCTTTTCTGTCCTATCTCCCTCTTCCGTCTCTTGCTGAGAGATCCTTTAGTGTTTTTACTGCCCTTAAGAGTAAGGACAGTGTTATTTTCAGGTGTCAAAATGTTCCAGTCTTTTTTTTTTTTTTTTTAAGTTTCATTTATTTATTTTAGAGAGACAGAGAGTATCTACCAGTGGGGAAAAGGACAGAGGGAGAGAGTGAGAATCTCAAGCAGACTCCGTGCTGAGCACAGAGTCCAGATGCTGGGCTTGATCTCATGACCCTGAGATCATGACCTGAGCCAAAATCAAGAGTCAGACACTTAACCAACTGAGCCACCCAGGTGCCCCCAGTCTATCTTTAATTAAAATTTTACATTAGATAACCCAAAACGTTCTTCAGTAAATTAATTGTAAAGAGAGGCAATGTGTGGGTTCTATGAATTAAAGGAGACTTACAAGGAATATTAAATTCAAACATTTCTTGCCTATTTGTCATGTCTAGGGATACATGTTTGGATGATAAATTTATTTTTAAAAAATACAAAAGTGATTATCATCAGAAGAATGATTACTTGCTGGGTGTGTGGGTGGGGACAGAGGGTTGTGATTGTGATGGGGCCCATGGATGAAGCTTTTGGGGTACATTGATGTGATGGTTAATTTTATGTGTCAATCTGGCAAGGCCTCAATGCCCAGATGAGTGGTGAAACATTTTATACTATTTCTCTGAAGATATTTTTCTACTGAGATTAGCATTTACAGGAGTAAACTTTAAGTAATGTCAATTACCTTCCGTAGAGTGGTTTTGCCTTCTCCGGTTGAAGACTGCTGTCCCTGAAGAGGAATTCTCCCAGGAGACTGTCTTCAGACTAAAACTGCAGCATCAGCTCTTCCCTAGGCCTCCAGGCTGTTGGCTTGCCCTGCAGAATTTGGACTTGCCAGATTCCATTGTCACATGAGCGAAAATTGCTACTGCGAACTAGACAGTGGGCTAATACACAAAGGCGAAAAGCCAGAAACTTGAGCTTCCAAGTACCTTACCCTTAAGGATGAACAGAGGTGCAAAACGGATGCACTGATAACTTCCTTTATTACTATTACCTGAAGGCAAATGGTCTTGTTTTGGTAGCATGTGCTAAAAATAAAATTACTCCTGTTAGCAAATGGTCGCCTAAGGAACACGTCCAATGGTCAATATCTTTTGTGTGCAGAGGATATAACACTGCAGTCAGGGAGGACTATGTATAGGGTATCAAAAATTAAGGTAAACCAAGTAGGTTTAATTCCATGCTAGGGTCTCCTGGTTCCTTAAAATCGAGATGAGATTGATTCCAACACCCAGGCTGTGGGTTTTAGGGTTCTGAAGCTCTTGTTAAATGTTCTCTGTTATCTCTGTTCCTATTAGGTGGAGATGGGAATTTTTATTCTCCATCTTGGGGTTCACACAAACATGGGACTTCTCCTTAATCCCCCCACCCCGCCCCCTGCCAAAGGGACTACACATTAAGAACTTGTGTAGCACGTTTTAAGGATCATGGGGAAGGTATCATAGAGCAAATAACTAGAGTATATGAACTAAAGTTTATGAAGAATGCTTTTGCACCACCACCATCATCCTGTAGCACTGTTCCTTGTTTCCCAGCTGCTTTCTGGCTCCTCTGTGGGCCAAGCAAAAGCCTCTCCTTGTCTCATGGTGACAACTTTATCACTCATCTTTTGTAGTCTTGGTTTCTGCCAGCCCACATGTCCACAGGGTTGCACACCTTTCACACCAGTGGTGTTATTTTTCCAACTAAAGACATTTCCTTCTTAAGTGGAGCCCTGCTACCCACTCTTGGAAATCAATTGCTCACATTCATTACCTAGGATAGTAGCCAAATCCAGCCTTGGAGACAGCTTCCTCCGCCCCAGCACATCTCTATTCTCCAAAAGCAACAACCTCACAAAATATCCTCAAATGGATGCAGGGAAGCTGAGTTTGGTTAAATAAGGCCTGGCTAAAATGTGTTTTCTCGATGATGATTAGAACCATAGGAGTCAGGGATGAAATAGCAAAAAATTGTTGAGAAGGGAGAGACGGTGGGGGGGGGGGGTGCTTTCTTCTTGCACTCCGAGGAGTGGTTTTGCATCTTTGCATTTCCTGTTGTCCCTTCCTGAAATGCACTCCTAGAGGTCCCTTCTGCCTTAGAAACACTTTTCCTCATCCTTGGCATGTTTCTTCCATTGTAAACAACCTTGAGAACCCTTTGAAAGTTAGCTACAGGAATTTAATCCCTGTCTACCCTGATTTCTCCTAGCACTTCTTTCCCTTTTTAGTAAAGCAGTTATTTCAAAATAATACGATTTGAGTTTGTGTGACTATTTTTTCCTACCCAACTGTGAATTATTTGAGATTTGGGACTATGTCTGGTCATAGGGTTTGTTCCGAAGCAAAGTGTGTTTCTTAACATGAGTGGCAAATAAAGGCATGATAGCAGCATAACAGAAGCTGTGTTTTATGTGTGAGTTTTCTCAGCATGTTAATGTTTTGAAATGATCAGATGTAAGCTTTCTTACAGTTAAAGAAGAACATTTAGCAATACATCAGGATCCTAAGAAAATGAAAACTTTTGTCAAAGTGCCTTCCTTTGAGTGCAAGAAATAGATGAGTTAGTGGCTTCTAGAACTGCTAACTTTCCACCATGTCAGGTTAGGAGAGACAGCAAGGGCAGATGTGGCAAAGACATTTTCCCTCTGGGTTTAAGAAAAAAGTCTTGGGTATAGAAGGGTATTATTGGATTTGTAGGGGAACTAAGATTTTTCCTCTGTCCTCATGGTTCTGTGGCTGGAGTTGAGAAGTAAACTGACCAAAGACGGTTTAACAGGAGGAAAACTTGCAAAGTTTATTTGTTGTTAGTATTTCATGGAGCATGACAGCCTTCATAAAAAAGAAACAAATACCCTAAGAATTGGATAGACCCGAGAGCTGTATCTACCGCTTTAACAGAGAACAAGAAATCGTGACAAAGGGAAAGGGAGTTTTGCAGCAGGGGCAGTTAATAGGAAATATGGAGGGAACTAAGGGAAGATGCGGGTCATTTTCGTAGGTTTGTTGGTACTGATACATTTTGGCATCAGCTTTGTGTCTCTGGTGATAAAATGTACTCCTCTTTTCGGAGTGCCTGGGTGGTACAGTCGGTTAGGTGTTGGACCCTTGGTTTTTGGCTCAGACTGTGATCTCAGGGTCCGGAGAGCGAGCCCTGTGTTGGGCCCTGTACTCAGCACGGAGTCTGCTGGAGACCTATCTCCCTCTTACCCTCCTACCCCTGAGCTCTTTCTCTCTCACACACACAAATAAATAAATAAAACTTAAAAAAAAAAAAAAAAGAATGTTCTCTTCTTTGTGAAGGAAGGGCACTTTTCTCACAGGAAATCATAGGTCCTGCTTCTAGGTAGACAGGGGGAGGTCAGAAAGCCCTTCCTGCATCTGCTATCAAAAGAATCAGTATTCTGAAGTGTAATATTTGGGGGTGGCATTTTCTGATCCCCTCAAGATTATGGTTTTCATTTCAATGAAACTATTAAAAGTAAATGTCTCAAGAACCTAGATCTGCAAAGAGGAACACAAACCCCAAGGTATAGGGCTTGCAAAAGATGGTAGGTTCAAGTGATGGTAGAGATTTAGTTGTGCTGATATTTCTCACTAAGATAATTATTGTGTGCATTAAGGTTCTAGACCGAAGTTTCATAAGTTTTGACTGGCTTACCCCAATTTTATTTTTCCCATAAAATCTTATTTTTCACACAAAAGATGCAAAGTTTCTGAGTATATTTAATATTGAAGCAAAAAAAATGCATGTATTTGCAATTCTTAGCAAGGAGTTTCTCAAAAATATTTGCTAAATGGGAAGAAATTATAACTCTGTGAGTATAATATTTCTAGAACTTTTTACGTGAGTAAAAAATGAGTCATAGAAAGCTAGTTAGTTATAGCTGAGCTCACCTTCTCTCAGATTCTTAAAGAATAATCTACCTCTCCAGTCCTAACTCCTGTGTGAAATATACCATTTTTGTTTCTCATTATGCCTTATTTATTTTCCTCCCAACACAGACTCTTAATTACCTGTGTGTCTGTGTTTCCCATTAGACTGTGAGTTCTGCCAGGCCTGGTACCTTGTAGGCACTCCACAAATGCAAGTCACTGAATGAATGAATCAATGTTGAATGAATGTTTGTATCACTTTCCAACCTAGAATTTTAATTTCCTTTGGGAGAGAGAGAAAAATGACAAGGTCTATCCATCAACAATCTTCTGTGGTTCCACGGGGAAGATATTTCTAATAATGTCTTACATTTATTAAGTAATAAATAAGTATGGACCAATGTATTAACAGATGTAATACTTGCAACTACCATAGGAAGGGATCCTTTTATTATCCCCGTGTCACAGACGAGGACACTGAAACCAAGAAAGATTCCACAGTCTTCCCAATATCAATATCAAACAGCCAGTAAGTGGTGAAGCTAAGGCTCATTCCCAGGCAGTCTGATTGCAGAGCTCAGTTCTTAAATTCCAAACTTCAACAAAATTATTTCACTATCAGTGTTGTGCAAATGTGTATGTGCAAATGCTGTGTTTCATCACAACTGAACATGTAAAAGGACCTATAATCCTCCAGAAAGCTGACCTCATTGGATGTAACTAAAGATATTCTCTAGAAGGAACAAAGGATTTATTTTAGCCAACCATATTCAGACTTATGGACTCATTCTGTCTTATGTAGAGTTGTGGTTGGTCATCCTTAATTAGCCTAGCCATCTGAACCACCCTCATTTTTCTTTTCTTTTCTTTTTTTTTTTTAAGATTTTATTTATTTATTTGATAGAGAGAGATCACAAGTAGGCAGAGCAGCAGGCAGAGGGAGAAGGGGAAGCAGGCCCCCCAGCAGAGCGGAGAGCCCGATGCAGGGCTCGATCCCAGGACCCTGAGATCATACCCTGAGCCAAAGGCAGAGGCCTAACCCACTGAGCCACCCAGGCGCCCCATCCGTTTTTCTAGTGATTAAAAAACGCTGATTTCTTTGTCTCTCTCCTCCACAACTATTCTGTGAGTATTTCTCTGCTGTGTTCTCTCTTGCCTGGCAAGTTAATAAACTTAACAAACCTTCTCTTCCTCCTGTTTTCTTTTAAAGTTCTGGTGGCCCTTGCATTATCCTTTGATAATGTGGGTGCTGTGGGAGGATATTCCAGGAGAATTTCACCACTGTTGGATTCCAAACTCCAGATTTAGAAAGTTTGCTCTTTTTCAATCTTGGTCAAATAGGTAGACAAATCTACTTTGCCTCTGAAATACCATTATCCCATATAGATTAAAACAGAGATAATTATGTGAATTAGTGACAAGTTGACTTAAGATAATGCTTTAAATAATGCAGAGCCCAAGTTCTGTATGGGAGTGTACAATAATGAGAAGGTCAGCAAGATTTTGCCTAATGGAGTCCCTTTGGGAACCTGTTCTAAAGGATAAAGAAGAAGGACTAGGAATTAGTTTACCAATGGTTCATAACTGATTTCTACTTCAGGGTGTAGTGGTGCTAAGTGTATTTGAAAATGGGTTTTTCTTTTAAGTAAGGTAAAATATACCCCTATGCCATATTATCCTCCATATCATAACCCCCAGATTATCTGTTTTTTTTCCCCAGTTATTTTCAGAGCCACATTTTTATGCATAAGCTTGCATGTAATTCTTCCCAAATAATTGAAAATTAAATACTTGGGAGGTTGTGTTCTTAAGGTTTATTCTCCTGTTACTTTACATAGAAAATGGAGCTTGTACATATGTGTTTGTGAGAGACACCAAGCATATAAGAACATGTGTGTATGTATGCTTATATGTATATGGTGTGGATTTCTGCATTCTGTTCAAAAGTGTTCTTATTAAAAAGAAGAAAACTGAGGCAACACACTTTTCAGTATTTACTGCTAGTTACATTTTGACACTCTTCTAATTTTGTCTCCATGGATTCATTTTAATTGTATTTCGCTGTATATATTTGTGGAAGCCACTTAGAAAAGACAGAGTTTTTAACAGATGAAAAATACCTTGTTCAGTGAAATAAACTGAGATTATTCAACTAAAAAAATAGCCGTGTAACTCCTCTCTGCTCATTTTAAAGAATTTTTTGTTTTGTTTTGGCCTATTTGTTTTCTCTGTAGATCTGAACTGAGTGTCTCGTGATAGGTATTCAGGGTTATATGAATGTTTTGACTGAGTAGATGAGGAGAAAAGAGTGCGTGTAGTCTCTGATTTTGTGAGAGACCAGAAGGATGCCTTAAAGATTTTGCTCTAATTTGGGATGTAGAAGGAAATGGTGCCCTTTACAATTTACTATTCTTTGAAGCTGGTATTTCAGAGAATTTTTTTCTACTTTAAATTGGATAATTTATAAATGAATGTTCCCCAAAGAACTCTTAAAATCAAAGACAAAAATATGCTGCTTGAAAATTGATTTGTCACCAGTACTTTTTAGCCTAAATATTTCTCAACTCGGATAATTACTTGATTTTAAAATTCCATATGCTAAGCGTCAGGAATGTGCAAATAATGTGGATGAGAGGACACACCATGGTGAGAGCGTCTTGTGGGAAATATTTTGGCTGCATCTCTCACATCATCTCATGGAAATAGGTCATTATTTCAGTTATACTTATATACTTGACCCTTGGACAATATGGGGTTAAGGGCACTGAGCACCCACATAGTCAAAATCCATGTATAACTTTTGACTCCCCCAACCTCTTCCCCACTCCTGCACCAGACTTAACTACTAGTAGCCTACCGTTGATGAGAAACTTTACCAGTAACATAAATAGTCATGTTCTATATATATGTTCTATATATATATATATATATATATATATATGTTCTATATATGTTCTCTTATTTTTACAATAAAATAAGAGAAAATAAAATGTTATTAGGAAAATCATAAGGAAAATATGTTTACAGTACTGTATTTATATAAAAAAATCTGAATATAAGTGAACCTGAGCAGTTTAAACTGTTCAAACTTGTGTTATTAAAGGGCCAACTGTACCTCAATTTTAGTATTGCAGTTGAATTTGGAAAAGGAAGAAAAGAATAATTATGCTGGGGCATCTGATGCTTTGTCTTGTTTTCTGGATGTCTGAGTGTATCTAATTTAATTCTCAAGACAGTCTTGAGAGGAAGGTGGTATCCTGATTTTATAGATGGAGACAAGGAGGCAAAGAGAGATTGGGGAGATCGCCACCTTCAGGATGAATTTGAACAAAGTTGTGTTTGTTTTGTTTTAAGATTTTATTTATTTTTTTGAGAGAGATGGAGATAGAGAGAGAGCACAAGTGGGGAGGAGAATCAGGCTTCCCGCTGAGCAGGGAGCCCGATGCGGGGCTCGATCCCAGGAACCCCCACAATCATGACCTGAGCCAAAGGCGGGTGGTTAACCGACTGAGCCACCCTGGCACCCCTAAACAAAGTTTTTATGGCTCTTTCAAACTCCTTCCACTATAGAAGCAGCTCTCAAACTCGAAGGAACATCAGAGTCACCTGGAGGGCTATTTCCTTTTTTTCAAAGATTTATTATTTATTTGAGAGAGAGAGAGCGAGTGAGAATGAGCAAGGGGGGCAGAGGGAGAAGAGAGAATCTCAAGCAGACTCCGAGCTGAGCACAGAGCCTGACATGGGGCTTGATCCCAAGACCCTGAGATTATGACAAGCACCAAATCAAGAGTTGGAAGCTTAACCACCTGGACCACCCAGGCACTCCTTAAGGGCTTTTTAAATACAGATTGCTGGGCCCTAACCTCAGCCTTTCCAATTTAGTAGGCCTGTGGTGAGCCTGAGAATTTGCATTTCTAAGAAACCCCAGGTGAAAGTGATGTAGGGTTTTAGAGCTGCACTTGGAGAGCCCATGGCTTGTAACATGGAGGATGTCCTCTACCTCTAAACCTATTTCAGTCATGCCCTGTTAATAAAAAGTGAGCATTCAGTACCTGAGCAAAATCTTGAAGGTCTGTGTCCTTTCATGGCTTACACTCTTCAAATGCACTCCCTGTACCCTTGGGGGTGAGGTGGTTGGCCTGGGGGTCTTTAAAACTACAGGGTAAACACGATGCATCCTCAAGGAGAGCCAGTTTTCCTTGATGGTAAGTAGTTTAACACGCCATTTTTATATAAAAACAAACACACAGCTGTGTTATGGAGTAGAATACAAATGCACGTGCATTCCTAAAATAAAGCTCTAGATTTCAAAGAAAGTCTGCCCTTATGGTAGACTGCTTCAGGCTATGCTTCAAATCTCAAAGGGTGCGCATTGGCTCTCCTCTGGCAATGAGCGGATTTAGCTGAGGAAGAAAAAAGGTTATTTTACATCGATATTAAATACCTTTTTGAGCTGAGAGTTTCTATCTCTGGATTGAGATTCTTGTCTTTTTTCTGACCTTATAGTGATTATTCCTCAGGGTCTAGCCTTCAGGACCAGGTAAGTCCACCTTTTCCCGAAGACATACCCCAGCATTAGAGATGACATTTTTGGGGTACCGGAGTGGCTCAGCGGTTAAGCAACTGTCTTTGGCTCAGGTCATGATCTCAGGTTCCTAGGATCAAGCCCCAAGTCAGGCTCCCTGCTCCATCTCCCTCTGCCCCAACCCCTCTGCTTGTTCTCTTGCTTTCTCTTAAATAAATAAAATCTTAAAGAAAGAGAGAGATGACATTTCTGTTTAACACTGGATGCTATATACGTCAAATGAAAAAAAAATAAGGAGATGAATATTTTAAGCCTTATTGTTCTCATGGAAGAAAAGGATCAAGAGTCAATTTGGGGGAATTTTTTTTCTCATTCACTGTGGGCCCCCCCTACCCCACCAGCAGATAGAACCCTAGGTTTTGGTATATGCTAGTTCCTAAGTCAGGTGCCTGTTGTTTATGGCTGTATTGTCCATTTGAAGTGAGTGGCTCTGTTCTTTTTATGCCAAACATGAGTATGGGGCCCTTTCTTTAGGCCCTAGTTTGTGGTTTTGCTAATGGCAGTAGAACTCACCTACTTCTAGAAGTTAACACACTATTGCTTTTGTATGGCCCATAAGCTCAGTATGGTTATGCAGTTTTAAATGGCTGAAAACATCAAAGCTGGGATGATGTTTCATGAAAAATGAAAATTACAAGAATTTGGAATTTCAGTTAGAAGAAATGCGGTTTCCATAAATAAAGGTTTATTGGAACATCTCCACGCTCATTCCGTTTCTTCTTGTCTACAGCAACTTTTGGTTTTCACACTGCAAGGGCAGAGGTAAGTAGTTATGACAGAGATCTTGTAGCCCACAAAGCCTAAGTATAGATGATTTGGGAGAAAAAGTTTACAGAACCCTGATCTAAACCATACTAGAGACAGGTGTGCATTTCTGTCTTAGGGAACTGAGTGTCATGGATCCAGAATCACACCACTTCCACCACTTCCAGAATAAGTTCTCTCATCTATCTGTCTGTCCTTCCCACAAGAAGGCCTTTGGTAGCTAGTTGTTTGAATGTTTGGCAACTCTTTGTAACAAAACCATGAATGTGTTTTTAACATAGGGTGTCCAAGTTCAGAACTCAAGGCTTTTAGTGGTGGGGGAAGGAAAAGTACTCTTATTCATTCCTATATTGATACTTTTAAAAACCCTAAATTATTATGTTGGTAATTTTCTTGCCCTAATTCTTAGTCTTTGAAAGGAAATCTCTGAGAAAGTGTATGTGGGGTTTATCTCAAAGATTCAAGATAAGTACAGGAGATAAAGAATTTGTGAATTTCTCTAGGTGATGTTGGTAGTGGTATTGCCTTTTGACAGTTTCTCCAAGGAGAAATAGAATCACTTACTCACACACAAATAGGTATTTCCATCCTGCGTTGTCCTCAGAAAGTGGAGCCTGAATCAGGGTTTATGTTGGCTAGTTTATTACCAAAGGTGGTCCAGGGAATAGGGACACGGGAGAGGAAAACTGGGATAAAGGAAAAGTCAAGGCGAGGGTGCATTCTTTCTTTTTTAGTTTCTTCTTCCTTAAAAGAAAAAAAGAAAAACCCTATTGAGATGTAAATCATGTAATATAAAATTCCCCCACTTAAAATACAATTAAATCATTTCTAGTATATTCAGAGTTGTACATCCAGCATCATAGTCAATTGTTAGAATATTCTCATTAACCCAAAAAGAAATCCCCTTTAGTAGTCACCTCCCATTTTTCCCCAACTCTTTCCCAGATTCTGGTAGCCACCAATCTACTTTCTGTCTCTATGGATTTACCTATTCTGGGCATTTCATATAAATAGAATCACATGAGACTGGACTCTCACATTTCATGTTTTTGAAGTTCATGCATGTTATAGCATGTATCACTATTTCATATGTTTTGATGGCCCAATAACATTCTCTTGTATGAACAAACCACATTTTATTTATCCATTCATCAGTTGGTGGACATTTGAGTCATCTTGTCTTTTTGGCTATTATAAATGCTAGGAACATTAGTTTACAAGTTTTTGTGTGGACATATGTTTTCAATTTTCTTGGGTACATTTCTAGGAATGGGATTGCTGGATTATATATAACCCTATGTTTAATGTTTTGTCTGTTTTCCAAAGTGATTGCACCATTTTATTCCATCTAGCAATGTTGAGGGCTGCAATTTCTCTACATCCTTAATTAACAACACTTGTTATTTTCTGTCTCTTTGATTTTAGCCACTATAGAGGGTATGAAGTGGTATCATATTGTGGTTTTGATTTGTTTTTCCCTGATAGCTAATGAAGTGGAACATCTTTTGCATGCTCGTAGGTCATTGGTATTTCTTTGGAAACACCAATTCAGATTTATTCAGATCCTTTGCCCATTTTTTAGTTCTTTGTCCTTTTATTATTGAATTTTAAGAGTGCTACATATATATTAGATACACATACTACGTCGAATACATGATTTGCAAAATTTTTTTTCTCATTCTGTACATTTTTTTAAACTTTCTTAATGGTATTTTTTGAAAAACAAAAGTTTTAAATTTTGATGTAGGCCAATCTATCTTTTTTTTTTTTTCTTCTGACACTTTTGCTTTTGGTATTAAATACATGAAGGCTTTGTCTATTCCAAAGTCATGAAGATGTACTTCTTTATTTTCTTTTAAGAGTTTTATAATTTTAGTTCTTACATTTAGGTAGGTCTGTGATCCATTTTTTTTTTTTTTAAGATTTTATTTATTTATTTGACAGACAGAGATCACAGGTAGGCAGAGAGACAGGCAGAGAGAGGGCGGGGGGGGGTGAGGGAGAAGGCTCCCTGCTGAGCAGAGAGCCCAATGTGGGGCTTGATCCCGGGACCCTAGGATCATGACCTGAGCTGAAGGCAGAGGCTTTAACCCACTGAGCCACCCAGGCATCCTGGTCTGTGATCCATTTTGAGGTCATTTTTGTGCATGGTATGTGAGGAAGTGGCATACTTGATTTTTCTGCATATGCATATCTTGTTGTTCTAGCACCATTTATTGACAAACCATTCTTTCCCCCATTGAATTATCCTAGCACCTTTGTTAAGAATCAGTTAACCATGTATAGGTATCATGTATATGTATATATATCATATACATGACACGTATATATCATACATATACATATACATGTATATCATGTATATGACCATGTATACCTATATGTAAAGGTATACTTCTGGAGTCTCAGTTCTTTTCATTGGTTTACATGTACTAGCCTTAGGCCAGTGTCATATTATCTTAATTACTATAGCTTGGTAGTAAGTTTTGATATTGGGAAGCAGGTGGATATTTTTGTCCCCCAAAATTCATATGTTAAATTCTGATGCTCAATGTAATAGTATTTAGAGGTGAGGCCTTTGGGAGTTGGTAAGTTCAGGAAGGTGGGACCCTCATAAATCTGATTAATGTCCAGTAAAAGAGATTCCACAGAGCTCCCTCACCCCCTTTCCATCATATGAGGACACAGCGAAAAGCAGGCCATCTATGAACCAGGAAGCAAGCTGTCTTCAGGCATCTCAGGATCCTGGACTTGCCAGACTTCAGACCTATGAGTAATTTTTGTTTTTTTTAGGCGTCTCGTCTATGGTATTTGGTTATAGCAGTCTGAATGGACGAAGACAGTGGGAGACTTCCAGTGCTATTGATCTTCAAGATTATTTTGGTTATTCTGACCCTCAAATTTCTGTATGAATTTTAGCTTGTCAGTTTCTTCCACAAAGAAGCCAACTGGGGTTTTGGTTAGAGACTGTGTTGATTCCGTAGATCACTTTGGTGACTCTTGGCATGTTAACAATGTTAAGTTCTCTGCTCCATGAACACGGATGTCCTTCCATTTGTTTAATTTTTTCTTTAATTTCTTTGAACAATGTTTTATCATTTTCAAAGTGTAAATTTTATACTTTTGTCTAAATACTTCATTCCTAGGTATTTTTGATTTTGCAAATGGAATTGTTTTCTTTCTTTTACCTTCAGATTTTTCATTGCTAGCACAAGAAAT
This sequence comes from Martes martes, assembly GCF_963455335.1. Taxonomy (NCBI): domain Eukaryota; kingdom Metazoa; phylum Chordata; class Mammalia; order Carnivora; family Mustelidae; genus Martes; species Martes martes. Next base: position 142,682,013 of record NC_137888.1, read on the forward strand.
ACAACTGTGTTTTTAAAGCTGCTTTTGTACTGTGCAAACTTGCTGAACTTGTTTATTCTAATAGTTTTTAAGTGGGTTTCTTTGGATATTCTATATATATGGCCATGCCACCTGAAATCCAGAGATAATTATACATTTATTTTTTCAACCTGGGTGCCATTTATTTCATCTTCTTGCCAGATTACTGTGCCAAGAATCTCTAGTATAATTTGGAATACAAGAGGGAGAATGAAGATCTTTGTCTTGTTCCTGATCTTAGGGCCATAGTTCTAATATTTTCACCATTAAGTGTTGTTAGCTATAGGTGTTTTTATAGATGACCTTTATTGGACTGAAAAATTCTATTCCTGATTTTTTAAGTCCTTTAATCATAAAAAGGTCTTAACTTTTATCAAATTTCTTTTCCTGCATCTTTTGGGATGATTGTGGTTTCTTTGGGCATTTTTTTTTTTTTTTTCTGTTTTCAAGGTGTATTACATTGATTGATTTTCAGATGTTAAACCAACCTTACATTCCAGAGATAAATCCTTCCCGGTCATGGTTTGTAATCCTTTGAGAGAATTTTGTTCAAGATTTTTGCATCTATATTTATAACAGATATTAGTATGAAATTTTCCCTTCTTGTGGTATTTTCATCAGGCTTAGATGTCAGGATAGTATCTAGCCTCATAGACTAGATTGAGTAGTGTTCTTCCCTTTTCTGTTTTTTTGTTTGCTTGTTTGTTTGTTTGTTTTTTGAAAAAAAGAATTTGTGAAGAATTGGTGTTATTTCTTGTTTAAATGTTTAGTAGAATTTACCAGTGAAACAATCTAGAAGGATACATTCTTGAGTTTAACAGTAATAAAGGCCCCCGTAGCTGGATTCTGTCCTATCCCTCCGAAAGATGGAGTAGATTCTATTTCTATTCTACCAAAGGGGCAGAAGAGAGGAACATTTATCTATCCATCAGCTTCCATTCCCCATCAGTCAGTAGTTTCCTTGTAAAGTGTTAGCTTTCTTGCCCATCTCAGAATTTCCATATATGAGTGCTAAGTGAGTTCATATAGATACCCCACCCTGCAGAGTCAGAAAAGTAGCAATACAGCTGAAGAGAAGCACTATAATGTACAACTTCAGGTAGAGGCTTCTAGTTAGAAACTTGTGGTAGGATCAATGGTTGCAGTAAATGATGTGAGTGAAGATGTGAATTAGGGTACAAAAACTATTCAATATGGTGAATCCACTGGGGCACTTCACCTCCCAAATCTACAAAAGACTTGAACGTGAAGGTTAGTGGAGTAAGCTTCAGCTACTCTCTCTGCATCTCATCCCCTTTCTCCATCTCTCATTGTATATTTCCCTCACCTTTACTCAGCACTTCAGTGCAGACAAGGTTCTGGCCTGGTAGAGTTAACTTGGAACTTCATCTTTGAGGATGTGAGTCTTCAGTTGTTCTACCTTTGTTGACCATGTTTTTCTACAATTCCCCATTTATGGTTATTACCAGAAGCACTAAGAGATGCCCCAGAGAATCCCATAGGTACCATGTGTACTCCTTCTAGTCCGTCATTGTATAGTAGCAACCATACCTCCTCATGGTAACAGGATCAATTACAACTGCCAATATAGTAATCCCTTTCTCCTGTCATGAGGACCCCCAAATGGCAAGTTGGTAGTTGTAAATTCAGGTTCAGTGGAATCCAATCTAGCAGAGCCTTAAGTCTTAGGGACAAGAAGAGCAAATTCCCCAAACTGGGAACTGGACGTGACAAACATTGTCTCTCTTATTCCTTATTTTTCTAGCCAGTTAGTTCTGGCTTTTAGAGACATAGCAACATGTGCATCAGCCATTGCTTCAGTTCTAAGTCCCAGAGCACAGTGTCCCAAACCCAAAGGATGTTGTGCCTGAGGTGGACCTTATTTGAGACTTCAGTGAGCCATTTCTTAATGCCATTAGGCTGATTGCTTCTGAGTAGTGTGATATATGGCAGGACTATTGGGTCAAGTGATCAAATACCCATAGTTGTACCTTCATAGCCATAAAAGGGGTCCTTTTTCATGAACAGTAGGGTATATTTATCTAAATTAGGTGTTCTGTTAATTTTTGCAGGGAGATGCTGATGGAAGGACTGTAGGCCAGGGAGACAATCCCATATCTGTAGTAGGTATCATTTCCAGCAAGCAATACTCCAGGTAGGAGTTGTCTAATAAATTAATCTGCCAGGGAGTGGTTGGCTGGTCTTCTCAGAAGATAATGCCATATTTAGAGTTCAGCATCAGACTCTGCTCATGGCAGGCTGGGTATTTGGCAGTGACTTGGTAAGAGGTATCCCATGCTGTTTGGCTCATGTATACCCTTCATTCCTATCACCATAGCAACTGTGTAAGGGCCTTTTCTCCACCTCTGGAGGCAGTGGTACTTTGTAGTGAGCTATAATATGAAACACAAATAAGAGCGTGTTTTGTATCTTCTCTAGTAGGTTCACTCATACACCTCTTCTTCACATATATATATATATTTTTTTGTCTCTGACCTTATTCCTTTCAGACAGCTTACCCATAAGATAAGCCATTCAACAATGCCCATAATTTAGGTTATTCTACATTCCAGGACAGGTCATTTCTTCCTTCATACAAAGTGAATGACCACATATTGTATTCTCACCTTTGTCTACTAGAAGGATTTCAGTTCACCCTTTTGTTTGTTTCTTTTCTTTTCTTTTTTTTTTTTATGTTAAGATTTTATTTATTTATTTTGAGAGAGAGAGAGAGTGAGAGTGAATGAGCACAAGCCAGGGGAGGGACAGAAGCAGAGGGAGAGAGAGAGACTCTCAAGCAGACTCCACACTGAGCACGGAACTGAACATGAGACTTGATCTCACAACCCTAAAATCATGACCTGAGCCAAAATCAAGAGTCAGATGTTTACTGACTGAGCCACCCAGGCACCTCTCACTTTACCACTTTCAATCAAGGCCACTTATGACTGGAGCTTCTGTGTGGCATCATTATCAGCCAGCACCAACATGTAGAGTCAATCCATCAGGGAACTAAGCCCTAGGTGTTTTTCTTCTCTGGTAGTTGATCATAGTATCTGTGTTCCCCTGTAGCTATAAGATATGAGTTGAGAGAGATGCGTCAGTATGACCTAACAGCTCTAGGAGTCTGGGTCACCTCTTTATGTAAGTTATGTATGCCTTCAAGACCTGGATGTGCCATTTCCATCATATGATGGATTGCTGCTTATAGCCCTCCAACATTATGATTTGATGGATCTGATAATATTGGCTCACCATGGGCAATTCCAGACATATAATTATTTGGCGTCCTCAGGTCAGGCTCTTAAGATTCTACTAGAGCTCCTTAGCACTCCAAGAACAGATTTTCACATGGTGAATAGTATTCTCCTACAAGAGGCCCAGCCTTATTCTAGAACTTGAAGGATATGCACTTGATTCTGCTCTTCAGGCTTGTCAGGGACAGTATTCTGCATTTTTATTCAATAAGTATACCTCTAGCACTATTAAATAATGCTGGGTCATATGGCCTGAGTTCTAGGACAACTTGCAATGGGTGCTGGACCTGCTGCTGAATCTTCTCTTACTCTGAACGCCATTAAAACTAGTACCTTTCTGAGTTGCTTGATAGATGGCTCAGAGCAATATTCCCAAGTACAATATAAGCTGCCTCTAAAGTTCAGATAGACCCACCAAATGCTGTATATCTCTTTTAGAGCTATGGGGTATGAGGCATGACAACTCTTCTTTACCTAGGAGAGGATATCCTGACATGCCACAGACTATTAGACATCTATCCTGTTCCTAGGAATACCACGGTCTATTAGCTGTAGTTACAGATCTTTGCGGGTCAAGATACCCTGGTTGCCACTTTGACTTTGCTTTTCCTGACAGTATTTTCATCCATCTTGCCTCTGTCAGTTAAGTAATGCCACATGGCCTCTGCTCTTTTGCAATCCCTTTGTCCTTATTGAAGCCATAAATCCCAGTTCTGTGTCAGCATCTCCTACTGTTAACACTGTCTTGCAGAACATAGCATTAAGGAGCTGTTCCTCTCTTTACCAGCGAAACTTCTGGGCTACCAGCTAACTCTGCCTCTGGACTTTTTGAATTTCTGCTTCAGTCTTTTACCAAAACCCCTGTAAGCCATTGGGAACCCAATGCTGGGGTTGGTAGTTGCATTCCACTTCCCCAGTATGCCGTCCAGTGGCTTCCATGGTGCTTTGGGGTATCTTGTGCTTTCAGAAATCTCTGGAATAGAAGCTAGTCAGGCCATCTCCTCTCTGAATTACCCATAATTTCAAGAGGACTCATTTCATATACCGTCTGTCTTTTGCAGCTAAATCTAAGAGAGATGGAAATGACACTAATTTGTTACCGGTTCTTGCTCTCCTTATTTTTCTGAAATCCTGTCTGTCTTCCTCCCCAGCTCAGAGTTTGTTTAGCTCTCTTGTCTTTGGGGGAAGGGTGTGTGGAGGTATGGGCATTACTAGTGCTCACTAGTCCTGAGGTTCCTTTTCCTCTTGTGGGTATGAGAAACAGAACTTTGTAGCCCCCATGTAGCTTGGTTTCTGGTAGAGCTCTTTTCCTGGCTTGTGGACTGCTACCTGCTTGCTATGTCCTCACATGGCCTTTTCTCTGTATGTGCATGGAAGGAGAGAGACAGAGTATGAGCTCTGGTGTCTCTTCGTATAAGGGCACCATCTCTATCTGAGTAGGATCCTATCCTTATGACCTAATTTAATATCACTTACCCCCACATAGGTCCAAATAAAAGGTCTCCAAATATAGTCCCATTGAGGGTTAGAGCTTCAACATGTGAATTTTGAGGAGACACAGTTCAGCCCATAATAACAGAAAGTCATTCTCCAACTTTCTCCCTACCTGCCTTGGCAACCCTGGAAGCCATGTGTTCTAGATGGTATAGTTGCGAGATGGAAGTAAACTGAACCATGAGTCAGTACTTAAAAGGGTCCTACTTTGGAGAAACAATGGAGCCACAAGAATTTTGATGAGGAAACAATATGTATTAAGTCATGGAGGTATAGGACTGGTTCATTACTGTAGCATCATCCATTTTATCTTAATACTGGACGAATATAGCCCATCATATGTATATAATACCTAATTTCTTTTCTTCTCATGACTAGTACAAGGTCCTTCAAATCTAAGAAATTTTATTTACCATTTTCAGTATAGGAACTGTCGTAGGGGAACAAGACACACTATATGAAATAGCTTTAAAAATTAATAGATAATATTTTGCTTATTACTTCCCCTCAATCATCAGAAGTTTCCATAAAGATCATCTTATTGGATCCACAGAATTTCAGTCCAAAGGCAAAGACACTCTAAGTTTGAAAATATTCTTTTCGTATGTTATTATTTTGCTATCATTTTGCTTACTAGTAAAAAGCCTTTCTACCATTTGCATTGAAGAGAATGGTACCTCTCCTAGAGTGAATTATCAGTTTGAGAGTACACCCTTATTTTTAATTTAAAATTAATATCATGTTCGGATTCATCAAAGAGTTATATCTTTAATTTCCCCAAACACGACAGTTTCCAGGCTCTCTCTTGCTTTGGCTCTCAGGTAGCTTTGTTTATGTTCTACTCTTAAGGTACACAGAGCTTTCTCATGGAATGAATCGTGTTGAACAAATAACAAAAACGTTCCCACCCTAAGGAGCTTGGAGTCTGTAGGTAGGTCTGCAGGAGGCAGGTCTGCATCTGTAGGATGCAGAATAAAGAACAGGCACTGTGTGTGGGTTGGGGTTGTTGTTTCTGGAAAGATCAGCAGCGAAGGTGTGTTTTTAGCCTAGTGACACACAACTGATGCGATGGTACAATGATTTATCAGGTAAAATGAGACATTTAACAATAAAACAGGCCATTAGGAAGCCACCAGTGAGTCATTACAGTAGGCATTTCCGTTTTAAGGATGGCCTCAACCTTGTAGCAGGGAGAGACAAAGAAACGGCTTACCCTTCAGGAGCTCTCGGCATGGTTAAGCTATTTTTTACTGCTTTTACGTGGTACCTGAAGGGAACGCAAGAGGACAGAGAAACAAATGCAGGCAGCTTTCCATCGCCACTAGTGACAATACCATCTTCAATTATAGCCTCCCAGAGATCTCTGAAATTGTATTTCTGAAATGGCCATTTATTAAAAGCTTAAGGCTCTTCTGATAAATACACTGGAGGTTCTGTCATACTCCTCACAGGGCCAAAGGAGACTGCGTTTGTGCTCAGTGTGAGAGCAGGGGTGGTGTGGGCCGATGGGGGAGACAAGGTGCAGTTGAGGGCTGTGATTCAGCTTTGTGAGTAATGAAGTGACAGGCTGGAAGGCAACTTCATTATCTGTGGTGCAGTGGATCCATCCATCTGCAGGAAGTGAAAGTACATTGAGAAGACAGGAGGCATATAATGGCAAAGGAAGTGGCATGTGCTAGTTAAGTGGGCGGTCTTGAGCGTCAGAGAAATTTCACTTCACATCCCAGACTGAAAGATTTGATACAAGTTATTAACTTCTTGGAGCCTCAATTTCCCCATCAGTAGAATGGGGATAAGAATAGTGCCTTATTTGTACCTACTGAATAAAATAACTTGGGTAAAGTACTGAGCACAACACCTGACAAAAATCACAATAATGACAACCATTCCGTTCTGTGGTCACCTGTTAAGTGCTTCGTATATTAAAAATATAAAATCTTCTACTTAGAGCCTAATAAATTCCCACAAGGTAGCACACTCACCTTTGTAGAAGGGGAAAACCAAGGGAAAGTAAAGTTCGCTGACTTGCCCAGGGTTACACAGGAAGTGAGGGGGGCAGCCAGGGCTTTTGGCTACAAAACTGGCCCTCCTTGCACTATGCCACACTGTGAATAGGTTGAATAAACATTCAAGACAGCCCAGCAGAGACCGTCAGCTCAAGAGGGATATTGAAGTAAATATCTTCCTTATAATCCATGTGGTACAACGTTAGTGTCTTGGCTGCTTGAACAGATGACAGTCTAGGGGGATGTGTTGGAGGGAATAATCCACAGTGGGTATTCTAATATGTACGTTAGGATGGTAAAAATACTTATCTTTCCTAAGTATACTAAGAAGAGTGGTAGGGACAATCCATACACGAGTTATAATACACTAGGCATTGTTATATGGCTAATGATCATTGTTTTGTTATAGACCTTATAGTTTGAACCATTTTTTTCTAGAATCAGACACTCTAAGCTTCCTTAGTCTCCTTCCTTAGTCCCTGGGGCCTGTTTGGTTTCCTCAGGGAACCGGTGTGAGTGTTTTATAGGAGGATTTCTTCTAAGAGCTGATAGGCCAAGGTGATGATATACTTGCTCTGGTCCTGTTGCTGCTTCAGAGTGTGGAAGGTAGCCGGGGCAGGAGCTCGCTGGTGGACCTGATTTCTAGTCATGGCTCCCTAAATAGGGAGCTGTGTTCATGTTCACTAATAATTTATTCATCAGATACTGAATCCAGATTTAACTAAGACTTGGTCTTTGTACCAAAGCTAATAACATGGTAAAGAAGACAAATGCAGAAGCAAATAACACAATCTTTTCAAGCATAGGCATTGGAGAGTATGTGGTCATTTTAATTTAAGAGGATGAGGTGGGTTATCTGTCTGGGAAACAATAAAAGGATTTTAATGGCACTATTCACTTTCATACACATTTTGAAGTGCATACTATATATTAGGAACTGTGCAATAGACTAAAGCTATGGGTGGTAGAAAAAACATAAAACCCCCTACAAAGTTATGCCTGTCCTGGAGGACTTCACAGAAGAGAATCAGGAATGTAAAAAGGTGAATTGCCATCCAGTGGATTAGACGCAGTAATAGACATGAGTATCATTGGTAAGACCATTGTATTAGTGGGGTTCTTGGTGACAAGGAATAAAAATTATTTGTGGGTATTTTAAGCAGAAAGAGGCCATAGTTGGCAGCTCACTGGATTGCCTAGAAGGATGGAAAACCAGGTTGGCAAAAAGGCAGAAGTAAATGGAGTCTAGATAACCCAGTCAACCCTTGCCACTGAATCAGGCCACTGAAGACACTTAGGCTGTCACCACTGTCAGTGCACCATCATGAACTGTCACCACCACTGTCACTGGATGCTGCTGCTGATCCACTCTAGACTTAATGCCCTGGACCTGCGCATGTCCAATACAACGTAGGTCTCGTGCTTTCTCCACAATTGCAAAGGGAGCTGGGAAAGTGAGTCTTCTGCATCTTCTGTCATTGAAACAATTTCTCTTTCCCTCTAGGTCTGATAAAGTGAGAAATTCTTCAAAGGTAGCACGTGGGGCAGAAACTGGCCAGCCAAAGATACATGTTGCAAATCATGGAAGGTCATGTTTTCATCCTTGCTGACTATCTTGTGCCTAATGGTAAAAAAAAAACAATGGGGCACCTGAGTGGCTCAGTGGGTTAAAGCCTCTGCCTTTGGCTCAGGTCATGATCCCAGGGTCCTGGGATCAAGCCCTGCATTGGGCTCTCTGCTCAGCAGGGAGTCGGCTTCCTCCTCTCTCTGCCTGCCTCTCTGCCTACTTGTGATCTCCATCTGTCAAATAAATAAATAAACTCTTTAAAAAGAAAAAAAAAACAAGTTGATTTACTGTCATATCACATTTATGGAAGAATATGTATAAAGCTACCATTACATGTTATAGTAATTGGCCAAAAGAAAATCCCATGTATTTATACCTCCATAAGCTGTGTGTTTCTTCCTTATTTCTTTCCCAGCCAGGCATAAGATACACACTTACACAAGGTCCCCAACTGAAAACATGGCTCTGTACCAAACAACTAATAAGCAAGCCTAGGGTTCTTTTGTTCCTTTTTTTTTTTTTTTTTTTGGAATAATTACTTTCCTATTTCTTTCTTACCAATTCAGCCAACATACTTTATCTCAAGGAAATTACATTTGCTCACGTAGGTGTGTGAATAAGCAGAATGACAAGAGTTTGTTTCTGCTAGAATTAGATGGATATTGCAATTACTTGGGGAAAGAACGTTTCCCTAAATTCAGCTATGAATCCTCTACAGATCAAAACAAAGATCACTTGAGAGATGGTTCTCTTGCCTTAATACATACTGTATTTTGTGAGCATGTAACAACCTCTTATTAGGTGGTAAAATACTCTTTTTGGCACCGAGGAAAACAAACATATTTTGAACTTCACCAAGATAGGGAGAACAGATAAGCTGAATATTTTGGTCAAACAAATGGGGATTAAGAGCTTTTCAAGTGTGTGTGATAAAGACTGAAAAGGAAGTGTTCAGGATGTTTTTGTAGCTCAAAAGAGTATTAAACCTAGAGCCTCCCTTTAAGATTATAAGGAGAGTTTCCTCTCCTGGGCTCCTATAGGTGCTCTTTTTTGCAGGGGGGTGAGGAGGGGTGATTTCTGTTCACATTTTATGATCTACCCAGCCCCAGGTTTTATCTGTCTTTAGTTTATTTGTTTGTTTACCTCATAGTTGGTAATCTTTTTGAGGACAAAGACTTTTCTTCCTAGAATGCTTAGTTGGCTCTAACCAGTGGCTCTTCTGGCATCTAGTTAAGTCAGAAATCAGAACCCAGAAGAGATGAATGACATGAACAGAGATGGCTTAAGAGTATTGTGGAATTCAAGTACATATTTTTTTTTATTTTTATGCAGAGTAACTATGTCAGTCACATAGAGATTTTGAGTATGTATTGTAAGCCTGGTACCATGTTAGGTATTGGTTCTAGATATGACATGGAACAGCCATGAATCTTCTCTTGGAAATAAGAATCCAGAAGAATGTGCTTTCAGGGACAGATAATATAAAATTATACATGGTTCAAGGGGTAGAGAAGTTCCTTAATGCATTTCTGGCCAGATGATTGTGAATAATCTGAGGAAAGGTATTAATGCGTTTAATGGAGATGCCATGGATATACTTAGATTTAAAAAAATTTTTTTGCAGTTTTTAATTAAAATCTTATCTGGTTAGCAGAAAGGGATGGCAACTTTACTCTCCTTCCCTCAACATATATCTGTATATGGAAAACGATGTATATTAAATTAGGGATATGGAGGAAAATAACAAACTATAGAATGCTTGAGCAAAGAGGAATAAAACAAAAGTTTAAAATGTCTCAAATGGAAAGCATAAATATTAGGAGTTTTCTTGAGGCATAATCAAGGGCCACTGGAAACAACAGCCTAAGATGAAGCCCAAGATACAGGAAGCATTCTGGATAGGAAAAGAAAATGATCCTGGAAATGTACATGGAAAAGACTGTTTGGGGGGAGTTCTAAACATATTGTATCTTTATTTTATTTATTTATTTCTTAAAGATTTTATTTATTTATTCATTTTATTTATTTGACAGAGATCACAAGTAGGCAGAATAGCAGACAGAGAGAGAGGAAGGGAAGCAGGCTCCCCACTGAGCAGAGAGCCCGATGCGGGGCTCGATCCCAGGACCCTGGGACCATGACCTGAGCCGAAGGCAGAGGCTTTAACCCACCGAGCCACCCAGGCGCCCCATATTGTATCTTTATTTTAAATATTTTATTTATTTATTTATTAGAGAGAGAGAAAGCGTGAGCAGGGGGAGGGAGAGGGAAAGAATCTCAAGCAGATTCCCTGCTGAGCAGGAGCCCTAGGCAAGGTTGGATCCCACAACCCTGAGATCATGACCTGAGCTGAAACCAAGAGTCAGATGCTCAACCGGTTGAGCCACCCAGGTGCTGCTAAACACCCTGTATCTTGGCAATATTTTAAATAGAAGAAAATATATATATATATATATCCCAATGTATCTATGAAAGAAAAGAAATCAAGTGTCCTCAGACTTTAATAGGATGTACCTGACACCAATGACACAACATGTACCAACGTCGAAGTAAAAGAATTGTAATCCAAAAATTTTGTGAAACCAGTTTATTTTTCATAATGAAATTAATATAAACCCTGTATTATTTTATGAGTAAGAATTCAGAAATTTGCCACCCACATATAAAAGCCCTTTTTGGGGAAAAACATTAAAAAATGTTCTTCCTACAAATCAAAATTAAATCCTACAATATAGTATTTAAACAGTGCTATTCTTGCTAGGACAATGCTATTTTAACATGGGTATAATTAGAAATATCATTAGAAATGATTAATATAAATATTTTTACTACAGCATTATTTATAATAGTACAACTTGGCAAAAAGTTAAATGTTCAACATTAGGAGAACGTCCATGTGGTAGAATGTATCAAATAATTTCTATTAACATAGGAAAATCATATGATGCAGTCTAAAGTTGAAAAATATATATATGTGTGTGTGTGTACATACATATGGATGTGTGTGCATATAGGAATATATATTTTTGCTTTCTTATATAATTTTCCTTTAAGAATTTCTACAGAGTATAACTCATTTTTTAAAATTAGAAATAAATGCAAAAATATAAAATATAACTTCTAAAAGAAACAATACTAAAAGTTTTTAAAAGATAGAAAGAGGCATATGTAAGAATTTTGTTAAGAACTTAAAATTCTGTAAGTATTTCAGTCTTGGAAAAAGACTCTCCCCTGGCCTCCTCCTCCCCCCTTCCCAAATCATAATGTAGCTATATTCACATCAAAAAGAGGCAGAATTGGTTTTGGGAAACACAGAATAATGCTAACAAATGGCATGAATAGATAAATCTTTTTATTTATTTTGTTGGGGAATAGAAAAGAAAATAAATTTTCTCTTTTAAAAAGAATCAACATACAAGGTTTTCCCATTTGTTCCTTTTTTTAAGAAACTTCTTGAAATTTTATATTTGACTTTTTTGGCAAACTGGGAAGTAGAATAAATGGTAACGAGAATATATTAGAATTATTATATAGAATATAAATATAAATAATATAGATATATAAAAATAGTATATATTTATAATATATTCTATAATGTTATTCCAGAAAATGAAAGATGACATTAAGAAGATACCCAGAGACTTCAAATGATTTCTAATATCAAGCCCAGATAAATTGTTCTCTGGAGAAAGGGATAAACTTGAAGAGAAGATAAGAAGAAGTAAGCAGGATCCTTGAGGAAAATATACTATGTAATTTACCAAAAAAAAAAAAAAAAAAAGAAAGAAATGGGTTATGGATGTGACAGACTCGTAAATTTGACACCAATTTTTGGGTAAAACAGGCAAATCAATAACAAATGATGGGTGAATTCGCCGAAAAGGGGCAGCAATTGCTAGATTTCAAATCGTGTTTCAAAAGGGCAGGCACACAAGTTACCCTTTGTTTGTTTTTTAATACATTAATTATTTGACTTCTAAATGGAGTGATATATATTTTTTTTAATTAACATTTTTTTATTAGCCCCAGGCGTACAGGTCTGTGAATTGCCAGGTTTACACACTTCACAGCTCTCACCATAGCAGATACCTTCCCCAATGTCCATAACCCCACCACCCTCTCCCTACACCCCTCCCCGCAACAACCCTCAGTTTGTTTTGTGAGATTAAGAGTCTAAGTTGAGTGATATTTTAAAAATATCCAGGTCTTCATTAGTTTGAGCAAGACATTTGACAGTTTTTACTGATCTCCTGTTGACAAATTGGAAAGCTCTTAATAAAGAACACAGTCATCAGATATTACTCGGAGAGGCCGGCTTAGGAACTCCCAGCCTCACTGTGTCTGTCCCTTTCACAAAGCTGGTCAGCAACTTGGATATGGACTGAAAAGCTGTGCAAATACCTGAAACCTGAAGATCGTATAATAAATTTGGAATTCAGGATGATGTAGGCCAGTTGGAACAAATAGCCAAAATCCACCCAACCTCACTGAACATGATTAAATTCAAATTCAGTTGTTTAGGTTAGAAAATAAAGAACAGAGACGGAGACCTATCCGGACTGCTGTTAAAATAAACATGAGCGGGTTTTTATACAAACCAAATCTCCTACAAGGAAACGAAATGGTGCAGCTACTAAACACTCTAATTTCTTTTTGAATTATATTAATAGCAGGTTATTGTCAGTTCCAAGGAAGCTGATGCACTTGTCCCAAATTGTGCTTCTCAGTTCACATCAGAGTGTTGTTATCTATTAGGTGCTTCATTGATAAGCCAGGAGGAGAGCGATCAGAGAATTTCCATGAAATTAAAACACAATTTTTAATTTCTATGAAATTAAAAAAAAATAGCCCTCTGATGGTACTGTAGATATTTGGCTTATGGGAGAAAGATTTTGGGGCCATGCTGAAAACAATCTTCATTTAAAAGGTTTTAGGTAGAAGAGAAAATAGATTAATTTTGTATTGTTCTAGCAGGCGGTAGTTTTAGGTAGAAGAGAAAATAGATTAATTTTGTATTGTTCTAGCAGGCGGTAGAAATAGTTACAAGGATACAGAATACAATTTAGCATGAAGAACTTTTCAAACTATAAGAACCATGTGAAGTTGGAGTGGAAAACCTTAGGAGGCAATGAACTCTTGTAATGGTTAGTGTTCAGATGTGTAACTGACAACTCTCCAGGTAACGACTTTTACATGGAATGGAAGTGGAATTGAACGGTAGTCTAAAGACTTAAGCTCTTAAGGTGGTCTGAGTTTGTAGATTCTGCTTTTAACTCCAAAAGCTAAATTTTAATATCTTGAAAAATCACCCTTATATTGTAAGATGCCTTGGCAAAGACAGTAAACAGAAGCTATGGGGAGGAGAAGAAATGCATTCAGCTTTGACAGAGGACTTAGCTGAGAGGGACCCTTGAACAGCATGGATTTGAACTGCACAGGGCTACTTATAAGTGACTTTTTAAAATCAATACAGTATGCCACTGGATATGGATTTTCTCTTCCTTATGATTTCCTTAATATTTTTCTCTAGCTTTATTGTAAGAATATAGTATTTAATACATAACATACAAAATGTGTTAATCAACTGTATGTTATTGCTAAGGCTTCTGGTCCACAATTGGCTATTAATAATTAAGTTTTGGGGGAGTCAGAAGTTACACATTATAATTTCAACTCCATGAGGTTCAGTGCCCCAAACCCCCCACATGGTTCAGGGGTCAACTGTACATGCATCAGGGCCTATGTCTACTTATGATTATTGCTTCGTTCAGTCATCCTTCAAATATTTTAATTTTTAAGTCCCCTCAGACTCGGCTTTGACAATGAATAAAAACTTTTTAAGTAATTACATTTTAGTATACTTTTAAATAACTAGAATGGATTTTGTATCTGAATTAAATTCTGGTTCTAGGTGGCGCACAGATTGTGTTCACACAAACTTTCACAGCCGAGGCACGTGGGTAATGTTGTTTATCAACTTTACATGAACTGTATGAACACTATAATTATGCCCATGTTTATGGAGTATTAATCCTTTGTGAGACATACTTACAGTCATTAATGTGCTTTACCTCATTGAATCCTCAGGAAAATTCTGATAGATAGCGTTCCCATGGTATGGATGAGGGGAGTGGGGTGTAGAGAGATTCAGTTATTTATCATGGTGATTCAAGCACAGATGTTTACCATGGCACCTCATACCACTATAGAGTAGTGAGGCTTACTTTGAATACTCAAGGATTCACAGTTCATTCCACTCTCCTCCCCCAATCACCTAGGAGCAGCTACTTCAGGAATTTCCTTTTATAACTTGCTTTTAAAAAAAACAAAAAAACCAAAACCAAAACAAGACAAAACAGCTATACACAAAAAGAAAATCAGGCTTTTTTTTTTTTTTTTTCTAATTTCTTCTATTCAGCTTGTTTCCACATTAACTTTCTAAACTTTCAGGACTGCTTCCAAAAGCTAAATTTTAAAAATTATGTACTCAGGTGAATCTCAGTTTTTCATGTTCCCAACCATCATCCTTCCAGCACCTCTAAAATGTCTCTAGGTCTCACCTAAGATAATCAACCGGGACCACTCTTTGAAGTTCACAATGGTAGAGTCCTGACCTGTTCCCTTGGAGAGTAACCAAAGGAAGAGAAGATCCACAGCCTAGTGAAACACAAAGTTATATAAAAACACATTCAGAGGGATATATATGGAGCAGGGATGAATTAATCAATCTGTAGGGCGTCAACTAGCTAATCTGATGTATTTCTACGGAATGTTGACTACCATGGCTGAGCGTATCATTAAAAGTTTTTTCAATGAAAATATTGTAGAAGGCATTCTGCAGTCAGAGCAGATTTCCTACCATTCTATTCGTTCCAGCCAGGTAGGATTAGTCATTGATTCAGCAACAAGGAACTCACACAGTATTGTCATCTGCCGTTGATTGCTTCTCTTGTTCACTGAGCAGGCTACAGGAGGCAGCAAGGTTACTTAGTGGGATGTATTAATTCAATCAAGTATCTAAACAGACAGCCAGGCTTATTGAGATAAGGCTGTGACAGATCTGTAACAATTTTCTTTGCTCTTCTTGTTTCTATGAGTGAATTTGCTTTCCTCATGGAAAAAACCTTTGAGAGCCACTCTCATTGGATACTCTATTGCAAAGTGAATAGAGATGGGTATCTAAACCACTCATTCTTTATTAGTTTGGGGGCTGAAAGAAAAGTACTTTGGACAGTGAAAACCTCTTTTTTTCCCTCTCTGTCTTTCTGTCTCTTCCTAGTTTTCTCTCTCTCTCTCTCTGTCTCCTTCCTTCCCTTCCTGCCTCCCTTAGGTACATGTTCACTCTTAAGGCCATTCCTCAGTTAAAATAGTTTGCGGCAAGTAACAAGCTACTAGAATCACAGAATGGGAAAAATGCTCTCAATGCTATAATTCTTCAGGGAGATCGATCCTAAAGAAAATATTTTTGGTGCATGGGTGCTCCAAATTTCCATTGAAAAGTCTCTAGCTCAAAGTCTTATGCTTATTCAGAGACATGATTATCTGATTGGATACAGGGCTTGGCAGAAATCACTTTTCAGCTCAGACATGGGATGGCGACAGAGTCTCATTACGTTAATTTTATTTACAGGGCAGCCTGGTTTCCTGTGCTGTGAGCTGGGTGCTTATTCAGCTGCCTTGGCTTAGGTGGGTTTGCCGCACGGCGTATTTTTGTTTCCGAACCATTTTGGCCCTGGAACGATGTCTGGCCTCGTTTCACTTTCATAACTCTGATGAAAGCCACAGAAGTTTCCAGGGAGCCAGAGTAAGCGACTTGTGGGGCCCTTCCTTGAGCCATATGCATGGCTACTGAAGGGTGGGTTCTGATCAAAAGACACCCCCCCCCCATCTCCTGAGGCTTTTACCTTTGTGGAGGAAAGGAATGTCATTGAGTGTGGCATGAACCTCCCTGGGTCATACCTCTGAGGTGGAACTTAGAGCCAGTAGGTCCTAGATCTGCTGCTTTCCTTTTTGCTATGCATAGATGTAGATGTAGGGTCTTCTACCTCCTCATACTCTCCCCCAGGATGCTCTGTGTTAGTACTTTACTGCAAAGGATGTAGAAAGACTGGAGGAGTCTAGATTTAACTTTGAGGTTGCTACTATCATTTTTGTTCCATTTGTTCATTCATGTACTAATGTTCCTACATGTCACAGGGTACCTGCACCTGTTCTCTTTCACAAGAGCATCACAATATATGGACGAAGGAAGTGGAGATGGTGATGACATGCCCATTGTATAAAGAAAGACCAAGTGCTTTATTCAGATCACACAGCTGGAATTTAAACCTAAATCTCTTAACAACTAATCAGTGAATTTTTTTTCACTCAGGAATAGTCTTGATCAAAATTAATGTTAATTATTATATTAATCTTCAGAAATTATTAAATTTGTCATAATGTTGTATTACATTTGGAAAACAATCATAGATTAGACTATACTCAGATCACAAAAGATGGTGATGGTTGCTGAGAAATCAAATCATAATGAAATTTAAATTTATATTCAACAAAAATTAAACATCCTTCCAAGTATTTGCAGCAGACAAAATTGCATTTTACATTGGGTGTGGCTGCATTGAATGTGCTATAAACGAAAGGGACAGAGGTCTCTTGACATAGGAGTGCTAGGCTGACAAAGGTTCTCAGTCTTGTTTCTACGATACAGGGTTAGCTGGTCCCAAAGCTGATATATTTGTACTTTAGGACTATGAAAAAACACTTATTTATGCATACATATATAGGATTGGAAGTACTACTGGACCCCATTGCAAACTAGCTCCAAGTTCCTGTTGATCAAGCCCATGCTGTCTATGGGTACAAGACTAAGTGTTTTGCTTACGTTATTTTGTGATATACTCTTCACCACCAGGCAGCAGTTTAGGTACCATTAGTCTGATGAAGACTTGGAGGCATAAGTAAAGCATTTGCTTAGTAACTAAGAAACAGGTCGGAATGCAGTTATAACAGGAAAGCTCAAATTAGCATCTAAATCTCCCAAAGCCACTACCCAAGGCTTGGAGTAAGATCCCCTGCCACTGTAAGCTGTCTCCCTTTGTCTTAGCCCAGAGCTCCTTAGTATTGCCATACCTAGGCAATAAGGGAGACCAGAAGCTCCTACTCTCATTACCTGCTCCCTCCTGACAAGAGCTGCAAAATGCAAGTACCAATTGGACTTGAAATGTCAAGTATTTATGTTTGTTTTAACGCAGGTTTGCTGAAACAGGAACTTGCCACAATTATCTCTATGTTTCATACCCGAAGAAAGAAAAAGAAAATAGGAAAAAAAAAAAAAGAGAGAGAAAGAAAAGCAAGCCTTTGCTTTAGCGGGTAGACATGTAAAGGCTAAGATATTTCTCTTATCCTTAAAGATCTGGGTAATTGCCTCAATTTTCCTCTTCTTATTTCATGTGCAGACTTGGCCTCATTTTTGAGAGCTTTTTCTACCAATAAGATTCCAATATATTTGAAGTTTTCAATTGTCTCAAGTAGAATGTAATAAGATCTTTTTCTTTGGAGCCTCTTGTAAGTGTATTCTAAAAGCATCATTAAAATATGCATACTTAACTTGGCAGTGTTAGCAAATATTCACATCCCTTCAATGACACCAGCTTGGTGGAACGATAGAGACTGGGCAGCAAGCGAGGACTATAATAGACCATTAACACTAAACATCAAGTCTAAATGCCATTCTTCTGCCTCTCTCCCACTTCTTAAAAAAAAAAAAAATTACACTAGATTTTAAACTCAACACTTCTCGATTGTTATTTAAAAATATAATTATCTTGAGTTTTCTTAGATACTGGAAATTAAGCTTCCATTTTTCTGGATTTTTAAGGTAGACAAATTTAAAACAGGATATTTTAGAATCTATTTCTTCAGCAGCTGAGATTGTTTTCTGTAACATTTTGTTCAAAAACTATTTCCATAGTAGAATCATCAACCAGAAAATCAGGACTGATACAGAGAGAGCTATAGCCAGATGGGGACCACAGTTGGGTGGCAAAGTGTTTGGAATATAAAGAAGAAATAGTCTGTAAATTTTGTAATGGGGAAATTGGATGAGCGGTACAAATTTATGATCTCAAACCTGTGATTGAGCCAAAGGCAACTGTTGGCACTTGGGTCTCAGTACATCTTTCTTGTTCTACTAGATTTTCTGACTTCAGGGAACCCAGCTGGTGGATGGGAAAAGTGATAGTAATGGTCACAGTTCAAATCTGCAACTAAGTTCACCTAACTTTTCATTATTACCTGAATTTACTTCAGATTGAATCTGTAGAATTTTGCTTTTATGTGGAGATGATTTTGACATCTAGAAAATAATGTAAGCTATGTTACTACATATTCTTATATGCATGCTCTATGGAAATATTTCCTCTACATTCAGTGCTCATAGATGTTAGCCGATAGAGCTCCAATGCACAGCCAAGAGAAGAAGCCCTTTCTTATGGGTTAGGAGTAGTTGATGGACTTTTGGAGAATTAGCAAAAAGTACACTGTGTCTTTTTCTTCTTATTGTTCAAGATGTCATAAACAAGACAAGGATATGTGATGCAGAAAGAACAGAAGAGTTTGCCTTCACATGTAGTAACTGGTATTGAGGGAGGCCTGAAGGTCAGTAAGAAGATGATAGGAAAATAACCACTTCCTAATTCCTAAATGCAAAACTGAAGCCTGACCCAGGAGAGACGGTGAAGAAATGGTGGGTCTGCATTACCCTTTCATTTGTTGGCATTTGTTGTTTGTTTGTTCATTCATTCGTTCATTCATTCATCTGACAATTGAGTGCCTATTTTCTGCCAGGCATAGCGCTATTGCTGGGGATAAAACAGTGAACAAGATTGAAATCGTTCCATTCTCCATGGGATTAAGTGGAGGTTATGGGTAAGTGGTAGTGCCAAGCCCAGGATGAAATCATGTAGAGTGATGAGGGAGCATTTGGCAGAACATCTGACCTGGACTGCGGAGTGGGAGAGGCAGGGAGTCATGAGGCTTCCCTGAGCAAGTGGAGTTTGTCCCGAAACCTGAAGAACGGATCAGGCAAAGGAGGACATGCTTAATAAGGTGGGATTTCTAGGAATCCAGATTAATCCTCAAACTTTTATCTAAAATATGAGACACAAGGAATAGAAGAATGCTAGAATCATCCGCAAGGGGCACCTTATCTTTCCCAGGAGATAAACTCCCACCTCAGGGCATTTGCTTTCATGTTTTTATGTTTTGAGACCTATCAGTTAAATTCACATAATGTGACTGGTGAATTTAGAGATAATCTAATTGTAGCTGTTTCTACTTGGGGATAGTCAACGAATCCATTTTTGTCTAAACTGACTCATTAAGAATTGAACTGACTGTCATGTGGACAAAGGCTGATGAAACCTTCATCTTTGGTCTTGTGTATGGGATGGTAAGAATTTATTCATTCTAGTCTCTGTTGATCATCTTAAAGTCACTGAAAAATCAGGTCATTTAAAAGTTTAATGGAATCCCCAGAGAATTTTACCTGTCATTGGTTGACACATTTAAAATATACGTTAAGGTGTTTAGGCTCAGTTGGGTTGGGAAGTTTACATGGAAACATGAATTCTGAAAATGTCTACTACTTCCCATCTTTTGCCTGTATTTGAAATAACTAAAAAATAAAATAAAATAAAATAAATCAGTAGAAAAATGTTGCATAGTAGTAAAGAAATCAGCATGAAAAAGCAGATCGTCCTATATTTTTGAATTTGTAATTCTGTATCACCTACAAAATTATGTGAATTGCTGTTTTATATTTGTTCACTTGTTCAATTTTTCCATGATGCCATTTCAGGGGCTGCATTCAGTAAGTTTCAATCTTCTGCCCAAGCAAGCTGAGTGATTCACAGCACTTTTGGTGTTGGGTATCACATCAGTTTTTAAGCCACACAAAAGGATAAATAAGTACTTATTGGAATTATTTAATATGAAAAAAATTATTACATCCATAGCAAAATCCTAGAAATATTGTTGAATATGTTGTAAATAGTGGCAAATTTTTAAAACTGCAGCTAAACTTCAACCTGTTATTCAAATAAGACTTCATTAAAATGCTACCAAATGGTCTCATGGAAAATGTATTTGCTTGGGTTGAATTTAATAAACATGTATTAAGCTCCCACTATGAGGAAAGCACTTTACCTTTCAATGTAACTGTTTTATACTTTCGGATTCACTCTTTAAATATCCAGGTATAAGCACCTCTTCATTCAATGTAACATTTTAAGTTCTTTTTAAGATATTGTATTTTATTCTTTTTTTGAAGATTTCCCCCAGTTTTATTATATTCTATCAAAAGAATACAAAGCCATCATAGCAAATTAGGAAAATAAATGATCTGTATTCCCAAAGATCTAGAACCATTGTTACATTTTCCTCTTCTCTATTTAAACCTTATATTTTTTCTATCTTTAATTTGAGATATTAATATATTTATTGTATCTGTTATTTACCAATCAGCTTTCCCCAGATTAGTAAATAATCTCCACACCATGAGCATTTCCCATTTCTTAGATTTTTTATTTTCAGAAATATGATTTTCAGTAGCTGGCTAGTGTTCTGTGAAATGAATGAAGTTATTTAGGTAATCCTGTACTGTTGGACATTGTATTAATTAGGGTAGAGACTAAGCAGCTGGAACAAAGAGAACTTTAATCATTCAAATATAATAGAAGTTTATGTCTCTCTCTTGATTGAGCACGGAGATAAGCAGGTGGCCTGGATGTGATGAGTGGCTTTGCTCTGTGAGGTCCCCTAAAATCCAGATTTCTTCTGTATTATTTCTCTTCCATCTTCAAGGGTTTTGCCCCTTTTTTTTGTGATTGGAATTATTTCATGAGCACCATGTCCTTGCCCTTTATGTGAAGGGCAACTTACTTCCTTATAAAAATGTCATCTGATAAAACCTGGGGAGGAGAATGGTGGTGTTATTACAAAATGAAGAAGGGGAGAATAGAATGTGGGGAGCAATTAATTATATCTGCTGTAGGCATCTAGACTTTTCTATTGTAAATATTATAGAGAACTATTTTGTGTATCAATGTTAATGTGTACATTTGATAAGTGATTTGAAATATATATGGAATAATAGGTAAAAGTATAGTGTGCTGTTGTAGTTTTTGGTCTATGCAATCTGATCGCCTTTGGGAAGATTCCGTCTTCACTATTACCTTTTATTTTAGTTTTTGGCAATTCTTTAGTTTAAAATGGCATTTCAGAGGCACTTGGGTGGCTCAGTCAGTTAAGCATCTGCTTTCAGCTCAGGTCATGATCCCAGGATCCTGGGATCCATCCCCACAATGGACTCCCTGCTCAGTGGGGGAGTCATCCTCTCCCTCTCTCTCTGCCGGCTGCTCTACCTGCTTGTGCTCTCTCTCTCCGTCAAATAAATAAATAAAGTCTTAAAAAAATAAAATGTCATTTCAGAGGTGCCTGGGTGCCTTAGTGGGTTGAACTTCTGCCTTCGACTCAGGTCAGGATCCTAGTAGGTCCTGGGATCGAGTCCCAAATTGATCTCTCTGCTTGGCAGGGAGCCTGCTTCCTTCTCTCTCTCTCTCTGCCTGCCTTTCTGCCTATTTGTGATCTCTCTCGTTAAATAAATAAATAAAATCTTTTTTAAAAATGGCATTTCATTATGGTGTTCTTTTGTATTTATTTCATGACTAGTAAACTTGTTTTTTAGGATTATTGACCACATATATATTTTGTAACTTACCTATTGCTATCCTTGGCTAATTTAGCTTAGAATTTTTTTTTCCTGATTTGTCAAATTCTAACTAACTCTTGTCATAACATATGCCATATCTCCCTATTTTACCATTTTTCTTTTAATTGTATTTTTTTTTTTTTTCTTACAGACTTTTTCATCTTTATGTATTTGGATCAGCCCAAATTTTCCATGATATCTTGTTTCTTCTTTTCTTGTTTGTTTTGTTTGTTTTCTTTTGCTTATTTGTTTTGCTTAATAAAGCTTAAACAAAGCTGAATGAGGTATAACAATTGCCATTTAAAAAAAATCATTATTTTGATTTTTTTTCTTTATAGTCAAGTTTCTATGTGGTTAAAAATTAACAAATATTTTTCTTGAACTTTTTTCTTCACTGAATTACTCAATAATGTTTTTTACTGGTTGTTGAGTATGTGCCAGACACTCTGTTAAATAAGGTGCCACAGACCTAAGATAGAGCTTGTGCATTAAGCATAGTGCCAATGAATTCTGTTTTTCCCTACGAGTTTGAAATGCCATTTTTCTGCGTTTAAATCCTTATATATTTTGGATCTCTTTTGGCTTTCTTTTCCATTAGATTCTATTACTTTTTACTATGGTATCAATCCTAGTTACAGTTGGGGGAGATATGTCCTAATTGATATAAAATGTCAAGCAAAAGTCAAGACTCAATGAAACAAATCTCACCTAAATTCCTTGTATAGTGATGATAATGTTAATCTGAGGGAGCCACTAAGAAATGAAATGAAACAAAATAAGAAAATGTGTATTATGTTTTTGTGTTAAATATACTTTAATTCTCAATTACTGGGATAGCCATTTTTTTTAATTGAAAAAATTGGGTATAATAATGAAGTCATCAAACTGTCATCAAAATATGTTAGGACCCCAGATAACTGGATATAATAAAAGTGTAATAATAGTTTATGAGTAGAAATTCCAGTAATTGGACAATTGCCGTTACCTACATGTTTTTTTCTGCTTTCATCTTTAATCATTTTTGTACTGTGTAAAATTGCACATGACTAAGCTCTGATGCTTTATGCATATGTATGATTAAATATTTGCCCTCATTAATTGGTAACTATCTATGCTTAATTCCAGTGCCTTATGTGGCTCTTAGAATTTTTTAATGTTCTTAGACTTACATATATATGCATATTACATAGTCTTCCTACTTACAAATACATACTTGCCCTTTAAGAATTAGTTTGATACATAATTTTATCATCATAATTGTATCTGTTGCCAAGGTATTTGAGTGTTCCTCTGTTCTTTGTCCAAGTATTTCAATTTGTTGTCAAATTTCATGTACTATCATCAGTGACTGTATTCTCTTATTATACTACATTGCAATCATCTTATTTTCAATCAAAGACTATTTACAAAATTTAAAGTCTCATAAAAATAAACTACCATCAATTATAATTTGAGCTACATATTCTTGGCTAGATAGATACTGTGTGACTTTCTGCAGCCGCATTTGAATCTGAATCTTAGTGATAGATTTTCTGATGATTAATTCTTTGACTTTCAAAATACTAATGACTTGAAGGCAAGCATTTTTTCATGATCTAATGTATGTTGATCATGATCTGAGCTATAAACTTATACAGGGACCTCATTTTTCCATGTGGTATATGAGTAATGCAATTGAATTATATTTATCTTTCACTTTGTGAAAGATAATGCATCATTTCTTTGGTATCTTTGGGTGATATACTAGGAAATGTTTTCTATTCCTTTATTAAATTTAAAACTTAAAAAAAATTTTTTTTACTATGGTTTGCCATTAGCAATTACAGGTGCCTGTGCCAAAACCAAGGATTCCAGATCACCAAACTAATACAATTCTCTTTATACAATTTTACACAAAGTTCCAAAATGATATCGGTCCATCACAGTAATCCTGTGAAGAAGTGTGAATGTGTAACAAAATTTTGTACTTGCTCAACATTGAGAGATTCAGAGATGTTAAGTGATAGCCAAATTTACAGAGTTGGAAGATGCCTGATACATTCTTGAATTCCAGTCTCTGACCATTACATTTAGGATTCTTTTCAGTATATACCAAAACAAAAACAAAAATGAAAAAATCAAGAAAATGTTCCTAGTAGGATATTGACTGATTTAACTTTACCGAGTATTATTTATCAAAAATATTGACTTGAATTCAGAATATTGCACAAGTATATAGTTAAAGCATCGCTAGGTAAATGAAATTGATTACAATAAGTACTAAAAGTTTGTTCATTTTGTATTGAACATTGGCTTATCTTTTTTTTTTTGTATTGAACATTGTATTGAACATTGGCTTGCCTTTAGGTTCTGTTTTACCTTCTTTTGAATTTACAATTCTAATCTACTATAAGGAAAATAATTTTGTTCATATTTGTTGTTTATATTAAGCTTTTTAAATTTAAAATGATTACTTTTATCAGTTTAAGATGTGTTGATTATAGGAAATTTTGAACACATGAAAGAAAACGAATTGTAGGTAATTTTAGCATCTAGAGATGACAAATACTGGAGATACCTTTTATCAACCTGTATGTATACATATATATAAATGTGTACACACGTATATATACATGAACACAGGTACACTTACATACTTAAATAGAAATACATACAAACATTTTCTTTTTTAAACAAAATTGAGTGTACTCTTGTTAAAAAACAAAATTCAGAAATTTAAAGATCTAATCTTCTTTATTAGATGACTCATGAATTGGGAGGCATCCTGTTTAGTAAGCAAAGGGGAGCTCCAGGGAATTGTACAAAATGGAGGGTTTTTGTAGGAGGGAGGGCGGGGCAAGAAAGTTATAAGCAAAAGAAAAGCAAGGATTATTCCAGACAAGGTAATTTTCCCTTGGAGAGTTAGAGCAAGGGGGCTAATGCAGATTACCTGATCTTCCTCTGGGGAATGAAGAGGGCCCCAAGGCAGACTCATTGGAACCCATCAGAAAATTTCTGACTGACTTATTAAAACTGCATTTCTGGGAGAGGTTGAAATTTTAGTCAGTTTAGGAATTTAGTCTCAGTTTACTGACTTGGGTCCCTAATCAAACTGTTACCATTTTGGGCCTGTGGTTTTCTTTTTAACATTCTATACTTAGAGTATATTGAGCATTGTTAGAATTTCCCACAATCTTTGATAGCATGATCTTTAAATTTGCATTATATCAATATTTAAACAAACGATGTTCATTCCTCCCTTTATCTCTATTTTCATTCAACAAACTATATTTTTATTACTACTAATAAATGATATCATACTAATAAAATCTAGTAATTTTATTGATTACTTTTATGACAGGAAAGAACAAGTAACAGCTTTTAACAAAAGACAACTTTAGTTAATAATGTTATACACTTTGTCTTGTTAAACAGGATATGGTAGTGATACCAATAATAGGGTTTTTTATTATTATTGTTTTTTTAAAAGATTTTATTTATTTATTTGACAGACAGAGGACACAAGTAGGCAGGGAGGCAGGCAGAGAGAGAGGAGGAAGCAGGCTCCCTGCTGAGCAGAGAGCCCGATGGGGGGGCTCGATCCCAGGATGCTGAGATCATGACCTGAGCCGAAGGCAGAGGCTTTAACCCACTGAGCCACCCAGGCGCCCCAATAGGGCTTTTAAAAAAAAAAAAAAAGATTTTATTTATTTGAGAGAGAGAGCATGAGCTGTGGGGAGGGGTGAGGGAGAGGGAGATGCAGACTTCCTGCTGAGCTGGGGCTCAGTCCCAGGATTATGACCTGAGCTGAATGCAGGTGCTTAACGGACTGAGCCACTCAGGTGCCCCAATAATAGAACTTTTAAAATGACATAAATCCGTATGCAATATGGTGGCAGAGGACCTCAGAAGACGTGGATTGCTGAGGGATGAGCACTTGCTAATGAATAAGACTTGAGGGTCCCCTGTAGAGCTTGAGCCCTGGGCATACAGTGGAACATCTGTGATGTTCTGAGGACTGACTTGATTCTGTGGCTGTTCCAGGAATAAGCAGTTCTGGAAAGCCAGAATCCATGGCCCAAAAGGGTCAGTAGTGCTGCATCCATCACCAGCTCATCCTCACGATGGAGGTAGGTCTATGAGAATTTTTGGCTCAGTGACTGGAAGTCTGAGATTAGGAGGGGCCACTTTTCTCTTCTATTCTGGCCATACACAGCACCTAAGAATTTGTTCTTTTTCAAGAACTTGGCCTTGAATGTTTAATTTAATGGCCTTTCATATTTAGGTTAAAGAAGATTATGAGAACATTTTCTTTAGCTCTTGAATCCTCTAAGTACCTGCAAGTCTGACCATCCAGAAAAACTTGAAAACTATTTCTAAATTAAAAAAAAAAGTTTAAGAATGAAAAGAAAAATATATCTGTGCCTCTCTTGTAAAGTGGTACCTTGAGAAAAACTATTTTTTTATATTACCTTCCTGGAGGAGAACATAGAAGAGGACAAACGCCCACTTTTGTTTAGAATTATCTGTGATTTTCAGTCTGGATTATAACTAATCATATACTTATACAAATTATTCAGTATTTGCCATTTTTTAAAAATTTTTCTTGGGGCGCCCGGGTGGCTCAGTGGGTTAAAGCCTCTGCCTTCGGCTCAGGTCATGATCCCGGGGTCCTGGGATGGAGCCCCGCATCCGGCTCTCAGCCCCACATCAGGCTCTCTGCTCCGTGGAGAGCCTGCTTTCTCCTCTCTCTCTGCCTGCCTCTCTGCCTACTTGTAATCTCTGTCTGTCAAATAAATAAATAAAATCTTTAAAAAAAAAAATTTTTCTTCACCTTGGTTGGGAGTCTCTTTCATTAATTTCTCAAGCAGGATTTTATTTTTCTATTTCTTTATTTAGTCTAATTTTTACTTAGTTACTTAAAAGGTCTGGCTTGTATGGGGCACCTGGATGGCTCAGTTGGTTAAGCAGCAGAGTCTTGGTTTTGGCTCAGGTCATGATCTTTGTGCGCTTTCTCTCTCATAAATAAATATTTTAGAAATATAAACAAAATGTCTGGCTTATAAGTAGCATCCTTACCTGATTTCCAGAGCTAGCGTGACATTTTCCCTGTTTTCAACCTCAGCTATTCCTTTCAATAAGAATTAGGGGCAGAGGAGACTTGTGTTGAATTAGATCTCAAAAACATGTCTGTGCAACAGTTTCTGAGGTGAAGATCTTAATTTATTTAAATATTTCTATTTTTGACATTTAGCCTGTTTCTCAATTTTGCCTTATCAATAATGCTGTAACAAATTTTATATATATAATTTTATCCACAGATCTCAAAAATTTCCTTTTTTATCAATTTCTTCTTAACTCTAAAAAACTCATTAATACACTATTTTAAGACTGCTTTTAAAGTGATACAGGACACAGAAAACAGAAATAACCAGTCTATTAAAAGGGTACTTCCTTCCCTGCCCTCTCCTGCCTCTGCATAATTCAAACCGGTGACTGTGGGGAATACTCACTAAAAGGTGTAAATTTTAGGGAGATGTTTGTATTCTGTATGTATGTAGTCTCTATCCTTTTAAACATTTACA
Organism: Martes martes; assembly: GCF_963455335.1. Classification (NCBI taxonomy): domain Eukaryota; kingdom Metazoa; phylum Chordata; class Mammalia; order Carnivora; family Mustelidae; genus Martes; species Martes martes. The sequence goes on from NC_137888.1 coordinate 142,709,687, forward strand.
ACAATTAAATCTTTAGCCTATAAAGGAGACTTAGTGTGAGTTAAATTTACCTGGTATTTATCAAATATTTATTATGTACATTAACAATGAACCAGATGGTGGGAGGGCAGGAAATAAAATATAAGAGGAGATTCTTGCTTTCATGTACTTACTGGCTTCACTGGGAAGCAAAGGCATGTCATTTTTGAATTTAAGAATAAGTGTTGAATGTTGTAAGTAGATAAAAAAAATCTACTGAGTATTAAAGTAAGGAGAACTAGGGGCACCTGGGTGGCTCAGTCAGTTGAGCATCTGACTCTTGATTTCAGCTCAGGTCATGATCTCAGGGTCCTGGGATGGAGCTCCACATTGGGCTCCATGTTCAGCAAGGAGTCTTCTTAAGGATTCTCTCTCTTTCCTTCTTGCCGTTTTCCCAGCTTCCTCTCCCTATCTCTCTCTTAAATAAATAAAATCTCTTTAAAAAGAGGTGTAGGGAGAGGTAATGGTGGCCAGTTCAAATGACACTGATTAGTTATTGGATAATGGGTTGTAGTCATTGATACACCAAGAAAATTGATTCCAGAATGGCTTTGTAAAGTCTATTTAATTAATATATTTACTTGTAATTACTGAAGTAATAACTACACCTATTTTCACAAATTCAGATAATACAGAAGTAGTTAGAATAAAATTGATAGGTGTCTGTTTACTCACTACTCCTCCTTCGGAGCAACCACTTTGTATATATTTCAAAACCATGTATACACATATGGTTCTTACGGTTCTATTCTTTGTTCTTGAGTTTTGCAGTTCTGGAAATTGGACCATACAGTATGTATTGTTTTGCAACTTCTTCATTTATTTTTATTTTTTACTTAACGATAAATTGAGAGAGACTTTCATGCCAGTATCTGTAAGTCTAGTAAAAATTTTATCTGTAATTTACAATCTCATGAGCTAAATAAATGAGTGTTGCTGGGGAGGTTTGTTACCCAGTAGTATATGACCAGACTATCCAGTGAGAACTGGAATTGTGCATGCTCTTAGCCTCAGTTTGTCATCTTCAGACTTGATGTCTTATATACACACACACAGCACACACACACCACCATCCCACATCATATTTATGTTTTCTCCTTGTTTAATAGTTTTTTTTTTAAGAATTTATTTATTTACTTGACAGAGAGACAGCGAGAGAGGGAACACAAGCAGGGGGAGTGGGAGAAGGAGAAGCAGGCTTCCTGCTGAGCAGGCAGCCTGATTCGGGGCTCCATTCCAGGACCCCGGGATCATGACCTGAGCCGAAGGCATTGTTTAATGACTGAGCCACCCAGGCGCCCCTAATAGTTTTTTGAATAACCAGATAGTAAGTAGGTCAGCAAAGGTTAGGATTGGAAGAAGCATAAGTCATTCCTGTTCCACATGATTCATTTTCCCGAATGGACTAAAGAAGTGTCAGATGAAAAGTGAGATTGGGAACCCCAGAACTGTGATCTGGATCTTCTTCTATGCCACAAACTTTGTTTATATGATTCAAACATATGATTATATGTTTGTTCCAGAGACAGGCAGGGAGAGGAGCAGTGAGATACACAATACTGTGTTGGTCACAGAGTATGAGGAGACTATGTATCTATTTGTAGCAATCTGGATCTCCTTTCTTTTGTTGACCTTATAAAAGGGAGTCATGGACCCCATCCCCCCCAACTTCATCCTTTTCCTCACAAGTTCTCTCACTTAAATTGCAAAATTACTTGGTTCACTGTAGTTCTTTCCCACCCAGCCCCATCCCTAATGGAATAGAGGAGCCTGGCTGACAGTAGAGTTTTACCGTGTCTGCAGCATCAGCTTCTAACTCTTGGGGTATATTTGCAACCAGATTTCAGTCATGTTTATGAACTGGAACCTAGTTCCCCTGAAAAGAGACCCATAAAAGAGCTGGACATGCCTGATTACTTAGCAGGTACTCAAGGGAGTACTAAGTGTGGAGGGTGGGGCACTGATTCTGAAAAGAAGGAGGTTTTCTTAACAAATTCCTAGTACCACAGAGCTTCCTCTTAAAGCCAGAGATATGCTCCATGGAGAGGCAATAAAGTCATCCCTCAAGGACAGAAATTGCCATGCTCCCTCCCTTAGGGTGTGATAATCAAAAGTGGTGACCCTGCCTTCCTGGGAGCAGCACCATCCAGCCCATTCACATAACAGGCAGGGAGCACTTACTTGATGAGTTCATGAGCAAATAAGCCTTGAGCCGTGACTTGAAGAATTTGGCTAAATGAATTTTTTAAATTAATGAATATTCAGCTGATTTCTTCAAGGTTTTCAAGAAGAGTGAAATAAAAACAACCAGTCTGAAGACTTACACCACTGTGGAGACTTCCAGACAATGGGTGGAGGGCTGGAGAAATTAGTGACAGCCAGCGATCTGGGAAAGAAATGGGGGGTTCTGTAGTCCTTATAATTACATTGAGGATGTGGCTCCATCTGCTGCAGTGGGAAATCTCCTACCACTGAATTTCTTTTCCTTCTTCTCTCAAGAACTCTCACCTTCATCATAATACCAGGTTATATTATTCTCAGGAGAAATTTTACTTTGCTCTTTGTAGCTTGTGGCATACCTAAGCACCAGGGGTTAAATACATGCCCCACTTGGTATATGAAACTAACCGTGGTACAGACAGCATTGAGATGGGAGGGCTGCTCCTCCACCAAGACCTACCTGGTTGCTGCTGCTTTGTGCAGTCGTTCAGCAGACCCCCATCATCATTGGGGTTGATCCCGATACCCCTCCTTTTCATTACTACACAGGCCCTTTATAAACTAAGAATAGGAATGGCTGCCAAGCATGGTTGAGAAGTTTGCCAGTCGAGAACAAACCACAACTCTCTGTGAGCACCCAATGGTGAAAGTGGGTAGTAATTACTCTCAACTAATCATCACGAGAATCAGGGACTATCCCAAGCATTAGAAATTACTGACAGGAAGTTTAAGTATTCAGAAATTGACTAGCAGGAAGTTGACCCTTTCCTACATCTACATAGGGGACAACTAGGAAATAGGAAAGGCGGTAGGCAGAAAAGAAGAAGAAAAGATTTCAGAGAAGGGTAATCTATTTTATCCACCACTGTGGGAAAATTCATAAAATCAGCGATTTCTCATTTGGAGTAGAAACCTTGCCAATTGTTCCTGAAACTCTGCATTCATGATTTTAAATATGTCTGAGATTCAATGATGACATTTTGTTTTTAAGGGAAGAAGGAGACACACTCTTTAACACCTTAATTCTGAAGAAAACAAGATAAACATTTCTTGAAACAAATTTGGATTCTTATACTTGAAGAATTGAGTGGAATGAATCTCTTTATTAGCCCCGACTGTATACCTCATCTCTTCATGAAATTTACTTGAATTTTTAGATGTTGACTTAGTTCCTATCTCTAGTTTCCGAGCTGGTCCTCTCTGGGGGATGGAGCTCTGCTCTTTGCCCTTCTGCTCTGGGAAACGTGAGGGAGAGGAGCATTAAGCTCCTTTTCCAGCTGTCCTGCTCTGTGAATAAGGGCACCAAGGCAGAATCCCCAAATCCTATGGGTTTCAATGTCCCCATTCTGATCATAGGATTGTGTAGCACAAAGGTACTTTTTTTAGTTGGCCTCCACAGAAGTGGCTGCCTTTCCTGTCCCTATCCTGAGTTCCTCTGTAAAGGCTGTGTGGTTTGTAGAGTCGCCTTATAACTTTTATTATTTTTTTAATTATTTTTTGTTAGTCACCCTACCGCACATCTCTTTAGAACTTTAATCTGGCTTTGTTCTTAGGAGAGCCTCTCTCTGGTCAATGTTTTTCACATCTAGGGACCCCCAAATCTCAGCAATCTGTCTGGACTTCTGAAGTTTAATCATTTCCTCTGTTTGTGGAGGTTGAGCCTGGTTCACCTTCTGGGACCCCTTGTTGTATTACCTTAGATCACAGGTTGCAAACTCACATGAATTCTGAATGGAAGGGGCTGAGTAAGGATTGATTGGACTGGACAATACACACCTCATTTAAAGAAGGTAGCCCCAAGTCATATCCACTGATCATGGCAATTTCGAGACAAGAAGGAATCTGAATTCTGGTGTGAAATCTTCTGATTAGAAAATGTTAGCACTGATTCATTTTTTTTTTCAAGCAATGACATATGAACCAAATAAACTCCATCAGCCTCCTGACCTGTGATACAGCCATATATGCATGACTTCTATCTTACACCATGTTCCTGAATTAGGTAGTAACTACTGTGTCTGTGCTTTTGTCTAGGTGCCCAAGCCTGTGCTGTCTAGGCTTATGCATCTTACTGTTTTCTAGTCAAGCAGATGCTTCATTGCTCATTCTATCCTGCTGCTCATGCATTTCCCATCTTACTGCATGTTGGAGCATTTTTTTGGAAATATGATTTTCTAATCTGAGAAACTATAAAGCAACCCTAGTGTGCTAAGGACTATGAAGTTTGTCAAGAATATAAACATCAAATATTAATAAGATAATAAGATATAGACTTTGTTCTCCAGCAGTATGGAGGACTTAACCCAAGGTGAACCTCCAGTGAGTAATATTCTTGTAAAATCCCCTCCCCTTGAGTGCAGGCAGAATCTGTGACTGGTTTCTACCAATGGAGCATAGCAGAGGTAATGGGATGTCGGTTCCTTGAATAAGTTGTGTTAAATGGCAGAGGCGACAGGGTGTCATGCTCATGATTACATTTTGTTATGTAAGAGTCCCTCTTAGCAGACTGGAGCAAGGAAATCTCCTTCTGGTCTTGAAGAATCAAATATCTATTCTGTGAACTGCCTATTGGAAGATCATGTGACAGGAACTGTGGGTAGCCTCCAGAAGAGAGGGCATAGTCATACAGCTACAAAGAAATGAATTCTTCCAATGATCTGAGTGAACTTGAAAGTGGATTTTTCCTTAGTCAAGCCTCTAGAAGAGACAACACTTTGATTACAGCCTGTGAGATCCTGAACAGAGGAAATAGCTGAGCTCTGCCTGCATTCCTGTTTTATGAAAACCGTGAGGTAATACATATATTCTTTTAAGCCACTAATATAGCAGTTTACAGCTTACCATGTAAAAAACAATAACCCATTCAACACATAGAACAAGATGAAGAGACATTTACTTGCTTGAATTCCTTTAGGGAGAAGGCTGTATTTGTTTGGAAGAAAAGATTTGATTGGCTAGGTCCCAAGGCTGCATCCAAGGCTACTGTAAAACCCAAAACAAGATGGTGGTGTTTTCTTTATCAAAAGAAAGGTATAGCCTATGGACATTCTAAAGCTCATCAAGGTTTTGAGTCCTTCTCTCTCTCTCTCTCTTTTAATTTAATTTAATTTTTTCAGTGTTCCAAGACTCATTGTTTATGCACCACACACAGTGCTCCAAGCAACATGTGCTCTCCATAATACCCACCACAAGGCTCACCTTTTTTGGGCATATGCTACCTTTTGGTTAATACCTCCTCCCTGCTGTTCTCTGTATCCCACAGGGAAGCAAGCTCCTGGCATGTGCTTTCTACTAGCTATCACCAGTGGGGAGTATTGGGAGGAAATTAGAGAGAGATAAGAGATGTCAAGGTCTCACTCTCTCCTGGTCCCTCTCTAGCTCTGATGACACCTTACACAGCAGCTACATGTCCTCCACTGCTCCTGCTTCCAAGGGAATGGCCTACTGTGGTTATAGCTTCTAGAGCTATATATAATGTGCAGTATTATGGCCACTACCTTATAGAGTGGCATATAGCTATATAAATTTAAATTAATTAAACTTAAAAGCAAAAATTCATTACTTTAGGTGCACTAGCCACCAAGTCCTAAGTAGCCACTGTTGCTAAAGGCTATCATATTGGAAAATGCAGATATAGATAATTTCCACTGTCTCAGAAACTTCTGTTAGGCAGTGAGTAGAGTAGTAGAGAGTTATGTGGCTCACAGGCTCTGGTAATACCGCCTTCTCTTTTGGCTATTCTTGTCTAAGGGTGGGCGTGGCAGCTTGATGCTGCTAGTCTCTGGGTTTTCTCACTGTTCTCTAAGTTGACAACATTTCTATTACCTGTATAACCATTCCCCTGCATTGAGTCCCTCTGTTGTAAATAATCAAGTTATTTTTTTTTCCTATTCAGACTTTGATTGAAATACCAGAAGAGGAAAGGATAGGATAGTTCACATTTCTGCATTAGCTATATATTATTGTATAACAAATTGCCCTTAGACAATCAGCTTAAAAATAATGAACATTTATTATATCCCAGTGTCTATGAGTTAAGAATTTGGGTAGCTTTGTGGTTCTGGCATAATCTTTCATTAAATTTTAGTCAAAGTGGTGGCAGGAGCTGAAGTCTCATCTGAAGGCTTAAAACTGGGGGAGGATTTGCTTCCAGGCTCACTTAGATAGTAATGGCAGGTCTCAGTTCCTTGCTGGCTGTTGGCTGGAACTCCTTGTCATCTGGGCTTCTCCATAGACTGGGTGTGGCATGGAATGGCACTGGTTTCTTCAGGAGCATATGATCAAACTGAGTATCCAAGATGGAAGATGTCATCTTTTATAACTTAAATTTGGAAATGGCATACATTTCTACAGTATTTCATTGACTTCACAGACCACCCCTAGTTCAACGTAGGAGGAAGTACACAGGATGGGAATGCCAGGAGACTGAGATCATTAGAAGCCATCTTGGAAGCTGCCTACCACAAGTGCGGCAGAGAAGTTGAGTAGATTTGATGTATAAGAGATTGTTCCTCCTCTCTGTGACTTAATTCGGAAAGGGCAGAAGCCCACACAACAAAGGGTAAAATAATGTCTTGGCTTAGAGGACTTTGATGGGAAAAGTTCAACACCTCAGTGATGCTATGTTGATTTTGAATTGTGTGTGCCATTCAGGTGTCAGAGGCCATTGCTCACTGTTTCAACCTTAAATCAAGGAAATGATGGAAAATTATAAAGGTAATATAGTACTTGCTCTGGAACATGATTTGACAGCATTTGGTTTACTTAAAACCAAGGTTTGGGACAATGTCATAACATTCAGATGCAATATTTTCTCCAAAAGGACAAAAAAAAAAAATGCCTGGTTGAAGCAAAACTTATCAGCTTTCTGGTTGGCTGGTTCTGTTTTCACAGGACCCAGGAACCTTGCATGATGGTTTAGCAGAAGTTCTGTAAGCCTCGGGCAGCTCTTGGCTGCACAGTGGTTTTCTACAAGGAAAGATGCAGGGAGCAAGATTCTTTATGGGCAGCTGGCAGATGATGGAGTCAGGGCCATTCGGTGGGGTCAGGATGAAAGGAGTGAGTAACTTCGTCGTGTGTGTGTGTGTGTGTGTGTGTGTGTGTGTGTGTGTGTGTAAGAGCTGAGGCTGCCTATTGAAGTCAGCTTTTTTCCCCATGTAAGTGGACTCAAGGAGCAGGTGGCACTGAGACCCACGTGTTCAGTGGCAGCAACGCAGTCCTTGTCACTTCCTGCAGAAAGAGATCCCATCTTATCCCCAGTCACTTATATTTACGTTTAGCCAAACTCAATCTGTCTGGGAAATGGGCCAGTTAGAAGAAGTTGCCATTTCAGAGAGATATGTACCTATCTACTATTCGGGATAGAGGGAGGCAATTTCTTTTCTTTCTTTTCTTTTTTTTTTTTTAAGATTTTATTTATTTATTTGACAGACAGAGATCACAAGTAGGCAGAGAGAGGAGGAGAAGCAGGCTCCCCACTGAGCAGAGAGCCCGATGTGGGGCTCGATCCCGGGACCCTGAGATCATGACCCGAGCCGAAGGCAGAGGCTTTAACCCACTGAGCTACCCAGGCACCCCAAGGGAGGCAATTTCTAAGGAGCATTTGTTTTCTTGAAAAGAGAAAGAGACAAAGAGTAAGAATGAGAAAGGGAGTGAGGCTGAAGTAAGCCCAGGATGTAAAGTAAAATTTTTTTCCTAATGAACTTTAGTGAATAGTTTCTTTCTTTCTTTCTTTTTTTAAAAAAATTTAAATTGAAAGGCATTTTCATGTTTGCAAGTTCTAAGCTGTAGAAAATAAACCCTGGAAGTAGATTGCCTGGGGTAAGATTTAATTAAACACTATACAGTAAATTAGCATAATTTGATGAGGATCGGCTTTAGTTCCTAGAAACTGCAACAGGCAGAAATTTTAATTTTGTAATATCTTTTAAAATTCCGCTCTCTCATCTCCAAAGTCTAGTTTTGGAAAATAAAAACTAAACAAGGTATTACCAAGCAGAAGGCAATTTATTAGGGAGATGATGTACTGACAGTGGGATATGAGGAGGGTTTTAATGCAGATACTGAAGGTCTTTAAGAACGGTCCTCCATAGAAGAAGATATATGGAAAAGGGAGTTGAATTCCTTAGCTTGAAGCAGAGAGGTTATCCAATATTATCATACCTGTGACAATTAGAATTCCAAGCTAAGGTCTTCTTCCGTCCCTCCTCCCTCCCTCAGTCCCTCTCTCCCTTCCTCACTTCTTTTTCTCTCAATCTCTTTCAAAATAGAAAGACTACTATAAGAGGTAGAAGTTTAAGGAAGAAAAAAGGCAGGAAGGCAGGAAGGAAGAAAGTAAAGAGAGAGGAAAGAAGGAAAGACAGTAGGAAGGAACAGAGAAAGAAAAGGAAAAGGAGGGAACCAGACACATTAAAAACAAAACAAAACAAAACAAAACAAAAAAACAACACTTCTGTGAGTACAGCTGTTTTGATACTATTTTGCTGCTGCCTATATGTTAGTGCACATGTCATCAATCTTACACGATATACACCATTTTTTTGGTGCCTAAGGAACCATCTGTATGTGAGTCTCAACAAGCAAAATATGCTCACTATGGGGAAAAAAAAGGTGGGGGGGAGGCTCTCGGACAACTGTGCTCCAGAAAACCCTCTCCCATGGGAGTTTGTAATTGTGAAATCATTCTAAAGACGGAGCAAGGTGATAGGATTCGTGGACAGCGAATTCTGGAGAAGTATACATGGGTCTTTCCGGAAGGTGGGTTCTCAGCACCAGGAAGGATGCATGAAACATAGAGGGGCCTCATTAGGTCTGTGTTGAATGAAATTATGGACGGCATCTTGCCGCATGTTTGAGTGGTTTATGTGAATAAAGTTTAAGGAGTCCTTAGGTGTCTTTACTTACCTATAGCAAGTTTTAAAAGTAGAGACTTGTCTTTCCAACTCTGAAGATTAGAGTCCTGAAAACCTCATAGTGAGAAAACTATAGTTGAGAAACTTTACATTAAAAGGAAGTCAGAATTTTCTTTAAAATCTATTGTATTTATTATAAATGAATTATAATAGCCATTATCCTCTTCTTTCCCACTCTTCAGCTCGCTTTTGCTGAGGAAATGTCATGCTTTTCCTGGCTTATGGTTTCAATGTCACGGTTTAGGTAGGTGTGCCATGAGTGGGGAGCACCGACCGTTCAGAGTGGACACTGATCTGAGCTGGTCCAGGTATTTGTCGCTGGCTTGTGGCAATGCCTGTGGTTCCTGGAGTCCCTGAGGAAGGCTTGGGGAGCAGAGGTTGCTGAGGGCATCCCCTGGTTCACAATCAGGATAGGCCTATTTGCAGGTATTTTAATAATGAGTCTGATGGAACTACAGTGTTCTGGGTGACTACTGGTTATGCGTATAGGGTTGCTTTATTTTGTTGTCAGTAGTGAGCACCCATCAAGATGTTTTCCCCCTTCTGTGTCTAGGATTTCTCCTAGATAGTCAGTGCCTTTGAGACGTTGTTAGAATTTCATAGCACAAAACTTATTGCCTCTACCCTTCTATGTCCTAACTCTAGCATCTTCCTTGGCCTCTAAAATGCAGAATAATGTGAATGCTCAGATTTGTCTGATATTAATTTATGCCAAGTAGAGACATCAGCAACTATTGCACATACCCTTTTTTCCCTTTTCCACAAAGATTTAGCTTTAAGACATAGATTTCACTTTACCTCATGCTGCTTTGTGCAAGAGTCAGCAAGCATCTTAAGGGGTGGCCCAAGCAAAGGTTCCAAAAAGCTAGGGGGAGTTCAGCTGCTATGGACTTCAGACTTTTACAATTTAAAATAAAATAAAGTAAAATAAGAAATGAAACAAAACTAGTTTCATCATGGCATATGTTATAGCCAGTATTTAAGGTATAAAGTTTTTGGTTTGAATTACATATACAGTGAGGAGCTTACAATGATCTTTTCACCAAGTATTGGTCCTTAAAAGTCTTAATCTGGCCCTGATTTAAACTCATCTTCTTCTCTTCTCTCCTTCCAAATTTTACTGCCAAAATTTCTACCCTGATCCTGCCTTCTGAGTTACCTCCTCCTTCCTCTATAAACCTGGGTTTCTATTTTTTCTAATTATCCCCAACTGGAGTAATTGGCAAATCACTTATACTGGAACCCAAATTCTTGTGGGCTTGTTGAGAAAGGTTATGCAGAAGTAAAACCACATATACTTGAGTTTTGCATAAGGGGAACTCAAGGCCAGGGAAAGGTTGTGGTTTTGTAGGAAGATCACTCTCACCCTCAAAAAAGCCAAGGGCATCTTTTCTTTAAAGGAGTCCCCACTTTGTTTATGTGGGAAGTTGTCCAGGGCACAGCGAATCTCTGGCAGGCCTTTGCTGGCCTTTTGCTTTCTAATTGGCTGTTGTAAGCAAAACCAGCCCTCTAGATTCTCCCCGTTGAAGTGCCCTGTGCAGCTGCACTCATAGGGAAGAAGAGAGGGAAAGGGGAGAGAGGGGGGGATATTCTAAGTCTTTCCTGGTGAACTCTTTTAAATGTGAAGTTTGCGTTCTTATAACAGGGGTCATGAACTCAAATAAAGAACAGGGTGCCCAGCACTTCCGGAATATCCGCCTGATTTCCCTTAAGTTAGTTTATGAAACAGACATACTCTGAAGTCCGTCCATGGATTGTGACTTCCTGCAGGCCAAACTGTGCTGAAGGGGAGGTGGGGGGCCCCTTCCTGTCCATGGTGTCCCCAGCACCCTATAAATCAGCAGATGGTCTGCAATGTATTTTTGGTCATAATTGTTCACACTTTCTTTGGATCCCATGGCTAAATCTAGACTAGCTACTTACAGATACATTTTGGGGTCCTTAGATGAGAGACTTTACAACAAATAGATTCATTTTAAGACTTGTGTGGTTGCAAAATATATTAGGGCTTGAGCTGGAGTGGAATCGAGGTTAAGAGCCGAGACTCTATAGCCAGACTGCCTGGGATTCCTGTTTTACCTCTTACGAGGTGTGTGACCATAGGCAAGTATTTTTTTTTTTTTTTAAACTCTCTGATCCTCTATTTTCTCTTCTGAAAATGGGGATGATGATAATAACACCTACCTCATGGGTTTTTATGAGGTTTAAGAGAGGTGATTATTATAAAACCCTTAGAACAGTGCCCAGCAATAATAAGCACTTAACAAATGTAAGCTGCTGTTGTGCAGCAAACCACAATTTGTGGTTGTTGATGGTATCACCATTATTATTATTTGAGGTTTTTATTGGTGATAACTTAGGTCTGGTTCTCTAGAAGCAGAGCCTGAGAGAGGGATTCTGGTGGAGGTGTTTATTGAGGGACCATCTCAGGTGAAATCTGCAAAGAAATGAGAAAATTCGGATAGGGCAAGGACGGATAGGGCAAGGATCTAGGCTAAGATATGGTTTTAGCTGAGGTCTGACCTCAGTCCGATCCCATGGGGAGCTCTGGAGGATAAGCCACACCAAAAGCTGTCCTACTCTTGAGACTGGGTGACCAACTTTTATCTTCCTGAAACAGTTTGTCATTGGCTTCAGACCGTCCCCCAGTGGAGAGATCCTAATGTCTAGGAATTTCCTGGGGAAGTGACTCTGGGATCTGGGTGACTTAGCCAGAAATTGTAATTACTTTGGAACCAGCCCACGATTCTATGGTTGCATTTCACTTAGAGAAACATTCCTATTGAGATGGCTATGTGGGTCCAAGACTAGAGCATCACAGTCAGCCAGGAAAAGCAGAAGGGAGAGTTCTTTATACGCTCACTCAGGGCTTCTTGGATGGAAATCTGGAGCACTTAGTTTGGATTTTCATTAGTATGTAGAGTTTGCAACTTCTTAAGGTGAGCAGACAACCTCACTGAACTGGGATTGGTGAATAGCTTCAACTGGTGACCCTGGAGTGATTCATTTGCCTGTATCCCCTTTCTTCTTGCTGCTGATGCTCAGAAATCATGCACAGTGGGTTGCTGTAAAGTGTTATATGCATCATAGTTCTCAGTGTTTGAGACCTGCTATTTTGGGGCCTAAGGCTGTTTTCTTTTGCTTTGTTTGCTCTCTTTAGGAATAAGAAAAATCGGATAGTGAGGAGATCAGAACCTGCCACGATTCTCAAAGTGATTGGAATATAAAGCATAATTTTCTAGTCTCCTCCCTACCTACTGCTGTGGCACCACCATCCTACCCCAACTCCTCATGCCATTCATTCAGAGAGACTCTTTCATTTTGCATCACGCTGGGTTAAGTTCTTTTATTATATTCATTCACTGTGCTGTTTGGAATTGGAGTAGAAAAAATGCTTCCCATGTCCTATGAATTTTTGACCAAGTTGAGAAAAGCCTCTAATTAGTGCCTGAATCTGCAATTAATGTGTGCTGCTTGAAAGACAACTTTAACCTTGGATTCTTGAATCTAGAATTAACAGAAGCTTTTGAGCATATGACTAACTCCTCCTTATCTGTGTGGCTTGCTAACTTTGCAGGCCTATCATCCGTCAGTATTTAAATCCCAGACACTGCAGTCTATGGTGTCATAACCCTGTTTCCCACCACCAACTGCTGACTATTCAGTGTGCCGAGTCATTTTAGCATAAGGTCAAGCAAAATGTAATAAAGAGATAGGAGAAAGAATGCCTCAGTATCTTCCTCAACAAATATAGAGGCAATTTTAAAGATCTTATGTTTTAGAATATCCATGCCATGACTTCTTCCCTTCATTAGTACATGTTTTTTAGAGTTGGTTGTAAATGCTGTACTGGCCTTTGGAGAGTTAATGATTCACCAAATATCATCAGAGAACCCAAGATTAAAAAAAGAAAATCCATTTGGAAGCTGTGTGTGTGTGGTTTTTAAAATAATTTTTAATATTAACATCTTATATATTAGTGTGGTACATTTTCACAGTTAATAAACCAATATATTCAGGCCATTACTAGAGTCAATACTTCATTTAGATATCAGTTTTTACCTAATGTCCTGTTTGTTTTTTCCCAGAATCCCGTTCAGAATACAACATTATAGTTTGTTGTTGCATATCCTTAGGCTTTAAACTGTGGTGGTTTCCCAGACTTCCCTTGTTTTTGATGGCCTTGAGTTTCGAGGAGTATCAGTAGAGATTTTGTAGAATGTTCTTCATTGGGGTTTTGTCTGATTTTTTTTTCCTGATTAGATTGAGATTACGGGTTCTTGGGAAGAAGACCACACGGTATTCTCAGCATATCAAAAGTATATGCTTTACTGATGATGTTACGCTTGTTTACCTGGCTGAAATAAGTTTCTTCATTATAAAATTACTCCTCCCTCCCTTTTCATACCGTACTTTTTGGAAGGAAATGGCCAAGTGCAGCCCACACTCGGGGCCAGGGGGAGAAAGTGGTTAAGTTCCACCACCTTGAAAGGGAGTATCTGCATAAATTATTTGGGCTTCTTCTGCATAGATTTGCTTACATTTCCTTATTTATTTAATCATTGATTTATATCCATTAGAACTTGTGGGTATTTATACGTTGGGCTATACCCCAATACTATGTTTTTTTATTTTGTTACTTCAATTGTTCCAGCCTTGGCCATTGAAAGAACTTTCAATGGGATCTCATGCCCCTGTGACATACTCCTGTTATTTTGTTTTAGGAGCACTTCCCTACTGCTAACACTACATGATACTCCAGATTCATCAAGTGTATCCTGTGCCCTAGCCCTAGACCCAGCCATTTCTCCAAGGAGTCCTCATTCCTTGTTTTGGAGAACAGTGTCAGAAACTAAGATCTGGGTGGTAGATGTGCTCGCTGCTATTGAATGTCACTGCTTTAAGGCCCACTCAGCAAACGGAACTTGGAAATATACATACATTTACTAACCTGTGTATACACACCCATTAAGATAATGATTTTTATATTTATCCATCTGTATTAAGCTAAACAGGAGTTCTTACCAATGTCTCCACCTCTAATCCAGCATTACAGGGTTTATTCTGGCCTCGTCCCCATTGCTTATCTGGAACCTTCCCCTCTAACAATGGTAAAAGTGCTCTTACTGTCCACCATCCATTTGTTTGTATGTTTACCTCCAGGGTACGTGTACAGTGGTTTCAGAATTGGTAAAACCCCTACTCCCATGAGGAGAAGCTTTATCAACCACAGTACTCTGCCTAGATGCAGTATCTTTAACCTGTACCCTCCAGTCAGTTTCAGAATTGCTGAGGTCTGCACCTTTTCCCCCTTCCTACTTCAGTGCAGTTGTCACACACTTGCCATATAGGTGGATTCTTTTTTCTTGGTCTCACTTATGTCTCAGAAACTCAGATTTTCCCTTTTACCTTCCTGTGAAGATCTCAGATAGCTCTGAGAGTTTCCCAATGTTATCAGCATAAAATTCAGTGCAGAAATGGTACAAGGAAATGAAAAAAACATAAAACAAGAAATGTTAAAGAAAAAATAGTTGACTAATAGTGGGAAAAAAATGTCAGATCCCTGGCTTGCCTGCCTCTAAGTAGCTGTGTCACTTCGCAAGTCACAGCAATCCCATTGGCTTTAGTTTTCTTATCTTTACAGTTGGGTCCAGTTTCTCTGGATTGTCATGTGAATTGAACTGGAAAAAGAACGTGGAAATAGAACTGTTATAATAGACTTTCAAGTAAAATTATTACATGAAAAAAGGTAAATTCAAAACTTCTGGCAAGGAGGAATCAGATCAAGGATGTGAAGTTATGACTGTCAGAGGGCCGGCTTAATTATGGTTCTCCAAAGTTTAAACCAAAGGATAGACCTGACTTTAGTGACCAGAGTATTTTCTTTTCTCCATGGCTACATGCATATGCACACACATGACTGTTTGTATATGTGAATATATTAATACTTATATTTCCAAGTTAGCCTAAGGGATCTCTTGAAGGTCTTGGTCTTGTTAGATTTCTTCTTGGTGTCTCTAACAAAGATTTGGGAAGACATTGTAGCTTAGGATTTTAAGAGTTTATATACTGTACAAGCCATTTGGACTATTTTGATTACTTGTCCTCTACTCTTACATACTATATGTACCTTATTCTTACTTGATGACAACCTAGATCAGTTTACCATGTCCCTCTTGGCCACATGTAACTAAAAGCAATAATGGGACTCAAAAATCATAGAGGCTAGAATCTACATTCTGAAGTTGCCACTGTTGGATTGAAATGATACATGAAGTTGAAGAATTGATTTGTTATCTAGGTATAGCTGGGTTCAGCAACCTTGGCAGTAAGGCCCAGGACAGAAAGGGGGCTGGGCAGGGCCTCTCCTTAAAGCCACATGTGTGCACTGTACGTTTTCAGGGATGCCATTCATCTTTCAGTGTGAATGGAACCCTCAGAACAGGACAGAAAGGTTTCTCTAGAGATAGGGCCTGTTTTGCTGTCGGTAGAGGGGAGAAAACACATTTAAAAACAAAACCATACTCACCAAAAACCCTCTGACCACCCTGCTTCCTATAATTTGATTATTCATGATTCTGTAGTATATTTCATTTGGTTTCATCTAACCTTATTTTTTTCCCCCCTAAGTTTGTCCTTCATTCAAAGGAAAACAGTCCAAGGATTGGGGGGAGTACAGTGCCTCACAAGCAGCAGAGCACTCTCCCTGAGGAATCTTGGGGCCCTGATAAATGAATTAACTTTATCATGGCCTACCCTGTTCTAGGTACTGCTATCAGCTTTTTACATATGCTCACTCATGTAAAACTCAGGACCCCTGTGGGGTGAGTGTTGTTGTTCCTGTTTTTTGTACCTTTCCCAACACCCCTTCGGCAGGAATAGTGCGGCTGGGATACCCTCTTGTTCTGGAGTCTTTGGGCTCAGGCTCTGGAAGTCCTTCTAACATTTTTGTCTGTTTTTTTTTTTTTTTTCCCTTCCTTTTTTTCTTTCACTGTCTTAACAAGGGGAATGTGAACATTTTTGAAAAGGTGCTACTTCTGGTGAATGTGCTACTGCCCACCACCAAGGGTACTTCTGACTTCTTATCTAAGCCCAAGTCTCTTCATCTATAAAATGAACTGGAGAGGGTGAAACCAGATAAGCATTTTGTGAAGAGCAACTCGTTCTCCACCGATGGCCTGTACTGACTTCCTTTCCATTCAGTGATACAAGCTTCCCCAATATAATAACAACGCCACAGATTCATCTTACCGACATTTCTCTTGGATCCTTTCGCGTGTTTACCTTTCCTCTGTGTAGTGTTTCATTGTAAATACCTGTTGTACTTTGATAACTACATTAAAATGAGGCAATGTTTGTAGCAATTTATTTATACAGCTTTTTACTTTCTTTCATCTCAGTTGAATCCATAAATAAAAATGTCTTTTCCTTCAAGCAGTTGACTCTAAAAACACTCATATTTAAGAAAAGCTGCAAAGAAATATGTTATCTTTATGATTTATTAAAAGAAGATAAATGAGGAGTTAAAAAAAAATACCTTTCAGCTTCCTATCATGAACTAGAGGGAAAATATGTCAACCGGTATATATGTCAAAAATGCTGGAGAATTACGGTTTTATTACTCAAGATCTATTTCAAACAAATGGGTGGAGACAAATATTCCCTGTACTTTAACTGTGATTTATTTTACAAGTAAAGTTCTATCTGTGCGGCACACTTTAAAGTTAGAAATTGAATTGGATTGTCAGCTGTGGCCAAGCCAAGCAATTCAAACTGGAAAGTAAAACTTTGAGTTGAATTCTCCAGCTTTTGTTAAGATAGAAGACTTCTATATTGAGACCTTCCTACTAAAAATAAAGGCAACCCTATGCTTCAGCTGTTTTGCATCCTAGGTTTCCTGGAGTAGACTGTCTTAATTTCAGATATTCCCTCCCATTCTTCCTGTATGTATATGCTCTGTGATTAGAAAGCATATCCTTATTGGCTGTTCAGCAAATGGAACTATCATACACATTATATAATCAAACTATTTCTACATCTTAGTTCTCTTTTGGAGCCCAAGCTGTTAGGAAGATTTATCATTTCATTAGTTTTGAAACAACAGTTCCTTCACATAGCTATCTTTGATGGAAAATAGCGTGGAATAATACAGATTTTCCTAAACTGAGCTCCCAGGACATCTTTTTTCCCCAAAATGTTAATGAGAATTTTACAGAAAATGGATTACATAACCAGATACATTTAGGAGATATTGGGTTAAACAAAAATTAAACAGTTATTTTTCTGCAGAAATTCTCAGAACTGTTGCTATGGACTTACACACTGTGGAATTCTTTGTAGTTGTTGTCGTTGTCATTTTAAAATTATATTTAGTTAACCAATATATAGTACATCATTAGTTTTTAAAGCAGTGTTCACTGATTCATTAGTTGCATATTTCTAAGAGAAAAATATTATTTCAGTGTTTTCCAAATTTTTATGTGGGAATTTTTTTTTTTTAATCCCACAAGAATTCTCTTCATTTAATTGTATACTGCTTTAGAGCTCAGAAACCCCTGCTTTGAAATGATCTATAACTGTCCTTCACAGTTCAGACTTCACAGGGTTCAGTTGGGTGGTTCTTGCTTGGGGTCTCTTATACAGTTGTCATCAAACAGAGGCTGGGGCTGGAGTTATCTGAAGATTTCACTAGCCTGGACATTTATATGACTGACAGTTAATCTGAGAGCTCAGCTGTGAATGTTAATAAGAGGACTTACCTTGTCCTTTCTCCATGGCTTTGTTTTTTTCATAGGATTTCTGTGAGGAAGCATTCTCAAAGGGAGCATCTGAAGAGTGAACACTCCAAGAGACCCAGGGAGAAGCTGCAAGGCTTCTAGTATTTTAGACCTGGAAGTTCCAGAATACTACTTCTACCACAGTTTCTTGGTCAGACGAGGCTGAAGACCAACCCAGATTCAAGGAGAGGGAAATTAGACCTAACCTCCTGATGGAGCTACATGAGCTTAGAAGGATGGAAGGAATGAATGGTGGCCATCTTTGCAGATTATCCATCAGACTTTTTTTTTTTTTTTAAGATTTTATTTATTTATTTGACAGAGAGAGAGAGAGAGAGATCACAAGTAGGCAGAGAGGCAGGCAGAGGGGGAAGGGGAAGCAGGGTCCCTGCGGAGCAGAGAGCCCGATGCGGGGCTTGATCCCAGGACCCTGGGATCATGACCTGAGCCAAAGGCAGACACTTAACCCACTGAGCCACCCAGGCGCCTCTGTCCATCAGACTTTTTAATATCTCATGGGGTATTGACATTCTATAGAACAGTTTGGGTGGCGATGAATCAACCAGTGTAGGGTGAGGGTGGTAGGGAGAAGTCCATTCATCAGAGAAGTATTCTGTCACTGACATTGTTTGGAATTGCTGGTATGTGGTGATAATAAAAACACACCAAGTTGTAGATAATTTTATTATTATTTTAAAAATCTCTGCAGACAGGGTTGCCAGAGAAAATACAGGTTGCCCAGTTACATTTGAATTTCAGAAAAACAACAAATATTATTTTAGTGTAGACGTTTCCCAAATATTGCTTGGGACATACTTATTTTGCCAAAAACTTATTACAAAGAATAATTTAAAAAAGTTATTCGTCTCGAATTCAAATTTAACTGGGTGTCCTCTATTTTTATTGCCAAATCTGACAACACTATGTACAGATGACATAGGAGGATGTTATCTCCTTTACTGTGAATATTATTGTTGGATTCCTCCTTCTTTCCTCCCGCTCCCAAAGATTGTTACACCATTGAGCTTGGAAAAAAAAATAATGTAATGAAAAGTGTTAGGGTCTTAGAATCACAGAAATCTGATTTCAGAGCCTGGTTCCACCATGTACCAGCCTTGAACATTATTTAACCTCAGGAGCCTCAGTTCCATCTGTTGGGACCGGTCATAATTACCTGGTGGAATTGCTGGATGCTTAGATAAGACGATGTGTGTAAAGCCTGTAACTCTGTGCTTGGGGCATAACAGGCCTGGGGTCACAACTATTGCTGACTCCTGTTTCTGCAGGTAAAGAGGAGCAAGAGAGGAACCCCTTGTAGCTTGGTAGATGGTGTTTATTTGTTGGAGAATGTCTATAGGTAGGAATCTAAGTGAGGTTTTTGTTCACTTTCATTCTTGCAAAAGGATGGAGTAGTGAGGTATCATCTTGGGAGTTGCAAGTTTGATTCAGACTGTGATGGGGAAAAAAAAATAAAATGATGAAAACTCTGCTGTTAACACTAAGACGGGTTCATGAAGTCTATTATGTAATTCTCCTGAATTACCTACTCAATGGCATTTTATTTTGATTTTATTTGCTTGCATATCTACATTTTTATGTAGATTGTTACCTAAAAGCTGTTCTAGTGTAATTGACTATAAGAATAAATTTCGTGGTTGTTATTCAGATTAACCTCACCAAGAAAAATTTGAGGGCAAGTTAAATCTGAATTAGTGCCGTGAAAGCACAGTTTTCTTGGATGAAACTTGAACATGCAGGGAACTATTTAGTGGACATATACTCTGTTAAAGACTTTGGAAATCCCTCTGAAGTAGATGTGATTAGCTTCCATTTTATAGCTAGAGAAACTAAGGCTAAAATTGGTCTCAAGATTAGTTCACAGTTGCAAAGCTAATAGAGGTAGATATGTCCCTGCCCACACCCCCCCAGCCTGTTGTTTCAACCCTCATTCAGGTGCCCGTGGTATCCTTGTCATGGAGTGGAATGACACCTCTCAGTGCTGGTATTAGTTGACCTGTCAGCAGCATTTCTCAGTGTTAACTATGACTGCCTATTTGAAAGTCCCTATTCTGCTCTCAACAATATTTATATCCTAGATCCTTCCTTCTTCTCCAGCCTTTATTTTCCTTGGAGGCTTGTCCTCCTTGATGAGATAATTAGGGTTTGGGATTCCTCAAGACCAAGCCTGGGCACCCTGTCTTCCATCTTCTCCCACCTGTACTTCAATTCATCACATGCACAACTTCAGTTAGCATCTGCCATGGTTCTCCTGGTCAAACATCTTTCCACTGCCCTCATGAGAACTGCACCTTTAATTTTACTGGTGTATTTATTTTTTCATAGCTTAATGTCTGCTTTTATTCACCATGAGCTGCTTAGTGCCTTGTACCAAGTAAATGTATAAGATAGACTTGAGAATTGGAAGGAAGAACTCAGTTTGACTTAAACCTCTTCTTTTTTTTCCACTCGCCATTCTTCTCCCAAAAGACTTTAATGCTCAAAATACAAAACAAAACAAAACAAGCTCGAAACTTAGTTTTACATATGCAGAATTTATTACCCGAATTTCAGATGTAACTAGGCATCCTGTATTTTGCTGTATGTTGCCTTGATTCGGAGAGGTTAAGGAATTTCTCCAAAGTTACACAGCACTCAGAACCTGGGTCTGGGACACCACTCTCTCAAAGGTTGGGGTTCAGCCCCCCTCTAAGATTTGATCCTAGCTCACCTACGTGAGAGAACATACTTACATGAATGCTTGTTTACCTTTGCTGGTAGTGAAAAGGAGTTCTCTGGGAATTGGATCACATATGTTCGTTTTACAATTCATTTCTCCCCCTAAATTTAGCCAGAATTGGAAGTATGCATATCTATCAAGGTATCTGAATTTTTTCTTTTCCCTTCTGTCTTCTACAATGACTCAGCATTTTTCATCATTTCCTTCTTTTTTTTTTTTTTTTAATAATTTCCCTTTTCAGTGTATCTAAGAAAAAAGGCCCTTTAACAATAAAATATTTCAGTTCACTGACATTTAATAGAACTCTTAGAGATACCATATGCCTAAGATTTGGAGTTCTATGTTGAAATGCCAAAAATATTAGTGAGATCCTATATAGCTAATAGCTTTTTCTAAAATTCCACAAAAGGAGTCCTCTGTTTCCATGTGAGAGTCCACTCACATATGCTGTAGTTGGTGGTGTGGTGAGTGGTACTTTTTTTTATTGACTGACAGAAAAAATAGAGTATCAAGCCAAAATAACCCACAGTAGATGACTAAGTGCATGTTAAACTTTGCCAAAAGTAAAGGCACTTGTCACAAAACTTTCCTTTTGCTTCCTCTTTTTTTAGTGGTGGTGATGGGGGTAGGGTAGGGTAGTGTGGTAGTGTCAAAGCAAGCAAGAAGGAAAGGAAAAACATAGCATGCATGAGAGATGGAGGGAAAATCAAACAATATTTCCTTTCTGTTACAGATTTATGGAATTCTTGAGTGATGGAACTGCAAGACCTCTTAGAAACTCATCTTTCTCATTTTACAGTCTATAGAGATGAGTTGAGGTGGTGTTTCCATGTAGGCTTTCGGTACCATCTTAGAAGACTTTGTTAGGCATTTTGTGTACATTGTTCATCCAGTCCTTACAACAGCTTTATGAATTGGGCATTCTTCTTAGTATTTTATAGATGAGGAAATAGAGGCCCAAATCCAATTCTTTTTTAAAGAAGGGGGAACAATATAAAAATTTTATAGGTACTCTCCTGTGCTTTAAAGACATTCTTGATTGCTTTCATACCTAATCTTCTCTTCTCATAGGAATGGGAACTTAGGCTGCCTTAGTGGTATAATCTTAGAGAAGGAGAACATTTGATGAAAGCAAAACAAAATGGCTTAAATACTGGCAGAGTTTACCTTTCAATTCCACTGAAATTAAAATGGCCGGAGTGACCCTAGTTTTATTACTCTTAAGTACTGTTTAATTAAGGGTTGATTCCATGCACAGCTGGTTGCATCATAGAGATGTGTTCCATGGTCTCTTTTGGTGCTGTTTCCAAGGGACAGCAAGTGGAGATTTCCTTGCTCAGCAGTACTACTGCAGTGGGGTCAAAAACATCTTGGTTCTTAGTTTTACTTTCTTGGCTAAGTTACCTGTACCCCACTGAGAGGGCATTTTGCTGTCAGTTGCTAAAAAGAAACACAGGTAAGTGTGTGAACCTTGTTTGACATTTATAAGCAACCTGGGCAATTTCAAGAAATGTACTAGATAGTAAATACACCTCCATAAAAGGTGGCTGACTGATGGCTTAGCCAAAATGTGATACCTGGTAGTTTATGGCAATTTTCTCTAACAGGAGTAGATATTGAATTTATTGCAAAAGTGCCTCAAGAGTCCTCCTTAATGCTACTGAGGCATTGCCACTCCTCCTCCTCCTCCTCCTCCTCCTCCTCCTCCTCCTCCTCCTTCTCCTCCTTCTTCTTCTTCTTCTTCTTCTTCTTCTTCTTCTTCTTCTTTTTTGCAAAGCACATGCTGGAAGAGAAAATACTTCAGGCCATAAAATAAGGACATTGTGTGAGTTTGTGTGTGCACACATGCGTGTGCGTGTGCATGCTGGAGGGAGGAGGGCTGTTTAGGGTGCTATTGACTTCACATAGACAGATTGATAGACTGCATTTTATTACTTTGTGGAGATTACAAAATCATTCCCAATTTACAGAATTTGTTAATGAAAAGAAAAAGAGAGTGATTTAAAGAAATTTATTTGATTTCAATAAGCGACTCATGGGTAATTCCCTCTACAATATTTTAAACAAATATGCTATTAAAGGCTTGCATCCCATTCTCTGCACAACTTCTTTCATTCCTCTTTCCAAATTAAGTTATAGAATAGCAAAACCCAATCACCTATTTTTAAATTCTCTCAGGCATTTTAACTACAAAGTCAGAATAATTTTCCTTGCTTCTTCAATGGGCTGCTAGCACAATGCAAGCGAAGAGGGTATGCTCTTTACAATAAACATATGAGAGAATCAGGATATGGTTTAATACTTTCTTGGTTACCACAAATTAATAATGCAACCTCTGCAAATAATGTGCCTCCTTGGTGTCTAAGTCTCAATTTTTTTTTTTTTTTGAGAGAGTGGGCGCACATGCTAGTGAGGGTTGGGGAGGGCAAAGGAAGAGGGAGAGAGAGAATCTCAAGCAGGCTTTATGCACAGAATGGAGCTCAATGTAGGTCTCACTCTCAGGAACCTGATATCATGACCTGAGCTGAAATCAAGAATTGAATGCTTAACTGACTGATCCACCCGGGAGCCCCTAGTCTTTTTTTTTAAGTGGAAATTAAAATACCGGTCAAATTTACATCATAGGGTTGAAATAGTGATAAAATGAGAAAAATGAAAATACAGTCCATTCCGATATTTCAAGGCTCTCTGGCCCACTTTGCTCTGATGTGGCATATTTTGCAAGAGGGAATTTTGTTTCTTAAACCTTTGGAAAGTCTATGTGGATAAATGTGCGCAATTGTTGACATGGAGTTAAGTTCAATGAATACCAGGACTTGCCTACATTTGTTGAGTTTCCTACATTTTCGCCCATAGAACTGAGAAATAAGAAGATGCTAGAGGCATGTGCATGTGTGTATCTTGGCAGAGGGGAGGTACGATTCAGTGTCTCCCAAAAAACACTCAAAGCTCAAAACAATAGCCCTCTAATAAAGACAGCTTAACTTGAAGGGACAATGAAGAACAAATAATACCTTAGAATATTGTGGATGTCATTCATGTAAGAAGATAGTGCTGTAGGCCCACTCATGATTAGTTGAAGTTGTTTCAAGTTCTTTTTAAGTCTCCAAAGTGAATGGGTTAGATTTAAGTGTGGTGGTGGGGGCGGGGTGGGTGCGTAATGTAATCACTGATAATAAGAAAACAATGGTCTTACTTGTCTGGTTGAAAACACTTGATTATATCATTGTATGATTTAGCACAATGGTATTTTAGACCTTTGAACAATACTGTTTTCTACATGTACTTTCTTCCTGTCGAGGACAAGGTGACTTCATGCTTCATATTTTTTAATTGCTTTATTATTCACATGTTATGAAATGGGTCCTTTGAAGTATACAATTCAATGAATGTCAGTATATTCATATACTTGTACAACTATCAATATGACCCAATCTCTTTTCATAATCACCAAAGAAACCCTCAGCATTGGCAGTCACTCTCATTTCTCCTCCCCCTATCCTTGGCATCTACTAATATCCTTTTTATCTCTATGAATTTTCCTATTCTAGAAATTTCATATAAAGGGATTTTAAAATATGTGCCCTTTTGTGTCTGGCTTCTTTCAACATGATGTTTTCCAGGTTCATTTAAGTCGTAACGTATATCACTATTCCATTCTGTCTTATGAACAATATTCTATTATATGGATATACCACTCCTTGTTCCTTCATCAGTTGATGGACATTTGGGTTGTTTTCACTTTGTGGCTGTTATGAATAATGCTGCTGTGGAAACATATACAAGTTTTTGTGTGAACATTTTAAAAATTAATAGACTTTATTTTTTAGAACAGTTTAAAGTTTATGGAAAAGTTGAAATAAAAGTGCAGAGAGTTCCTACATACTCCCGGTCCCCAACCCCTTCCACTCACCACCACTCAGAGTTTTCCTTATTATTACCATTTTACATTGGTATGGTATATTGGTTACAACTGATGAGCCAACCTTGGTAGATTATTATTTTTTAAAGATTTTTATTCATTCGGAGAGAGAGAAAGCAAGGGGAGAGGCAAAGGGGAGGAAGAGAGATGAATGGACCCCTCACTGAGCACAAAGCCCTGCATGGGACTAGATCCCACGACCCTGAGATCATGACCTGAGCCAAAACCAAGAGTTAGACATTTAACTAACTAGCACCATCCAGGTGCTCCGATAGATTATTATTATAAAGTATAGAACCTAATTTATGTTGGGGTTTATTCTTTTTGTTGTACATTCTATAGGTTTTGTTAAATGCATAATGTCATGTATCCACTGTTAACAGTACATACAAAATAATAGCTGTGCTCCATCTCCCTCCCTCCTTCTCTTTCCCCTCTTCTTTCTCATTCTTTCCTTCTTATGCGCTAAACCCCTGGCTCGTCTCTTCATGGTTTTGCCTTTTCTAGACTATCAAGTAGTTGGAACCATACAGTCTGTAGCATTTTCAGACTGGCTTCTTTCACTTAGCAATATACATTTACGTTTTCTCCATGTCTTTTCATGACTTGATAGCTCATTTCCTTTTACCACTAATAATATTTCTTTGTATAGCTGTACCACAGTTAATTCACTTATTGAAGAACATCTTGGTTACTTCCAATTTTGGCAATTAGGAATAAGCTGCTATAACCATTCTGGTGTGGGTTTTTATGTAGACTAGGTTTTCAACTCATTTGGATAAATACCTAAGAGTGTGATTGCTAGATCATATAGTAAGACTAGATTTAGGTTTGTAAGAAACTGCTAAATGCCTTTCCAAAGTAGCTGTATCATTTTCTATTCCTGTCAGCAAAGAATGAAAGTTCCTGTTGCTATATCCTCAGAAGCATTTCTGCCCATATTTCGATTTTAGCTGTTCTAATAGACGTGGGATAGAATCTCATTAATATTGTAGTTTGCAATTTCCTAATGCTATGTGATGTTGTACTTCTTTCTATATGGTTGTTTACCACTTGTAAATTTTCTTTAGTGAGGTGTCTGTTCAAATCTTTTGCCCAGTTTTTAATTGGATTGTTTGTTTTCTTATTGTTGAGTTTTAATTGCACTTATGGTTTTAATTTTCTTGGGTACATACCTAAGAATGGAATCCTGGGTCAAATAGTAACTCTACATTTAACTTTTTGAGGAACTGCTAATCTGTTTTTCATAACAGCTATCCCACTTTAACATTACCACCAGCATTGTATAAAGATTCCAATTTCTCCATATCACTGACAACACTTGTTATTATTAGTCTTTTTTATTATAACCATGTGAGTGAGTGTGAAGTGCTATCTCACTGTCACTGTGGTTTTGATTTGTATGTAGTCAGATGATGTGTTTTTCCTTTAAAAAAAAATCCATTCTACCAAGCTGTGCTTTTTAAGTAGAATATTTATTTCATTTACATTTGATGAATTAATAATGAGGTAAGATTTATATTATCCATTTTGCTATTTGTTTTACATATGTCTCATGTCTTTCTTGTTATTCTGCGTTTTCTCTTTTAATATTTTATTGTGTTAGATTTTTCTAGTATATCATTTTAATTTCCTTGTCATTTATGTTATGTATTTATTATTTTCTTAATGGTTGCCCTAGAAATTATAATTAATAGATGAATTTACAACAATCTGGTCAGATTAATATAAACAAGTTCAATTGTACAAAAATCTTTGCTCCTCTGTAGCTCAACCCACTTCATCATTCCTGGTGTATTAATGTCATACAAATTATATCTTTTTACATTGTTTAGATTTGTAATTATTCTGTGCAGTTTTATTTTCATTATAGAGGGGAAATATTATAAATAAATAACTTTATAGCATCCTTTATATAGTAATTACCTTTACTGGTACCCTTTATTTCTTCATGTGGACATAAGTTACCATGTTGTGTTCTTTCATTTCACTGAGAAGGACTCCCTTTAGTATTTATTTCTCTGCCGATCTACTAATGACCAGTTTTCTCTACTGGTGCTTACCTTGGAATGTCTTAGTTTCTCCTTCATTTTTGAAGGATAATTTTCTGAATATAGAATTCTTGTGTGTATAGAACTACTGGCTCAATTCTTGGTTGACAGTCTTTCAGCACTTGGAATGAATTGTCTCGCTGCCTTATGGCCTCCTTGATTTTTGATGAGAAATTAGTTATTAGTCTTATTAAGGATCTCTTGTATGTGAAGAGTTATCTCTTGCCTTTTCAAGATTCTCTTTTGTCTTCAGATTTGATAGTTTTATTATGATGTATTGAAAAGTTGTTCGCACTGGGTAAACTCAGAGGTAGGTCAAATGAGAGTGGCTTTCTAGGGAATGGCCAGATGCATCAAATAATGACAGTTCTCTGGGATTGGGCTTTAGGGTATCTCCAACTCTGTTTTGTTACTTCCAGGGCCTGTTGAGATACAAGTTTCACTGGGATTGTAAGACTATTGATGTTTAAAGCTATCGTAGAGTTGGAAGAGAGGGATAGAAACAGACCACCTTAAAATGCTACAACTTCTCTCTTCCTACTAAGATTCAACCATTTTTTTCTTGAATCTATGTTCCCTAGACTGTTGCAAGCTTTTTTTTCCCCTTTCTTTCTTTCTTTCTTTTTTTTTTTTTTTTTAAAGATTTCATTTATATATTTGACAGAGAGAGAGAGGGCGAAGCAATGCAGGGCTCAATCCCATGACCCTGGGATCATGACCTGAGCCAAAGGCAGACGCTTAACTGACTGAGCCACCCAGGTACCCCTGTTGCAAACTTTTGTTTAATTTCCAGAGTTATGAGAAAAGTGATGTTTTTACAATTTTTTTTTTCCAGTGCTCTCATTGCTTTTATAGAAGAGTGAGTTTTGGGAAGTCTTTACTTCTCCATTCCTATCGAAATCACCTCCTGATGTCTTGCATATCCTCCTGAAAGTTTTTCAGGTGGGATATTGTCTGGGCAAAAAAGGGGTATTAATCAGGATTACATAATAGATCAGTTTCCCAGGAAGCAGAACCTGAGATGAGAACTCCTATGCCAGTAATTTATTAAGGAAATCCCAGGAGAATCCACTAAAAAGTGAGTGAAGCAGGCCAGGCAAGGGAAGGAAGCCCAAGAAAGAGTGTGATGTTAGACCAAGTTCCAGCCTCAGCCCTATCCTGCAGAGGGTCTCTGAAATGTAAGTCATGTCTTATTATTTGTATCTCCTAGGGACAAGTGAGGTCATTGTTATGAGCTACATTGTGTCACCCTGAAAATTTATATGTTCAAGTCCTAACCTTTACCTCAGAAAGTGACTGTGTTTGGAGATAGTGTCTTCGAAGAGGTAATTAGGTTAAAATGAGGTCATATGGGCAGGTTCTGATCCATTACGACTGGTGTCCTTATAAAATGAGATTAGGACACAGAAACACACACAGGGAAATGAAGGCACAGGGAGGAGATAAGCCATGGACATCAGCTTAGAAGAACCAACCCTATGGACACCTTGATTTAAATTCCTAGCCTCCAGAATTCTGAGAAAATAAATTCCTGCTATTGAAGCCATTCAGTCTGTGACACTTTGTTATGACAACCCTAGTAAACGAAGACAGTAGTTTTCATATTCCTACACCTGTCAGTCATTTGCCAAATATTGCCTATGGGAGCATCAGTTTCCAGGCACTACCAGCTCTTTTTACCTGTGTACAAAGCAACTTTATAGTCAGAAGCAGTCTTTCCAAAGAAAGTTGCAAGAGTTGCCTTTAGAAATAAAAGTACACAGAAGCAAGGAGAAGGAATCACAGCACTGGTGAAGGTAATCTGAGCAGAGCATGGACAGTGTCCCCCACAGGGTTTTGGTTCTCAACAAGACATATCAATCCTCAGTGTTTTAAGCAAAAAATAATTATAGTATAATAATTAGGTTATAATTTCTAGGAAGCTAGAGAAGGAGGTGCCAGGATCACATAAAAATGACCAGCGTCTCAAATCACCAATCAGAACTGTGAAGGGGAGACACCATGGTAGACACTTTAATACTGGACATGAGACACCAGCATAGAACTTCTGTTCACTGCTGTCCCTAGAAACTGGGAGTAACTTAAGCCAGAAGGAATCTGGGTCAAAGCCTCCTTCTTTGTTCTTTGCTACCAGCTTCTAATTCAGTGTTTGGCTTTGATGGGTATGCTCTTAGTTAATCTTTGAGGGAAGCTGTGAAATTGAGACTTTCATACAAAAAGCGACCTCTGATTTTTGACTAGGATTGACAATGTGAGGAATTTCCCAAACCAGCAAGGGTATTCAAAGCTTCTGGCATCTATAAGGTATGATAAATATCCACCAGAGAAGGTTTTTTTTTGGGAAGAAGAGCTCTTCATCAGAATTTGAAGGAAAGAGTCAAGAGACTGTATAGGTGATTATTGTCTTAAGATGATGGGTTAAAACCGTTGACTAAGAACCAGTAAGTTGTAAATGAAGGAGGTCATCTGCTTCACTCTTTGCTATTGCTGTAATGAGTCACTGCAGTTTCCTTTAGCGACCACGCTCCTTTTCACACATAGTTTTGGGGTATACTGTTTTATTTTTGTGAGAATTCTTTCAGGTTTGCCTTCTCCTCTCACCTTTCTCTGCATGAAAGCTTCTATTCCTTCAGTCAATGCTTTGCATATCATCACTGATCATTTCTAGACTGTATTTTTTATGGGAAAGCAGATGTTCTTTTCACATGTTTCTCTCTAGCATTGGGCTGTTTCTTGGTGCCTTCTTGCTACAAATGTTCTCATCTCTTTTTCCCACGTAGTGACGGTATCACTTTAGAATAAGAAAATATAGAAAATATAGAAAATATAAATATTTGTTTCCAAATGTTGGGAGGTTTTGTTGAGTTTGTGATTCCTGTCAGCTTCAGCATAGCAGGCTCTTCTAAAATCCATCCTCTCTCAATTAACTGCTCCTAGATCAGCCCCTCACCTTCTCCATCACCATTAAGAACTCTGTTTCATACCACACAGAAAGGGCATTATAAATGGAATAGGAGAAATGAGTCCTTGATCTAATATTCAATTCCAATTTAAGGGAATTCTCCCCTTAAAGTCTCATGAGATCTTAATATTTTCTATACGAAAGAAAAGGTTTTAGGTGATCTATTGCTTTTGACGTTTTGGAATTAATGGAATCTCCCATGGTGATGAATATCACATTCATAAAAAACCTACCTATCAAGGGAAAGGGTGAAGGTAAAAGAAAATTCTGTTTTCCAGTGGTTCTATTTAACCAACAAACGTGAAGGATATTTGTTGCCTGTTATGGTGCCCACACCTAGGGAGATACAGAAAGATACGCCAACTAAAGGATATTTGATTCTATATCTTCGTCATATATTCAGGATTTTGTATTCCAGATACGATCTATGTTTATAACACATCCTGGGAAGCCAGAGTTATTAACTCTGTAGATGTCAGATGGATCAAGTCAGTAATGTACATTTGAGACCACTAGACTAAAAGGAATCAGACATCAAAAACACGGACCCTGTAATTGGTAGAGTATTGAAATGATGGAGAAGGATGGCCAAGTACGTAGTAGCGGTCAACATGGTGCTGATGTCTTAGAGAGATACAGATTGGTTGTTAGGGTAGGTGGGCTATAAGAAACATGGAAGTGAGACACCCAGAGAAAGAGAAAATTAAGCCAGCTATTTTAGCTCCTTGTTGAGATACTTTACTTGACATTAAAACTCTCATTACATGGAATATTACATGTGAGAATGTTGTAGGACACACAGAGTTCTAAAAAAAACAAACAAACATAGCTTTATGAATGGTCATACACAGAAAGTTTTTTTCCACATCAGTCAGGATAGGTTAGGTTGTGCTATGGTGACAAACACTAAAGTATCTGTGGCTCCACATAGTAAAAGATGACTGCTCTCCTCAGTAGCTCTTTTAAGTGGTGGCTCAGTGACCTAAAATGTTTGCATATAAAGGCTATGTCATGTGGAACAAAGGACTCCCAATATAACCACTGAAGGAGAAGAGAGACTGGGGGGACATGAATCATGCTTTAAAGTAATCTTTCTTTCTTCAAGGTACCCATAATGGACCAGAAGTCAGTGAGGTGGTCTCAGCCTAAGTAATAGTGGTCTGTAGACTGTCCATGTGCTCTGGAAGAAGACATGGAGTCATTATCATTGCCTCAGTTTTTAAGATTATGAGGGGAAAATGCTGTATTGGCATGTGGTGCATATGTGAAAGGCCCTGGAAAGGCTTCATTGCCAAAATGAAGAAGAATCTTATTGGTGATGGGAGGCAGATGGTTCAACTTTAAAAATATATTAGTACTCAATGTTCTTAACAGAGTTATGAACTACTTGAACTCATGAACATCTCAGACCTCACATAGAGAAGGATACATGAAGGAAAAAAAGAGAATAATTTGGGCTAACACTGTTAAAAATCCTCATCTTCACCACGAATGCATCTTTGTTACAGAATTTTCATCTACTATTTTTACTAACTTTAAATTCTCTGAGCTGAAGTTTTAGCCTCTGTATGAGGGTTCAACATAGCCTCTAAGGTCACTTCCACTTTTGTCATTCAACGATGCCATGGTTTTCCTTTTTTTTTTTTTTTGACATTTTAATGGTAAATTTGATATAAACCCTATAGTTGACAAGAGAATTTTTATTCAGGAGGAAAATTCTTGAGGGTTGAAACAAAAAATTGTTTTCCAATCTCATGTGTCTTATTCACCAGCATTGGATTTTTAAAGATTCCATTTGCCATCTGTTATTTTCTTTATACCAGTGATCATATATACATATTTTTCCTCTTATTGAAATACTAATTTGTTTTTAGAGTGACTTATCAAAAGAAATTCACATTCTGAGGGATCTACATACCCTGTCATCTGGAGTTTTTATTGCATTTTTCCTTTTCTTGCAACACTGTAGCTCTTTTGGACTTAGAATTTGTTTGTAAAATAGAAGGGGTGTGTGGATTTTGCATAAGTATGAATCACAGGTATTATTCCTTGAAATGAGAAGGCAGATATTTACCTGAAGTTTAACCTAGTTAGTGGATCTGTGAGTCTTCTTTTTTTTGTTGTCTATTCGTTTTGGAATTGGATTCTACATGTTATTATTTCTGGGACCTCTTAAAATAAGTAACTTGCTTCTGTGTGCATTAGTTTCCTCATCGGTAACATGGGATTATTGTAGCATCTATCCAGTAGACTTTAGTCTTAAAGATCAAAGGAGAAAGTGCTTGTCAAGTTCTTAATGCAGTAATTCTGGTACACAAAATTAGGATGAAAATTAATGAAAATCATTAACAATATCATTCAATTCAATTATCAATTAATTGTACAATGCTAGCTTAGTTAATATTATTATTTGTTAAACCCAACAGAAACATCTATGTTTTTAGGGAGAATATGCCAAATTCTTCCCCTGCAGTATAAATCTTAGCTCAAGCTTTAGGGATGAGGGTGAAGAGTCTTCCTTTTCCTGGCTCTACCCAGAAGGAACGGTAAGGACACTGTTGTTATTCTTTTGCCAGATCTGGTTATAATTATATCTTAATTGTGTGTGTTGTGTAAGATCCTCACATCTTGTACTATACCAGACACGTAACGAGTATACAATAACTGTATGCTGAACGAACTAGCACATTTATACCCACTTAGAAGGAACATGCTTCTGAAATTATTTTCCCCTGTTATCCAGTCAGATTACCTGAACACTCATTATGTAAATTTAGAAATTCAGCATTCTTATAACCATAGCTCATCCATCTAGGAAGCAGGCCAATCAACTTCCACATCAAACACTCCAAGAGAAGCATCATTAAAGGAAAAAAAAAAAAAGTGAAAATGAGTTACCTCAAGTGAGTAGAAGAAACCTACTTTCTGGTAGCCTCAGGTACTCCTTAGCTTGTAGAGGGCCATCTTTTCACTGTGTTCTTCACATCGTCTTTTCTCAGTGCCTGTCTGTATCTAAGATTCCCCTTTTTAATAAGGATACGGTCATGTTGGATTAGGACCTACCTTAAAGACCTCATTTCAACTTGATTTTCTCAGTGAAGACCCTATTTCCAAATAAGGTCACATTCTGGAGTGCTGGGGGTTAGGATTTCAACATATTTTGGGGGTGGGGGGAAATTCACCATTAAATCAAATGTAAGTTTTATGGGTGCTTATTGGATTGAAAGTGGCTTAATCCATATGGAAAGTGTTTGAAAAGTATACAAGATTTTAACACATGGAAGGTGTTATTGTTACATTATTATTGTTAGAAGGAGGGTAGTCATTTGTTTACAAGTGAACCTGAACATTGACTAGATTATATACTACTTTAATTTAAATAAAATGCACTCAGTAAATGAATCTTTAGTCTTTAGGCTACTATTAAATCTTTGCCTCAGTTTTTCTGCTGAGGAAAAGTTTTGTAATTCTGTTTTCAATAACGAATAATCAGTCCTGAAAACAAGATTCACTTAGAGTTAATGAAATCTAAATGGAATGAGCTCATTTTGCCACTGTTAAGTTAGGGGTATATCTATATGTTCTGCCCCAGTCCCCACTGTGATTCATTGTATTATTTTGCTCACCTTCATAAAGAGATGGCCATTTTCTCATAAACTCCAGAAATCAGAAAAATGACAA
Organism: Martes martes; assembly: GCF_963455335.1. Taxonomy (NCBI): domain Eukaryota; kingdom Metazoa; phylum Chordata; class Mammalia; order Carnivora; family Mustelidae; genus Martes; species Martes martes. The sequence continues at coordinate 142,742,966 of NC_137888.1, forward strand.
AAATGAGTATTTTAATCTTATTTTGTTATGATAGTTTCAAATAGAACTTTGGAAAGCCTTGAAGATTATAGTTCTTGATTCTCATTCTGTAACATTGTGAGCACAAGTATTAGATCTGCAAGCATGGTTTTTCCCTAATCAAATCAAAGTGGGGAAGGGGTGGAAAGTCTCTGAATGGGAATGAAATACCCAGCAGTGGTTACAGCTGTGGGTGCAGCAGCAGGTGGCTTATAATTCTAGAAGAATACTAAGACTTTCAAGGAGGAAAAAAAAAAAAAAGACACTGGAGCCCACTTTTGGTGATCGCAGTGACAGTTGTATCCCAACAACATGGTAGTCGCTTGGGATGAAAGATTAGTAGGTAGCATTAAGGTTTAAGAGCTCAGAAAACTCCATTAGAAAGCCCTTTGTATTCCTGGTTTGAATTAACCCACAGGACTGAGATCTTAGTCTCAGATAACTCTTTTTTTTTTTTTTAAAGTTTTTTTTTTTTTTTTAATTTATTTATTTGTTAGAGAGAGAGAGCGAGCGAGCACAGGCAGACAGAGTGGTAGGCAGAGGCAGAGGGAGAAGCAGGCTCCCCGCTGAGCAAGGAGCCTGATGTGGGACTCGATCCCAGGACGCTGAGATCATGACCTGAGCCGAAGGCAGCTGCTTAACCAACTGAGCCACCCAGGCGTCCCCTCAGATAACTCTTGAACGGTCATCTTGCAGTTAAATTTTCACCACCTTCCTACATCGTATCAGTTCAACAATATTTGAAGTATGTGGTACAGGGCCAATGGTCTTTAAGCAGTTCTATGCCGACCCTTCTTTCCAGTTTCCTGGATGCTAGAACGATTAACAAAATGGTAGCTCTGTAGAATCAGGAAATGATCATATTGGTCTAGCTTATGTATTAATATCATCCGAGAGTATATTGAAGCCATCTTTCCACCAGGCCACTCTGCACTTGAGAGCCACTCCTACCTCTCTGCTCTCCAAGAATGAATGTAATTTGGCTCACAAATCAGTAAAGAAGTATCAATCCATTTTCTCCTATTAAACTCTGGTCAGAACAAGACATATGATGTTACTTACTGTACTAATTTGGTGGTGTTGCTTTTTAAAGTAAACTGCTTAGAACTGTATTTTGGAAAGGATAGGACAAGTAATCATGGGTGGTCCTTGAGTCTCTGTACATGACTTTTTCATGTTTTCTCTCTGCAAGAGTGGAGAGATTTTAATAGATAATAGGGAATTAAATAGAAACATCATCTAATAAGTATGATGTGTGCTGTCACTGTTAATTCAAACATAATGAACAATGACAATAATAATGGCTGCATACAGAGGTCTGCCATATGCTTATTCTGGATGATTGTTGCAGGATGCTTCCTTAAATATGGATGCCATGAGCTAGCCAACAGCACTCCAAATAATCATATTTTCTGCTGCTCTCAGACTCTCATAGGGATTTTAGCTTTTTCAGTTAGTTGAATCATAAAAATGAAATCAGATCCTAAAGGATTTTATAGATGGTAGGCAGTGGGGGAAGGAAGAGAGGGGAGATGAGGAAAAAGGAAGGGAGGACAACAGAGTGAAGAGAATGAAATCCTAATGATATCTTTCCCTAGACCAGAAGAAGCATCTTCTGAAATTAGAAACAATCTGCTTATCACTCCTTCTTCCCCCCATCTGAAGATAAATTAACTTCTGCTTTATAGAGAACTGGCATGCTAATGGCACATATTTAAATGGACATTTCTTTTTGTATAACATTGTAATGTCTAATTAAAGTCCAAATTACACTGTATTCTGATATGTAAGTAAGCTAGATTGATCTTTCTGTACTATTCTGTGAAACTGGTTCATGTAATTAGTCTGAATGAACTGATGGCCTGCAGACTTTGTTCTTATTTGTCCCAAAGGACTAGATGTCTCATCTGAAAGAGTTAGAGGGAAAGACCCTATTTTGAAGTAGAAAGCACATTAGATTTTGCCAGATTGTAAGGTTGAAGTGTCGACTTTATTACTTATGGTCTTAAGGAAGACTGTGAGGCTTCCAGAAACTTACTTTTTCTTACTCATCAATGTGGTGGGGATGGGTGAGAATTATATGAGTTTATGTAAGTTAAAGCACTTTATGAACTGTGAGACATTAGACCCTGCTACTCACGGAGTGTTGTGTGGACCAGCAGCACCAGCATCACCTGGGAGCCGATGAGAAGTACAGAATCTCAGGCCCAACCCTAGATCTACTGAATTAGAATCTGCATCTCAATAAGATCCCCAGGGGATTTATATGCACTTTATAATTTAGAACTACTTTGTTGAGCCTATATTGAATGTATTGTAACAAATATTATTCCAAAGGAGTAAAACTGAAAATCTAAACTATTTGTTGCTTATTACCTTATAATCTTTGGAGAGAAGAGACTAATGACAAACCAGCCTCATCCAAAAGAAAAACATAGTCTGAACTAAAAACAATTTAAAAAAATCTCAATATCCAGGAACAGTGCTCACACATCTCTGCAAGGCATGTCCTAGGATCCATAAACAATAAGTACAAACCTTTTATTTTAACCTTTCTATAACATGAACAAAATTGACTAGTGATGTCTGTGAAAGTTCACGATCAAAAGATTTTCTATATTGCTGTTATGATGGTAAAGAAGGATGGTAAAGAAAGAAATGCATTGATAAATTCACAAAAGATTTTCATGCACAAGTGCTGCAATGTATTCTTTATTATACTCAATAACTAGAAGATTTAAACCTTAATCCTTGCAAATTCTGGTAATTCATGCCTTTGATTTCACTTTCTCTTTGATGCAACAGTGGCAGCAGCAGCACTGTCTTATACTGGTAGGATAAGATTGAAGTGTCATGGAAAATTTCAATTCCAAACAGAAATAGATGCCGAAATTTCCATTCCTTTTGCAAATTAAACCGTTGATTCAGAGGAAGAGAAAGAGAATGGTAGGAAATGCTCTTTGATTAAAGTTTTTAATCATGAAGTTTTGGGAAAATATAACCTGTTTACTTCATGCATCTCTTTGATATCTACTCCCTGTGGACCGAAATTCTGTATTTTAGCAGATTTTGAGAGGTACAGTGAATGTTTAACAACACACAATCTGAGGTAAATAAGTTTGAAAGTAACCTGCCTGACAAAAAAGTAGCAGAGCTTGTCATTTTTAATCATTGACTTAAATAGTTTTTAAAATATAAGACTAAAATTTAAGTGTGATTCACATTCAGTTAAGTCTATGAAACAGAAGGTGAATTATAGGCTTACCAACTATCCTGTTTACCTCCTTATGGGAGAAAAAGCACGCGCGTGTGCTCACACACACACACACACACACACACAACCTTTTGAAATTTGAAATCACTGGTTTAATCAGATCTACAGTATGACTAAAATTTCTGAGTCTTTCTGGAGTTTTGAATACCTGAAGTATGAATTTTCTATATAGAGAATAACTAGTTCCTTCCCTTTTCCTTTCTTCCTCAAACACTGCTGGGACAGGGGGTCATAGATGCAAGTAATGGAACAGTGACTTAGAGAAAAGGATATTGAATTATCTCTCAAAACACAAGAAGTCCAAAGGTGGCCAGTTTGGTTGGTGCAATGGCTCCGTGATGTCATCAAGGACCCAGGCTCTTTCTAACTCCACTTAGTTATTCTTAGTAAGTTGATGATGTCTTTTATTAATCCTGAAATATGCATCCCAGTTCTAAGCATCATATCGTCACAGTGGCAGTCTTAACTGAGGAAAGTTAGCAAGTTGCAAAAAAATCTCACTTCACTATCTTGGTTTTTATCAGGTAGGAAAAACTTTACCAAATGCCAGTCAGTAAATATTTCATTGTGCCTCATTGTCCCCCTGGTGGTCGTTGGTACTTTTTGCTGCAAGAAAGGAAGGAAGGTAATCTGACTTTTTTAGTTTCATTAGTAGAAAGCAGGCAAGAGAGAGAGGGTTTGGGAATGGTTGATGGATGGGCTGCTGACAATGTCTGACACCATCCTACAAAGCAATAAAATTGGCTTGTTTCAGAGGTTTCCTATGTATTGTCCACATGTCAAACATCAGTGTGCATGTGGACCATTTAGAGATCTTGCTGGAATGCAAGTTATAACCCAGTAGGTCTCAGGTGGGGCCTGAGAATTTGCTTTCCCATCATGCTGTCAGGTGATGTCAATGCTACCAGACCATAGACCACACTTTAAGTAGCAAAGTTTTATATTATGTCTGGTCTATCACACCTTTTATTTTCCCTAATCTCATCCTTTAATTTATTTCTTCTGTCATTTTCTGTGTGAAGTTCAGTTTGTCCTTTATCTCTTTTATTTTCTCACTTGTTCTCACAGGCACTTTTAATGAGAAAATGTGTATGTGTAAACTGTTTAGCACAAACTAATATTAGCCGCAACCCTTTAACCTTCCCTTCTCTACCCTTGTTTATTTAATTGATGAAAGATTGTTTATCCCCCCAACACTTCTTCCTCTTTTAAAATTCAATTTCTGAAGACAAACTACAAATACCTAAGCTAACATATCTAAGTCTAGTGGCAGTGAGATCTTCATATCAAGGAAAAGAGGCCCTCTGTTGTGATTCAAAAGACAAATTGTAACATAGAATGACTTATTAGCCACCTCTAATATTGATGAGAAGGTGAGAATATGTTTACCCAATTGTCACCGAATTCCTTATTTAGATGGACATCAGCTTATCTAATGAAACTTGTTATCCCTTAATGACAGCATTCATAGGAAATGAAACACCATTTCTCAGGCACTGCTATTGTGTTCCATGTTTGTTTACTCACAGGTGTACAATAGAATATTTTATGACTGTGTTGCACTGTCAGTTTGCGGGATTTCAGTTAATTGAAGGCTACATAGACTGTCATGAACTCACCTAGAAATCATTTGTGCTTGTGATTTTATTGGAAGATACATTTTGATCTCTGGTCCATCAGCTTACATATATACTTGCAAATATGTTATCTTTTCATTGGTAAAAGAAAACTTACGTTCTACAAGTCCTACTGTACAATAGAACTTGTAGGAATGTTCCATATCTGCACTATCCAATGTGGTAGTACCAGGCAAGTACGGCTACTGAGCTCTTGAAATACAGCTACTCCAGTTGAGGAACTGGTTTTTCGATTTTATTTCACTTGCTTTAGTTTGCATTTAAATTTCACTAGCCGTTTATGACTAGTGGCTACCGTATTGGAGAGACATCTCCAGACACTGAAAGACTGTTGGTTTTGTTGGTCTGTTTCACCATTGTTAGTGATTGGTTCTAGAGGTTACCATCTTCTTCTTGTATACAAGCATTGTCTAAGCCCACTTAATTTTTTAGAAGTGGAATTGTGCCCTACAAATGGGCTAAACTACTAATTTTAGAAGTATATATATAGTAAGAAAATGTATAATGAATATTTGGGGTACAAGAAGACATAGATATTGATTAAAATTTTCTGATGAGAAAAAGCAAAGGAATAAAGATTGTAATAATTATTTGAATAGTAATTCTCCTTTTTGGGTTGAAGACTCATTGACTTTATAGTTTTATGTCCATCTGAGTGAAAATCATTCCCATTTTACTAATACAGTCATCATCTAATTATTCACATCCATGTCATGGATTATCAACATGACTTTTCATTGTTGTCATTAACTCACTCATTTATTATGCATACTATACCAACTTTCAAAAGGAATTGGAGATGATTCATTCATGTCATCAGTTTGCTTAATCAGGTAGTTGTCTGGATATTTATAGAGTTTGAATATGGCTTCTTACACAGTAAAATGTACAGCTCTAAAGAATCTCACAGTATTTATATGTTAATATCCCACCTGTCCTCATCTTATTTTTCTTATTCGTAGTTCCATTTGATCATATTTTTATACTTACTTATCTTTTTTATCTTGTATATGGCTTCAAAAGCTACCTGGAATTCTTTTGTAATAAGGATGGATAAAAAGCTACAATTAAAAGTAATTATTTAGGGGTGCCTGGGTGGCTCAGTGGGTTAAAGCCTCTGCCTTCACCTCAGGGTGATCCCAGGGTACTGGGATTGAGCCCCACATCACATCGGGCTCTCTGCTCAGCAGGGATCCTGCTTCCCCCCTCTCTGTGCTTGCCTCTCTGCCTACTTGTGATCTCTGTCTGTCAAATAAATAAACAAAATCCATAAAAAAAGTAAACATTTAGATGAGTCCTTATGATAACTTACTTGAGGAAGTAGAAATGTATATATTTATAGTATTCTAGAATGAGTTTTAGAAATATGTATCAAAATACTTTTATATAATAATTTACTTTTCTTTTTTTTTTAAGATTTATTTATTTATTTATTTGACAGAGATCACAACAAGTAGGCAGAGAGGCAGGCAGAGGGTGGGGGGAGAAGCAGGCTCCCTGCTGAGCAGAGAGCCCGATGCGGGGCTCGATCCTAGGACCCTGGGATCATGACCTGAGCCGAAGGCAGAGGCTTTAACCCACTGAGCCACCCAGCCGCCCCTATAATAATTTACTTTTAAGATTATATAGATGTGTGTAAGATAATTACTATTGTAATCCCCATTTTAAATAAAGAACCTGAGACACAATGAAGTTTAGAAACTTGCTCAAGTTTATGCAGCTCGGTCACTGGCACATGGGGGATGCAACCTCAGGTTGATCATGCCAGGGCCTTGCCTCTTAACCACTATACGATTGGAATCAGAATTTTTTTTCCCTTGAGTGGCACTGCTTTATGGCATTAGATAATAGTGAAAGGCCTTGTTACCACTATTGTCATTTTCTTGTATGTCTTACTAGGACTTGGGGCAAATGTCATACTGCCCTCCAGAATAGGCCACCTTGTACAGTATCCAGGCCTTTTATGGCCCCATGTTTACATTGAATTAGAATTTTCATTAATTGATAACCTTTAAAGGACAGCATCTCTGTGAGCTAATGCAACCAGGAAATTAATTTCACATGGTTGCAGCACTGTGTCGCTGAGGCCATAGAGTCCTAACAAAGGTTAGGAAATGCAAACGGTGACTCTCAGCATGAATTTTCTTGCACAGCAAACATGTAAAAATTTAGAGACCCAGTGAAGCACATACTGTTTATTTGTGCTTTAATATATATTTCCCCATGAACAAGCCAGGCACCAGGGAGCATCTACCTTATTTTACTGTTGCACATTTTTTATTTGACACTTCAATATTGCCTTTGCTATTGTTGTCTAATACACTTCATTATTTTAAAGTGCATTATTTCCAGAGTTTGACAGCATATTTGGCACTATCCAGTGTGTAAGAAGAGAAAGTTCCATTTGGAGTGCACGCGGTCATCATCCTTCAGCTCTGTATGGGGGTGCTGAGAGCAAGCGCCGCTGAGCGGGAGGGCTTATGGGGGGGCCCATGAGTGGAGGCTGAGGGAGCCTACCTGTGCCTGTCTCAGTAGCCTTTTTACCAGTGTTCTCTGGGAACACCTTGGAAGTCTGATGAAGAAGATTCCCCCCTCTTCCTCATGATTATTTCTGCAGGGTAGGGGTAGTCATCAAAAGAGCGGGCTCTCTGCTGACTGCTTTGTTCAAATTCCAAGTTCTTCATGTATTTATTTATTGTACTTTTGTGTTAAGGTAGACGTGTGGGAACTGGATTGTACCAACTTGTAGGAGCTGATATTTCGTATCTCTCCCATGTTTGTATTCAGTGATGTCATGTTGGAGGCTTCAAATTGGACCTGATTAGAATATGTGCACAACAAAAACAGCAGATTCTACAAACCACAAATTCTTCTGTCTTCTCCACTCCTTTCCCCTTGAAGTCCAGCTAGCCAGCACACCACAGGATATAATATGTATTATGCCCAATTGCAGATGGCACACTCCTCTTAAATAGACAACTTTTTGATTTTCACTTATTTACACAGCACTTCCCAGATCAAGATATAGAGTATCACTCCAGAAATGTTCTCTCGCCTGTCAAAACCATTCCCACATGAGAGAATCACTATTTTGACTTATAGGACCGTCAGTCAGCTTTGCCTTTTCTTGAGATATATAAAAGGAATCCTCAGCACGTCCTCTTTTGAATCTGATTTCTTTTTGTTCAGGAATATGTCTGTGAAGGCTGTGCCTGTTTCTGCATGTACCTTTGCTTTACTTTGATTTTTGTGAAATGGAGTTGTCCTATCTGATACGTTCTATGGTAGTCCATAGCTACATGTGGTCATTGGGTAATTGAAGTATGTCTAGTGTAGTTGGGAAAAAAATGAATTTTTACTTGAATTGAGATGTGCTTTACACATAAAATAAATTTTTGATTTTGAAGGCTTGTCATAAAAAACGTCTCCTAGCTTCTGGTGGTTGTTGGCAGTCCTTGGTGTTCCTTGAGTTGTAGGTGCATCACTATTTTCATATCTGTGTTTAGATTTCTGTTGGTTTCTTTTTCACAGAGTCCAGTTCTCCAGGGAAATTTTTGAACTTAACATTGATTTTCTTGACAGTTAGCTATTTTGGCATCCTATCTGTGTCTTCTGATGTTCATATCTGTTTCTGTGTCTGTTGTCTTTTTGCTTTTCTCCTGGTCTTGTTATTTTAATAGTTGGTAATGGCTTGTTGACTATTTAGCACATGTTTGAAATAGCAAGGAGACTCAACATGTTACTTATTATCCTTTTCCTCAAGTGACACTTTGGCGTGGGTGGAGGGAAATCACTTCAGCTAGGGGCTGAACAGGCTCAAGGCTGGGTGGTAGTTTTATATGACTCACTCTACCTTTGGTTCAAACCCTCCCATCTTTTAGCCCTTTAGGTATTCCACCTGAGAACCTGAGATATTTAGGGTTTTTTTTTTTTTTTTTTCCTCCTTGGTAATTTGTAAAGTCAATTTTTATCTTCTAGCATATAATTATTAATCACTGCTCCGTATTTTTCATTCTTTTCTTCCTTTCTATTTGGTTTCTTAGTATTTTGTCCAGCACAACTTAAGAATTCATAAATACCTCCAGGGCAAACCTTGTGCTGAGAGTTGGGATCACTTTACCTTAGACGCCTGGCCTCTCAACCTCTTCTAATTTGGCAGCTCCAAATGTCACTTTTGTCTTGGCAAGCACCATGAGATTGTCAAAAGCTCTGCTGGCTTCTCTGCCATTTAGTAGCTGACATCTGCCAGCCTTATTAGCTTCTCATTCTGTACCAGGAATTGGCAAATGACCCAGGGGGAAAAACAGTGTGCAGAAAGTTGGGCTCAACTCAATGATCTTTCTTTCCATTATCTTGGCTTCTGCAGTCCTGGCTTTTCTTGGCAGTCCCTTTTACCTTCAAACAGATGTTTTGGTTTGTTATCTGCCTTTCCTAGTTCTCACTGGGAGCTTTGTTCTTCACTCTACTTCATCAAAAGCGGAAGTTGCAAGTTAGCATTTTAAGCAGAACTCAGAGAGACGGTTTTATTAAAATTTAATTTCAATCACAAGCATCACATTCTATTTTACCTTCACTGAAACCCCTAAATTATATGCTTTGAAATATAAATAGGAAACTCCCCTTTCTCCCAACAATAACTATTAAAAGAACACACTCTAATGTATAATGGAAACCAATTTCCAATGCAAGCATTACTAGAAACTAAAGCTCTGTTCTAGGGTAAGTTGTGTCATTCAGCTTGACTCTTTGATGCCTTCTTTTATGCACAGGCTTCCCTTTCTGCACAGCCTTCCCTTTCTACCCAGGCCCATTAATCTGGATTAGGTTTTAAAGTCCTGAGCCTGATTCACTTTATTACCTCTAATCTCTGAACTGGCCTAATGCCTTGTCACTGAACTCAACTTTATTGTCTAATGCTATTCTCATCACCCCTCGTCATCTCTACTTTTGACATGCTGCCTGGCCAGGTTAGGATATCATCTTTAACTTATTACAGGATTCTCTCGATATTGCTCCACTAAGTTGTCTAGTGCAGTCTGGCTTTGACTAGAACTATCTTATTCTGCCCAAGCCCACCTTGAGCTTTTGAGAACTGCATTTCATGGTTTTGTGTAGGTGACACCCAAGTTTCAACATGTGTGCTAAGTCAGATCCATTGGAGGTGTGGTTACATTGCTTGCTGAAAGAGGATTAGAAGAGCTAATGGTGTATGTGACTTAAATATGAAAGGAACTGTACGTGTTATACTCATGCGAAATTTTGGATAAGAGATGTTGCCTTTAGATTCCATCTAAGGAAAGGGGGAAGGAAAATGTTGTGTTCCCTATCTGTTGTATGCTGCATGTTTCTATATATTTTATCCCAGTATTTTCAGGTAATGGAATATCTAAGGACCATATCAGCAGAAAACCTAATTAACAAATATTCTTCTTGGCTTGGACCTGAAAACAGTTTAATAGCAAATGAATATTTATATAGCTATAGTTGATTTACATAAATGCCTACTGATTTTCAAAGTCATGTATAAATGCTTTTTCTAATCAAATGTCAAGTTTATTGGGTTATAATTTATTTTTAGGATATGCACAGATATTAAGTATGAGGCTGGTTAATTTTGACAAATGGATACACCCATGTGACCCATTCTCTGTCAAGATAGAAAACATTTACATCACCCCAGAATGTTTCTTTGTGCCCCTTGACTCAAGTACCCTACCAATACAGCATTGATCTTATTTCTATTATAATAAGTTAGTTTTATCTATTCTAGAACTTTATATAAATTGTACAATATATATTATTTTGTTTTTAGACTCAGAATAATGTTAAGATCATGCTATCATGGATACCAGTAGTTTCAGTTCTTTATTATTACTAAGTAGTATTCCACAATATGAATATATCATTAATTGCCTGTTCACCTGTTCATGCGTACTTGAGCTTTTCCATATTTGGGTTCTTATGAATAAATCTTTAATAAAGATTTGTAGGAGCGCCTGGGTGGCTCAGTGGGTTAAAGCCTCTGCCTTCAGCTCAGGTCATGATCCCAGGGTCCTGGGATCGAGCCCCGCATCAGGCTCTCTGCTCAGCGGGGAGCCTGCTTCCTCCTCTCTCTCTCTCTGCCTGCCTCTCTGCCTACTTGTAATCTCTGTCTGTCAAATAAATAAATAAATCTTAAAAAAAAAAAAAAGATTTGTATATGAGGTTTTTTTGTGGACACAGGTTCTCATTTTTCTACCGAAGAGTAAGATCCGTGGATGGCATTCATATGGTAGGAGTTCTAGAAGAAAAAGAAGAGAGAAAAGGGAACAAAAAATTTATTTCAAGAAATAATAGCAGAAAACTTCCCTAATCTAGGGAAGGAAACAGACATCCAGATCCAGGAGGCATAGAGGACTGCCATCAAAATCAACAAAAGCAGGCTAACACCAAATATATTGTAATTAAATTGTCAAAATATAGTGATAAAGAAAACAGATCTTAAAAGCAGCAAGAAAAAAGTCCTTAATTTGCAAGGGAAAACCCATAAGGCTACCTGGAGACTTCTCAGCAGAAACTTGGCAAGCCAGAAGGTGGCTCGATGTGGCATGATGAATTCAAAGTACTGATTGGGAAAAAATCTGTAGCCAAGCATACTCTATCCAACAAGGTTATCATTCAGAATAGAAGGAGAGATAGAGTACCCCAGACAAAACCTAAAGGTGTTCATGACCACTAAACCAGCGCTGCAAGGAATATTAAAGGGGACTCTTTGAGTGCAAAGGAGGAGACCACAAATTCCAAGGACAAGATAGGACTGAGGAAATCTCCAGAAACAATGACAAAACAAATAATAAAAAGACAGTGAGTACATATCTATTAATAATTACTTTGAATGTGAATGGACTAAATGTTCCAATCAAAATACATAGGGTGTCAGAATGGATTAGAAACACAAGACCATCTATATGTTACCTACAAGAGACTCATTTTAGACCTAAAGATACCTGCAGATTGAAAGTGAGGGAGTGGAGAAACATTTATCACACCAATGGCTGTCAAAAGAAAGGCAGAGTAACAATATTTATATTGGACAAACTAGACTTTAGAATCAAAACTGTAAAAAGAGACAAAAAAGAGCATTATATAATCATAAAGGGGACAATCCAACAAGATATAAAAGGAGATATGGCCATTGTAAATATTTATGTACCCAACACGGGTGTACCCAAATGTATGAAACAATTAATTACAAGCATAAATGAACTAATTGATAATAATGGAATAATAGTAGGGGACTTTAACACCCTACTTACATGTAGAAAATCAACAAGAAACAATGGCTTTAATGATACCCTGGACCAGATGGACTTAACAGATATATTCAAAATATTCCATCCTAAAACACCAGAATGCACATTCTTTTCTAGGGCACATGGAACATCCTCCAGAATAAATCACATATTAACGCACAAGATAGGCCTCAACAAACACAAAAAAGATTGAAATCAGAGCAGCAGTTTTTCTGAGCACAACACTATGAAACTAGGAGTCAGCCACAAGAAAAAAATCTGGAAAGACCATAAAGACATGAATAGTAAATAACATGCTACTAAACAATGAATGGGTAAAGCAAGAAATCAAAAAAGAAAGAGAAAAATACATGGAAACAAATGAAAATTAAAACACAATGGTCTAAAACCTTTGGGACCCAGCAAAAGCTGTCCTAAGAGGGAAGTATATAGAAATACAAGCCTACCTCAAGAAGCAAGAAAAGTCTCAAATAAACAACCTAACCTTACTTCTAAAGGAGCTAGAAGAAGAACAACAAATGAAGCCTAAAGCCAGCGGAAGGAAGGAAATAATAAAGAATAGAGCAGAAGTAATGACATAGAAACGAAAAATACCCCAATAGAACAGATAAACGAAATCGGGAGCTTGTTCTTTGAAAAAATTAATAAAATTGATAAACCTCTAGCCAGACTTAATAAAAAGAAAAGAGAAAGGACCCAAATAAATACAAGTACAAATGAGTGAGGATAAATCACAACCAACATCATAGAAATACAATTATAAGAGAATATTTTGAAAAATTGTATGTATTATATACATATATAGAAAAGATGTAGATTTAACTTTCTAAGAAATCCCTACACTAATAATTGTCTACTTCTTGTTGTCTATTTTATCTGTTCTTCCTATAAACTATTATTCATATGTTCTTGTGTAGTATATCTTTTTATTTCATTTTGAAACCGATCTGTATCTTTATATTTAAAGGGCGTTATAATAAACCAGATATATATGGGTCTTACTTTATAATCCAGTATGTCAGTCTCTGCTTCCATTGGGTTGTGTATTCCAGTTTAATTCAATGTATTCATTAATATGTTTTGGTTTAAGTCTGTCATCTTGGTATCTGAATTACACCTGTCCCATTTGCTTTTTACCATTTCCCTATTCTTCAGGAATGAATCAAGTAATTTTTTGTACTCCATTTTTATTTCTTTATTGATTTTTTAGTTTTGTGTATCTTTTTTGGTGGATGTCTGGGAGCAAGGGTCAGCAAGCCACATCTTACAGGTCAAGTTTTTTTTTTTTTTGGTTTTTTTTTTTTAGATTTTATTTATTTGACAGATGGAGATCACAAGTAGGCAGAGAGGCAGGCAGAGAGAGAGGAGGACGCAGGCTCCCCACCAAGCAGAGAGCCCGATGTGGGGCTCGATCCCAGGACCCTGGGATCATGACCTGAGCCGAAGGCAGAGGCTTAACCCACTGAGCCACCCAGGCGCCCCTTACAGGTCAAGTTTTATTGGATCATAGTCCTGTTCATTCATTTACTTATTATATATGGCTGCTTTTGCAATAGTAGAATTTAGTAGTGGTAACAGAGATCATATGACCTGTAAAGACTAAATAAAATATTTACTCTTTGGCCCTTGACAAGTAAAGTTTGCCAATCCCTGCTCTAGAGATGAAAACATATGTATCTTGAACTTATCATGGTCTAACTCAGTAAGCATTGTATTACTCCACAAACAATATAAGAACTCATGATAGTATCTTTCCAATTACCACACTTTGTGTTCTTATTGTCACACATGCTATATACCCTGTAATAACTTTAATAATTTTACTTTATATAGCTCATAGTTTTTTTTTTTTTAAAGATTTAATCATATAGTGTAGGTCTGCTGGAGATGAATTCCTTCAGGTTTTGCCTGTTAAATCTATATTTCTCCTTCATCTTTTAAAGGTATTATTGATGACATGCAAAAAAATAGAATATATAAGTTAGAACTTGGTAGGAAAGATGGTGCTTGAGTAGATGGTTTGCTTTTGTTGGTAAAATTTTTTTTTATTGAGGTATCATTGACATTAGTTTCAGTTGTACAATATAAGGACTTGATACATGTATGTATTATGAAACAATAGCTACAATAAATTTAGTTAATATCCATCACCACACATAGTTACAGTTTTTTTCTTGTGACAAGAACTTTTAAGATCTACTCTCTTAGCAACTTTCAAATATACAACATGATATTATTAACTATAGTTATCATACCGTACATTGCATCCCCAGGACTTATTTGATAACTGAAAGTTTGTACCTTTTGACCACCTTCATCCATTTTGCCCCTCACGCACACCTCCCTGCCTCTAGCAACTCCCAAACTGTTCTCTGTATTTATGAGTTGTCTTTTTTTTTTTTTAATTCTACACATAAGTGAGATCATATGGTATTTGTCTTTCTCTGTATGACCTATTTCAGTTAGTATATACCCTTGAGGTCCATCCATGTTGTTGTACATGACAGGATTTCCTTCTTTTTATAGATAAATAACAATCTAATTTCTTTATCCATTCATCCATTGATGACAATTAGGTTCCCTGTCTTGGCTACTGTAAATATGCTGTGATGAACATGGGGATACACATATCTTTTCAAGTTAGCATTTTTGTTTTCATCTGCTAAATACTCAGAAACAGAATACTGGATTATATGGTATTTCTACTTTTAATTTTCTGAGGAACCTTCATACCACTTTCCATAGTGGCTATACCAGTTTCCATTCCTGTTTCCTTCATTTTTGAGATTTTTTTTTTTTTCCCTGAAAAAGAGATTGTGTATGTGAGTGGGGGCGGGGGGTTGGGAGTACAGGGAGACGGAGAGAGAGAATCTGAAGCAAGCTCCATGCCCAGTGCAGAGCCCGATATGGGACTTGATTTCACAACCTTGATATCATGACCTGAGCTGAAATCAAGAGTTGGATGCCTAACAAACTGAGCAACCCAGGCACCCCTGAAATATTTTCTCTGGATAAAGAGTTCTGGGTTGACTTTTTTTTTTTCTTTCAGGATTTAAAAGATGTCTTCTCTTTATCTTCTTGCCTCAGTAGTTTCTCATGAGAAATCAGCCATTACTTTTATCATTGTTGTCTATATTTATTATGTCTTTGCTTCTCTGATCACTTTCTAGATTTTCCATAATGTTGACTTTCATCTCAGTATACTTTCCCTCTGTGTGATTTACTTTGTATTTATTCTGCCTGGTATCACTGAGCTTCTTGTATCTGTGGGTTTTGATATCTTACATTAGTTTTAGAAAATTCTTCATTATTGTATTTTAAAATACATATTTTTTGTTTCATTCCTTCCCTTTTCTCCTTCTGAGACTCCAGTTTACACATATGTTAAATTGTTTGATATTGTCTCACAGGTCTCCAATACTCTGTTTTTAGTTTTTACTCTTTTTTTTCTCTTTGTATTTGGCAATTTCTCTTGAAGAGTTTTCAAGTTCACAGATTTTTTTTTTCCTCTGCTATGTCCAGTCTACTGCTAATCCCATCGAAATAATTTTTCAAGTTTTATATTATATTTTTCATTTCTAACATTTGTATTAGACTCATTTTTATAGTTTTCATCTTTTAGTTTTCCCATCTGTGCATGCATGTTGTCCTACCTTTCCCCTTACATACTTTAACATTTGCATCATAGTTCTTTTAAAGTTCTTATTTGATAATTCCAGCATATGAGCTATTTGCAGTCTGGTTCTATTAAATGTTTTTTTCTTTTGTTGATGGTTTACAGTTTCTTGCCTTTCCATGACTCTCATAACTGTTACTGCATTCTGAACATTGTGTAGAAAAGTAGAAACTGAGGAAAATGCTTAATCCCAGAAAGAGTGCCATGCCTCATCGTTTATCAAGCTGTGGTGTACACATGGACATGTGGAGGTGAGGCAATGGTGTGAGTCCGTTTTGTCATCAGTTGAACTGTGTCTGGGCTTTGTTATTCACCACAGGTTTGTCTCAGTTCTGTTCTGTCAGAATTTAGCAGGTCACGTGTATGTGTAGTTTGTGTGTGTGTGTGTGTGTGTGAGGGTCTTTCTCACCAATTGTGTCCCGCCAAATCCTTAGTAATATACAGTTAAAATTGGGTGTAGTTGTGGGATTTTCTCCATTTTCTCCACTACTTTTCATATTTCACCAGGCCCCAGTGCATCTTTACCTCAAGGGAGTCTCTTTTAGTGTCTTTCAGCAGCAGACAGCCACTGCCTATTATTTATGGAGGGTCTAGTGTCAGCATGGAGTGCCTTTAAGTCCTTCTGCAAATGCCCTCAGATTTAAGCAGTCCTAGTGGATTGAGAGAGCCTGGAAAGGGGGTCTCTCAGCTCTCCAGTTTTTGTGCTAGTGGCACAAAACAGACAGCTGTGGCACTCAGCTGTGAGGCCCAGTTTGCTTGAAACATTTCTTCCCTTCTCCTGGGCCGCCCTAAGACTTTGCTGTCATTCTCTCAGTTCTCCTGCCCTGCTCCCAGCCTCTGTCATGAAAACTTAGAAAGGCTAGTGGAAAAGAATTGGCAGGGCTGTCGAGTCTCCCCTTTCATCTGAGGCTCCCAGCCTAAAGAGTCATGCCAGTCCACAGCCAGCCTTCAAATCTGCAGAAAGTTTAGCAGCTTTCTTTTCACCTACACTTAAGATGGCTTCTTCTTTCTTCTACTACTTCTTCAACTGTGGAAGAAAGCAGACATGATTTCCTTCTCTTCTGTGAAAGGCTTGTCACATCTTGAACTTAGTTCAGTAGAATTTTCTTTTCTTCTTTTTTTAATCATTATTACTTGTAACTTCACTTCTTTTATAAGCTTTGGGGGAAAAATCATTGTTTTTATATTTTATCTGGCTCCTTGTTTGGTTAGAGTGGGGGCAAATTTATCTTGTGACTTTCTATTCTTGTCAGACATGGAAGTCTCCATACCTGCTCTTTAATGTCTGTCCCTCACAAGGTCAGAGTAATGAATCGAGGAAGTGAATTGAAGCTGACATTATCACCTTTATTTGGTGATGAGGTGGAATCAGTTCCAAAGGGTAGGAATAGACGAGAATCTGGATTCCCTTAACTATGTTCTTTTTCTTATCTTTACCACTTAGACTCTCTACAGCCAATTGTATGACATAGCTCATCTGGAACCTATCGCTTTGCAGCCCTGGTGGGGACTGATATACAGATTAAAAGGGTGAAATGTGTGACGTAGAGGAGAAGTAGGAACAAAGCTCTCCGATAGAAAAAACTGCCATACTCTTGAGAAGATGAGATCAAGAATATGCTCATAGTACCAGCTCTGGGTATAATTTTGGCTTGTGTTCATGGAGGCCCCTTCCATACACTGTCTACCTCATCACTGGGGCATTTAGTTGGAACAACTTTAAAAAGTAGAATGGATGAGTTAGAGCCTTCTTGGAACTTAAGCATGTAGTTCTAGGATTGCCAAAGTTGGCTGTTGAGATCATTAAATTTTATTATTTTTTATAAAGATATTAATTCAATGATCATGAAAGGAACTTCCTGTTTTCATTGAAAATTGACTCCAGTAATTTGTTTATACAAAATAATACAGCTCCTTGACACCAGAATGTAAATGCTAATGTGAATTCCATATAATTTCAATTTTTCTGCATCTAAATTTAGAATCACATTAAAATAGCAAATGCCTTGAAATACTCTTGTACCAAGCTTCCTGTTGTTTGTTGGACTAGTGACATATTTGTTTAATCAATTATGCACACACTATTTTATAAAATTACCTTTGCCTTTAGGCTTGACTTGAAAAGACCTGGGTTGCATTAATTGAGGAATTTAGGTGCAACAATAGCCCTTGGTTAGTGTAAACTACAAATGATTAGGATTCAGATAGCTGATAAAATTCTGTTTAGTATATCAAAAGTGATATTAGTAGCCAGCCAAAAATTTATCCAGGAAAGTCCCTACGGCCAGGTTAATTAAGGCCATTGGTTGAAGATCTGATGGTCCTCTCTATAAGATGTGGCCAATCTTGGAACACTACATCTGAAACTAATGATGTTTTGTATGATGACTGACATAACACAATTAGAAAAAAAAAGATGTGGCCAAACCACCTTCCAGAACAGCAAGTGAGAAATAATCCTTACAGAACTAAAAATGGGTTATGTGGTAGAGAGGTTTTGAGGCTGACTTGAATAGTAAATACCACAACTTGCTTTTATCATTTCCATGCTTAGTTTGTACCTATGGATGGGAGATAGAAGAATAAATGAATTATTTGAGGATTTGGGGTGCAGGCCCTTTCCCCAAGCACTGTGTATCTCTCTGCACTGGTTCTTATCTATCAATGGGAGGCGGACACTAGAAGAATCCAGTAATACATGCATCATGAAAGAGATGTGATAGAACTCAATTTTAAAGAAGTTTTATGGGGAGGGAAGAAATTTATTCAGTACAAATGAACTATAAAATTACCCAGCCCATCCCTCAAATAACTAAATCTTAAACAGATCAGCAGTCATCTTGTATTATTTTTGGTGACCTCATATGATTTAGCAACTCACAGAAAGGAGAAGACATAAGAATATTTTTTTTCCTGAGATTATGCTTTAATGATGAGTTAAATATTAAACTGTAGCTATTTCCCAACAAAAGAAATCCCATCTTTTTCTCTCAATACTCAATTAATTAACAACTTAGACTTTTTAGTAGATGTACCAAAAATTCTACATGTGATACAAATAAAACTAATGGAATTTTCAAGTGTGCACTGTTGGGTTGAGTCATAACAGCCCTTAGTTTTTAGTTATTCTTGGGAGGTTGTTATTACAAGTAGGCCAGATGTGAACTCTTTTTTTTTTTTTTTTTTTGGTTAAGGTATCTCTATCCTAACTGCTTTCCATCTTAACTAAGTGACAATCACTCATGAAGCTTTTAAAAAATCCCCAAGGCAAGCTTCACCTCAAACTGACTTCAGAGTCTCTGTTTTTTAACCTCTCCAGGTGATTCCAAAGTATAGCCCAAGGTGGGAAAAATTGCCCTCTCTTTAATCTCTGTGTCATTGTCTCTGAGTGGTATTAAAGTGTGGTCCTGACCAGCAGCATTAGCAGCATCTGGGAAATGGTTAGAACAGCAAATTAACATAAATAGGCTATACATATTCAAAGTATAAAATCTGAGACATTCGGCATATCTGCTTCCCCAAGAAATCATCATCCACAGTCAAAATAATGAACCTATCCGTTACCCTCAAAGAGCTCCTTGCACTCTTTGGTGAACCCTACCTTTCTTCCTCTTCATCTCCAGGCAACTACTGCTCCACTTTCTGCCATGTACGTGATTTTTCATATTCTAGAACTTTTTGTTAATGGAATAATATAATATTTCCTTCTAAAAATTAATACTTTTTGAGAGGTTTTAGGTTTGAGAAAACAATGAGCAAAAATGTATAAGAGTTTCCATTTACCCACTCAGCCCCCACCCTGCCCCACCTAATTTCCCCTCTTTTTGCCATCTTGCATTGGTGTGGCACATTTGTTACAATTAATAGCCAATTTTAAGGCATTATTATTAATGAAAGCCCATAGTTTACATTAGGGTTTACTCTTTGTGTTGTACATTATATAGGTTTTGACAAATGTATAATGATATGTATCCTCCATTACAATATCATACAGAATAATAGTTTTACTGCCCTAAAAATCCCCAGCACTCCACCTTCTACCCTCCCTCCCTTTCCCTGATAACCACTGCTACTTTTACTATCTCCATAGTTTTGCCTTTCCCAGAAGGTCATATAGTTGTTATTATATAGTCTGTAGCCTTTTCAGATTGGCTTCTTTCACTTAGCAGTATGCACTTAAGGTTCCTCCATGTTTTTTCATGGCTTGATAGCTCTTTTTTTTTTTTTTTTTAATCACTGTATATGGATGTACCACCCAGTTTTATTATTCATTTACTTACTTACAATCATCTTGATTGCTTCTGTGTTTTATTGATTATGAATAAAGCTGCTATAAACATTCACATGCAGGTGTTTGTGTGGACATAAGTTTTCAACTTCTTTGAGTAAATGGCAGGAAGCATGATTGCTAGATCATATGTTTAGTTTAATAAGGAACAGACGACCTGTCTCCCAAAGTAGCTATACCATTTTGCTTTCCCACCAGCGATGGATAATACTCCCTGTTGCTCTACATCCTCTCCAGTATTTGGTGGTGTTAGTGTTTTGGATTTTGGCTATTCTAATAAGTGTAGAGTAATAGCTCATTGTCATTTTAATTTGTGATTGCTTAATGACATATGAATGACATTGAGTGTATTTTCATATGCTTGTTTTCCATCTATATCTTCTTTGGTGAGTTGTTTGTTCATATCTTTTGCCCATTTTTAAAACTGAGCTGTATTTTTTTACTTATTGTTGAATTTTAAGATTTTGGTTACAGATTCTTATATGAATTGCATTTTGCAAAGATTTTATATTTTCTGATTTGGCTTTTCATTCTCTTAATGTACTGTTTTTGACTGGCTTCTTTCACTGAGTAAATTTATTCTGAAACTCAACCATGTAGTTGTGAATATCAATAGTTTACTCATGTATGTCCAGTGTATGGATATACCATAATTTACTTATCAGTGTGTATGTTAATGGATATTTGGTTGTTTCCAGTTTTGACTGTTACAAATAAAGGTGCTATGATTTTCATGTACGAATTTTGTATGGACATATACATTCGTCTTTCTTACATAAAGAACTAGGAGGGGTGCCTGGTTGGCTCAGTCAGTTAAGCGTTTGCCTTTGGCTCAGGTCATGATCCCAGGATCCCGGGATCCGGCTCCCTGCTCAGTGGGGAGCCTGTTTCTCCCTCTCCCCCTGTCTCTCTCCCTGCTTGTGCTCTCTTGCTCTCTCTCTCTCAAATAAATAAATAAAATCTTAAAAAAAAAAAAAGAAGAAGACCTAGGAGCAGGATAGCCATATCATATGATAGGTATATGTTTAATTTTTTTTTTAAGAAACTGCCAACTGTTTTCCTGGGCTGGTGGTATCGTTTTACATTTTTTTTTTTTAAGATTTTATTTATTTATTTGACAGACAGAGATCACAAGCAGGCAGAGAGGCAGGCAGAGAGAGAGGAGGAAGCAGGCTCCCTGCTGAGCAGAGAGCCCGATGCGGGGCTCGATCCTAGGACCCTGGGATCATGACCTGAGCTGAAGGCAGAGGCTTTAACCCACTGAGCCACCCAGGTGTCCCTCGTTTTACATTCTTACCAACAGTTTGAGATGTTCCAGTTTCCCCACATCTTCACCAATTGCTAGTATGGTTAGTCCTCTTCTAATAAGTACACAGTACTATATGGTCTTGAGTAATATGACATGATAATCATGAAATCAAGCAGTGAAGTTCCACTTCATTATTCTTTTTCAGTATTTGGAGGAAGAGTAGAAATTGATATGAGAAAGATAAAATAATTCTAATTTTTGCCTTCTATTTATTTTGAGCAGTAGCTTCTAATTTGTTATCCAGGGACTCCTGGAAGTCCCTTTTCAGGGATCCACAGGTCAACACTTCGTGGCAACACCAGATGATTTTTGTGTTTTTCACTTTCTTTCTCTCACAAGTATATGGTGGAGCCCTCCGAGGCTGCGTAATGTGTAATGGCATCACTGTAGCAGCCAGTAGAATGTGTGCTGGGACATACTTGTGTTTTTAAAAAATTCTCAGTTTTAATTTTGAATATGGTAAATATGGATACATGGGACACACATGTGCAGTAGCTCTTCATGATCCTCAGTGATTTTTAAAAATGTAAGGTTCTTCTGAGATCTGAGATCTAGACAAAAGTTACAGAAAGAAAACTGGCATAATAAAATGTGGAGAAAAATGTATAGGAATTAAGACAAAGGAAGCAAAAGTTTTAAAGTGTAAGAAATGGAATAGCTTCAAAGTTCAAAGTTTACTATTTATTCTCCTTCAACTGGGAAGGGAGAGAATATAAACCCATCTCCAAATGCTCTTTTTGGCCCTAGAGACCTGGCCTTTATTGTGATGTTGGCAAATTCTGGTTTCTATAGTGCTGTCTCATTGCTTTATCCAAGGGTTGTATTTAACCCACAACCTCTTTCCACTGTGCCTGGTCAAATAGAGCATTTTTCAGAGTTTAGGAGAAGCTGCCACTGGTTAACTTGCTTCCAGTGGGAAAATATCACTACAGGGACAGAGAACAGCTAGGGTTTGGTGCAGAAGCCTCCTCTGTATCGGAGAGCTTCTGTGGCTGGCTGGGATCCTGCTGCCCTGGGAGAACTTAGATGTTGATAAAAGGCAGAGCAATCACGAGTGTTGGAGAGGATGCAGTGGCTTCCCCTTCTCTGTGTCTAATGGTGATACCATGAGTAGTTACTTTGTAGATGGTTTAACATGAAGAGAGAGTTCTAGAATAAATAATCTGAAAAATTCACCTTTGGTTTTCTTTTAGTATCTTGTATAGTTACGTGTAATGGATAGTGCCTTGAGTTCCTACATCGGTACCCTTTGGCTCTAACACATTCCTCTTCTAAGTTTGCCCATGTAAGACCAAGATTACAAAGCTATGGGGGGACCAAATGATTTCAAAATTCAGCTAAGACAAATCGTGATAATGAATTGTTTAAATAGTGTTAATAAAAAAAATTAAAAAAATAATGCTACCTTAATGCTTTTGTAAGTACCACCCCAGTTTCTTCTGTGATTTATAAAATTACTCTTTTAATGTTAAAAGTCTCCCTGAAGCACAAGTATAAAATATACAGTATTTAGGTAAATTAAATTAAGTCACATTCTTTTGAGACCATAATTAATGGTTTTTTATACTTTCTGCAGACTTCTAACTTGCTTTTACTCCAGAAGCTACAATATTCATTCTTCTTCATATTTATAAATAAAATGTATTCTTTTCTCCTAAGGTTAATTTTAGACATTCAAATTAAAACAACTTAATGAGGTTTTTAAGAAGTTCTTTCAAAATAAATTAGCCATACATAAAAATATAATTCGCTGTTGTATATTTTTCTAGGTGTTTGTTTTGGGTTTCATCCAATAATTATGTTATTAAACCTCAGTATTTTAGAATGAAAATATATTCCTCAGCTCTAAGGCTAATTATAAGCATTGAAATTTAAGTGCTTATCTGGACTTTGCCCAAGTGTTCTTCAAAATATATTAACTAAATACTTACACACGTAAGAATTATTTCAGCTGTGTCATAGCATCATTGAAGATGCAGTAGTAAATAAGTCCAAAGAAGAGATACTAGCAACAACATAAAAAAAACACTTAAGATTTTGAGAGGTAAGATTCTAGGCAGAAGTGTTGGTAGGTACTTTTCATCCCTATTTTCACCAAGATAAATTAAAATTACTCATACAGAATAGTATACTTTCATTAGTCATCACCAGCAAAACCATGGCATTCTTTTTATAAATGCAAGGTCACTGTTTATTCAGCAGATATTTTTGAGTTACCTCTATGTACATGATGATGTTATTAAGATAGTTATTTTTTTCGTGTGAGATCACAAGTACAATTATACAATTGTAGTTTTACAGGCATTTTGAATCTGTGGGGATGTCTTGAAATTTATGCTCTCACACAAATTACTTTTTGAATATTAATATGTGTTTAGATAACTTTCCTACATGAGATTATCTAGTTGGCATTTGGAAGTTAAAAGTATATTTTATTCAGCTAAAATACAATTCTGCTATTTGGGTGTTCTTATTTTTACAAAATAAACACAATTGCTGTATCTTGAAGAATCTGACATTAACATCTTATTTTTTGTAAACTGACAGAAACTCTAAGCAGAAGACAGTGTCAGTATGTATTTAAAACATAAAAATGTGTTGTGGTTGCTATATAGAGTAGACTGATACGCAGAAAAAAAATATTGAGGGCTACAAAGCAGATTAAAAAGTGAACTAATAAACTAACATGTTGATGCAGAACTCCAGAATTGAGGGGGATGTGATCAGCTGTGTGTAGGTCTCCCTGTATTATCTCTAATTTCATCTTTCTCTTGTAGCCAACAGCTGTTCACTGCTTATGTCTTCAGTGCATACAGCTGAATTCCATAGGTTGCTTGATGTGAGAGTGTGTCACTTTTATTTTTTTATATTATTTTTTAAAATATTTTATTTATTTATTTGACAGAGAAAGAGGGAGAGAGAGCAGAAGTAGGGGGAGTGGCAGGCTGAGGGAGATGGAGAAGCAGACTCCGCACTGAGCAGGGAGCCTGGTGTGAGGCTAGATACCAGGATCCTGGGATCATAACCCAGGCCAAAGGCAGACGCTATCTGACTGAGCCACCCAGGCACCCTGACAATCTGTCACTTTTAGAAAGTATTGGTGGGAGGCAAGAGTGGTCATAAGGCTCAAGCAGCTCATCTGAAACCCTTTGTGAAGATCTGCCCCTCCAGGCCATGTCAGCCTTCAACTGACCACCCTAAAAATTCATCACAAAACCCAGGGCCCATTTGTCTTTGATTAGCTCTGTCACTGTAAAGGAGGAATTCCTAAAGAAATTAAGATTGAGGGTCTGTTTTAGATATTTTTGTCCCCTGGATGTGGGACAGTAACAGATAACTGGGCCTCAGGGAAGACACTGGGATAGGGAGCTTTTCCTTTCACAAAGGAGAATGGAGAACAGGGCACCCATGATGCTGACAGAGAGTCCTGCTGTCCTCCCTGTACCTCACTTAATGAGTAAAATGCACCAGAACCTACAGCATCCCCACTGTTACTCAGTCTCCTTTCTCCTTTTCAAGTGGTAGAAACAGAAAAGGTTCACTAAATATTTGTAGAATGGATTTTTTTTTTAAGATTTTATTCATTTATTTGACAGACAGAGGTCACAAGTAGGCAGAGAGGCAGGCACGGGGGTGGGGGGGGAGGAAGCAGGCTCCCTGCTGAGCAGAGAGCCCGATGCGGGGCTCGATCACAGGACCCTGAGATCATGACCTGAGCCGAAGGCAGAGGCTTAACTCACTGAGCCACCCAGGCACCCCATAGAATGGATTTTGAATAGAAGTCTGAAATGCTTTAATACATACAGAAAAAGAAATCATTGGTGAACTTGTACGCTTTACCATTAGTTAAAAATTTACAAGCCCAACACTTTAGATTCTGATCATGAGCAGTAGGTCACACTGGCACAGTTCAGAGCCACGGGCAGAGAATTGAGCACATCAGAAAGTTGCTGGTAACAGGATGAGAATCAAAGTAGAAGATTCAAGGACAAGCCAGGTGGGGCAAACAGACCAGGTGTTGGAGCCAAGGAAAGGAATTGCAAGAATGAGACAAAAGCTGTTTGAAGCTTGGTTGCCTTGATTTCCTTTCAGTTTTCTTCCTGAAGTTTTCCAACGGGGTTCTGAGGGCTTGAGGTTCTAGGGAGAGCTAAGTGGCCAGCTCTATGTGTAGGTATAGCCGAACACCAGAACTACCTCGTACTCGCAAGTTAGAGCTGCTTGTGCATGATTTCTTCCCAAATCTGGGTTCTGTGACCTTGTGTTAGCGGCTTTAAATTGACCACAGTTGGACTATTCACACCAGAAATCACCAAATACTTCAAATCTGAGCTTTCCCCTCTATTGGACAATCATTTGGTTATTTATCATATACCAGCACACCCACCACTAGGTAAAGTTTTAAGCACCCTATCAATAAAATATTTCATTTAACAGCAAAAGGTGGCAAAAGAGCTTTGGTCCATGGAATTACCTGTTTTCTTCTTTATTATTACAGTTTTGTAAGTTTGTTAATGTCAAGTATGTTTGAAGTCAGTTTGTTCACATTTAATTAACAACCCTAAGAGACGATAAAGCAGGAAAGTTTCTAGGAGCTTATAAACTCAGGATGAATGTTTGTAAGAGGAAAAACTCACATTCCCTACTCAAAAGGAAGAGTTTTGCATAGTTTTTCCTTTACAGATTTCATGTGGATTGTCCTTTAGCTCAGTGCTTCTCAAACTTTATTGTGCATACAGATCATCTAGGGAACTTGTTAAATGCAGATTCTGATTCTGTAAGTATGGGACAGACCTCATATTTTCCACTTCTAACAAGGTCTTATTGATCATGCTGGTCTATGGGATATCTTTTGACTAGCAAAGGTCTAGCTATTGTGGCCGTCAGATAAAAGTAGTAAGCAAAAACAAATATAGTTTTTAAAAGTCTTATTTCTAAGAAAGTAAACTCTGGGAGGAAAATTATTTGATCCTTGCATTGAGGGTCTTTGAATTTGGGCTTGCACTTTTTTTTTTTTTTCCTTTGGCAGATGTTTGTTGACTTCACACAATACAGTAAAAGATTAAATGAGCTGGAAACATTAGAGATCCCAATTATACAACTCACTGACTACCCATAAGCCTGAACAATGAAAAGCATTCTGCGTGCTTTACTCATTTAACTTCATTTAAACCCTTCTTGGCATCTGAGTTGCATTAATGTGATAACTCTTGTGTAGCAATTAACAAACTGTGGCAATTGTGAACATTTCTGGAGTTTGTCATGTTGAATGGGAGTAGGCTCTGGACATCTAATTCTTACCTCATTTTCTAGGGCTGCTCTGGCTTTGTAGATGATTTATATACTTTTTCCATTTTCCTTTGACACAGGAGCCAAACAACGAACAAATGAATTGTGGTTGTATCTCTCCACCAGACATTTTGTTTTGGAAGTCATTTCTAATGAACGACTTTCAGGCAGTTCTTCTTCTTCTTCTTCTTCTTCTTCTTCTTCTTCTTCTTCTTCTTCTTCTTCTTCTTCTTCTTCTTCTTCTTCTTCTTCTTCTTCTTTGCTCTCTTCGTTAGGAAATTCATTGAATCTTCAAGAAGACAATCACATTGTACTCACATAAAAGCACATCCAACACTTCCACAAAAGTCACAAAAGCTGAGTGTTCTCCATTGCCCTGAGCCTCATAATCGCAAACATATTGAAAAGCAAATGGTGAGCATGTTCTGCACAATACCGTATCCAGTGCTAACAATGCTGGATATTGTGTCTATTCCAGTGCCTCAGAATTAACTGTGTGGTTGGAAGAAGGCTTGAGATGAGAAAAAAAAGCTTCATTTCCAAGCTTGGATGATAAAGAGTATATTACCCAGAGGAGCAGCAGATGGTTTCTCAGTGCTGAAATGTAGCATTATTTTCATAACAGCCCAACTGGTGTTTGGAAGTCTGATTTAAAGGAAGTAACTTACCACCTTCAGGCATGAGAAAATGCTCATAGATTTATTATTTCCTATCTCTAGGAAGGCAGGGAATGGACTTTTTTCCTTCATATGAGTGCATATTACAGTATTCTACACAGATTAAGGCTATCCTATAACAGAGGACCAACTGTAGGAACATTCTAATTTTCTGGCTGAATATGTTAAGTGAACCTAGATTATGGATGCAAGAATAATTTCCTCATAAAGTAAGTTGACCTTACATTGCAAATGGGCTGGCTCTGGTGGATTCTCAAGTCAAGTATCCTTCTGTTGTAGAAAAGTAAGAGTCTCTATTCCAAGCTCTGTGATCTCTTTATTCCTTCATGGCTGAAGTTTTCCTTCTTCCCATCTTACCATTTTTCATCATAATATATTAAAACCATTTAGCATGTTGTAATTTTTAAAACATTGTTCTTAGTAGGATAAATTCTTAGCCTCCATGTATAACCATAAGATTCTGAGCAAAAGGTACTCTCTGAAGCATACATAAAGGAGCCACAAAAATGTTCCTTAAGACAACATAGAAAAAAGAAAAGAAAGAAGGAGATAGAAAAAGGGAGGGAAGAAACAACTAATAGAGGAGAAAGAAAGAAGAAAAGAAAGAAGGAAGGGAAAATGAAGAGAATAAATGTGTATATTGGGTTACCTATAATGTGAAATGAATTTTTAAAGCTTTCAAGTGAAATCTGGATTCTCAAATCCTATTGTTACGTTCAACTTTGTCACTTCATTGGTAACTTCCCAGAGATGAACTTCATCTCTCTAATTTAGTAAGTGACCAGCCCCCTATATCAGGCACCATTGTAAATTGTATATTAAAAATGCCTAATTGTGTCATGTTTACACTTCAGGTTCAGACTGGTTGGGAGGAAAAAAAAATAGTGTGTAAAGTTTGTAGAAACAGGGGAAATCAGTTGATTGCAGATAAACCTCTAAAGATTGTCCAGCTCGGAACCAGATTGTCATTCACAGAGCTAGGGTATCATTATCCCATAAGTCACTCTAAAAGTTCTCATGGTAGGTTCCAGCTCAGCAACTTCTTTTGTAATAACTTTGTGTTTCAAGAACCACCATTGCTACATTAATGGGGAAAAAAAAATAAATTGCTCTTCTTAATATAAACACAGATGAACATAAGCAAACTTTGCCTTGGCATTCAAGAATGTTCTGTAGGGAACTTAACTGTTAGTAGATAATTCAAAATAATAGGTAGAGATTTATAGCTAAGTATAGTTGGAGCATCAGCTCTTGGGAACCTGTCTAGGTTGTGGTTTGTGTCTTAAGTGCTAAGTGGCTCTTCCTGCATCCTGGGCTACCAAGTAATCTAGCAAGAAGAATTTGTTCATCTGTGTAGATGGCTGGTTCCAGCACAGTTCATTGACTCACCATGGAGAAGCCTGGTCCTGGATGAGTGCAAATATTGTGTCCTTGTAGCCAGTTTTCTGTGCTTGTCTCAACCTAACACCTGTCACTTGGCACACAGATAAGTTTTTCTTTGCTTTCTTAGTAACTTTTACTTTATGTTTTCACTTTAAGCGAAGCAGTGGTGATGGGATTCCTTTATCATTAAGCTTACATAAAGAAAAAACCTTTCTTATCAGTCTTTCCATTAAGGTAGAAATCTCAATTTCCTCTATTACCTGGTGACATTTTTGGGTATATGCTGGGGTCATCTCTATTACAAGGCTATTCAAGTCACAATTAACTCTTTAAGATTCAAGATTTCTCACATGGTATTTTTCCTGCCTTAGCGCTTAAAAAAAAAAGAAAAAGTAAATTTTTAACATTACCCATATCTTCAAAAGAAGACAAAAGAGAGCGAATGACCTTTGTTTCCTTAACAGTAATAACAAAAGCATCAACCTTGAGTTCTCCATTCTAATTGAAAAACAGTTTTACATTAGCTTGAATCTCTCTGTTGGCTCTGACCAAAGGATCAGGTAACTGCTACTCCCCCAAATCATTCAGGTTTATTCTTATAGTCAAAAACACATTAAAAAAAAATCTTTTATTTAAAATAGTTTTAGATATACAGAAAATTTGTAAAGCTTTTCCATGCTCTTCTATAATCCTGAGACTGAGTATCTAATCTTTTTACAAAGTAGACATCATACTGGCAATATATTTTATAAATTTAATGGACACTTTCCTTTTAATTATTTGTTATGATAAATGATTGTACACACAATGAAAAGCTCTAGTGCATTAGGCTGCAATGAGCCCAGTTGGCTCCTACAGTTATTACATAAAAGGCATTGTTAACAGAACTACTTTCAGATATTAAAGAAGTTTTTTATTGATTTCATCTAGGAAATTATGAGAATACCTATTTTGAAATAATGTTTTAGTAAGAAGTGTTTTATAAATTTCAGCCTTTATCAGATCACTATGAAATACTTGCCATTTAAAAAATAAAATTCTCAAAACTCTTTCCTTGATAGACTATGATTCAGAGATTAGCTTTTACAGTGTAAAAATCAAACCTGACTTCTCATCTGGATATTATGGCTCCTGGTCCTCATGAAATATAACTGTCAACTATGGAAATAATGCAAGAGGCAACCAAAGGAAAGTCTGAAAAGTAGAAAGAAGGTAAACTGATTAGGAACGTTAGGGTTAGAAGAAGAGTACAGCAGCAGGACATTTTATTGCCATTCACTCAACAACAGAAGACAACCCAGGTTTTATGTTTTGCCAACCCCAACCTAGCAACAGAAGGTGGTCAAGTTGTCTCATTCCTACTCTAGGTTGAAAAGGAGACCAAATGACAGCACTTAGGCAATCTCAGAGTCTATTGGGAGTCCCTCTGACAATAAATAGTCAAGGGGAAGTACTTTGTTTTCCTACTGGGCGTATGACTTCCTTCCCCTAACTAGGGACAAGGACAGCTGGCTGGTTTCAACAGAGTGGATCCTGCTATCACAAATGCCCAGCCCAAGAATCCTCTTCTCCATGAGCTGGAAAATGCCTTCCTCAACCTAGAGACACTGGGCAGCCAGGTTGCATTGCTGGAACACATATGTTATACCAAGTATCTACCTTGGGAATCTTTCTCAGTCCTTTCTAGGACTGGGAAATTCCTCCCTGTGCCTAGAGACATTGGGCAGACAGCTGACACCAACAGGGACCCCACCACAGATGCTCAGCCTGGGATAGGTTCTGTACTATCTTTTACCATCTATAGGATTTCTGGCCTGAGGAAGCACCTTTCATCCCCTCAGGTTGCATCATCAGAGGTCACTGAGAGCCCCAGCAGTGTACAATCTGAGTAAAAGAGAATCACAAAGCCTCAGAAAATGATATTGTCATTGGATTCACAGTCGACAAAAATAGGCCTGGAGGGGCGCCTGGATGGCTCAGTGGGTTAAAGCCTCTGCCTTCAGTTCCGGTCATGATCCCAGGGTCCTGGGATCGAGCACCACGTCGGGCTCTCTGCTCAGCGGAGAGCCTGCTTCCACCTCTCTCTCTGCCTGCCTCTCTGCCTGCTTGTGATTTCTGTCTGTCAAGTGAATAAATAAAATCTTAAAAAAAAAAAAAAATAGGCCTGGACCTGTATACTAATCCTAAACAGAGTGACTATCTACTAAAATAAAAGATTTAAATAAGACTTAAAGTTTGTCTACATTAAAGCTGAAATAATCAGGATGTAATAGAAAATAACCTGGCATCTAGTGATATCAACATGAATGAGAAAAGACAATCAATTCCTACAATACCAATATGAATTAGATGTTGGACTTATCTAAGGATTTGAGAGATGTCATCACAAAAATGCTTCAATCAGGAATTACAAATTTTCTTGAAACAAATGATAGAAAAACAGGAGAAAAAAAACACACATAGAAAAATCCCACCTTGGGGGACCTGGGTGGCTCAATGGGTTAAGCCTCTGCCTTCAGCTGAGGTCATGATCTCAGGTTCCTGGGATCGAGCCCCGCATCGGGCTCTCTGCTCAGCAGGGAGCCTGCTTCCCCCTCTCTCGCTGCCTGCCTCTCTGCCTACTTGTGATCTCTGCCTGTCAAATAAGTAAATAAATAATCTTTTAAAAAAAGAAAGAAAGAAAGAAAAATCCCACCTAGAAATAGAGGTTTAAAAAAGGAATAGCCAAATGGAATTTAAAGAGCTGAAAAAACAGAACAGAGATTAAAAACTCAAAATACAGGCTCATTAGTAGAGAGGAAATGACAAATGAGTGAGTGACCTTGAAGACAAGTTGATAAAATTTACTCAATCTGAACAACAGAGAGAAATGGGCTGGCGGAAGAAGAAATGAACAGAGTTTCAGGAAACTGGTGTGATTAAAAACAGATTCAACCTTCACGATGATATCCCAGAAGGAGATAGGGGAAGATGGTGATGCTGAAAGAGTATTTGAAAAAATGAGGGTTAAAAACTTTCCATATTTGCACATAAGCATGTAGAAGATTCAAGAAGTTGCACAAACCCAGTAAGGCAAATATTCCAGAGAAATTCATGTCAAAACAGATGATTATGAAACTTGTAAATACAAAGAAAAATCTTGAGAGCAGTGCAAGGGGAACAACTATTACCTATAGGGAAATAACCAATTCAGATGACAGCAGGGTTTGCCAGAGATCGGAAGAACACAATACAACGTTTTTCATGTGCTGAAAGTAATGAACCGTCAACTGCAAATTCTATAGCCAGTGAAACTATCCTTTGGGAAGGAAGGGAGATAGAGACATTCTAAGATAAAAGAAAATTAGGAGGATTTTTCACTAGCAGACCTACCTTTCCAGAATAACGGGGGTGCCTGGGTGGTTCAATTGGTTAAGCCTCCAACTCTTGATTTTGGCTCAGGTTGTGATTTCAAGGTCCTGGGATCTAGCCCTGCCTTGGGCTCTGCCCTCAGCAGGAAGTCTGCTTGAAGATCTTCTCCCTCTGTCCTACCCCCCATCATGTGCGCACTCTCTTTCAAATAAATAAATAAATAAATAAATAAATCCTTAAAAAAATATTGACAGTAGATTGTGATTTTTATGTGTATGCATATATGCATGCATGCATGTGTGTATGTGTATTCCAGAGAAACCACTAAGAAACTGTAGAGTGATACATCCAATGACACTATGTATGAATGAATGAATGAATAAATGTTCAAGAGGCCAATATGAAAGCAAGCTGAATGCAAACAATTCCTCCAATCCTAATGGTTATACTCTCCATGATTCCATTTATATGACATTCTTGAAATGATAAAACTATAGAGATGGAGTATAGATGAATAGTTCCAGGGTTTAGAAATTAGACTATCAGTGTGGAGAGAAGGGAAATGGTTATTAAAGAGCAACACAAGGGATCCTCATGGTGATAAGACAGGTATCTCTGTGCATTATTTGTATAAGTGTAAGGTGAATTTACAATTACGCCCAAAGTATAAGCTGAATTTAAAAATATATATATAATATATAACATATATAATATATAATAAATATTTTATATGCTCTGTATTTATTTATATATTCATAATATATAAATATATTCATATAAATATATAAGATATAAATATATAATTATTTGTATATTATATATTATGTAATATATATTATATATATATTTATATACAGCACTCAGTTCTTGAGAAAATGCTTTATACAGAATCTAATTCTTAAAATAATGCATTGATAGTCTTTAAAATTGTTTTAATTGTTAGAAAACAAGTTTGGTTTTTTTAAAGATTTTATTTATTTATTTGACAGACAGAGATCTCAAATAGGCAGAGACGTAGGCAGAGAGAGAGGAGGAAGCAGGCTCCCCGCTGAGCAGAGAGCCCGATGCGGGGTTTGATCCCAGGACCCTGGGATCATGACCCGAGCTGAAGGCAGAGGCTTTAACCCACAGAGCCACCCAGGCACCCCTAGAAAACAAGTTTTAATGCACACCATATACATTAAGATGTCATTTATGTTATATCCAGATAATTTTAAACATTGTTGTGGGTAGAGACATAAGTGGTTAAAGTATAAAGCTGTGTATATTAGTAAGATATGTATCAGTTTTGGTATAATGCCTACTTTAAGGAAGGAGGGGGAAAGAAAAAGATGGGTATGGTAAAGCCTTAGTTGTGTTTGTAATTTTTTTTCCTTTACAAAAAATAAATCTGAAAAAAGAAATACTAAAATACTATTTGTTAGCTCTCCTACATGCTCTATGTTACATATTTTTCCAGAAGAATTCAAAATTAATGCTTTCAAGGGACACAAATGAATAAATTTGATAAATTATAGTGCTCTTGTAATCTTGGTTAGACGGTGTACATAATTGAACCATTTGGGTTTTTAAAAATGACTTTAAAAACAAATTTTATTTTATTTCTACTACATGAAACAATTGCAATGAAAAAGCATTTCAACTAGAACTACATGAAGCACCTTGAGGGTATAACATTTTTTTCTATATTATAATGGGATTAGATTAGTTAGAACAAAATTATTTCTAAAGAAATGTGACACTAAGGAACTTGCATCAAGCCCTCATTTAGTGTGCACATTCAGCTTTTAAGCAGGATTTGAGGCAAATTACAAATTGAACAAAACAATCCACAAAATAGTACAATTCAGGATAAAAAGCAAGTAAATGTGTAATAGAAACAAAGAGATTAAGTACAAGAAGCACCACAAATCTGAAAAAAGTAATTACTTTTATTGAGTACTGTATTTGAATTTAAGTCTCTGGATGGCTAAACTAAAACTCTATTAGATTGTATAGTTTTTGTTGCCAAATGAGATTAGATTACTACATTATTGGTACAATTTTTCCTTGAAATTTAACTCATTTGGGGTTCAGAGTGTATGAAATAGTGGTTCTAGCTGCAAACATTTCCCTCCTTTGTTTCTTTCCTAAATCATACTTAGTTTTCTCCAAGGTACCCCCTGACAATCTGGTAGGAAAGTCAGTTTTAACCATTTGGCGGGATCCCTCCCACGCTAGACATGATTTCACAAGTCTTCTGGCCTCTTGAGTGCTACAAAAGTTGGGAAGGGACTAGGTCTTTTGTCAGTGGTGTTTACCAGATTTATCATAGAAGTCTTGTCCTTTGAAGCTTGGAAGTCCCTGTCACCTGTTTCCTGAGTTCTGCCGCTCCAGTGAGCCCAGAGGTCTCTGTCACACTGCACTCTCCAGTCTGCAGTCGGAGTCTGCCGCCATTTCTACACTCTCTGTCCTACGTTTGAGGAGACCCTTGTCCCACTTTCCTCAAACGCATGCCCCCAGGCTGAGCTGCTTCACCTGCACCATTCACTGCCTCTTCCTCCACGTTCCCCCGCCTCGGCAAGCCTCACACATGGGCCTTGGGGGGTCTATCTTGGCTGGAGTGAGAGTAGAGAAAGGAAATTCTAGCAACTTTTGCTTTCTTAGTATGCTTACATAAAGAATTTTCCAAACCAAAGTTCAGGAGGGTAAAGGAACTATACAATATGGAAGTGATCTGAAGTCCTCCACTAACAACAACTGTTTACAGTTCTATAAAAAGAAGACATCCCATTTTGTAGTCATCCGTGGACAAACACATCCCAAGCTTATACCTGGAGCCTAAAATGAAGGATTATTTAAGGGCAGTTGACTGGATTGATTTTTAACTTTCTAGTTTAAAAAAAAATGTAAAAATAAATCTTTTCCTGTCAACATGTAGGAGGAAAGACAGGCAGGAGAAAGCCATACTCATTAACAAGAGCCTGAGAGACTAAATTAATTTTAATTCTGAAGTGGATGTATGAGAGTACTTTATAAGAAAAATGAGGACGTTTGGTATTGACAGGTAGAAAGTGATAAAGAGCAAGCTAAAAGAAGAGAGGGAAGAGGAAAGCATAGGCATAAGATCCTAACTGATTTTCCACTTGAGGTAGGTAAAGTAATAAGACTTTCTTGCAATGAGAGCATAGACACGACTATCAAAACTGAAGATGTTTCTCAGAAGGATTCTTTTGAATGGACTTGGAGATTTCTAATAAAGTTGTACTTTCACCTTGGTAGAAACTTACTTCTTTGTTTCAGAAGACAGCTAAGAGAATCTTCATCCAATGAAGGTGTAACTTCACACTAACCAAACAGTTACGTCAAAATTGATTTTTTTTTCATGTCCATATATAGTTAAGCAAAAACAAGTGTTTAAGCAAATCATTTGGTGATTGGACTTGTATACAAAGAGAAAAAAAGAATCAGTTCTGTGCATCTGCTGTTGTCTGTAGCAGAAGTCACTGTTGGTGAGTTTTTTCTGCCAATGGTCAGTAGTATAGACTTTATTTAGCCTTTGCTGGCGGCCGTGGGGTCTCTGTCACAATAACAGGGCCATTGTACAAAAAGCAGCCTAGAAAAATCCAAAAAGAGAAAGGTGTGGCTGTTTTCCAGTCACACTATTTTTTAAAAGATTTTTATTTCTTTGAGGGAGGGAGGGAGAGAGAGAGAGAGAGAGACCGACCATGAGTAGAGGAGGAGCAGCAGGCACAGGGAGAAGCAGGTGCCCTTCTGAGCGGGGATCCTGGATGTGGGATCATAACCTGAGCCGAAGGCAGACCCTTAACCAAGAGAGCCACCCATGTGCCCTCCAGTCAAACTATTGACAGAAACAAGCAACTGCTGGATTTGGTCCTTGAACTTTAGTTTGCCAACATCTGGACTAAAATATCCCAGAGCCTGGGAGATTGGCTGAGGATTATTTCTCTGGAAGCATTTTACCAGAGATGCTATGAAAAAAAGACATAGTTTCAGAAGTATACATTGCTGGTGAATTGACATTTGTAAAAAAGGATATTAGCTGATCTATTTGCCTATGTGCCTGTAAACAAGAGCAGTTCTTCAGGATTGCAAATGCCTTATCTAGAACCGTAATTTAAAAAAACCTGAAGTGCTCAATGCTGGCACTTTTCACCCACAGTGTACAAATAGATATGTTTTTGAATTGATTCCACATTAAAAACAGCACCTCCTTCACTTGTTTCTTATTTTCAGCTCTCTAACACTAAATGTGCTTTATTCACTTTTCTTCTTCATAAAAAATCTTTTACATTCATTAAAAGACACAATGAACGCTGAATTGGGACGGAGAGGAAATAAATAGTCTCAAAAGTTGAACTAATCAAGAAGTTCATTGCAGAAGAGGTAGCACGTGGCACTGCCTAAGGGGCAAAATTTTCAATGATGAAAATTTCTATGTGCTCATAGACATTTATTTAAATGATTTATTAAAGCCCTATGTGTGCTAGATTATGTGATAGCCACTGGAAAGGGCTTCCCAAACATAGAAATAAGTCAGGATCCTTTCCTTTGAGAGGAACACAGACACAACTACATTGTTTATAGTTGAAACTGATGGGTGTAAAGCAATATTTTAAAGGCTTAGTTTCTCTTCATATAAATGTTGGGCATTCACCTGTTGGCCTAGGGGAGTGTAGATGAAAATAATTTAGCTAAGCCACATTTTTTAGGAAATAGTTGAGAGATGAGCATCTTTTCTAATTCCAGTGAAACCTGTTGGCAATTACTGCACTAACTTCCCTGAATTCTTCCCCATTCCTCTCCCCCACCGTTTTAATAGCCAACATCATTCTGCTATAGTTCAGCCAAACACTCAGTCTAGTTCACTCTATATTTTTATTTTCTTTTTCCCACCCAAACAAAGAGCAGTGGGAATCAAGATCAAAAGAAATTTGTTGGTCTTTGATAGCTTATTAAGTATTTTTGGTGGGGGAAGTGGAGTAGTCAATCAATTCTATTTAACTTTAATACACTATTGGCTGATCTTAACAGTATGCAGGCTCCAAATCTATCTGTTTTTTACTTTTAAATATTCATCAGGAGTCAGAGAATGGGTATCATGGAAGGATGATAGCCATGTGTTGTGGGTTCTTCATGTATGGCTTTAAAGAAATAAAAACTTCAAACCTGGATTTTCTATTTTTTCATTATCACAGAATGTGATAATGTGAGGACATCAAATTGATGTCCTCACCTCACTTCTGATGTGAGGACCAGAGATATAGTGCTAGTGAGGGTTGGGGTGAAAGTGAGTGATGGTATATGTTACGAATTAAATTGTGTCCCCTAAAAGATGAGCAGAAGTTCTAACCCCCCAGTACTTCAGAACGTTGCCTTATTTGGAAACAGGGTCTTTGCAGAGGTGATCAATTTAAAATGAGGTCATTAAGGTGGGACATAATCCAGTTTGACTGGTGCCCTTATAATAAGGGGAAATTTGGACAGAGATAGACCTGCATAGGGGGAAGACTGTGTGAAGACACACAGGGTGAACACCGTGTGAAGATGAAGACAGAGATCAGACTGGGATGATAAATATACAAGTTAGGGAATGCCAGTGATTGCCAGCCAACCTAGAAGCTACATAGAGTCATTGTGCCAATTCTCCCTCCCAACCCTCAGAAGGAACACTAACACCCACTAACACCTTGATCTGGAACTTCTAGCCTGCAGAATTGGGTAAGAGTAAATCTCAATCTGTGGTACTCTGTTACAGCAGCTTCAGGAAACTCATACAACACAGGAGTGTGGAATGAGAGAGAGATCAAAGATAAGGTATGAGCCAAAGGTATATTTCTTTTATGTAACGATTCACTACAGTTTTTAAAAGATGATGATTTTACATCTGGCAGGACCACCAAGTATGTTTCCCAATTTAAAGGGATCACTTAATATGTTGGAGAGTTTGAGGAAGGAGTGAATCTTATATTCGGCTAACATCTGTCCATTTTGGTCCTGGTGGAGATGAACACTATCCCATCTGGTACTTGGTCCTCAATCCCAGCAGACCACTCACAGCCTTATACTCTTCTTATTCTAACAAGACTTGTACAAGTCCAGATCCCTGCCAGCAACTTTCTCTCCTCTCTGGGTTGTGAAGAATAAATTTTTTTTTTTTTCAGTCCACTTGGGGATATGGGCTATTGTTTGGGCCTTTCCAAAATCCTTCACTATCTCTTTAAAATACGAAGATGTATGGGTATCATTTAACTGCCTAGGGGCAAACCTTGGTCATATGGGAACTTTGGGACTCTGTTTCAGGATGTTGCCCAGGCTCATTACCTGGACATTTTTACTCTACCGCTCTGTCACAAGAGATGAGACTTTGTGTTTAGGAATGGGGCTTTATCATCTTACTGGTTTCTTGGTTTCTACTCCGTTATAAACCTGTATGAGTTTCCTAGACTCTTTATACCACCTTCTTGTTCTTGGAACTGGAGTACTTGACCAAGTCAATGGGGAAGTTTTGCAGGTTTTAGGGAACGGGCTCTTCTGTAGGGCACATTGACTGGTATCTCACTTTGTAGCTTTCACATTGACTCCCTCAGCTCACTTGTGGGACCTTTGCCCAGATTGTGAGTGGATAATTGTGATCTTAAATGTGTCATCTGCCGAAACTGATGCATGATTATCCTGATCAAGTCTATCAAAATACAGAAGAAAATAATTTGAGTTTTTTATTCTTTGCATTGTGTCGTGCACTTTTCCTATGAGACATGGGCATAGTACATTAAAGCAATCGTCTGTGTGCGGGGGAAGTTACTGGTTAACAGGAAATATGAGCAATGAAATACTAATATTTTAAGCTTTAGGGAAGGGTTCTCAGAGCAATTGGGATGAATCATCCTGCTCAGGACAACCAAAATGTTAGATAAAATATATTTAAACATTCCTAAAAGCATTAAAGTATTAAGAATACAGTAAGGACATGCAAGACCAAAATCTTGAAGAGGACAAGAACCCAGATGGATTAGCTTAGCCCATAAAGCTGCTTTAGCCTATGGGTTTTTTGTTTTGTTTTAAATCCAAAAATGACCTGTCAAGCTAAAGCACTTTGGCAACCTCATGGGGCTAGAGGGATCAAAAGTAAATGCCAATGGCCCATCAAGGGTAGAGACACCTTTAAAGCCACTTCCACTTCTAGCAAAGACTTCACAATCTGTATCCTTGGATCTGGGTAGATTTTGGAAGTACACCTGCAGCCTGGGTTCACATTATCTAGATGATCCAGGGAATCTCTGTTGATTAAAGCCATCCCAGACTAGTGGAGCTCTTAACACCTTGCCAAAGTGAAACAAAAAGAACCCATTTGGAGGGATTTGTCATCATCTCATGCCTCAAATTATTCCTATGAATAATTTTTACAATAAAATGTCCAAGACACAGTCAAAGGTAATAAGACACTCAAAAGAATGAGACACCATGAATAATAACCAGCAGAAACTGCAGAGAATGGAAAGATTCACAAAGACTTTAGGTATCTGAGACTGTCAGGCTCAGACTACTTACTATGCTCAAAGAACAAAAGCCAAAGTTATAAATAAAACAGGAAATTGGAACTGTAGAAAATAAAATAGAAGATTTGAATAGGTACCAAATGAAAATTTGAGATCTGAACAGCACAGTAACTGAAATAACTCAGTGTGTACATTACATTAGGACGTAGAAGAGAAATGTAGTGAATGAAAATGAATCAGAAGTAGTTAAGCTTTTTTAAGCATAGAAAGACAAATGACAGAAAATATGGACAAGGGCATTAAAAGAATGATCCCATATGTCATACTTTTATTTGGAGTCCCAGAGAAATGAGTAATGCTCATGCTGCGAAGTTATATTATAGGGTCCCAAAATATATTAAATATATTTGACAAAAAAACAAATATAGACAAATTTATAATCATAGTGGAAGATTTTAACTACTTCCAGAAATCAATATTTAAGTAACAATGATCGATTTTGACCTAATGAATATAAAAACAATATTATATCCACCAAGTGCAACGTAATCATTCTCTGCACACATGGAACTTTTATGAAAAGTGACCATAAATGGATCAAAAAGCAAGTCTTATCAAAAACAAATTACAACAGTCATTCAGAGTATATTCTCTAGTGACAATGACATTTTGCTAGAAATCAATAGCGTGGAAAATTACAAGACAATCCACATTTGGAAATTTAAAAAAAATAATGTTTTTATTATGGCTTTTACATTTTTTTTCCTTCCTATTCCTTTTTTCCCAGAATTTCTAATTGCCTTTGGTTTTTATTGATGTTGATAAAAAAGAATGATGTGCTTTTAGCTTACCCTCAAGATAATCTGGAACCTCAATCATGGTTTACATTACTGAATTTTCCTTTTCTCCCTAGAGAATTGCTTTAAAAGTACTGTGTTCTCCTTCTTCATTCAGGACTCTATGTTCTCTAAGCCTTTTGCATAGCTGTCATCCTGAGAATTTCCTTGATTGTCATACTGGGTTAGACCTTTTACTTGGAATTTCTTTTTTAATAGACATTTTTAGGATTTCCTTGTTACCCTTGATGTTTCAAGTTAATGAGAATTTTCCA
Organism: Martes martes; assembly: GCF_963455335.1. Lineage (NCBI taxonomy): Eukaryota > Metazoa > Chordata > Mammalia > Carnivora > Mustelidae > Martes > Martes martes. The sequence goes on from NC_137888.1 coordinate 142,783,767, forward strand.
ATTCTAAAACATTTTTTATCATCCTCTTAGCAATTCTTAGACCATTTAAATCTGAAAATACATTTCCTTCTACACTTCAAAGAAGTTTTCTCTGTGATAATTTCATGTTCATGTTTTGTTTTTCCGTTTTATCTTCGAATAATTTCCTCGTGGTTTAATATTAGGCTCCTGATTATTTGTCCATATCTCATGTGTTTCACCTTCTGAATATGGTGGTTATGCAGGGGTCATGGAGCAGACTCACTCTTTGAATCAGATACCTTTTTTATATTTTTTTATCCTTTTTTGTGTTTATATCTTTAATACCTTTTTATATCTTTCTTTCAGATTTTATTTAAATTCTAGTTAGTTAACATACAGTGTAATGTTGGTTTCAGGAGTAAAAAATTCAGTGGTACATCACTGACATACAACAGTCAGTGCTCCTCATAAGAGGTGCCCTCTTTAATACCCATCACCCACCTAGCCCATCCTCCACCCACCTCCCTCCATCAACCCTCAGTTTGTTCTCTATCATTAAGAGTCTGTACCAAAAAAAAAAAAAAATCAATAAACAAATCAATTTTTAAAAAGAGGAGTCTGTCTTGCACTGTTGGTGGGAATGTAAACTGGTGCAGCCACTCTGGATAACAGTATGGAGGTGCCTCAAAAAGTTAAAAATAAAATTACCCTGTGATCCAGAAATTGCGCTACCAGGTGTTTACCCAAAGAATACAAAAATACAGATTTGAAGGGGTACATGCACCCCAATGTTTATAGCAGCACCATGAACAATAACCAAACTATGAAAGTAGCCCAAATGTCCATTGACTCATGAATAGATAAAGATGTGGTATATATACATATGTGTGTATATATACGTATATATATGTGTACATATATATATGTGTGTGTATATATATATACATATATATACACACACATATATGTGTGTGTGTACATATATATACATATATACACACACATATGTGTATATATATATATATACCTTTTTATATCTTAGATTTATAGTGTTTTTTTAAATCTGTAAATTGAAAATAATATTATTTACCTTTTAGTAATATAGAGGGTTAGGTGAGTTGATACATGCAGCCTGTTTACAATAATGTCTGGCATATGCAAGCATTTACCAATGTGTCAGCCCTTATTTCTCCCTCCCCACTTTTAGAGGGAGAGAAAGTGTGTACATGTGAGCAGGGATATGGAGGGTAGAGGGAGAGGTAGAGAGAGAATCTTAAGCAGGTTCCACACCCAGCTTGGAGCCCAATGTAGGCCTCGATCTCAGACCCTGAGATCATGACCTGAGCTGAAATCAAGAGTTGGACACTTAAGCAACCGAGTCACCCAGATGCCCCCCCCTTATTACTCCTATTAATATTCTAATGTAGCTATTTGATGTTATCATTCTGCCATTCTAGCAAATGTTTTAAAATTGTTTTTTAATCTTGGAGAACTCTTTCATGGTCCCTGATTTTTTGTTTTCCTATTGATTTCTATTTTCTTGGATGTATAATGTGTTCTCAAATTTCAAGGAGCATACTGAATCTTTTTTTTATTATTATTATTTTTAATTTCTTTTATTATTTGTTTACTCTGGGGTCAATTTGGTCTTTGTTATTTGCTGTGTTAGATTTTCTCACATCTGATGATTCCTGCTTACTTTTTCACACTCAACACAGTGTAGGTGTTGTGAGTTTTATTCAGTACTGAGTAATTTCGCAATAGACATCATTCATGTGTAGGCAGTCTGACTGAATTGATGCACAGTGTACATAAGAGGTCACGCTGGAATTCAGGATAAGCGTGATCCAAATGTCAGAAGAAGAGACCTTTGTTTAAGGTATCAACACCCACTGATAGAAATCATGCAATTTATTTACAGAAGAACTTTTGCCTTTTTCTCCTTAGACATTAGAGCTGAGTTGCCTACTTTTATGTGTACTAAGGATTAAAGAAGGAGTAACTGGCACTGTTATTCCATAGTGAGGGCTTTTTAAAATTTCTTCTCTTTATTTTCACATTTTACTCTGGTTTTTCTTTTATCTTTAAGCTCAGAAGCTATGGATCTTTGATAAGCAGAGTGGCCAATACCATGACTTTGGAAGTGTTTTTAATTGTAGGGGTTGGCAAACTACAGCCATGGGCTAGCTGTCTATTTTGGTGAAGTTTCATTGGGATACAACTACATTCATCCTTTTAGGTATGGCCGATGGGTGTTTTGAGCTACGACAGCAGAACTGAGTATTTATGACAAGAGAGTGTGTGGTCTTTCAAGCCTAACCTTTATAGAGAAGGGTTGTCAGCTAGTTGCTAATTTACTGCATCATGTATTCTATAATTTCCTGAAGTTTGTTAATATTTCTTGACTAATGGTGTTTCCTACTCCCATTCTTTTTATAAGTTTGTTTTTTCTTATATATTTATACTTTTATCTCAGTGTATTCCGTGAAGAAAATGAGATATAGTAGGTCTTCATTCTTCCATCTTGAGCTGGAAGCCCATTTTCTTTCATTGAGTTCACATGGAGTCCATTATTTTTTATCATTTCTACCTTCCGATTCTATAACCTTTAACTGAATCATATCTTGTTTCTCTCTTCTTATTTCTCTGTTACTCTTCAAAGTTATTGGTCTTATTTTCTCTCTCTGCTTTTACTAAAACCCCACTTTTATCATCATTCTCTCCTTTAAAGTCATAACTTTCTCTGATTACAGATTAATTAACTAGCTTCTGGATTGCTTACATCCATTGTTTTCAATACTGGCTATTTGAGGCATTCTAGCACTTTTGCTATAAAATCTGGAGAAAAGAAATTCGGTCTGCTTGTACCTTTATATCTGCTTTCACCTTCTGGAGGACATGGGGATCTTATCAAGTAACTTACTGTTTTTAAGATAAATAATTTAATCCTAATAAATAATCATATAGCTACAGTTTAGGAAATAACCTACTATTGGAACAAAAGTCAAATTTGTGAAGTTTTCCTTTTTCTGACCAAGTAGTTTTGTATGTATGAGAGTCACATATCAGTTAACTTTGTGCTTATCTCTTATGGGGTGGTGGGGGGAATTTCTGGTGGAACAGTCATTGAATGCATTGGGTAAATGAGATTTCAGGATTAGTGGTAGATTTCAGTGTAACTTCTCTGTCTTTCATTATTATCCCTGAATAATTAGGAGACTTTGTATTCACTGCCTTCATATGGATGGGGTAAAAATGAATGAGGCAAGTGTCTCCAAGATGGCAAGAGAATGTCCTCTGTTTAACATAGACAAGCTTTAAGAGAAAGTCTTTGTTCCCTGCTTCATTCAATTTGATTATGTAAATGGGAGTGGAGATCCTTTCCTTACTTTTCTTTGGGTCATCTTGGGGTTCACAACAAATCCACATTTTTTGTAGAGATTCAGAACTCCGGAATTCACTGATGCTTGGACCAGAGTTTGTTTGTTTGTTTTTTTTTTTTTTTAAGATTTTATTTATTTGACAGACAGAGATCACAAGTAGGCAGAGAGGCAGGCAGAGAGAGGGGAGGAAGCAGGCTCCCTGCTGAGCAGAGAACCCGATGTGGGACTCGATCCTAGGACCCTGGGATCATGACCTGAGCTGAAGGCAGAGGCTTTAACCCACTGAGCCACACAGGCGCCCCTGGACCAGAGTTTTGAGAGTAGAACTGTTGCAATTCAGGGGACAGGCTATGAAATATCGGTGGTTGACTTGGGATATAAGAAATTCAAATTTAAGAAATAAGCTTGAAATCATGACAGCAACCATTGAATTTTTTTTAAAATATTTTATTTATTTATTTGACAGAGAGAGATCACAAGTAGGCAGAGAGGCAGGCAGAGAGAGAGAGGAGGAAGCAGGCTCCCCGCTGAGCAGAGAGCCCGACATGGGACTCGATTCCAGGACCCTGAGATCATGACCTGAGCTGAAGGCAGCGGCTTAAACTACTGAGCCACCCAGGTGCCCCGCAACCATTGAAATTTGATCTAAGATTTATAGGAGTTAATCATTTCTTATAAGCAAACACCCACACCAAAACTCAGGAGCCGTCAATTCCTAAGAGAAAGAAATGAGAATGAATGAGAAGTGGAGAAACTGGTTTGCCAGATCTGTCCTTGTTATAATAATTTAGGGTTGAAGTTTTTGCAATGATTGAAGTCCTAAACCATCCCGCTGCACCTTTTGTAAAATGTACTCAATGATATATCTTTCAATCTTAATTTGAATAACTGTAGCTTTCTTTTCACTTGGAAGGATTTCTTTGTGAGTCTTGCTCACATACTATATATGTGGGCAGATATAATTAACTCTAGTGCTGAGAAACTGGAGATATAAAAAAGTTTCAATCATTTGGTCACGATGTAGATATTTACATAATTTAATCACACAAACTAATTAAATGTCAGGCCATTTGTAATACAGAAATCAAGCTATGACCATAGGTCATCAGATGTAGTAATTAGATATGCATGTATAATCGAGTTAGAATCATATTGAGAAAAAAAGCAACATCAAGACAGGTCATTTCTTTATTCCTAATTACTTTTTTATAGTTTTGAGTTGATTTATTGGTACCATTAGGAGCTGCACAAATGTGTAAGTGTGTGTATATGTATCTCTGTGTGTGAGTGTTTTTTTAATTGGGTTTATTATATGTCAAGTCACAGTTTTCAAATGAATCTTTTTGATGTTTGAGGGAGAGTTAGTTAACAAATTAATGAGAAGGGTAACCAAATAGCATATTTTAACCCTATGTTGAGTATACTGCTTTTTGATTCTGCTACAGCTCAAGTGAACCAGGAAATTTAATTTTCATATGTTACCCAGAATTGAACAAAAGATAAGGACACTTCTTAGCAAATAATAATGCAAAACTTTTCCTTTGTTTCATTAATATATTCTATTTTAAGTTAACTTTAAATAAAAATACATTTGCATCAAATCTTTTTTGGGTCAAGAATAGATGTAAACGTAATAAGCTAATATAGTTGTTTTATAAGATCAAGCAAAAACATTACAATACTTTATTGATATTAATCACGTGTTCTAAGCAAATATAAGATATAACTAGTGGCAAATTAATTTTTAGAGCCCTTGTAAAATATAAGGAGATGCAATTCGTTTTATTTTTAAATCACAGTACTTCTTTTTGACTTCCTGAAGGATTTGCTTTGGTTGAATTTAGAGAATTTTGCTTTGCTTGTTGTTGTTTAATAATGTGTGTGAATGAAAATAGCCACAGGTAATGGAACTCTCAAGAAAACAGCTGACTTCAATAAGCTGGTGGAATTCTGTTACAGTAGGAGACCATTATTAAAGTGGTTTTGGGGGACAAGGATGACACCTTCATTTTAAGCATTCCACATTAAGTAAGAGAGAGCCGCTCTTCATCATGGGAGATGGATTTGACTGGCAGGTATTTATAACCAAACTTACATTACAGCAACATGCATCGTAAAGATTTTCTAAGCAATTTGGACAGGTGATTTTTTTTAAAAGCCTGAAACAGAAGTCAGAGATGGGTAATGGCTTTGAAAGCAAATATCTGATTTGAATTCATGATTAAGGAACAAAGAAATATCTAACATATCTGTGAATTTAGTTCCATAAAAACAAAACAAACATCACATATCAGAACTTCAAATAAAATAGGAGCATCCAAGAAGAGCAAAGAAAATTAAAGAAAAAGATGTGAAGAATAAAGGGCAGTGAGTGAAAAATCTTAACAAATATTAAAACATGCTTTAAAACTATAATATTTAAAATAATTTATACTCATGCATGGATAAATGATACAGTGTTATGGATGGAATAGAATAGAACTTCTAGGAATAGATCCAAATGTTTCTGGGAATTTAGTTAACATTAAGTTTGCATTTCAGATCACTGGGAAATATTTTTAAATGAATTCTTTGGTCAAATTTATTAGACACCTGGAGAAAAAATGAAGCTGAACATCTACTTAAAACCGTATGCTAAAATAATTTTGGGATCAGCATCTTAAGTAAGCATCTGACTTATTTGAGGGCATATAAAAGTATGACTCTACACCTTATCTCTAAGCAAGAATTTTGACTCTACATTGAATTCGTTTGCTGGTTCCAGGAAGAGTTGGGCTTTGGATTTGGTGACCGATAACTTTCTTTTGTACATACTTTTTATTTTTTGCAAAAGAGATGTGTCTCAAGGTCTCTCTTCATGTTCAAATTTGAAGAACAACCCCATGTGTCTCTTGCAAAAAATTAGAGAATTATTTTTTTTTTTTAGTGAATCAAATCAAATTAGTTCTTTAAGGATCCTAAAGGCTAGCAACTGGGCAGAAAACAAGTAACCACTAGTCATGACCAAAACAGAATTTACAAATGCAAAGAAGGCATCTTCCATGCCTTTCTGAATCCCTATACTGAGGCAGATTAGATTCTGCAGATTCGAGTACACGGTTTGAGGGGTCCACTTTCAGAAAAAATATTTTAAAATTACATATACAAGTTAAGTTAAAGGAGTGAATACCCTTCCAAGTGAGGGATCCTAAAGTTGGAGCTTTGTTACCTTTATGCTAAATTCATCTCTGCTTCTATGATAATTATGATCTGATTCACTGTGTGCCATTCATCTGAAACTTAATCATACATGGCCTAATTTTGTTATTTTACTCTCCATGCCTAGAATTTAAATTCCTAAAGAACATTTTTCAAAATTCAATATATATATTTTTTAAACTCTGCCTTCCTTTTCTCTGTCTCCTGCCCCTTGGTGCCCCTTCGAAACCAAATATCTGATGCTTAGAGTGGGTGCTCAATATTTATGGAATGACTTTTGAATAAACAGTGGATGAATAACCACTTCTTCTGAAATGGACATTTTTCCTTTGAAATTGGTAAATAAGATGTAACTAGGCTAAATGTTTCTATCGATGTTTTAAACCTAATTGAGAAGTTGAACATTGTTGATTCATCAGGACTGGACAACATTAGTTCAAAAGTTTATTAATGTAAAGAATCATTATTATTTTCAAAATGGGTTACTTAATACAATTGACATCTGAAGATCTCCTAGAGAACAACTGAATTGATTCGACAAAACAACCCAACACATGAAAACATTGTCTTCTTCCTCAGTCCAAGTAAATGACAGGTTTATCCCATCACCTCTGTCTGCCCTACTTTGACAATCACAGTGATTGTGTCATTACTGATGGATTTTCACACCATCATTTTTTATCTCAGATGTAAATGTAGATGTGGGTGCACTTCTCCAGCTTTCTTCATCTGCCCTTGCTTTCTTCCTTATTAAAAAATTAGCCATGTGGAAAATTAAAAAGAAAGCAAAACTAACTCTAGAATCACAACCCACAAGCACTGCGATGATTCATAATTTTTATGGACTACCGCATAGATGAAATAAGCTTTTGGTTAAGTAGGACCTCGAATTTAATCCTTCCCTACCACTCAAGAAGTAAGAGAAAATGACATTGAAACAGCCTTGGAATATTCTTAAATCTTTTTTTCAAGAAAATTATTAACAAATGTTCTTTTTTTTTTTTTCTGATAGCAAAACAGATTGCTTTTAACACTGGGATGCATTCTGTAATGAAATCAGGTTGATACAAACTTAGAATTATGATTTCTTTGCCATGAACATGTCAGCAATTATTGTCTTTTTATTATCATTGCCCAACTAAATTCCATTAGCATTTAAGACAGCACAAATGAAGGGAACCATAATGAGGATGAAAATACTGCAAAGGGGGATAGTGACCTTATGTTGATACACATTCAGTTGTACGATTCAAACAAGAAACATTATGAGCAAGTTTCAAGGGATAATGTTAAGGACCCCAGGTTCTGCTACCCATTTAGAAATAGTGGCCAAATTGATATTCTAAACTGTTTCATCCAAATAAACCCAGTTCCAGTCCCAAGACTTCATTTGCCGTATTTCTGATTAAAGACAAAGTGACTAAATGTTCTTTATTGACCAAATGAGGAATAAAAATTGGCTGATACAGTCCATATCGTTTCTGTTTTCTGATTGCTAATATGGTTATCCATGGCCTGAGATCAAATGGAAATCTAAGTAAAATTTGAGTGAAGAAAAATTAGTCATTAGAGGTAGATCTAAAAGGGAGCCAGAATGAGATTCATGTACTGCTAGACCATAATTTAGAATGGTTTTCGGAGCATGGACTGTGAGGCCAGGCTGCCGGGACATGAGTCCTAGGTCTACCAGTCACTAGCCATTTGACACTGGGTGAGTCCCTCAACCTCTGTCTCTCTCAGACTCACTTTCTCTACTGCAAGATGACAGCAAGATTTGATTTATCATAAGATTATCTTATAGACTTACCATGAGGATTAAATGAGATAATGACTATAAAGTGCTTAGAGTAATGCCTGGTATGTAGATAATTTATATAAAAGCTCTTAAAACAATTGGCAATGCCAGAGAAATTGCATTTCTAAGAAGATCACAGGTGATATTGATCCTGCTAGTCTGAGGACCATACTTTGAGACTCACTGGATTAGAGACTTATGACACAAATTTACAACTGCAATATGTGGACCTTATTTGAATCCTAAGCCAACCATGAAAGAAAGTTAGATAATTCAAAACATTTGACTTCTGACTATCTGCTGATATTAAGGAATTATTGTTCTGGTTTTTTTTGAGGCATAATAATTGTATTCTGGTTCTGTTTTTATTAAAAGGTATTTACATTTCAGAGATATATATTAAAACATTACAAATGAAGGAAAAAAACCGCCATTTTTGGATAGAGAGGAAAGGTCAGTTTTAGGCTAGTTTTGAGGCAACATTGTGTTTCCATTTGTGAAGGTCATTTCAGACTTCTAGAAAAAAGTGTCAATATGAACAATGGGAAAGAGAGAAAAATTTAATACATCATCAGAATAAGGGGTATGAGTTGAACATCATATTCTAGATGCCAAACCTGTGATACTCCCATTGTGGTAGCCACCAAGATACACCTGATTAGCTAACATGCCAGTGTTAGAAAGCTCTTGGATTCTTCCTTAGCTGACATCTGTGACAGTAACATAAATCTCTGGTGTGGGAGTATTTAAATATTCAGAGATGTGGTGCCCTTGAAAATGTCTCTATTAATCTACTTTTTCTAATATATAAAAGGACTGTAGATATTGCCCTCCTACTCTTTCTTCAACTCCACTGAACTCCAGTGCCTTTCAAAATTGGTTAGATAATAAAGCTGAAATATCTCAATGAGTTTACTTGTACCCAAAGAAAGCAAGTCTTAAAAGTCACATATATGCAGATAAGAGAGGGAGAGGGAAGCTATGATGGTGGGGAATTTGTCAGTTTTCCCATGGGTGTTCTCTGCTTAGAACATTCCCTGGCATGTATATTAATAGGATTTTAATATGCTTTGTTTCATTTTAAATTTGAATAAATATATGGAGGAAAGATTGGATAAATATTTCAATCAAAAGAAGAATATGGGGGCGCCTGGGTGGCTCAATGGGTTAAGCCTCTGCCTTCAGCTCAGGTCATGATCCCAGAGTCCTGGGATCGAGTCCCACATCGGGATCTCTGCTCAGCGGGGAGCCTGCTTTCCCCTCACTCTCTCCCTGTGTGCTGCCCTGCCTACTTGTGATCCCTCTCTCTGTGTCAAATAAATAAATAAAATATTTTTTAGAAAAGTAAAAAAAAAAAAAGAAGAATATGTTGTATATTTCCAGATATATATAGACATGAAGACAAAACCCTGGTTTATGGTACTTGAAATTTTATAGCTAGAAAAATTCTAACTGTAAAAACTCAGCATTTCACTAAGTCTGTGTATCAGTTTGAGGAAAGTTGATATATTTACTGTGTTGAATCTTCCTGTCCATTAACATGGTGTGACTCTTTAATTATTTAGAGTTTTAAAACTTCTTTCATCATCATTTTATAATTTTTAGTATATAAGCCCTGTACATATTTTGTTAGAATCCTAAGTATTTTTTGAGTGATTGTAAATGATAATAAATTTTAAGTCCAATGTCTATGTGTTCATTGTTAGCACATGGGAATGCAATTGATTTGTGTATGTTTTTCTTATATCCTCAGATTTTACTCAATATAAACATGTTAGTATGAGAAGCTTTTTGTAGATTCCTTGGGAATTTCTATGTAAACATGTTACAGGGAAATGAAGAATAGTTTTATTATTTCATTTCTTTTTTGTAAAGACTTATTTATTTATTTGAGAGAGAGAGAGAGAGAGAGAGAGAGTGAGAGCAAGCAAGTGGGGGTGGAGCAGAGGGAAAGAATCTTTAAGCAGACTTCCCACTGAGCACAGAATCTGACCCAGGGCTGGATCTCAAAACCCATACGATCATGACCTGAGCTGAAACCAAGAGCTGGAAGCTCAACTGACTGAACCACCCAGTTGCCCCATTTTCATTTCTGATCTGTTTGGTTTTTATTTCCTTTTCTGCCTTCTTGTACTGGCTAGAACTTCTAGTACTATATTGAATAAGAACGATGGAAGTGGATAAGCTCACCTTATATTTTCTCATTGATAATAAATGTATTAGCCAACGACAGAATGTGAACTTTTCAGTATAGAATTACCCATCCATTAGCCAACCTTAATGTAAATAAAAATCTGGACATAAAATATATAGTAATGAAAACACCTGTCAAGTATACAGACTGCTCTAAGTAGTTCTAAGGGTTCTCTGGAAGAGTCTGGATCAATGATCTAATGAAACAAGTTACTGCTTTGGGATTATTCTTCTTTGATAGGAAATCACTGGTGGCAGTTCCCTCCTAAATGTTATAGAGAAGATTGCTTTATTTCTGATCTTGTAGGGAACTGTATCTGTCACCATTTAAGTATAATGTTAGCTATAGGTTTTTTGTAGATGCTTTTTATTAAGTTAAGGAAGTTTCCTTCTATTCTTCTTTTTCTGAGAGTTTTAATCATAAATGTATGTTGAATTTTATCAAAAGCTTTTCCTGCATTGATTGATTTGATCATCTGATTTTTCTTTTTTAACCTATTAATATGGTGGATTATATTGATTTATTTTCAAGTATCAAACCAACTGTAAAGCCCTGGAATAAACCCCAGTTGGTAATGTTTTATAATTCTATTTACACATGCTGAGTTCTGTTTGCCAACATTCTGTTGGGGATTTTTGACTAAATTAGTGAGGAATATTATTACAACATTTTTCTTTTTGTTTTGATTTTGTACTGTCTTTATCTAGTTTTTGTATCAGGATATTACTAGCTTCATAAAAGCAGTTGGAAATTGTTCCCTCCTCTTCTATTTTATGGAAGAGATTGTGAAGAATTATTGGTTTATTTTTCTTTAAAAGCTTTGTAGAATTCTCCAGTGAAACCACCAGGGCCTGGGGACTTTGGTGAGTAAGAGTTTTTAAATTATTGATTTAGTTTCCTTAACAGGTATAGGGTTATCTGAATTGTCTATTTCATATTTGTTAAGTTGTGGTAGTTTGTGTTTTTTGAGGATTTGTTTCCTGTCACTTGAGGTCTAAAATATATATGTGTAGAGTTGTTTGTAGTAATCTCTTCTTATACTTTGATATGTATAGGATCTGTAGTGATAGTCTCTATTTCATTCCTGATGTTAGTAATTTGTATCTTTTCTCTTTTTTCCTTGTCAGTCTTGCTAGAGATTTGTCAGTTTTATAATTATAAAGAACCAACTTTTGTTTCATTAACTTTGTCATTTTTTTGCTTTTTAATTTCATTAATTTCTGCTCTTAACTTTGATTTCCTTCCTCTGTTTGCTTTGAATTTATTTTGCCTGCTTTTTTCCAGAGTCTTGAAGTGAGAGCCTCAAAGATTGAGTCACTTCCTCTTTTCTTATGTATGATTTTAGTGCTATGAATTTCTTTTTTACCACTACTTCAGCTATATCCCATGAATATTGTTGTCATATTTTCATTTTCACTAAGTTCATTTTTTTAAAATTTCTCTTGAGGCTTGACAGATGTGTTCTTTAGAAAGTGTGTTGTTTAGCTTCTAAGTATTTGTAGATTGTCCTTTTACTTTTCTTTTGTTGATTTTTAGTTTGACTAGTTTGGGGTCAGAGAATACACTCTGTATTATTTCAATTCTTTTAGATTTGATGAGGTTTGTTTTATGTCCTTGGATATAGTCTTAGTATATGTTGCATAGAAACTTGAAAAGCTTCTCCATAAATGTGATTAGATCCTTTTTGTAATGCTGTTTTTGAGGTTTTCTATATTCTTGCTGATTCTCCATCTAGTTGTATCAGCCTCTGAGAGAGTAGTGTTGAAGACTCCATGTATCTGGATCTGTCTTTTCAGTTATATCACTTTGTGCTTCACATATCATGCACTTCTACTGTTTGGTGAATACACATTTAGAGTTGCTATGTCTTCTTGGTAAATTGACCCTTTTATAAATTATTCAGTGTCATTCTGTGTATCTTGTAATTTTTTTTGCTCTGAAGTTGAATTCATCTGATTCTAAAATAGCCATTTTGCTTTCTTTTGACTCCTTTTTACGTAATATATCTTTTTTTTCAGCCTTTCAGCCTTTCTTTCAGCCTTCTATACTGTTTTATTTGAAATGAATTTCTTATAGACAGCCTATAGCTTGGTCATGTTTTTGAATACAGTTTGCCAATCTCTGTATTTAGTATACCTAAAGTACTTAGATTAGATGTAATTATAAATATGTTAGAGTTTAGATCTGCCATTTATTTATTTATTTATTTATTTATTTAGTCTTCCATTCTCTTTGTTTTTTTATTTCTCAGTTTCTTGTCCCCACCTTCCTGTGGGCTACTTGAAAAATTTTTGGAGAAAATTTTGATTTCTCTGTAGTGATTTTGAGTGCATTGTTTTGTATAGCTTTTTCAGGGGTTACTCTATGTATTACATTGTATATATGTAATTGGTCTACTGGTATCAATAAATCACCAGCTTGAGTGAATTATAGAAACCTTACCTACCTCTTTTTAATCCCTTTATACACCACAGTTTATCATATAATTTTCCTAAATATTTTCTCTCTGCATATAGGGCTATATCAGAGAGTGTTATAATTTTTGTTTGAACCATCAAACATAATTTACAGAACTCAAGAAAAGAAATATGTATTTTATTTATTCATATTTTTACTGTTCCTATTCTTTTATCCTTCTTTAATTTCTCAGATTCTTTTATTCTTCCTTCATTCCTCTTCTGTTTAGAGAACTTCTATTAACCATTCTTTTAGTTAGATCTGCTGATTAATTTGCATTTGTAAATGTCTTGATTTCCCTTGCATTCCTGAAGGATATTTTCACTGACTATAGAATTATGGGTTGGCAGTTCTTTTCTTTAAAGACTTAAAAAATATTGTACACTTCCTTTAACCTCCATGGTTACTGATAAGAAATCCACTGTCATTCTAGTTGTTTTTTGTGCTATCTGCAAGGTGTCATTTCTCTTTTGTTTCTTTCAAGATTCCTTTGTTTTCATCTCTCAGAATTTTACAAGTGATTACTTTGGCCTGGAATTATCCTGTTTGGGGTTTGCTCATCTTCTTGAATCTACATATTTGTGTTTTTTATACCAAATTTGGGAGGTTTCTAGTTGTTATTATTTTTTTTTTACTACATTTTAAGTTCCATCATTTTTCTCCTCTCCTTTCACAACTCCAATGGCATGAATGCTAGATCTTCTTTTTTATAATACCACATTTCCTTGAGGCTTATTCATTTTGTTTTTCTGTCTATTTTCTCTCAGTTATTCAAACTGAATAATTTCTATTGTTTTGTTTTTCAGTTCACTGAGTTTTCTCACAGTTTCCTCCCATTCTGTTGTTGAGTCTATCCACTATCCACTGAGGGTGTTTTTTGTTTTTTTTTTTAATTTTAGTTATTGAATGTTTTGATTCCAGTATTTCCATTTGGTTCTTTTTTATATTCTCTATTTCTTAGGTGAGGTTTTAAAAATTTGTCTCAAGTGTATTTATAATTCCTCATTAGATTCATTTTTATGATGATAGCTTTAAAATTTTCATCAGATAATTTTAACATTCCTATCATCTTAGCATTGGTGTCTACTGATTTTTTTTATATAAGTAAAGGTTTGAAAGACTTTTGTTATGGCAAGTGATTTTTCCATTGAAACCTCACCATTTTGTATAGCTTGTGATAAGACTTAGGATCTGATTTATACCCTTTGTGTTATATGGTTTCTTCTAACACTGCTCCAACAGGAGAAGCAATGTATGGCTTCATTATTTCCAGGTGGGGCTAGAAATACAGGCTCCCCACTCAGTCTCTGTTTATAAGCCACAAGAGGAGAGGCTCCTCATTACTGCTGGTTGAGATAGGAGTTCTAACTCCTCACTAGGCTTCTGCTGTAACCACCCTGGCTGTGAGGGTGGCTCATGTGGCTTCCATTGATACCACAGCAAGAGGAGAGTTGCTCTTACCCCCAGGTGATGGTGAAAATCCTGATTCCACTTGGCCTCCAATAACACTGCCCCAGCAAGGAGTTGAAACACTTTATTATCGCTGATGGGGCTAAAAATCCATAATCCATATCATCGCCACTGATCCTATAGGTGTGATCTCATTGCCACCTGGCTAGAGTGAAAGTCTCAGCTTCCCACTCGGTCTTCTCTGATACTACCCTGGTCAAAGTGCCTCATTATAGCCCGGAGAGAGTGTAGGTCCCCTGCTCAGCCTTTGCTCCTGAGGGTAGTGGTAGGCCCATAGATCTCCCTGTTTGGTGTAGAGTGGTATTATCTAAAAGACTTTGTCCTACAAGGCTGTCACTTTCCTGGTTCTTTGAAAGAACATACTGAAGATGGTTATGATTTGTGTCAAATTTTTTTTTGTTGTTTAACATGTTCAATTCTTTCAATAAAGTATAAGAAGAGGCTTTCACTACATTTCCAAGTGGATTGTCTCCTGTCTTTAAATTAAGTGCTTTCCAATATTGATATGTTTCAATTAGTATGCTAAGCCCATAAGCTGTTATTCAATACAGAAAAAAAAAATACAGAAGAAATACTAGAATAGTTTAGAGAAAGAATAAAGCAGCTTGAATCCTAAATACTGGTATAAGTTCTACAGTTCTATCACCATGCTCAATGAACAAGCTTATACTTTTGGGCTAAATCTGTAATTTTCATATCAGTGCTTTGGAATATTGTCCTGAAGTGAACTTTAAACATTTTGGAAGAGAGAATCACCTTTTCTTGTTATGATATTTCACTTTCTTTTATCCAGCAGTTGACACAATGCTACTCGAAGTGTAATCCATTGACCACAGCATTAGCATTCCTGGGAACTTGTTAGAAATGCAAATTCTTGGGCCCTACCCTGGACTTAAAATTTTTGGATAGGAGGTTCAGGAGTCTCTGTTTTTACCCATTCCCAGGATCCTCAGATAATTACTATATACAACTTTGGCAAGGGGGGTAGGCATTCTTTTGGCTCCAGAACCTCATTGCCCATTCCAGCTCTACCACTTAGCTGTGTTGTGTTACTCACTAGATGCCTCAGTTTCCTTAATAGGGTAAAATAGTATATATCTCAGAGGATTCTTTTGAAAATTAAATAAGTAAGTGAATAGCTAAAAGATACATGCTGAGTGCTTAACACCCTCTTAACAACTGATAAATATTAGCTATTCTTATTGAATGTATGGTGTGATCATAATAGCTAAAAAAGAGAACTTTAACACTTTCTTTTCACTTGTATTTTCACTCACTAGAATTCATATGGTATGGAACTACCTGACTTACTTGTATTTAAGTCAGTTGTTAAAGATACAATCTTTAACATGAGCAAATATGAGCCTATTACTTGTTAGTTTTACATTTTCTAGGAGAGATTTGGTGCACAAAACAAGGAATACATGGAGACATACATGTGCACCTACACACATGCACACGTACACATCAGTTGATTTACATCATATTTGTGTGGCATAATCCATGGAGCCCAAGCAAATTGGAGCGCTGAAACTGTTTCATAAATGTCCCCTTACTCCTGTGGCTCCTGGGACCTATCTCTTCTCTATATACCCCTGCCCATTCGGTAGTTCTAACACAGTATAGTGAATTAATCCTTTTTCCTCATTACATTTTTGCTCTACAAGAGCCTCTGAACTTAAAATCTGCTCTCTTCTAACTCCCTGAAGCCCACTTTCTACTGTTCTATTGTAATAATGTTCCCTCTGGTCTAATTCTATATACAAGCCTCAGAACTTGCTATGTGTATTCCTACCTCACCCTAACCTCATGTCCTGTGACATGGACTTGTCAGAAGGGAAGATTTTGCCCATAGTCTGCACTTGGATCTTGATCATTACTTTTATATGAAAATATCCCATCCCGTCATCAGCTTAATCATTATTTTTTAGGGCTGGTACATGAGTATAGTATGTTCTTTATCTTTTTATAAATTCAGCCTTTGATGATTCCATGTCTCCCATGAAATAACCTTAAAAGAATTGAAATTTTGATAACAAACACTTTTCATTTTCTAAATTATTTTTATGGGTACTCTACTACTGATAATATCATTGGTCTCTTTCTTTACATGTGGCACTGTGTGCTTTATTTATTTTTTTTAAAGATTTTATTTATTTATTTGACACAGAGAGAGAGATCACAAGTAGGCAGAGAGGCAGGCAGAGAGAGGGAGGGAAGCAGGCTCCCCGCTGAGCAGAGAGCCAGATGTGGGGCTCGATCCCAGGACCCTGAGATCATGACCTGAGCCGAAGGCAGAGGCTTAACCCACTGAGCCACCCAGGTGCCCCGCACTGTGTGCTTTATGTAACCTGATTCACTTAATTTCCATAACCCTATACAGTAGGTCTTGTTATCATCCCTGTTTTCCAGAGGATGAAACTGATACCAGTAACTTCCTAAGGTCAAACTGAAAGTACAAGGTCATGAGTGACTTATAACTCAGAGAACCTGACTTCCACAGCCCTCTTTCATGGCTACTTTGGTCCATGGCCTCTTACTTAAAATAACCTCAGAGGGCATAACAATTAAGAGAGGTTAAGTAAACTTGGCCTGGAGTAACTACACAGGTTCGCTGGCTTCGAATTCTGTATTTTCTCCATTATACTGTAGGACCCCTGTGCAAGTAAATGTTTGCTAATATAAATAAAGACTTGGGAGGACTTCTTCCATGGATTGTATTTTTTTCTACCCACTTCTGGGATCTCATCACAGCGGTGCCGATTCTTATCCCATATGTTAGAGACAGGAACAGAGAGGAAGAAAGGGAGGAAGAGAGAGAGGGAGAGAGAGAAGGATGAATGGAGGTAGGAAGAAGGTACATCTCATTAAGAGATAGGGTGTCTAATTTTCCATGCACCATCCATGTTTTGTTTCTATTTTACTAATTGAAATATAAATGCCCTTAAAGTTGTCACCATTCAATTGTAAATGAAAATCTATCCGAGAAGATGTTATAACACTCTCCCCCTGCCCCTTATTTATACAGAAGAATAAGAAGGAGAAAAACATCAATAACAGCAAAAAGCCATACCTGTGGTCTTGGTAGTTACAACCACTAAATCTAGTTTCAAATTCTATTAAAGTAATGGGACAAAAATTAAGAGGAAAAATCTGTACATATCCAGGGAGCAACAGAACATTAGCAATAAACAGCCTGGTTTATAAAGCACAGATTGGGCTCGACAGGTTTGGTCACACTTTTCCAATTGAATCACTGAGTTAGTGAATGAAGAGAAAGAAGTCGGTATACTCTATTTGGCCTGTGAGCTAGGAACACACAGCTGTGTCTCTCTGTACTTAAAAACCAGCTCAAGGAGGAGAAAGTTGAGGAAAACCAGTCAAATCAACTATGGCAATTATTGATTTTTTACTTGGACCCTGAGGGGGGCCCAGAAAGCAAGGATACAGAACTGTGTGTAACTGGAGTGGTACAAGGTGATAAAGTGTTACTCTTTAGCTCAGTGGAATCAATGCATTTGCTAGAATTCTAGCTCTGTCCCAGTTTTTACTGAAAACTCAAAGGCAAGTATCGTACACTATCACCTGTGACATACTAAGCACTCTTAGGGTCCAGCTTTCCTCAAATCTATGTGCCTGTTCCCTATAGCTGTGCCACTGTATCATGGCGGCTGTCATTGTTGTGACCTTCATTTGTGGATTTCTGGATTCCAGGACCACTTTCTCACATGCAGGGGACTTGTCTGAGTCAGAGGATTATCTCACCTTCTAATATCACCCAAGCTAAGAACATTTCCACTGTCCTTTCTTACCCCATAAAAATAAGTACTTCCATAGAGGTACTGTGTCCTAGAATGTTGATTTGTGGGGCTATATGCAAGCATGTTGCAATTTTGTGTATTCCCTTATAGTCCTTCTGGGTAGGGGAGAATTGGCGGCCCACTGGCTCCCCAGATACGCAGATGGTCAGCACATTTTCTTTCAAAGGAATTGATTTTCCCCTCCATTTCTGATGAGTCACATTCCCAGGAGTCAGAACACTTTAGTTTAGCATTTTCTTTCACACAAAAACGTCTACTGTATGTAAAAAAAAAAAAAAAGAAAGAAAGAAAGAAGGAAAGAAAAAAGTTGTGTATAGAGCCAAGGATACTATACCATTTTCTAGATGAGATTATATCAAAATGAGATCCGTCTGTGAATCCATAAATTAATTGTTGATTAACTATATACTTTTCAAAATAAGTTTAGCATTATAGACTTTCCTTCATTTTTTTTCTTTTCAAAATTAACAGTGGATCTTTTTTTCCATGTATGCAACCTATCTTCTCCCTGATGATGGCTGAGAAGATTATGCTAAGGAAAATAGATTTGTTATTACCTGTTCTTCATTGCTATAACCTATCTTTCTCTCTCTGAATCCGATCCTATGTTTCCAACCCTGAGATGCAACTCTTTATTTTCAGCATTGGTCTTTGGACACTGTGTTTTGAATGTTGGCCATCCTTCTCTATTATCTGGTTAGTTAAGAAACGGAGGCCAGGCCTATGCCATGTGTCTTCCCTTATTGCAGTGAAAGGTCTCCTTGTTCACAGATATGGATATGAAAAAGAATTTTCTACAATGTTAATAAACAGACAAAATGAGATTTTTTATTTTTCTATTTTCAAGCAGCCTTTCATGAGAGCTAACTGGAAAAGAGAAGGAAGTCACAGAAAAACCTATATTTATTGATTATCAGCTGTGTACCAAGGATTGTTCTAGGTGCTCTAATGGACATTTTTATTCTTTTATTTAGTCTTTCTAACAAAACTACAAGATATTTCCCTGTTATAGGTGAGAAAATTAGGTATAGAGAGTTCAAATTATGAGTCCAAGATCACAGAGAAAATGACAAAGAGAGCCCAGTTAAAAACAAGGACTGCTAATTCTCTAGTGGAAGGTGGGCTCTTAGGACAGGATTTGTAGGACGGGTCCAGAAAGCACCTCTGCTTTCCTGATCAGATCTCTTCTTTTAGAGGCATCTCCCTACCAGTATCTTTCATTTCTTTATTTTTCTATTTTTTTATTTTATTTTTTTATTGTGTTATGTTAGTCACCATAGAATATTTCAATATCCACGTTCCTCCTTCTGCCTATGACACTTATGGATAGCTTTAAAACTTTTATTTAGTGGAAGATAATACAGAAAAGTGGATAAATAAGTGTATTACCTGATATATTTTCACAAACTGGACATACCCATATTAGGTCACACTCCAGAGCTAGCTCTAGAGCATTATTAGCACCAGAAGCCCCCCATTTCTTCTCATGCCCCTTTCCTGGAAGTAACCCCAAAGATAATCACTATCCTGATTTCTAACAATGTAGATTAGTTTTATCTGTTTTTGATATTTACCTAAATAGAATCATAGAGAATATATTCCTTTGTGTCTGGTATTTGTTCTCCATTTTGTTTGTGAGGTTCATGTAGGTTTTCCCATTAAACATGAGCCCATTCATTTTAATCACTGTATGATGTGATATGTATGCAATGTATATGTTTTTACTTTTGACAGACATTTGGTTTTTTCCAGTTTAAAACTATTACCAATAATGCTGTTCTTAACATTCCTGAACAAGTCACCTAATATTCATACCTATGTATGTCTGTTGGCTATACATCTAGGACTGGAGTTGCTGGATTATAAGGATGTATACACTTAGATGTGATGAGTTTTGCCAAACAATATTCATACTCATTTACACCAGCAGTATATAAGGATTCCATTTCTTCAGCATCCTTGACAGCACTTGGTATTGTCAGTCTTTTTAATTTTAGCAACCTGGTTTATGTGTTTAGATATATCATTGTGGTTCTAATTTCTCTTCTCTTGATGACCCATGGGCTAATCACCTTTTCCAGTGTTCATTTAATTGATAGTCTTTTGATCTCACACCTGTCACTTGGCTAGGAGCTCTGAACTGTCCTTCAGAATATAAGCTTTGCTATTAGCCTTTTGGACCAAAGTACTTCAGGTATGTGAAGGAACTCCTCACATTTATTCCTTCCTTTGGGCTCTTGCCCTTGTAGTCCCCCACCCCAGAAGAGTCTGTGTCAGAGGCACTTTGACAATATTTTTAATTTTTAATTTTTATTTATGTATTTATTTGAGAGAGAGAGCATGCATGTGAATGTGGGGAGGAACAGAGGAGGAGGGAGAGAGAAAGGGTGAGAATATCAAGTGGACTCTGCACTGAGTACAGAACCAATGTGGGCTCGATCTCACAATCTTGAGATCATGACCTGACCCAAAATCAAGAATTGGTTGGATGCTTAACTGACTGAGGCACCCAGGCGCCCCTGTCAGAGGCACTTTGACAATTACTTTCTGACCACCAACCCATTTCACTATCTCATAATGGCTGTTCCTTCTCTATTTTGTAAGCAAAGATGTGGAATGTACAGTATTTCTTGAGCAGACTTAAGTCAAATTTACCATGTTCTGTAATGAGGTCTGGCCCCAAGCCAAGTGCTCCAGTGACCATTCTCGTTTCTCTTACTCCTGTTTTGATTTGTGGTCCTTATTATTTGCTCAAGATTGTTCCACCATCAGACTGTCTCTGAATATACAATTCATTGTGCACCCATCCACACCAGAGTGAGGGAGAGTTGGCATCAGCGATCTCATTTCATAGTGGAGTGTGTTTTGAGAAGGATCCACAGTAGTTTTTAAAATAATACTTACTCAGTAAAAACTGGGCTATAATCCTCACTTCTTTGCAGCCATTAACTTTTAACCGCTCCTATCTTCACAAAAGGAAAAAGTAAAAGGACAGCTTTCTTGCATAAATACATCAATTTAGGAAAAAAAAATTAATCCTGGTTTATGCTTAGTAATTTAACATCAATCAAAATCATTACTTATATATCTAAATTATAGCCTTGCTATCATGGGAGGAAACTGATTTTTTTTTTTTAAAGGAAAGAAATTCACACCCTTCTGTATAAAAATACTTCCATAGTATGATAACAGATCAGATGTGGAAGCTATTGGTTTTACTCTGATAAATAAAAAACATACTTATATGGTATTAGGGATATCAAACTTAAAATCAGGTTTTGTCTTCAACATATACTAGAATGGTCTTTATCAGTTTAATGCTTTGAGCCTCTGTTACTAGCCAGTAAGAAATACTTTTTTCCCCATACTACTCACTGAGCTCTATGGCATCAATTTTTTTTTTTTTTTAATTTCCCTACAAGTCCGGGGTGCCTGGGTGGCTCAGTGGGTTAAGCCTCTGCCTTTGGCTCAGGTCATGATCTCAGGGTCCTGGGATCGAGCCCCGCATCAGGCTCTCTGCTCGGTGGGAAGCCTGCTTCCCCCTCTCTCTCCGCCTGCCTCTCTGCCTGTGATCTCTCTCTCTGTGTGTCAAATAAATAAATAAAATAAAATAAAAAAATTCCCTACAAATCCAATCAACCAACCAACCAACCAACCAATCAACAAACCAACCAACTAAATGAACATGCAAAAGAGGACCCTCAGAAGTGTATACATAGTAACTGAGAGACTGAGTTTTGTTCCATTTGGTATAGTAACTGAGGATTTCTCTTTGCTCCCAGTGCTTCGTGCAATACAACATGGATCCTTATGACTTTGCCAGTGTCTTGGAGACTGATTGATAAGAAGCTTATACTAGGTTATGTTAACAGGATGTAAGAGTTGACTTTTAAAAAATTGAAAATCTTAATTGGTTCTTTAAGAAATGATTTCTCACTTACCTTTAAAAATAAACCAAGTTAAAAAATTTCTTTAAATTGAAACCTGTTCATATGATTGGCATATCTTTATTGCTCCACAAAATATGAAGAGAATTAAGTTAATAGTAGATGCTATTTTAGTCTGGGTGGAAGGCATTTGTTTGGGCATTGAATAACCAGTTCCTTACTAAAGGTTTTATATTCTCATCAAATACAGACCCAGGTCTAGGAGCTCAGAGAAGGACCATTTCTAGAAAACATGTATACTGAAATAATTACTTCATGGATATAACATTCTACATCTTTGTTCTTCAATTTCCTATTCATATAAACATGGGATTTCCAGTAGTTTTCAAATCCAATGTATAACTCATTTCCAAGGCTCTATCCTCTGATCACAGGCCAATCCCTGTTGGCAAATACGAAGTACTGACCACATCAACATGGGAAAAAAAAAAAAAAAAGCTGCACTGCAAAAAGAGGGCGTATATACCCTTGTCTCAAACTACATGCCACCCAATGCTCTGTTGACTGTTTTCAATCACATACTTCTGTTTGGTCCCAGAAAATTAATGGGATATGCATGTTCCGGAATGTCTAATTTTCTTTACATGATTCCCTAAATTCACTCGCCATTTCCACTGTAACAAACATTCTGTGTAGCAGAGTGATTAAAAGAACTACTTAAAACTCTCAGCCCCATGATTTCTTTCTTTGTGAATTTGAGTTCCTCTTACATTTAGAGAAGCAGAGAAAATAAACAAAGATAATAAATCATGGAGGCATTCTGGTCCTTGATTACAGTGGCCTGCAAAGCCATTTGCATGTCTTCCCTCCTGGGGTTATTGAGTCCTTCCTTAGAAATCAGGAGCTGGTAACTGTCTTCTTTTACATAGGAGGTTGGGTCTGGTGATTGCAGTGACTCATAAGTTATGCTTATTGATGAAAGCTAAGTATTCTTATTTGCCCGTGTCCTTGATTTCCCTTTGCCTTTTTATTATTATTTGCTTTGTATTTTAGAACTGTATATCATTTGTCACATAAAGGAAAGATTGATTAACTGAATTTCAAAATTTCCTTAACATCCTTATATAACATGGTTTCCAAAAATATTTAAATATGAGATCACCCTCATGCAGCCTCATTACTCACCATCCAAAAATAATAATAAAAAATATTATAATAATCCTAGAATTTATATGGGTAACTGTAGGAAATTGGTCATAAAGGTGCAGGGAGCCGCATTACCTACTTCTGGGGGAGACATTTAAAAAAGATATATTTTCTCATAGTATGTGCAAAAAGATTACGAAGATACCTAGTAATGCAAATGTGACTTATTAGCATCATTGTCATCATGAATAAGGGGTGTCTTGTAGACATGACAGTAATCCCTCAGATTATGTGAGGATTAGAGTTTTTGGTTTGGTTATTCTCAGATGGTTATTATTTTATTTTTAATGATATATTTATTTGAGAGAGAGGGAGTGCGAGCAGGGGCAGGTGCAGAGGGAGAAGGAGAGAGAGAATTCTCAAGCAGAATCCCAGCTGAGCACAGGGCCTCACATAGCTGGATCCCAGGACCCTGAGATCATGACCCGAGCTGAAATCAAGAGTCTGACTGAACCACCCAGGCACCCCTCAGATTGTTATTAGAAATCATCTCATAAGATCTTCACTTCACAGTGTTTCTGCAAGAAGATCACATCACATAAAGTTGTTTAAAAAGAGTTAGAAGTGGGGGCCAGAACATAGGGAAACTATTGAAGGAGGATTGCTAATCAATCCAGAGCATAAATCACTGGACAGCGATATTTCCACAGTATTAACTTTCATGGGCCCCTTCAGCCATGAGAAACCTTGTTAAAAATTCTATTTTAGGACGTTGTTGGTGAAAAGGTAAATAGACTAATATTGTATGATACAATCTTTTTGTGACCTGAAAGTTGATGTTTTTCTTCTAATTAAAAAAAAAAAAAGCATATTCGTAGGTCTCTAAAAAGTATTATGGACACTTGGCGGCGTGCCTGCTATGCCTGGTAGGTAGGTGAGGCCCAGGCATCAAGTCACCCACTGAGTCTCAGCCATTAGAATGTGTTTAGATTATCACACAATCAGACACCATCTTAGATAACACAGGGCAAAGCTCTGGGGGATTGAAATGTAGGGCAGGTGTGTTTCAAAACAAAGAGAAATATGATAGAATGTGGCTTAGAAAGAAAAGACTGCAGTCTGGATTCTAGAGATGGGGATGAAAGTGATAGAAGTAGAGGTCCGAAGGATCCAGAGAAATGTTTAAAAATGGAGCAGGTGGGAGGATGAGCAGAACAGTGAAGCACAAAATCAAAATCCTGATCCCAGTGATCTCCAAGGTTATCAACAGAATCATATATGTTGGAAATGACTCCAGTCTTAATAGCCCTTCTGGAAGAAATTGCTTTTATTTGTATAAACTAGATGATTTATGATAAAGTGTCTATCCATTTGCTTTTTGCCTGATCTCAGTGGAGGAAAATTATCCTCTATGCGATTGCAACACTGAAAGAAAATTACTCTTTTTGCCTTTCTGTATTTTCCCCAACATACCTTTTAACTAACTTCATAAGCTTTATACTTGCAAGTCTTTTAATTGAAGGAACGTCAAAGCCTCGTGTGTCATTGGAGACTTGCAATCTCTGTGCTCACTTCATCTATGGAAAGTTAAAAGTCAGCCCTTGTTGAACATTCTTACCTTCATTCCTGCTAAAAATAGTGCCAAACGTTAGCAGAGTTGGGGACTGGGGAAGGGGTATTTTAATTCAGCCTTTAACAGGTTTACCAAGATGCCTTTGAAAACTGAGCTGAGACGGATACACATGTCAACATACTGTAGGAGAATACAGTCAGAATTGTCTTCTCACAGAATGAAGACTTTTTACTCTGAACCCTAGAATAAAAACACAACTCCCCTCTATTGAAAAACATCTCCCTTTACCGGAAACATTTTTAAAAATTGATTTTAATTGCTCTTCTTTCAGTATTTTGGGTCATCATTAACACCATGATGAGATTTCACGTATGGGGGCCTCTGGGTGGCTCAGTCAGTTAAACATCTATTTGCCTTCGGCTCAGGTCATGATCCTGGAGTCCGGGGATCCAGCCCCACATCAGGCTCCCTGCTCAACAGAGAGTCTGCTTCTCCCTCTGAAAGACAAGATTTTTATGTTACGGTCACATACGTTGGGGAAAATACATGGTATCTCTATCTGTGGGTTGTAGAGAGAGACGGGTTGGATAAATTACTTCTATCTAGTCAGACTCCTACTTTATGTTGTGTCATTCATCAGGCAAGGAGAATAGGGAATCAAATGGAGAGGAACGATTGTGATGTTAACACATCAACAGCAAGCTGATTTGAATAGTATTGACATGGTGTGTAGCAACTCTACTAACCCTGTAATTTCTTTGCAATCTCAGCAGGTTGTGTTTATATAGCAACAGAAGGACCATGTAAAATCAGAGTTGGTTGTCAGGAGGACTGTAAGACACAGGGGTGGATACCCATGCAGTGACTATGTACACTGTTCCCCAAACATTGAAAAGAAAGTTTTGTGAACTGCTTTGGGTTAGCTTAACAAGGACACACACAAGCCCAGGTAGCAATATCGCCAAGGGAGTTTGCTCTTCGGGGAGAGAGGAAAAAAGACACCATAAATTGGGGTGCCTGGGTGACTCAGTGGGTTAAGCCTCTGCCTTTGGCTCAGGTCATGATCCTGGGTCCTGGGATCGAGCCCCGCATCAGACTCTGCTCAGCAGGGAGCCTGCTTCCTCCTCTCTCTCTGCCTGCCTCTCTGCCTACTTGTGATCTCTGTCTGTCAAATAAATAAAAAATCTTTAAAAAAAGACACCATAAAGCTAATGAAGCTGACAGTCTGGGTGCCTGGGTGGCTCAGTCAGTTAAGCGTCTGCCTTTAGCTCAGGTCATGATCCCAGGGTCCTGGGATCATGAGGTCCCTCCTCAGCAGGAAGTCGTCTTCTTCCTCTGCCTCTGACTCTTAGCCCTGCTCATGCTCTCTCACTCTCTCTCTCTCTCTCAAATAAATAAATAGAATCTTAAAAAAGCTAAAAGAAGCTACAGTCTTTGGACAGTCAATAGTACTCTCATAAGAAGCAGAAAGGGAAGTTTCATCATGCAAACTTTTTCTCTCATTTTCTCTTCCTATTTGAAGACTTATTTGCATGGTCCTCACCCCAATAATCTAAATTACAGAGAAGCTTTCCTGCATATTGTCTATGCTGGGATAAAAGCATATTGAAACTTTGATTTTATTAAGTGCACACTGCATACAGAGATTTACTTTCCAAATAAACATTAAGTGATTTATGCACTAATGGAATACAAGCTTCTGATGCTGTTTTGGGGAATTCTGAAGGATTTATGACTTTTCCCACATCTCCCTCTTACCAACTTAGATATACTTCAGGATTTTATCATTGTTTTTGACAAAATACCTTGAGTCGAAGGTTGTAGTAAAAAACACTCCAAATGCCAAATATTGGATAAAAATGGAGGCTATTCAGATTGTTAAAGAAAATCCCAATTTAGCCACCCTTCTAAAATTAAAAACCAAATCTGCAAAGCCTTATGTTATTTTTATATATTGTGTGTGCAAATAAAATAGAGTGTTGGACCATTTTTCATAGTATTTAACTAAATCTCATTTGTTTTCGCCAAATGAGGAATAAATTCTTCATTTGCTATATCATTTTACTTTTCTCTCCGTGACTCTTTTTTCCAAGCAAACAGATTTTGCAATCAGATGCCTCCTAGCTGGGTGTTCATGAGCTGTGATGGATTACTTTTAATAGGTGCTATTTTCCTACTTCATTAACTGCTCTTTATCTGGTGGTGTTTCTTTGGGCAAGTTAGAAAAGAAACAATGTTTCAGCCATTTACCCAAATAGGCAATGACATCAAATGTGTTTTTAAAAAGTTGATTATGCACACACAAAGATGTGTTTATTTTAGGAATATGTATGAGTAGAAGCTTGAGACTGCGTGTGCGCGCACGCGCACGCACTTTTTCAACTTAAAACTCTCTGCTGGCTGACTGCCATCTCCATGCCAGTCTCCATGGCAACTTTCTTAAGGATAAGTAACAGAAATGTGAGGAGGCCGCCTGCCCACAAACAAAGCTGCCACAGCCCTGCCAGAGACCTGACTAGACACAATCCCAGAACACTCCACATTCCATGAGAGTTATGCAGGTTACTGCAGCTGGCTCCATTTAAAGATACAACGCCTCCAGTCCTAGGAGGAAAGGTAAAGAATGTCTTCCCACATAGCGATTGGAATGTAGATGCACAACCCACATGTCTCGACATTGACATTATTTTTCCCTTCCCGTTGCTTTGAATAACTTAAAGGTTTTATACCGAGCACTTACTTTTGAGTGTTATTTGGAACTTTTCCTTCACAGAGACCATTGCCTGATATAGCGTGCTGAAAACCCCACCAGGACATGATTTATGTACCTTTAAATCACTTGCATAACATGTCAGCTAAGTAATGCTTTAAAATTTTGTCCCATCTGCTTTTGTGAAAATAATAGATTTGTTTGCTTTTTAATAAATTTTAATGCATTTATGCAAGTTTTCCCAAGAAATTAATACAATTATTTGTTAAAAGATATGGCCATGGACTGAATGTTTGTGTCCTCCCAAAATTCATAAATTGAAATCCTAACCCCTTGCAAAGTAATGGTATTAGTAGGTGGGACCTTCGGGGGGTGCTTAAGTCAGGAAGGTGGAACCCTCATGAACAGGATTAGTGCTTTTGTGAAAAGGGTCTATAAAGGCTTCCTAGCCCCTTCCTCCATGTAAGGACACAGTAAGAAGGTGTTGGCTATGAACCAGGAAGAGAGCCCTCATTATAGAACATGAGCCTTGGTCTTGGACCTCTGACCTCTAGAACTGTGAGAAATAAATTTCTGTTGCTTATGAACTATTCCAAGTAGGGTATTTTATTACAGCAGGCCAAACAGACTGAGGCAGTTATATACATAATGTATATCATTAATTCTCAACCAGGGACAATTTTTCCCCCTTGAGACACTTGGCAATATCTGGAAATTTTTTGGTTTGAAATGGGGGCCATACTACTGGCATCTAGTGGGTAGAGTTGGGAATACTTAAAAGTATTCCACGATGCACAAAAAGCTCCCAGAACAAAGGATTACTGGCCTAAAATGTCAATAGTGCAAAGTTGAGAAAACTTCATATATACACTTACATGTAATGAGTGTATGTTGTGTGCTGTGTGCGTGTGTAGGTGTGTATACACAGACTGATTTTAAAATAAAAAGCCTCATTTGTAGCATGTTCAGATAGCAATAAACTATGCTAAGGCACTTTTCTATCTAAGTTGTTTTTGCTCTGTCTGTTCAGAGTGGGAGCCAAAATTCTAGTAACAATGTCAATCTTAGGTCCACTGTTCGGATTTATCTGTATAATTTTTTTGGCACTCCTATATCTGCGATTTTTTTTTTTAAAGATTATTTATTTGACAGACAGAGATCACAAGTAGGCAGAGAGGCAGGCAGAGAGAAGGGGGGGAAGCAGGCTCTCGCCGAGCAGAGAGCCTGATGTGGGGCTCAATCCCAGGACCCTGGGATCATGACCCGAGCCGAAGGCAAACGTTTTAATCCACTGAGCCACCCAGGCACCCTGCGATTGTTTTTTTAAGACCACAAAAAATTACCTGAGCACACCAGACCTACCCTAGGGGGTGAAAATGATGTACAGTTTATTTTGTCTCTGAGGATGATTTCTATGCAATGAACTATAAATAATATACAGAATGTTTTGACATTAACTATTAATTCTTTCCCATTAGGAATTAGTAAAATGCTTAGTAAGTATGGCTAAGGGACACATGTATGATCTTCAGCATCCAGATTGCTCATTTCATCACCAAATTTCTGCTAATGCTCTCAGGAGTGCTCAATCTTATTTCTATCCAGTACTATTCGCAGTTTCCCTTATGTTGGGTTTTTTAACTGATTATGGAAAGTTCTGCATTTCTAGTTGCACATACGCAAAGCTCGCTTTAAAGACAAATCCAGGAAGTTTTGTTGCATTAAGCAGTGCTCCTCAAGGTGTGGTTATGTGAGCTGGTAAAGGGCTGCAAACATTTGATTACTGGTCTACCACAACTTATTTATTTCTTTTTATTTCTTTTTAAAGATTTTCTTTTCTTATTTGAGAGAGAGAGTGAGTGAGAGAGAGCACAAGCCAGGGGAGGGAGGAGCAGACTCCCCATTGGGCAGGGAGCCCAATGTGGGGCTCCATCCCAGGACTCCAGGATCACGACCTGAGCTGAGGACAGACGCTTAATCAACTGAGCCACCCAGGAGCCCACGCAACAATTTAGATATTCAAAGTAATCTTTTAGAAACTTTCATAGCAATTTAACAATGTGCATTTCATCCAATAGTTGGGTATTGTTGAATGTGCATTTTGAGTCATAGGGGGTCCTTACTAACTATGAAGTAGTTGGTGGGCTCACATGAAATCACTTGGCGAGGTCACACATTGATCTGTGACATTGGAAATTGAAAAAAAACAAAAAAACAAAAAACAGCCAAACACTGATAATGTAAGAAATAACATCACATTCATTATTTTTTTAAACCCGGAAATGCCTTCTTATTTTATTCATGCATAGGTTAGTTCTTCTTATATCTGGGTGTGTCTGGTTAAGCTACCCTTGTATTTTGTTATGATGTTGAGGTTAGTTGGTTACTCTTCCCAGGCAGAATAGTGTATGCTTTTGGTGCAACCTAGAAAGGGTCTTCTTTTTGAGAGAAGTGAGCATCATGTGCATAATTAAGATTATATTATGTTGCTATAATCAGGAGCTTCCAGATCTCAGATACTTAACTTGGCAAAGTTTTATTTATGGATCTCAGTACCTGTCTCTCATGGGATGCAGGGGCCTCTCATTGTAGTCACACAGGAACCCAGGCTGATGGAGCATCCACCACGTTCAACGTTTGTGATCAGTATCAAGAAACAAAGGGAGTCTCTGGGTATTTTTTCATTGGGTAATTAAACGCTGTGCCTCAGAAGTGACTTACGTGTTACTTCTCTCTCCTCAGTGGCCAGATCCATGGGATCCTTTGACCCCATCCAACTACAAGAGAAAAGGGGTACAAATCAATATTTGCCCAGGAAGTAGGGACCCGGAGAGACTTGGTGAACCCTATTAAAGGCTATGACACTGGATAATGCCTTGGCATTATTACTAAGCATACGCCTTTGCTTGTAACATCCCTGGGTTCTTTTCAGCATGTCCCTTCCTCTTCTACTTAGGCATAGGAGGCAGTATTAGGAAGCAAAAATATTATTTTGATTTCGGATAGAATCCTAACCCTCAACTTGGTTGTGGTATAACCACACGTAAGTCATTTAATCACTTTGAAATGGAACAATGATGTCCACCTCAGGGGTTTTGATGAAGATTAAATTGGTAACTTTTATTAAAATGTCCTGCATATTGCTTATTAAATGCAGGCCAATCACAATATTTACTAGTAGGCTGTAATAGTTTGAAAAAAATCTTTTTTTTTTTTTTCCATCTAGAAAAGTCTAAATAAAATGGAAATCAATTTAGGTAGAACTCAACTATCAAACTATGTGAGATCCTTAAAGCATCTTTACAATATTACCTACTGTTGTTGACCTAGCCAGTACATCTTGAATTATTCTTTATGAAATCATGGTAAGAGTGGGAAGATACAAGTTATCAAGTTTTTTTTTTTTTTTTTCCTTTGGGAAGAAATGTTTCCAGACTTTCATAAATTTCCATCACAGCATTTTTGCAGTGCCACTTGGGTCTTTATTTTCCTACATTACTGTATCATATGGGTCTTAGGAATTTAAGCCTGCAAAATGATGGGTCTTATTTCAAGTCCTTGTTCAATTTCAGCTGACTTTCAGGTTAATCACATATATCTATCTACTTTACGGTTTAAGAGTGGATTTTGTAGGTTAATTCTTTAAATTTTTTTTCTTTTTTTTTTTTAATTTTTTGGGTCTTATTTCAAGTCCTTGTTCAATTTCAGCTGACTTTCAGGTTAATCACATACATCTACTTTACAGTTTAAGAGTGGATTTTGTAGGTTAATTCTTTAATTTTTTTTTTTTTTTTTTTTTTTTAGTTTTTGTTTTAATTTCAGTTAGTTAACGTATAGTCTTATACTAGCTTCGGTGTACATTATAGTGGTTCAGTAATTCCAGTCATTACCCAGTGCTCGCCACAAGTGTCCTCCTTAATCCCCATCACCTATTTCACCCAGCCCCCCCACCTACCTCCTCTCTGGTATAGGTTAATTCTTTAAAAATAAGGTTATTAAGAAGACTTGAACTAAACCTAATGATGATAACTGATATGCCGGAAGATTATTTCTGCAAATAGCAGATGCCATTGATGATTAGAGCAATTTTGCATTTATGACAAGGAAAAAGCCATCTTAGCACTAGTAAAGCATGTGTCAGTGACTCATACCCACTGTAGGGGTAAGAGTCAAGCTCATAGTCTTCTTTTCTGCCCCTGACACCAGTGAACAGAATAGTGTGATCATACTACTGAATCACTCTTGCGCTTGTCCTTTTGCCACTTCCCCTCCCTCCCTCTTGAGACTCTGAACCATGCTATTAGTTGAATGCTTTTGAAAATGGATGTTTGTCAGGTGTATATTGTTGCTGTTTTTGTCATGAACATTGTGGTGTATTGATGCAAAAATATTTCCCTTTTTTCCTCCTTCCTACAAACTCTCTTAACAGGGCTTTACCAATGGGACACCTGGGTGGCTCAGTCGGTTTAGCATCTGCCTTTGGCCCAGGTCATGATCCTAGGGTCCTGGGATTGAATCCCCCATCAGGGAGCTGGCTTCTCCCTCTGCCTGCCACTCCCCCTGCTTGTTCTCTCTCTCTCTCTCTCTCTCTCTCTCTCTGACAAATAAATAAGTAAAATCTTTAAAAAAAAAAAAAAATATGGCTTTGCCGTCTTCCCTGTAAGGGGTGGAGTGTATCTCTGCCCCTTTATTCTGGGCTGGATGGGAGGCTTGCCTTAGTCAGCAGAATGATGGTGTGTCAGTTCAGGGCCTTGGCCTCAAGAGTTGGGCCTTGCATACTTCTGTTTTTCCTTCTGGAACCTTGACACTGTTGTAAGCACAAAGCAGACTAGCCTGCTGGGGGATGAGATACTGTGCAGAAAAAAGCCAAGTCATCCAAGCCAAGGCCATTCTAGACCAGCCAGTATCCAATGGACCTTCTAGCTGACCAGACCCAGGAGTGAGCCCATCAGAACTGCCAAGATGACCCTTAGACTTATGAGAAATGGTACACAGTGGTGTTGAAGTCTCCAAGTTTGGGGTGGTTGGCTGATGCTGCAGTTGTATGTGTACTATAGATGGACTGAAACTTGCCATATCTAAGTGAAGGAATGGGGCCATAGCGTATGTCAGTCTCAAGGAGAATCTTCAGCTGAATCCTATGTCTCAGAGACTCTCCTCCCCGAATAAACATATTCTGTGTTCATCTGGGACTTCTCATTTTTACCACTGTGTTAGTTTCCTTTTGCTGATGTAACAAATTAGCACAAATTTGGTGCCTTAAAACAACACAAATTTACTATCTTATAGTCCTAAAATCACACATTTCTGAGATCCAATTGGATTTCTAAAATCACTGAGTCCTGGGGTTTTGTTTTCTTGCTAAGAATTCTTTCTTTACTTTTTTTCTCTTGTTGAAGATTTTACTAGAAACAGCCGACACAAACCAGGCCATATCTTCCACCACTTTGTGTGGAAATTTCTGCAGCTAAATTATCACTTAGAAATGATCACTTACAAGTTCTGCTTTGCATTTGCAGGACACATTCCAGCTAAGCTTTCTGCCTCTATATAATGTGAAGCCTCTTTCCTCTTGTTTCTAATAATATATTTTTCATTTCTTTCTGAGCCCTTGCTAACCATGTCTTTAAGTGCACAATTCTATCAACAGTCTGTTTGTGAAGATTTAAATGTTCTTGAAGAAAACGTAGGCTCTCTCCACTGTACTCTCCCCTTTCATCTGAGTCCTCCTTAGCAGAGTCATCAGAACTCACATTTCTACCTACAGTCTGTTTAAGGCAATCGAGGCTCTTTCTGTCATGGTCATCAACATTTTTCTAGCCTCTGACCCTTGCCTAATTCCCAAGCCACTTCCACATTTTTAGTTCTTTTGAGTAGCAGCCCACTTTTGGTGCCAGGGTCCGTATTTGTTTCTGATTCCTGCTCTAAAAAACCACCACAAATTTAGTGGTTTAAAACAACGTAAGTGTGTTATCTTACATTTCTGGAGGACTGACGTTGCAAAGTCAGCATGTTGGCAAGGTTCCATTCTTTCGGGAACCTTTTGGGGAGACTCCATTTCCTTGGCTCTTGCAGCTTCTAGAGGCCACCTACATTCTTTGATGTGTGACCCCTTCCTCTGCCAGCAAAGTTAGCAGCTTAGATTCTTCAGACCTCATTTTCTCCTGCCTCCTTCCCCAGCCCCTCCCTCTCATCTCCACTTCTTCTATCAAATGTCCTTCTCTGATACTGATACTCCTGCCCCCCTCTTTTAAGGACACCTGTGGTCACATAGGCTTTCCTAAATCATCTAGGATAATCTTCCTATCTCAAGATCCTTAACTGTATATGCTATGTCCCTTTTCCCACTTGAGGTAATATATTCACAAATTTTAAGAATTAGGACATGAGGGGTGCCTGGGTGGCTCAGTCAATTAAGAATTAGGATGCGGACATCTTTGGTGGGGGCGGGAGGGGTGGAGGTGGGGATCATTCTTCCTGCACAACCACACTTGTGGGTAGTTTTCTTTTAATATTAAAACCCAAATCTATAGCAAATATATATAGCAATATATAAACCCAAATCTTTGTTAAAAATGGAATGTACTGGGATGCCTGGGTGGCTCAGTCAGTTAAATGTCTGCCTTTGGCTCTGGTCCTGATCCCAGGATCCTGGGATTGAGTCCGCATCGGGCTCTTTGCTCAGCAGGGAGCCTGCTTCTCCCTCTGCCTGCCACTCCCCCTTCTGGTGCGCTCTCTCTCTCTCACAAGTAAATAAATAAACTCTTTTAAAAAAATAGGGTGTACATGCAAAAAGTATCTTTCTAAACAAGGAAGGATAAACTCTATCTTGTCAGAAATTGATATAAAATGAAAAGTAAAAGAAGCCCCACATATTTCCTTTTAAAAAAATCCATTTAACATTAAGAAGGGCACACGATATAATGAGCACTGGGAATTATGTAAGACTGATGAATCACTGACCTCTACCTCTGAAACTAATCATATATGTTAATTAATTGAATTTAAATTAAAAAATGGGAAAAAAAAACCCACCCATCCCTTTGAATTCTAAGCTACTCCTGAACAATTCATTGTTCAAATGGTTTTAACTAGTATCACATTTTTACTAGTAAGAAAGACCACTCTTCATATTCAGACAAGTCTGTCAACAGTAAACGAAGAACAACTTTGAATTAGTAGGAAGTTGGAAATGCCTGGTGCCCTGTCACTTTTCTGAAGCTGGAGGTGACAGTCCACCTGCAAAGCTGCTAATGAAGGCAGGGGAGCAGTCCCTTGCCTCTACCATCCAACAGTCCAGTCACACTTCCAGTTTAGGGACAGTGCATCAA
Source organism: Martes martes (assembly GCF_963455335.1). Taxonomy (NCBI): domain Eukaryota; kingdom Metazoa; phylum Chordata; class Mammalia; order Carnivora; family Mustelidae; genus Martes; species Martes martes. Next base: position 142,818,693 of record NC_137888.1, read on the forward strand.
GGCTAAATAAAACCTTTCAAGACCTCTAAGGTTATTTGCCCGTATTTTGGCCTGGGGTATGATCGCTGCTCACTTAGCTACCCCATTGCCACTGTTACTGTTGATTTTCAAATATGCAGCTTCTTTGAACTCCAGCCACAGTATTTGCCACTCTGACCTTCAGCGACATTGAATGCCACAAGCCGATTATATCGACGGAGAAGAAAAATTTCCTTTTATATATTTTGTTTATTTGCCATTACCTCCCTGTGACCCTAGGTCTCGCTTTGTAAAACTGCATAAGAAGACAGAAGAAAATTGCACAGAAAAGAGGACTCACCCTCTTCCCCTCCCCCAACCTGTGGTAGTATTAAAATAGGACTTCTCAGTGTCTTCCATTACCAAAAATAAAAATATTGTTTTTGTCACCTCATGCAATTTAAATATATTACCACCTCTCTCACTGTACTTCTTTGAAGGTCCTTGGATTCTGGTGCCAATAGTGCTCTTTATATAGAAAAAGATTATTAACTTCCAGTCTAGGATTGTTTTACTTCTGGGTCTAAGACACAGGCAGTGAACTCAAATGTAATTCTTCAGCACAGTGTTAGGTTCTCTCCCTTTTCACATTCTGCAGCCTCCTGTTTGCTTTTTGAAAATTGGTTTTTCACGGTGGAGAACATCATCAAAGTAACTCAAACTATCTCCAGACTCTTTTCTCCATAGAACATGTGGTCGGTTTAGAGCCCGGCTGTTGACAGATGCAAGTTACAAGGGAGAAGTTCCCGTTCCATATTTGTTCCCTTGCTTTCTTTCGCATGTTGGGCTCTTGTGCCGGTGGAATGCTGAGGATGGACCTTTTAAACTTAGGCTACAACAAAGTCCAGAAGGCTGCCCCTGAAAGTTGAGTCGATGTTTTGCTGACACATAGTATTTCTCCCTTTCCGGAGTTAATTTTCATCTGCCATCCATCCGCCTCTTCACCCAAAACACTGGAGTCCGTCTGGCGTTCCTTTAGATCGTCTATGTGGGGGTTCCCCCCTCCCACCAAATCAAGGCAAGTTAGCGTCATCAGAAACCTTCCCAGTTACCATCTGCCACCTTCATGCAGATTTTGAGAGACCTATAAAACTCAGGAGTCCTGAGACTAGTCCTGGACAGGATTGCTTCTGCGGCTCTTTTATGTTGAATCTGTAGTCCTATCAGTAGGTATTCTTTTATTTTCTAGCATTTTGTTGGCATGCATGCGTGTGAGCCTGTGTAGGCATGTATTTTAATACATGGTTGACTTTATTTTTTTATTTTTGATTTTTTTAGAGATTTTATTTATTTATTTGACAGAGAGAGAGAGATGACAAGAGCAAGAACACAAGCAGGGGGAGTGGGAGAGGGATGTTGGCCTTGATCCTAGGAGCCTGGGGTCATGACCTGAGCCTAAGGCAGATGCTTAAAGACTGAGCCACAGGTGTCCTGTGGTTGACTTTCAATAGGATTTGAATGACAAACTGGGGTATTTTATAGAAGACCCTATTAGTTAATGGCTAAATGTAGAACTATGGGGTCAGAAAACATAGGTGTAAATCCTGATTCTCTCAACTAATTTTTCCTTCTTAGACAAGTTACCTGTGCTTTCCGAGGCTCAATTTCTCCTTATTTAAAATGGTCATGATAATGGAACCTTCTATATAGGGTTTTTTAGAGGAATTAATGAGATCCTTATAAATAAATGATTTAGCATGGTGCTTGGCAGGATTAAGCACTCAGTAGATTTCATCTTGTATTCTTTATCTTGATGAAGATGTTAGGCAAATATTCAGGAAAGTTCCAACTTGAATAGGCATATGATTATTTTGTTTGAAAAGGCATTGAAATTTATTCACTCAGTGTATATTTATGTAACCCTCATGGCACGTCTGGCACTATAGATACAAATTGGAGGTCCCTGCCTTACATATAGGGAGAAAACCGTAAGACAAAGATGATAACACAATACAGCCGTGGTGGGTATTATGATAAAGATATGGCCAAGATGCCATGAGAAAAAAAAGTGATGCCAACCCTGAGTGATGAAAAGAGGGTGGCAAGGAGAGAAGTAGGACCTCAGTGGAGTCCTGAAGGTAGACAAGTAGAAGTTCCCCAGGTGAAGGTAATTATTCTCGATGCAGAAGTGGGAAGGAGCATGATAGGATCTTTAAAAAAAAAAAAAAATCTAAAAATGTTAGATTATGTCAAAGGGACTGAACCCATATCTGGCATGAATTTGTATGGTAACAAAACCTGGCTAAGGAAGTAAATAAGTCTCAGAGATAGGGTAGTCTGGGGTAGGTCTCAGGCAGCTCTGTAGATACCTAGCTTACCTGCTGTCCTTGCGTAAAAGTTAGTAAAGTAATAGTGACTCCCACTGATTTAATACCTACCAAGAGCCCAATGCTGAAGTTGGTGGTTGTACAACCACTCTGCTCTCAAAACATATGATATTTTATTGGTTTTCAAGCTAAGTGCAGTAAGGCATGCCACCACTATAGCAAACCTCCTGTAAAAAATGTAAGGAATGGTAAATGGAGTTTGAATGTCAAACTGTCTTTACTCTGTCTGGGTTATCTTTATTATGAGGATTAGAGCTGCAGAACTAAGGAATTCCTTCCTTGCTGTTACCACTTAGTTTTTTGATATGATAATATTCAATGGCTTTATGGTTCAAAATAAAATTATTAAGAGTCTGTTATTCTCCTGAACATCAACAATCAAACTTGCAACTTGTTGACAGCTGATGATTTTAAAGTATAGGGTCATCACGTTAAAATTTTGAGGTTTTTTTTTTTTTTTTTTTGTACCTTCCCCTCTTAGCTGTCCTTAACTCCCAGGATCCAGTGTAGGCAGTTAACCTTCTTTAAGAGTCTCTGGACATGGGTGGCCCCCAGGGGAGGTCATAAAAGATTGTGGCCCTTCTATGTGGAGGACTCTATTGAGCATTAGGGGGAATAAATGAGGCAGTGGAGGGGTCCCATCCCTCCTTTTCATGCAACCCAGTGCCTTGATTTTGAAAAGGCTACACTGCTCTTTAATGAGAGTGTCGGCTTTGTAGGGAATATAAAGGGTTCTGCTGACCATGCCTGACCTCTTGTTAGAGTTGCTTCTTTGGGATATTAAAATGCCTGTCAGGCTTGGAGATGGTTCCTGGATTCATTATCTGAAGAAAGGAATGTGTAACTTTTTTGTGAGTATTGACCCTGTAAACGAACACTTGCCTCCAGTGATCCCGGTGGGTTTGCCAATACTAAATATCTGTGCCCTGTCTAAAGGGTTTAATTGTGATGAATTGAGCTACCAAATATTTAACCGAATGATGCAGCTACAGATTGGATTTTCTTAACAGGTTGTACCTGCTTTTCCACATCTCTTCGCTTCTTACCGTCATATACCTCATACACCCACAGATCCAACGCCTACCAGTTTGGGTTTTTTGATGATTTTTCTTCTGAGGTCAGTATTGCCATGTCTCTTAAAATAAAGAACATGTAGGAGATACCTAAAGTGGAGTAGGTAACCCCTTGCCAAAGAGGTCATGACCAGGTTGATTTCAATATCCTTCTCAACTCCTTGTTCTAGATTGACACGAATAATGAGAGTTGGCAGATGAACCTGTTGGTTTCCTGTGCCAGTACCATGTTTTGTATGCTTAAAAAGGGAAATCAAGGGAAATTAGGCAAGAAGGCATGTTATCTCAGGGTGATAGGCAGAAAAGTCTTTTATGTTTTTATGTGTCTATTTATGTGTGTGTGGCTATTCATATGCATTTAAGGGAGAGAGATATTTGTTCATTATATACAGGCAAGCTAAAATAATCATGTATGTAATTTTCATAATCTATAAGACATTGAAGTAATGGTGAAAATCACAAGTGTGTAATATTTTCCCCATTATCCACATTTATCATTTGTAGCTATGAAATGCTCTTTAAAATTGTCTTTTTTGTAAAGGAAAAGGAACATTTTCTGTCTTCATGAAAAAATTACCCTGCCAGTCCCTGCATAGGTTTATGGTCAGGAGCTATAACCTTTTTTTATGGGATTTAAACACAGGGAATGGTTCACATTGATTTGGCTGTTACACCAAACCTAAGCAAAACTTTGTACTTTTCATCACTCTACGAGAAACAAATGGATGAATTGAGAGGAAAGTCATTGTGTGCTCTGTAAATGAGTGGAAGTGGATGGTTTTGCCTCCTTTGCTTTTGTGTTTCATCCGAAGAGTAGAGTACACAACTTTTCCATCTCTGCAGGTCATTGCAAGTTGCAGAGCATTTAAAAAAAAAAAAAAATGTATCTCTGCATTGTCCTAGGTAAACTGAACTTATTTCTGGCAAAGCTTTTCTGTAGTCCCCATTAGATTTATTTACCAACTACTCACTTTTCAAGCAGGAACATCTACACACTTGATCTGAATTTCGAGTTAGTTTAATTACGCTCTATCAGATGAAAAATGGAAAAGACTATTTGGGCTCTTTTTCCTCATGAGAAAATAATTTTCTTGCTTTGTGAACAGCTTTGTGATATTATTTTAATGCTCCTTTTTAAAAAGCATGTAGCACTTCCAGCAACATCTACTTCCCTCCTAAAATACTTTGTGAATAGAGTTGAGAACCATGAAATAGGTATTCCTATGACGGAGAGTTTTTGAGTCTTTTGCTTCCTCTCTCATTGTGCAAACTGTATCCTGTTTACATGTAACATTAAACAAAAGATGATGTTTCCACAATATTCAGTAGGCACATGCCTGATTTTCCATAGCTCTTTGGTAAACTATTCTAGGAGGATAGGTCGTTCTGGGGAAAAAAATGATATTTTCCAACATCTTGTATTGGGAAGTGGTTTTCCATCTGAACAGTTTCATACACTATGATGAAAATTACAGTCGTTTTGAAAAACATTTTCTATTGGTTGGCTTCCTAAACATTTTTGGTTGAGTTTATTGTGATTCCATACGAATTCCTAAATATCAGAAGTATTAGCTTGGAAGTTGTGAGGCAACCATTAATATCCCCTTGTCAGACAATGAAAAGAAGTTCTGTAGAAAGTCAGCCTGGCAGTTACTATGCATTTAAATATTTCTTTCCAGCTAACTTAAATACTCTCAGAACAAATGTGAGGTCTCTCCTTAGCCCGTAATGTCTGCAGAGCCAACAGTGGTATTGATTTCAGAGAGAAAAGAAGAAAAGGGCATTTGGAAAATTTTTTATTCTTATTCCTTGGTTATGTCTGAAAATTTAGAAGATTGGAAGCTAGTGATTGGGAAGAAGCCAAGCTGGGTGGAAACAAAAGGAGCTAGGAGCATCTTACAATGTCTCTGATTGTGGAAACATGGAGCCAATCACAGACCCTGCCACAGGTTCTAAAAATTAGCATTTGTGTTAGACAAATGTGGGATATCCTGTTTTTTTTACACAGTGAAAGATTTGCATGTCTTCCCCTGCCTTTTCAGTGCTTTTAATCTAACTGTGAGAAGAGGGTTAGCAGAAAGACACTTTCTCCACGTTCATCTATATTGCCTTCTTTTTTAATCCTCCCCTAAAATAAATTTGTTTGGGTTGGAAAGTGAAGTTAGTGGTAGCAGTGGCATTGACAATATCCTGGTTGCTAAAATATCCCCAGAGAGCATCATGTGGTGCATTTTGGGGGGGGAAGTATATATATATATACATATATATGTATATATACATATATATATGTGTGTGTGTGTGTGTGTATATATATATATATATATATATATATATATATATATAATTTTTTAAAAATTCTAAGTCAAGTGGAATTTCAGAACACTTTGGTGGTAACCATATTCCAAGGCTTGTTTTCACATTGGAATTACATCTTGCATAGACTGTGCATAAGAAAAAAAAAATTAAAGAGAGAAATCTCACACCAGTAAATTTCCTCAAGACTTCCATGCTCTGAATGATGCACCGTAGCGTGAGCTGAGCTAGAGGATTCATGCCTTTTATCTTACCTAATTCTGAGTCATATACTTATTGAACGGGTGATCGAGTGAACAAGTCGCTGCTACTTTTAATTTTTTGTCCTGAAATACAGACTTTCTATTAGTTAAATGTAACATATGATGTCCCACCCATCTCTTTAAGTTCCAAATTAATTCGTGACACTTTAATATTATGTTTTTATTTAGGTAGCAGGGATAATTTCTGCTGATTACCAGTATGATAGAGACCATGCTGTTCAATAATTATTCACATTTCCTGACCCATTTACTTCCATTTGTATCTGACCTCTCAATCCCTGGGAAGTTTCATCTTCCATTGTCACATTGTTATCCTATCTCCACTATCTGTAATGAGCCATTAGCTATCTGCTGGCCGCTTAACCCTGCTTCCAGATTTCCTTCTTTTTAAAGGCTGAATAATATTTGTGTGTGTGTACCACATTTTCTTATCCAGCCATCCATCAGTAGACATTTAGATTGTTTCCATATCTTGATTATTTTGAATAATGCCATAATGAACATCAGAGTATTTTCAGTCTCAAAAAAGAAAGAAATCCTGTCATTTCCAGCAACACTGATGAACCTGGAGTACATTATGGCTAAGTGACTTTTGCCGATACAGGAAGACAAATACTCTATGATCTCACTTATATGCAGAATCTAAAATAGTCAAACTCATATAAGCAGGGAGTGAGATGCTGGTTGCCAGGACCTAGGATAAGAGGAAAACAGGGAGATGTTGGTGAAAGGGTATAAAGTTTTAGTTACCCAAGATGGATAAGTTCTGGAGCTCTAATCTACAGCAACGTGCCTGTAATTAACAATACTATATAATGTGCTTGAAGTTGGCTTAAAGACTAGATCTTAAGTGTTGATACCACATACAAAACAATAATAACTGTGTCAGGTGATATGTTACTTAGTTTGATTGTAGTGATTATTTCATAATGTGTACATATGCATATCAAAATATTAATTTCCTAACCTTAAGCGTGTACTTTTTTGTCAATCATACCTCAATAAAGCTGAAGGAAAAAAAAGCTTTCTAAGAAAAAAAAAAAAAAAACAAGCCAAGACTGCTTACAGAGCCAAGAGGTCCTTAGTGATAAGTAGCTCCAGTAACCAGTAGAGTTTGCTCTCAATTTTGCATATCTTAGCCACAACATTTTCCAACATTAGGGTAGTTGGATAAGGGTCATTCCATAGAGATATATGAGAAGATGAAATTTTGAAACATTGATGGTAGTTCAGATTACATAAGATTGGGTTATTTAGGATGGTACACTCATCTGTCACATAGACTATAAAATCTGCTAATGCTAAGAATGCAAATAACATAAATAGAATTGGTAGATTATTAGAGTAATGGTTCCCAATGAATCCTTCCTTCCTGTGTGTTTGTGTAGTCCACTCCCACACTGATTCTAAGCTGAGCCATGTGACTTGCTTTGGCCAATTAGACATTGGCAAATGTGACACAGGCAGAGGCTCAAACAGAGCTGGTACACTGAGACCAACTTTCTTTCTTTCTTTTTTTTTTTTTTAATATTTTTATTTATTTATTTGAGAGAGAGTGAGAAAGAAGAGAGCATGAGAGGGGAGTGCTCAGAGGGAGAAGCAGACTCCCTGCTGAGCAGCGAGCCAATGTGGGACTTGATCCCGGGACTCCAGGATCATGACCTGAGCTTAACCAACTGAGCCACTCAGGTGCCCCTGAGACCAACTTTCTTAACACTGCTACCACATGAAGAAGCCTGGGCGAAGTTGCTGGAGAAAAATGACCCGGCTACCACCACAAACCTCCAGACAAGATAAGATTATTTCATCCCATCCAGCCTCAAGTGAGCTGCCAGTTGAGGACAGCCAAATGAAAGAACCAAGACAAGATTGACAGAACTATCAGTTGAACCAAGCCCAAATTGCTGGTCATGCATTAATAAATGGTAGCTTTTTGAAACCACCAAGTTTTGGGATGATTTGTGGCATAACAGTAGATTACTGACCTAGTAAATGCACATGGATTTTCTAAAAGTTCTTTCGTTCGTTCTTTCTTTCTTTCTCTTTCTCTTTCTCTTTCTCTCTCCCTCCCCTTTCTTTCTCTTTCTTGATTAAATCTGACATGGCTGTAAGTTTGAGGGTAAGTAGTCCAGAGCTGGTATAGGGGACTGATGATGTCATTGAGGGGCTTTCTATCTTTAGTGGCTTGACTTACTGGTCATGGCATGAAAGCTGCTCCATCTTCAGGCATCACTTCCATGCTCAGGGCAGGAAGAAGTGATAATGGATTCACCAACTGCTCTCACCCATTGGGAAAGCAGACCATTCTCCAACATCCCTACCAGAATTCTGTGTTTCATTGGACAGGAATGTGTCATCTGATCACAGATAGCAGTGAGGGCATCTGGGGAAGTGGATATTTAGCTTCTTAAGCCTCATTAGGATGCAGGGAAATAGGTTTGGGAATGGCTGCTGTATTAGCCAGCTGACAGAGTCAGATATATTTCCTTTCTCCTCACGTTGCTTTTATCTTCCTTAGTATTACATCAAACCCTAGGAAAGGAACCAGGTAAATCTGGTTTGTATCTATTCACCAGTTAGGTAATACCTCTCTGAGCCTCAATTTCCTTATCTTTAAAATGTGAAACAATGCTGCATACATCAAAAATGTATTTTGAATATTGAATTATAATATGGATAATCATTTGGAGATATGATACTCATTATAAGTAGGTCTAAAATGTAGGTTAACTTTCTATTGGCTGATTTTCTGATTCGTAAGGCAGTATGGCTTTGGATGATCAAGTAGGTACACACTGGCTTTCAATTCGTCTTGCCTTCCTAGTTAATTAGAGTCAAATATCTCTGGTAGGCAAATTTGACTCTAGGTCTTGAATTTGTTCTGAGTTTCTGTAAAAAGTAGTTTAGAGATGGAAAAGAGTAAAGAATGGTTGTTTTATCCCAGTTGGTATAATAATTAAGGAATTTGAGATATGGCATGAAGAAATCAGAGTTATGGTTATGGACACTTTGGAATGTTGAATTATGAAATAGGACTGTGGGACATGATAGGCTCAGAAATTCCTCAGATAAGCAGCTATTTTCCCTGGTAAACTTTTTTTCAACACTGCTCACACATTGGTCAGTTGACATTTCTGGACTTCTTTGACATTTGAGATGACCAATTACCAATAAAATTCCTGAGGGTTCATGAGACAAAGCATCCATCTTAACTTGCACTTCAGAATCTTAGGAAACATTATTATGAAGGGTGAAGGTTTATGAGTCAGGCTTTGCTGTAGTAACAAATAAACACAAATCTCAGTGGATTAAACCAATACATGTTTTTTGTTTTTTTTTTTTCTCGCTCATGTATATTACTGTGCAGATCCAGTGATTTCCCCAAGTAAAATTTCTTCCATTTAGTAACCAGTGCTCCAGGCAGCTTCCATTTTGTGGCAGAACTGTTTGAGGATGTGGCCTTCATTGGCTCAAGTAAATAGGTGATTGGAGATGAAGGAGGCCCATCAGCTTACGTGGTCTTTGCCTGGAAGTGACATTTGTTACTTTTTATCTCCATCTCCATCACTTGTCTAGAATTTTCACATGGCCCAACACACCTGCAAGGGGGACAGAAAGTAGAGGAAAGTATGAATCTCTCATAAGCACCAAATTGTCTTTGTCACAGAGGAAATGCTTTCTTGGTAGTTATAACTTTGAGGTTTAAATTAAGTGAGATAACATTTGGAAAATGCCTAGTGTAATATCTGGCTCCATGAGGGCTGAGGCCACTATATGTTTTGTTTACTTCTATACACCAGTCTCTGGGCAGTGTTTGGCAAATAGGAGGGGCTATAGAGTGAATGAATAGAAGACTGAATGACTGAGTGACTGACTAAATGAAGGAATAAATAGGCAAGTGCTAACTGCATTTCTTTCAATCATATTTTATCTATCGATAATAACATCTGTCTTCATAGATTGGCATAACATATACAGCACGTAGTGTATACTCAATAAATATTTATTGACACTGAGGTTGATGACAAGGCTAACAATGGTCTAACTATGGTTCTATTGAATGACTGTTCTTACCTTCCACAAGGAGGGTTAAATTTTTTAAAGAGAATGAATTGTATCCTCTTCTGGAAGTTTAATTTATGTCTATTTTAGAAGTACAATCTTGAAAAAACTTTGTTCAACTGTCAAATACCAGAACAAATGTTCACCATGTGCTGCACGAAGTTTAAGGCATTTAATGTAACTGTACTGTCCATAGCACATTGCTTTTCTTTCTTAAACAACATAAATTTGCTGAGCTGGGCCTTAAAGAACTATGATTTGTTGACATGAATTCAACATGATCCCAACCTGCATAGTAAGAATGTTTTGATTCCTTTGCCAACTTAGATTCCTTTGCCAAGTTGTGTGGAACATGCTTTTGGTCTTGGCAATCCCCTGCATTTTCGCTATTCTATTCCTTCTAAGTTCCAGAGAGAGACATTAATTATTTTTCTTTGTACTCCTGGGAGTCATACACATGATATTACTAGATAATAGCAGTAAGTACGTTGTTTGCTGAGACATTTGAAGCTGAGGTGGTACCAAGTATTTCTGCCTGTTGAAGACTGGCCTAAGTGGTTAACACTCAGCTGGTATTTATCAAAGTTTGTGGTTTTACCAGTCATAGCCAACAAGTAGACTGAAGCGCTTATTTTGTCCATGAAGACATGAAATACGACTTTCCATTTTTATTGACAAGATGTGCTTTCTTGATTAAAACTAGGTGGATGGGTAAACTTGTATTGTTGGTTTTAGGGAGAAAAAGATTTGAAACACTGAGAAACATGAATTGGAGAAAATCTTAGCATATAAGGATTTGGTACTGATGTCTCTGGCCATCCATGTGGCAAACGAAGAAATGATGTGGATTGTACAAACAGAGAATTTTCAGTTTGCTTACAAAGTTGTGTGCCAAGTTTGAGACTTGTTTGTTGGTCTTTTTAAAAAAGTGCATTCATTCATTCATTTATTCAGTAATTATTTATTAAGTTCAAATTGTATGTCAGGCATTGTTCTAGGTGCTGTGGATATAGCAGTGGCCAAAATGTTAAAGCAAAATAAAACAAACTCTCTCTTTTTGAAGAGAGAGAGAGAAAGAGAGGAGGAGAGAGAGTGGGGGTTGGGGGAAGGGTTGGGCAGAGGGAGAGAGAGAGTCCCAAGCAGGCTCCATGCCCAGTGTGGAGGCTGACATGGAGCTTGATGTGGGGCTTGATCTCATGACCTTGAGATCATGACCTGAGCCAAAAATCAAGAGTCAGACTCTTAACCCAATCAATGAACCACCTAGGCACCCCAAAACAAACTCTCTGGAGGGAGAGTTTAAGGAACTTGCCTGAAGTCACACAGGTCCTAAATGGTAGTGCTGGGATTTGAATTAGGCAGTCTGACTTATAGCCCATGCTGTTAACTATTAAGTTTTGATGACTTCTTATTTTTTAATTAATATACTTAAAAATAAATTAATTAGATTAATAGATTTAATTTCTAGAGCAATTTTAGGTTTACAGATAAAATTGAGCAAAAAGTATAGAGCATTCCAACGTACTCTCCCACCACCCCTGCCCAAAAATGTTTGTTGATTTTTGATGCAGAAAACAATGGAAAATGAATCAAATAGTAGTCTACTTAATGTATGTCCCTCTCCTTTCTCTGTAGTTGTGTTACAATAGAGGTGACTGAAAAATTTCCTGGTCTTAAATTATTCATGTATTCTTTCAAGAGATAATTATAGAATCTCTTCCATATACTATGATGCTCAAATAGAGTGATGAATAGACTGACATTATCCCTGCCCTTATGGTGTTTATGGTAGAGTGTGAGTCTTGGCATAAATAATATCAAAAATGAGGATAGAATTATAAAAGACAGACTTTTTTTTTTTTTTTGAGACAGAAACTTAAAAAGAAAATGTGGCACACAATTTTTGATTGGGAATTTATACAAGTCCTGTGTAAGGTTGTGCTATTTAAATGACACCTGAAAGGTGAATAAAGGTTCCCCTTGCAGTGAATAAGAGAGGGTGAGGGAAGGGGATCAAAATGCACAGTTACTGAAAAGGCAAAGGGTTTGGAGCTTTCAAATATAAAGGAGCTGGGTCAGTAAAGGAAATGGAAAATGACTGGCCAGAGAGATAGGAGAAAAGCCAGGAGACTTTGTTGTCAAAGTAGTCAAGAGAAAATATGGTTATATAAGGTCAACGGAGTTTAAGATTCAAAAACAAAACAAAACAAAAAACATAAAAACAAAACAAAACAAAACTCCATTGATTGGAGGCTGTTTGTTACCTTCCATTTTTTGATATCAGCATTAACAGAAGGGTTATTTTAAGTTTTTTTTTTTTTTTAATTCAAGTGCATGTTTTCTTATCAAAAGCAATGTCCTTGGGTTTAAGATACCGTATTGTCTTTGAAGTAAGTTGTTTAATTAATGGAATGTGAGAAAGTAGTAGTAGTGTGTCCAGATAATACTGATGAGCGGCATGTATAGAGGAAGAGCGAGAGAACAGTAGCTAGAAGGGGAGGTGGTGTGGGAGGAGTTGGGTTTTTAGTTTGACGCTAATTGGAGCAAGTTAAAATACTGATTTCAGAGAACTAAGAGAGAGGGCAGGGGGGAGGGAGAGACTGAAAATGCAATTAGGAGGGGAAAACTGAAGTGGCAGAAAGGTGTAATCTGGGCACCCATAGAGGGATTGACCTTTGCTAGAAGGAGCCTCATTTCCTTCAAAGTTATCAGAAGGAAAAACAAAAAGATGAGTAAGGATTTAGTCAATAGATTTGATAGCAATATTTTTTTTAGATTTGATTCCAATATTAATGATATTTAAGAAGTATGAATCAAGGGGTGCTTGAGTGACCCAGTTGTTAAGCAACTGCCTTCCACTCAGGCTCAGGTCATCCCGTGATCCTGGGATCAAGCCCCACATCGGGCTCCCTGCTGAACAGGGAGCCTGTTTCTCCCTCTGTCTGCTGCTCCGCTACTCGTGTTTTCTCTCACTCTCAGTGTCAAATAAATAACTAAAATCTTTTAAAAAAGAAGAAGAAGTATGAAGCAAGAAAGTAGTGTGGAGATGGGGAAGAAGAAAGTTCAGGTATTTGAAGGCAGTGAATAGTGACTGTGAAGTGGGAGAGAGACAACTTCTTAGAAAATGATGTTAAACTGCCAAGCAGTGTTGAGTAAACTTTTGAACTGATGACCAAGAATATATAGTGATATCAGCACATTAGAATCTAATTGCAGTGGGCCTAGACACAAAATGATAAAAGTTGATGAAAACTTTCTCTCTCACATTTCTTGGTCTTAAGTTGAGAATGATGGAGTGTTTCTACAGACCCCTTCTCTTTGGTATGCCATATTCTCCATCATTTGACTTCCATTTCCTGGTCCAAGGTGGTGTTCTGTTCCAGCCAGCAGCAAGGAGAAAAGGGGCAAAAAGGCTACAGCTGTTTCCTCTTTAAGTTTCTTGTTAGAGAGTGGGATGATTGAACTAATAACTTCGGATACTGAGAGGTTTCAAGTGTTGGCAGTCCAGGATCTCACTGTGGGGATATGATAGCTGAGGTGACAGGAGAAAAAAGTCACTGGAGATAAAGGAAGTCAAGGATTCAAGGAGCTATATTAGATGGGTCATGCACATGGACTCTGAAATTGAGATGGATGGCAGAATTGGAGGAACAAAGAAAAAGAGAGAACCCAGGACCCAAATCTTTAAGGATAAAGGAGAAACCATGAAGATAGTAGAAAAGCACAGGGGGATTGGGAGCAATTACAAGTTAATGACTACAACAATCATGTATGGACTCAAAACCGAGTAAGGATGCAAGTAAAAGTAGGAATGGTCTTGTAGTTGGAACGAAGTGGTATCAGTGGATTGGGGATATTGATGAGGTAGGGATACTTAATCAAATGATTTCGAAAATAAATAGGAAAATGCAATGGAAATAGGAAGCTGCCATCTCTTATAAAGAAGCCTAGTTTTTATTATGAAGAAATGGGATATGATTTTTACTCAACAAGACATCCCAGTAATTATTTTCTTCATGTTAGTATAGCCTGAGCTTGCAGCTTTCAGAATGTTTTTTCTGAGAAATAAATTTATAACAAAACATTATTTTTGAGATTTTTTTTTGTCATCTGTGTTAATAAGTACAGTTGACCCTTGAACAACACAGATTTAAACTGCACTGGTCCACTTAGGCAATTTTTAAAAATAAAACAGTACGGTGCTGTAAATGTATTTTCTCTTTCTTATAATTTTATTCATCACATTCTCTTTTCTCTAGCTTACTTTATTGTAAGAATACAGTATATAATGCATATAATATATAAAATATGTGTTAATCGACTGTTATTGGTAAGACTTCTGGTCAAAGATAGGCTATTAGTAGTCAAATTTTAGAGAAGTTGAAAGTTATAGGTGAATCTTTGACTCTTGGCAGGAGGTTGGCACACTTAACCCCTCCACTGATGAAGGGTCAACTGTATTGTTAGCTGCCCAAATATAACAAAATTAAAATTTTTTACATCTTTATGACCTATATCCTAATCATGTTATTTTTTATCTTTATGATTTGGGATATCTAAATCTTGTTCTGATTATCCTCACAAATACGGTCTTTATTTTACCTCAGTGCTTTATTTAAATTATAAAATAAGGTATGTCCATAGTATAAAAATAATTCAACAACACAGAAAGGTAAAAAAATTAAAAGCCAAAGAGTTTTCCTTTTTTGAGTTTTCTACTTCTAGTGCCACTCCTTAGAGACATTTATCTTTATTTTATTTTTTGATTCAATATGATTAACATACAGGGGTATATTAGTTACAGGTGTACAATATCACAATCCAATAATTGTATACATTTCTCAGCCAACGTTAAGTGTACTCTTAATCCTCTTTATCTATTTCACACACACCCCACCCCTACACCCCTCCCGTAACCATCAGTTTGCTCTCTGTATTTAAGAGCCCATTTTTTGTTCGTCTTATTTTTTCTTTGCTTATTTGTTTCTTAAATTCCACTCTGACTTTTTTCACTAGTATTATACCCTCTGGGTCCAACTATGTTGTAAATGGCAAGCTTTCATTCTTTGTTATGGCTGAGTAAACCACATCTTTATCTATTCATCCATTCATCTATTGATGGACACTTGGCCTGCTTCCATATCTTGGCTATTATAAATAATGCTGCAAGACAATTGTCTCTGCAAGACAAGAGCCTTCTTGATTAATGAAATAATTTAAAATAAATACATTAATTTGTGTTTTTTGACCTTTTGTTTTTTTTTAATGAAGTATAATGGACATACATTGATTTATCATCTTTATATAGTGTTATGGACTAAATGTTTGTATCTTCCCAAAATTCCTATGTTGAAGGTAGAGGTGAGACCTCTGTGAGGTAATTTAGTTTAGATGAAGTCATGAGGGTGGAGTCTCCATGATGGGATAAGTGCCTTGTCAGAAGAGGAAAAAGACAGTAGAGCATCCTCTCTGTCTGTGAGAGGCTGCCTTCTGTGAGCCAGGAATAAAGATCAAGGACTGAATCTGCTGGCACCTTGATCTTGAATTTCCCAGCCTCCAGAATTATGAGAAATTTCTGTTGTTTATACCCCCAGTAGGTGATATTCTGTCATAACATCTTGAGCTGATGAAGACATATAGTTTCTATTGACTTCCTAATAAGAAAAATTAGGAATTTAGCAGTTATAATTCCGATATTCTCCTTTACTCCCTCTACCTCCTAATATTGTTTTTAACAATTTCTAAAATTATTCCATTGTTTCTAAGATGCCATGATTTCTTTCTCTTGGATTCCTCTCTCAGTTAGCTAGAATAGATTTTCAAGTTTGTTTTTTTGTTTTACTTTGTTTTTGTTTTCAGTAAGAGGAGGTGGAAAGCAAATTTTCAGAATTTTTTCATGTCACTCTTAATTGACACTTGTTATTGTTCTGTTTGTTTCCTAACATGAAATGTTGATGATGAGAAAGAATGATGGTGCCATTTTGGTTCTTACTCTTTTGTAGATGACATGCTTTTCTTTGGGGGAAGATTTAATATATTCTGTCAATGGAGTGCTGAAATATCATAAAAATATATATGCCTGAAACTTTTTTCATCAGTTCTGAGGACCTGAGATAAATTTTCTTCTATTTGATTATCATCTCCCTTCATTGTCCTTGTTCTTTTATCTTTGAATGATTTTTAGATTAGGTTTGGACATTCTGAATCTACCCTCCATGTCTCTTAAGATTCTTCCAATATTTCCCATTTAATTTATCCTTTGGAACATGTTCTAGGGATTTTCCTTGAATTTATATTGCTTATTATAAATATGTCCTATATCTGTTCCCCTTCTGTTATTTAGTCTCTTCAGTCTACATTTTATTTTGCAACCATTTTATTCCTCTCCAAGATCTCTTTCTTGCTGTCTAATTGACACTTTTTTACAGTTAGTTGTTTTATTTTGGATGACTATTTCAAATATCTAAGAGAAGAATAAATATTATTTCTTCAAAAGCATTAGCACATTATTTCTGTACCTTCTGGGTCCATGTTTCTATTGTCCACTTTGATCTTTCTCTTGGAAGTTGTGAATTTTCCTCAAATAACAAACAAACCCTGGTCTATTATTCATTTTTACCAGTGAAGAACTGCATTGATTGTGTAATATGTGGCCTGAATTTCTTTAGGAGTTGTGGGCTGTTGTCCCCAAAGACTCATGCTCTGAAAGAGAAGAGTCATTCTGTGTAAGGATAAGGACATGTTCCTGTACAGATTTTGCTTTAGGATGTGGGGACAGGAAATGTATAGGCAGGCCCAGGGCTACCACTGTCACCAAACTAAAGAACATTTCATTTTGAGGTTTTATTTGCTAGAATTTGTAGGTGCAGAACACAGAATCCACTTCAGTTAGTTTAACCAAGAAGGAATTTATTAAGAGATATTAAATAACTCACCTAATTGTTGAGTGAGTTGATCAGCTTCTAGAAGAAACTACTAGAAACAAACTAACCAAAAACAATTGTGAGAACCTCATTAAAGAACTGGTCTAATTGGAGAACAGCTGCCACTTGCACCCTAGAGTCCAAGTAGATGCCCTGTGCCCAACCTGCTTCTTTGTGTAGGTCATGCCCAAATCAGAGTCTTGTGTGGACACAGCTGACTGGAGAACTAGTCATGTATCTACATTCTAGTTGCAATGTAGACTAGAAAATACAGGCTTTCAAAGTTGTATCTCAGGAAGCAATATTCACAATATTGGGCCCCATGAAAAGTAGAGAAAGTGCTCTAAAGATTCAGAGCAGCCGTAAATGTTCAACGTCCCCTACATGGAGACAAATACTTGAGTTTATTTCAATCTCCTGGTCGAGCTGTCTTTCGTTTTTTATGCCACTGGTCCAGTGGCGTTGAACATCTTTCTTTAAAGAGTTTATATATTTATATTTATTTAAAAGAGAAAGAGAGCACACTCATGGTGGGGAGGGCAGAGGAAGAGGGAGAAGCAGACTCCCCTCTAAGCAGGGAGTCCAACACAGGGTTCAGTTGCCAGGACCCTGAGATTGTGACCAAGGCTGAAGGCCTAGGATGCTTAACTGACTGAACCACCCAGGTGCCCCAGCATTGTACTTGTTTTATCCCTCTCTGTAGTCCTAGCATACACATTAATGGACCCTTGACAGATGAATCTTTCTCATTGGAAAGCCCTACTTGAGGCTTAAGTTGGGACTCACTGCTATAGCCAACTGAACAGAAGAGGAAATTGAAGGGGCTGACTAGCCCAACTATGCACAGTAAGTCCTTTAACTAATTACCCTGATTCTTGCTCCAAGTTTGCTTGTACTCCCTCCATCTGTTGGACCCCGGGGCGGGTGGGGGGCGGGGGGCCTCCACCAGAAAGCACTGTGCTTACTTACCTCTGCTGCAGCCTCTTCTGACTATTTTTTTCAATCTAACTTAAGCATCAGCATGACCTATCTAACTGCTATCCTCCAGGAATTAGTTGAAACTTCTGGCTTGCTGATTGTATACTTCCTTTTTCTCTGCTGTTATGGATAGATTAGTTTTGCATATCTGTACTTTAATTTCACTAGGACCTTGGAAGGAACTGGAAATAAATGTGGGGATTGAGACACTATTTTCTTACAAAACTTAATCCATATTTTAGAAAAAGGAAAAATAAACTCTCATAGCCAGTCCCCTTCTCTGGCCTCTGCCCCATGTGTCCATCTAGATTGCATACCTGGGGTTGGTAGACTTTTTCTCTAAGGGGCCAGTAGTGAATATTCAGGTGTTATTGGCCCTTTGGCCTATGTTGCAGCTTCTCAGATCTACCATTATAGTGTAACTGCAACCATAGACAAAAGAAATAGGCACAGTGGTATGCCAACAAAACTTTATTTTCAAAAACAGATGGCCCACAGACCATAGCTTCCCCACCCCTCTTCCACATGAAAAGTCCTGAGGGAGACTGTATTGATAGTTTCAGTATTAGATAAGAAGTGGAATATTTGAGGATGTGTCTGTCTTTCATATTGGATTGATATTTTTAAGGCGGTTAATTGTTTAAAATCTCAATTTCTTATCACCCAGAGATATTAAAAGTACGTTGACTGTAAAAAAAAATAAAAAAGAAAAAAAAAGAAAAAAAAGTAGGTTTAAGAATATACTATCCTGGGGCTCCTGGGTGGCTCAGTCAGTTAAGTGTCTGCCTTTAGCTCAGGTCATGATCCCAGGGTAGTGGGATGGAGTCCCACCTCATTGGGTTCTTGGTTCAGCAGGCAGCCTGCCTCTACCTCTCCTTCTGCCCCTCCCCCCTCTGCTCGTGCTCTTTTTCTCTCTCTCTCTCAAATAAATAAATAAAATCTAAAAAACAAACAAAACAAAACAAAACAAACAAACAAACAAAACAGAAAAAAAGATATACCGTCCTGCACACACAGTTTTATTTTTTTTTCCAACTGTTTTCTTGTGGAGTCAGTGAATGAATCGCGGGCTTTTTTGTGACTTTGCTCTTTGCAATAGGAAAGCAGCACTTGAAAAGATCTTTTCAGTGTATAGCGCCCGGATAGCAGAGAGTTTCCTCAGATATTAACATGTTTACATGTAAAGGAGAAGAAAGGTAGAATCCCCCAAATAAGCATCAGGAGCCCAGCACCACAGTGTTGCATGCATATCTAGAAAATTAGTATCTGAGGGGCCACCACAACAAAACACTGCTCACAGTCATTTTCACCAGAGTTTTCCCTTCAATGGGAAACCTATTAAAATGTGGAGGCAGGAGAAGGGCAGAAAAGTGGAGAGCAGCTATAATATAAAGTGTTTTGAAGTTTAAATGGATCAGAAAGTTGCTGAAAACCTATCTTCCCCACACTTTGACTAAGGTGGATTTGTGACAGAAGCAGATTATATTTCCCTCTTTCATTTAAGCCATGCCATACTTCAACACCAATAAAAATCGCTTTAACTCAGATGTTCAGCTTGACATTTGTATATGCAAACCCGGAGAGAGAAAAGTCAGCTCTAAGGTTGTCTCCAAAAGAGCAGGGAACCTTCTGGGGTCGGGCGTTAATCCTCCAAGTGCGGGAAAACCTTCCTGTTCAGCAGAACTGATTCTCTTGCTCTGTCAGTTCCTTCTATTGCTGTGGAGACAGATGGCGCTCCTTGGGGCTGCTTTTGAATGAGAAGTCTGCTCATCACGTCCACAGCCGCTCCAGCCCCTTGCTTTGCAAAGGAGCTTGTACCTGCTGCCCTCTCTGGAACATCACTAACTTCGTAACCCGTGACTCCATTGAACTGGACTTTATCTTTTTTTGATGACCATGTGGCTTGTGGATATTTTCCTTTAAAAACATACATCTCGGATTCTTAAACCCTTCTTGTTCTTGCTTTCTTCCTACATCTCTCCTTACTAGAACATTTAGAATATGTTTCCTCCACTGCTGTCCTTTAAATATGAGGTGCTCCCCCAAATTCAGTGCCCACCGAGAGACAGTATTGCATAGTGATTCTGTGTAAGGATGTCTGAACGAGATGGTGTGGCCTCAAATCCTAACTTGGGCACGTAGCTAGTAAGTGTTCCCTTGACCCTTCTATGCCTCCATTTTTTATCTTTTGAATGAGGCTTGTGATAAAATCTACCTCACTGGGTTTATGAAGATTTACTGAGTAAAACTGTGTAATGCCGGGTTACTAATACAGTAACATGCGTACAATCTAATAGGAATCTTGATACAATGTAGATTTTGATTCAGTCATTTCAGATGGGGCCAGAGATTTTGTATTTCTGACAAACTCCCAGGTGATACAGATGTTGCTGGTTTGCAGACACATGTGAGCTGTAAGGAGAAGTGCTTAAAACCAAGTCTGGCAGTATAGAAATGTTGACATCATCATCATCATTGTCTTCCACACCTCTTTCTTTGAAACATTCTCTCTCGCTCTCTCTGCCTCCTCTCTCTTTTAATCTCATGCATGTCCTTAGCATCATCCTATAAGAATGAAAGTTTTGTAAGTGCCGAGGTTTGATTTGTCTTATTATATCTATGCATCCATTAATATTTGTTGGAAAAAAGGAAACAAAGAAGGGAAGGGAGAAAGGTAGAATAATATTGCACGTGAACAACCCAGTGGTAACCACCAGATTGGACTTCTCTCTAGAATTCCACTGCTACGCCACTGACTCTGCTAGATGCCTCCGTCTGGAAGTGCCCCAGGCTTCTCTTAGTCCTTACAAAACTTACTGAATACTGGTACCAGTTTTCCTCTTGTATCCCTCTTTTCTCCAAATCTGTGACTCTTCTATGCTTTTTATTTCTTTTGATGGTACTCCCACATTTTTATTTATTTCTTTTGTGATTGCCATTTTTCTCCAAAAGGAAAGTCCTGAGCTCATCTCTACCCTCAGAGCAGTACATACCCCTGATGGCTCATCCCACACTCCACCTCCCTCAAGGAGCTTTCCAGTGTGCCCCAATGGATGTAGATTCTCCAACACCAATAATACTGCAGGTGGTACCTCTTCTGTGGCCCACATCTAACTGTATAATGGCCCTTACATTTTACCCCACTTGAGTCATTTAGGATTCTGGACATATCTCCTGTACCATCTTTATTATTATTGTCACTCTTAGTTCTCTGAATGTTCTTTTTATATCATCCAGTTATTGATTCGTAAATGAAATATTTCCTATTCTCTCTCTGAGGATATTAACATTTTTGAAGTGTTCTTCTCTATGAATCTCTGTTTTGTCCCAATTCTTTTTTTGCATGTTCTCATTTTTGTTTTGCACATTGGTATTTTGTTTTTCCTAAGCTATCTGACTATCCTTTTCGGTCTGTTCAAACTTAAGAGTATGGTACCAGAGGTGGTTGGAAATTCTTCTATGCAGGTGATAATTTCAAATGTCAGTTGGTTGGGCTACTTTATCGGGGAATCCCAAGACCATTACCTTTAGTCAGGTTGGTCAAAAATCACCACAGAAGAATTTTCCAGTCTTTTATAATCATTCATATGTAAGCTTTGACTTATTCCCTGTTTTTACTAAAGTATCTCTGCTCTTAGCTCTGCCTCACTCTTCACAGACATATTTATTCTTTTCAGATATGAATCCTCCTGTCTTTTGCAGAGGTGGGGCCCTAGCAATTGCCTGGCTATGCAAAGTGTAAGAAAGAATCTGGACATCAAATTCTTCTTGAGCAAAGCTGGAATGCGATATTCAGTCTTTTTTCCACTGTCACTCCCTTTTCTAGAAGTTTCCATATTACCAACTCCTGATCTGTGTGAGTTCTGCA
This sequence comes from Martes martes, assembly GCF_963455335.1. Classification (NCBI taxonomy): domain Eukaryota; kingdom Metazoa; phylum Chordata; class Mammalia; order Carnivora; family Mustelidae; genus Martes; species Martes martes. The sequence continues at coordinate 142,840,518 of NC_137888.1, forward strand.
GTGAAGAATGAGTTGTTTCTGAGCTCCCTCAGTGCTGCCTCCAAACTCAGCTTTCCCAAGCCTGAATATACAAGCTTTTTTTCTAGTCTTTCTGATTTCAAACTGTCAGACTCACATTACTATAGACCCCTCTTCGCTTCCTTTGTTTTGTAGGTTTGTTCTTTTAAACCATCTATTTACCATTGTTTTACTGGAGTTTTAGGAAGGAGTGCATCTAAATGAACTTGTCTGATCCTCCCGTGAGGCATTTTTTAAAAAACATATTCCTACTTTCACTTTATTTTAAGAAATATTTATGAAATTATGGTTTTTCTGAGCAGTTACATTTTTCTTATGTACCACAAATAAGCATATGCCATCTTTTTAATTGTCTACACAATGCCCAAGATTATTTAATGAACTTTTCATTTTAAGCATAACATATTTTGAGAAGTATCATGCAATATTACTCAGCATGAAGGTGACACTTCTTAGACATTTATTGACTTGAAGAATTAACTATCCCTTGGCATTCTTTAGAATAATTGTTTTTAATAGTGCATTTTACGCAATGTGTTCTTGTGGGAGGGGGTGTGTGTGTGTGTGTGTGTGTGAGAGAGTGTTCAACAGCTGATCATTCAGCCACTTAATGGAAGCAACACTACAGATTGTTTGTGTACCCCCAGGAACAGTTCCCCACTGCTGAGTTACCATATTACTCAGCAGGGTTGGGACCCTGGCAGTGGTGTAAGTATTATCATTATTTTCCAGAATATTACCATCTGCTCATTTGATCCATTAACCTCCTATTGTACCTCATAAAAGAAATGTCCAGCTATAGAAGCAGATACACTGTAGAACTAAGCAAGGGAAAATATGTTCAGTGCACATTTTGCTTTGGGAACAGGGGTCAATGCTTCTCTGATTTTCTTTCTCTTTCCTAAATAGTTCATTAACTTGCCTGAAAGGAGATCGTAGATTATCCACATAAATGAAATGATCCTGGTCTAGTTTGTTTATTTACTGCTGGTAACAGGTTAAGGCAAATCAATTAACCTTTAAAATTGTCATTTCTTTGTGTCCACCAAGGGCAGATGAAATAACTGAGCTCATATCATAGCTGGTTAAATTCACGTACAACTCCTTTCCTCTCCCACAGCCACAAAAGGTGGCTTTTTTGACCAATCATTGTGGTACCTTGAAATGATCTAATTTTTATATTGGTCATATTAACATTTACATGAGGCTGTAAAGTCTGAAAAGTTATGTGATTTGGTGGTTTACCTGGGTTATTTATGCAGGTACTTTTCTGTATTTCTTAACATTTAATAATAATAGTAATACTCTTATAATACATGCTATATTACAGAGGCTGTTTTGAGTACTATGCATATTAACTCATTTAATCCTTCAAAATACCTTTTGAAGTTAATATTATTCCACTTAACTAATAACAAATGAGGCATTAGAGAATTAAACAACTTTCCTGGTCACATAGCTAGTAACTAGTAGGGCAAAGGTCTGAAACCAGGCCCACTGTCTTCAGAGCCCAACCACCACTAATTCCTAAGATAATTCAGGTCCATCTTAACTATAGTAGTGAATGTCCTTGAGTGAAGAGTGAAGGGAAGTATTTTTTTTCCTGACCTGAAGTTATGCTTATTATAAAGATTCTCTAGGAGTACAGGATCTATAAAAGATATTCATTATAATTCCACTGCTTTCCAGATTAAATTATGACTTCTGTTAGTTTATTAATTTTAATCTTGTTTAAGGCTTAATCTTAATCTAAAATTAAGATATGTGAGGTTAGTAGGCTTTGAAACTCAAAAAGTTATTAAATTAACAAATAAAAATTTAAATGATGTGAAATCTGGACTCTCGAATTTTTGAAAAATTTTGAAAGCCAAACAAAATAAAAACCTCTTACATATGAAGTGGACCATTATTTTACTTTTAAGGATATTAAAAATGGAGCTTTGAACTTGATAAAGTATGTTTCAAAAAAAAGCTAACATCTAACATCATACTGAATGGTGAGTTTTCCCCCTAAGATCAGATACAAGGCAAGACTCTAGCTAATTCAATAAGGCAAGGAAGGAAAATAAAAGACTATAGATTGAGAAGGGAAAAAAAGTCTGTGTTCACAGATGGCATGGTCATCCATACAGAAAATCTCAAAGAACCAGCAACAACAAGAACTGGAGATAACAAGCAATGATAGCAAGGTTACAGGATACAAGGTTAATATACAAAAGTCAAATGCTTTCCTCTATAACATCAACTACAAGTGAGATGTGAAATTAAACACACATTACTACTTACACTAGCACCACCCCCTCGCAAAATGAAATACTTAGGTATAAATCTAACAAAATATATACAAGACCTATATGAGGAAAACTCTAAAACTTTAACCAAAGAAATTGAAGAACTAAATAAATGGAGAGATGTTCCAACTCTATGGGTAGGAAGACTCAATATTGTCACAATGTCAGTTCTTCCCAACTTGTCTAAGTAGTCCATACAATCTCAGTCAAAATCCAGCAAAATCCAGCAACGGGGTGCCTGGGTGGCACCCAGGGCGCCTGGGTGGCTCAGTGGGTTAAAACCTCTGCCTTCGGCTCAGGTCATGGTCTCGGGGTCTTGGGATCAAGCCCCGCATCAGGCTCTCTGCTCAGCGGGGAACCTGCTTCCTCCTCTCTCCCTGCCTGCCTCTCTGACTACTTGTAATCTCTGTCTGTCAAATAAATAAATAAAATCTTAAAAAAAAAATCCAGCAAGTTAGTTTGTGGCTATCAACAAACTGATTCTGAAGTTTACGTGGAGAGGCAAAAAACCCAGAATAGCCAGCACAAAAATGAAGGAAAAAAAAATAGTGTTGGAGGACAGAGACTACCTAAACTTCAAGACTTACTATGAGGCTGCAGTAATCAAGATAGTGTATTGGCAAACTAAATGAGAATAGATCAATGGGATGGAATACAGAGCCCAGAGATAGACCTGCATAGATATAGTCAAGTGGATCTTCAACAAAGAAGAAAAGACAAAGCAATGGAACAAAGTGTTTTCAATTTGGTGTTGGAACAACTGGACACTGACATGCAAAAAAAAAAAAAAAAAAAAAAAAAAAAAAAGAATTTAGACCCAGACTCTATACCCTTCAAAAAATTAGCCCAAAATAGATAGACATACATGTAAAATTCAAGACTATAAACTTCCTAGAAATAACATGAGAAAAACTGGATGATCTTGGTTGTGGCAAGGCCTTTTGACATACAAAAAGCACTGTCTATGAAATAAAGACTTGTTAAACTGGATTTTATTACAATTAAAAACTTCTGCTCTGCAAAAGATAATGTCAAGAGACATGCTATAGACTGAAAGAAAATATTTGCAAATAGCACATCTGATAAAAGGACTATTATCTAAAATAAACAGAAAACCTCTTAAATAATAAGAAAAACAACCAATTCTGTTAGGCCAAAGACCTTAACAGACACCTCACCAGAGAAGATCTGTAGATGGCAAATAAGCATATATAAACATGTTCCACATCATATGTCATCAGATAAGTGAAAATTAAAATAACAATGAGATATCACTGAACACCTATTAGAGTGGGAAAATCCAGAATACTGATACAGAGCAACAAGAATTCAGATTCTTTGCTTGAGGAGGTCAAAATGGTACAACTACTTTGGAAGACAGTTTCTTATGAAACAAAACATATTTTAACTATGAATTCAGCAAAAACATTCCTTGATGCTTACCTAAAGGATTTGTAAACCTATGTCCCTGTGAAAAACTGCACATGGATATTCATAGCAGCTTTATTTATAATTGTCAAAACTTGGAAGCAACAAAGATGTTCTCAGTAGGTGAGTAGATAAAAAAGGTGTGACACATCCAGACAGTGGAATATTATTCAGCACCAAAAAGAAATGAGCTATCAGTCATGGAAAGACATGGAAGAAATTAAAATGCATATTACTAAATAAAAGAAGCTAGCCTGAGAAGACTACATATTGTATGATTCTGTATACATGACGTTCTGGAAAAGGAAAGACTGTAGAGACATTGACATTAAAAGGATCAGTGTTTGCCAAGACTGGGGATAGGAGAGGAATTAATAGGCAGAGCACAGAGGATTTTTAAGGCAGTGAAAATATTCTTTATGATACTGTAATGACAGATACATGCCATTATACAGTTGTCCAAACCCATAGAATGTACAACACCAAGAATAAACCCTAATGTAAACTATGGACTTTGGGTGATTATGATGTGTTGCTGTGGGTTCAGAAATTGTAACAAATATACTATACTGTTGGGAGATGTAGGTAATGGGGGAGGCTATGCATGTGTAGGGGCAGGGGGTTCATGGGAGATCTCTTACCTTCCCTGCAATTTTTCTGTGAACCTAATACTGGTCTAAAAAACTGAAGTCATGGGGGGATCTGGATGGTTAGGTCATTTAAGCACCAGACTCTTGGTTTTGGCTTAGGTCATGATCTCAGAGTCCTGAGATCTAGCCCAGTGTCAGGTTTTGTGCTCTGTGTGGAATCTCCTTGAGATTCTCTCCTTCTTCCTCCCCAGCTTGTGTGGGCTCTCTCTCAAATAAATAAATAAATAAATAAATGAAATCTTTAAAAAATTAAGTCATATAAAAATGGAAATTCATATTCAGTGCTTATAATTTAATTTTACACTGTTAAATCTGTTGTCTAAGTGCTTTAAATACATGGTTCTTTCCAAATGTTTCAACGTAGTTAAAAATGTTACTACTATAGCAAAAACTGAGAAAGGCACTGACCCTCACTTATACCCCTTTGGGAGGTGAAGGCTTCAGCAGAGAATAAGAAGCAATTAAAAAATAAAAATTGATGCATTTCTTTTCATCAACCTTTACTTCTGTGATGATTTTTTAAAATTATATTTTCTACAGTTTTGTAAGTTCATTACTACCTTGTTCCAAAAACTGTCCCCATTATCTGAGTTAAATTAGTTCTGTTATTTCATAGCTAGTTGATGAGGTAATCTTCTTTTTATTCTTGACAAAGGACTGTTTTACATCTTTATTTGGCCTCAGAGCTGAAACTATTCTCATAGAGAATTAAAAATTGGGGGTTTGAATAGGAAGCTAAAATGGCTTGATGTATATATTTGAATGATTCAACATAGAAATGTCGAAATAATCTACTCTGCCAATTTTCTAAAAAGAAATCTTAACTTTTAGGCTTATTCAGGAAAGAAAGAAATAAGGAAAGATAATATAGGCATTTCCCTTAGAGTCAAATAGTATTATCTTTTTAAGGAGAGCTCATGTGAAAGAACATTTACGTGAATATAACTTAAAATATTTAAAGAATAGATGCTAAATATATACTCATGTACAGATGACATGGATAAATGCATGTATATGAAAAATCTACATATATAAAAATACATTTAAATATAAACATACACATATATTACTTAGGTCCATGTTGTAATATATTTGACTTTAATACATCTAGAATATATCTGGTGTGTCTGCGTTTCTCCAAGACAGTTCAACACAGGTCTTCAAGTTATCTGTCTAGACCTATCTTTTTGATATAAGAAGATCAGATTAATGGTGAATATGTGACAAATATGCTTAACACTAAAACAACTTATTCTTACACTATTTCAGGTCGAGAATAGCCATGAAAGAGGCTTGCTAAAGTATGCTAGAGGAACAGTAAATCAATAAATATCGGTTTTCCAAGGTATAAGAAATCAGTAAATATCTTGAATCAGTAAATATTGATCACTGAATCAGTAAATATCTTTACTGAATCAGTAAATATCTTGGTTTTCCAAGGTATAAGGAAACTGTCAGTATCCCCAGAAACTACTCGGGTATTTTCAAACTAAAGAAATTTAATACATGTAATGGTTACAAAAGAGGGGGAAGTGCTAAGGAGCAAAGACAGGAAGGGGAAGTATCTTGGAGTTTAATTACTAAGAAACTGCTGAATACTCTTATCTGTGGAAGAGAAAAAGGAAGATGGTGGTCCCTGGAACCTGTAGAGCCGGCTAGAGCTTCTACTAAGGCCACCACTACTAATGTGCAAGCCATTTCTTCTGTCATTTGCAGGAAGGCTGCCCTCCCACTGCATTGCCAGTCTCTCTCTCTCTCTCTGTATATATATAATATGTATGTATGTATGTATGTATATATATATACACATACGTATTTATTGATATATAATATTATTTCCTAATTATTTATTGCTGTTATAGATTTTTGCAAGAAAAGTTGATTTTTCAGTCTTTTATTTACTTCTTAGGATAGTGGGGTGATTTCCAGTTTTCTTAAATGTGGAACTAGAAACTGGAAGTCAAAGATGCTCATTTCTCTTTAATTTTAATTATGGAATTTTTAAAAAAATTTCAGGATAAAAAAAAAATTTTCCAGAAAGGAATTTTATTTGTTTCTGTCATTTTCCTGGAAGCACTGACAGTTTCTGACCAGTTAGCCATTATGAACAAGTTTAGTTTCCAAAGTTTATATAGTTTCTCCTATCAGATGTCTCACTGGGACAAGGCCCTGAATTTTTCTTCTGTGGTTGCCCAAATTTATAGTTTGAAAAAATTCTCATAAGGTACAAATCAACTGTCTTAGTTCGGGCTGTTACAAGAAAGTATCCTAAACTAGATGGCCAAAAGAACAGAAATTCATTTCTCACAGTTCTACAGGCATGGAAGACCAGGATCAAGATCTGACCGGTTCAGTTCCAGGCAAGAGCCCTCTTCCTGGCTTGCAGATGGACAACTTCTTGCTGTACCCCCACATGGCTGCTCTCTTTTGGGTTACTTCTTATAAGAACACTAATCCCATTCATGAGGGCTTCACTCTCATGACCTAATTTCTTCCAAAAGACTCCATCTCCAAGTACCATCTCACTGAGGATTGAGTTTCAATATATGAATTCTGGGGGAGACACACACATATCAAGTCCATGGCACCAGATTAAACTTCCCTTCTGGCTTCAGTGTGCTATTACTTACTATACTGGCAGATCATCATCATCAGTACATTCAAAGACATATTAATAATGTTTTATCAAATGTATTTAATTGTTTTCACTGGGGTGTGCTTTGTGCCCCAATGTTGGGAGATGGAATGCATAACAATAAAATAGAGTGGTTTATGACAATTGAAGTTAGGGAATAATCTAAATTTCAGCCAACAGACAATGAGACAAATAAATAGGCAAATTCTAAGACATCCATTCTGGTACATAAGATACTCAACACTTTTCAAAGAGAATATATTACTATCTATGTGTGCTGAAATGTAAAATTATTTTGCATTTTGAGACAGAAGCAGAATAATATGAGTGAGATAATACGTACAGACACAGATATATACATAATGTAAATACCTTAAATAATTCTGCAAGGATGCATTCAAATGTTTACCAGCAACTACTTGGAGAGAGGACCATGAGGTCATTGGTGGAACTGGGAATTGAAAAAAGGAATTTTGCCTGTTAATATATAGCCTTCTGAAATATTTACATTTTAGGAAGTAAATGTTCATGTATTAAATTTTTAATAAAAATTTCAGGAATCTTGATAGTAGATAGCCTAATTATTAATACATTCTTTATATGAATGAATTTAGTTTTCTAAATATAATAGCATTTATTTTGTAATACCTATTGGCATCTTTATTTATTTTAAATATTTATTTATTAGGGAGTTGCATGCATACACAATCAGGGCAAGGGGCAGAGGGAGAGGGGGAGAGAGAATCTCAAGCAGGCTCCATGTTCAGCACGGAGCAGACCGACCCAGAGCTCTATCTCAGGACCCAGAGATCATGAGCTGAGCTGAAATCAAGAATCAGATGCTTAACTGACTGACCCACCCAGACACGCCCAGATATCTTTATTTCTTAGTTAAAAAGTTTTTGCTAAAGCAAAAAGGTTCTATTTTTAAAAAGCTTCTATAAAATAATTTTGACTTAAAAATCTAAGTTAAAGGAAACTCTATTAAATCATGTAATACACACACACACACACACACATATATATATATACATATATATATATATATATGTGTATATATATATAGTAGTCTGTTCTTCACCTTGATTTGGCATTGTTTGAATCATCAGTACATTTTGTGACTTCCATCATTTTAGCTGCTGGAATTTATGTTCTATTGAGGCTAAATCTATTAAATATTATATCCCAGATTTGTTCTTTGAATAAGTTTAAATTAATTTTAATTCAGAGCAGGAGCTTTCTTCTGTAGATACATGCAAGATTTCTTAAAAATAAATTACCAAATAACACATTTCAGAAGAAAGTTTATTTCTGTCATAGTAGTTTGTGATAACTACTTTAGCAGTCTTGAAGATAATTAGTTTTCTCAATTAAATATTTTAGTGATTTTATTTAAGGCAGTAATTGCATCAATAATGATCTTGAGGAGACTAAAATTTTTCTTTAACACCTTCTTTATTTTTCATGATATATTTTTCACTATGAATTATTGGCCTGGAAGATAAGTATGGGAAGCTATTTAAGGACTTTTGCTTAATGTGTTGTCATGAGGATTCCATGCCAAAATGAAATATGCATATCAGAATATAAATCCGTAGCCCCAATCTTCAGAACATACATTCAGAATTTTATTGTTTTAAGGTCAGTTTTGTTTTCAAACGCAGTGACCACTTTAAAGATTTTATTTATTTATTTGACAGACAGAGATCACAGGTAGGCAGAGAGGCAGGCAGAGAGAGAAGGGGAAGCAGGCTTCCTGCTGAGCAGAGAGCCTGATGTGGGGCTCGATCCCAGGACCCTGAGATCATGACCTGAGCTGAAGGCAGAGGCTTAACCCACTGAGCCACCCAGGCGCCCCAGACCACTTTAATGCCTGGAACAAATACTGCTGAAAACTTTTTCTCACATTATAGCTCTCACGTCACCATGGCCCAGTATAAAGCACTGACTGTAGTGGTTTCCTTTTACAACTGGTAATGAGATAAATGATGTTTGAAGCATGATAAGGCGCTTGGCAGCTGGCAAGGAGGCGTTCAAAGAGAGAGTAGCACAAATAAAGTCTTCAAGGTCTGAAAGTGGGTAGTTCTAAATGTGAGAATGTAGACTGCTCTATGGCTGGAGCCTAGGGTACAAGAAGCACTAATATATATATGTATGTCTGAAGTAGTAGGCAGGAACGAGGTCACACCATGTAGAACCATTTACACCACTTCATGATTTACTAGATAGCTTGATAACGACAGGAGATGAGTAGATGGCTGTGGGTACATAGATGAAAAGATATGACTATATATTCTATATTACATAAATAAGATGATAAATAGTATTACCAATATTGACTTCAGAAAATTTAATATATTTGCATATATTGAATTATATCTACGTGTCCACATGTGATCACATTCCTCAACTCCTTTTGCTTGTTATATGCCTTGCACCTACACATTTGAAAATCTTACGAAATAGTAAAGCTTTGTTTGCTGGAGCAAAATTGAAGTTCTACAAAATCCCTATCAGAACAGAAAACACTTGAATGAATTTCTAATGAGGATTTGGGTTATTAATTAGGCACATTCACTAACATTTATTAAGGAGAACTGATAACAGGACTCCCAATTTAAATTCATCTTTCTGACCTCATCCTTCATTTATTCTTGCACATACCCATTATGGTCGTGCAAAATTAATATGATGGACTATATCATTAAGTGTTAATTAGGTGGCATGTATTATCAGTGATGTAGAAATTTAAAGATGGTAGAGATGCTGCCCTTGAGATAGTTTAGAGGTTTTAAACAGGTGAAAACTTCTGTATTCTATGATCCATTCAGTACATATGTCAGAATAGTATTGCTACTGGGCAAATAAGCTTATTAGAATACTTCTTGCCTAGATCTAGTCTGTGCCTTGAAATCTAAACAAGTCCCTAATGTAAGCTCATTTTGGACAACATACCACCAATCTGTGTATCCTTTAAATTGCCCTGTTGTTCCAAATGGATATTCCTCCTTTTGTAAATTCTGTGTGGTGCTTGGGAACTAGCATTTCTTTGTAGAAAGTTTAACAGGAGGGAAGTATCTTTTTCACAGGAATTTTGCAAGGAAAAAAAATAATGCATCAAAACCTCTTCCTTACCTTAAAGCCCTCGCTTATTCCATTTTTATTGGCTCTTCCCAGTTCCACATTTTTCCATGTTTTTTAGGTCAAGGGTGGGGGAGAGAGTCTTTCCTTTTTTCCTAGCTTCTATTTTATGCACTTTTAATGATACATAATTATATTTTGTTCAAGCTAAATGTTCTTTATATTATTAGTAATTACGGTTTTGATCCCTTAGAGAGGACACCATTGTTGGTCTATTTGTCCATATAATAACAAAGCCTAGAAACCACAGTTTTGCTAACATTATATGAAGTGTGGCTGGTGCTACATTATTATGTTATGATTGCTATGTAATTTTATATATATATATAAAATACATATTATTATATAGTATATGTTATGTGTTAATATACGATTCATAAGAATGTCAGAGAAATGTGCTTTTCTGAATAGCTTAATTTGGGGGTTGCTTTATCTTGCCAATTCTAAGGGGGAAGTCTTCACATTCTTACCTTTCTGAAATTGCGATGACCCTTACAAGCCATGACATCTCACAATCTCTTTTGGTCAGGCTACCTCTCGGCATGATGGTCCCTGCGTTCTCATGAGCAGATTTGGTTAGGACCCATGCTGTGCTAGTTCAACTCTCAGTGTTTGATTCCATACACACTGTCTGAGGAAGACTAATTGAGTATCAGAATTCTGCTTATTACCTTCAAACCTTCTAATAACAACTCCTGTTAAGATTTAGAAAGAGTCAACATCAAGACTGGCGGACTTGCTGTCAGAAGCTTGGACAGGAAACTCAGAGACCCTAGCAAAAACATCCTCTGAAGAAAACCTACATCAGTAACCCCCTTCTCAGTTTCTAGAATGAAATCTGTACAGAAACCTGGGTAGTGACATCTCTGAGCTGAAAAGTGATACAGAAAATTCAGACTCAGAATGTGAAAGACTATCACAAGTACTTTTCACTTATATTTTCCTTTTTATGAGCGCACAAGAGTGATAGAGCTAAAATTGTGTATCTTAGTAAATCTAACAGACCTCTTTCAACTAGTATGAAATAAAGATTCTAAATGATAATAAAACCTGTTCTATTTTTAATTGGCAGCTTTTTAATTCTTTTATATAACATAAAATAGTGGTACAATTAATGACACCTTAGAACTGATTGAAAACTATAATTGACTTCTTTTCTATAGAAAGTACAGCACATATTATTAAAACTTTGGGGTTTTTTATTAGTTTTTTGTGGGATCATCTCTATAAAGGCCAATTCTGGCTGTGCATACTGCCTATTAAGGTATAAAAATTACAGAACATAGGACAACTATGTAGATTGCATAGTTTGCATATCTTGAATATATATATATATATGTTCATATATTGCATATAAAGCAACAGTAAGGCAAAAATGTTTCTTTTACATTCTGGATACCAGTGTTTATTTTGGGGAGGGGACTGACATTTAGTTGCAGGAGAAAACTCAACATAACTGATATAAAAATCTTCATTTATATAACTTCTATTTTAATCAGAATTTTATAATTTTTGCTAAATACTTGTGTTTCATAAACTCAGAGACCTACCACTGATCATATTTGACCTAATATTCTTGTGATCTGCTTTAGCAATTTGCAGGAAATTCGTGAGTCCTGAGGAAAACAATATAGTGGAGATCAATAGGTGACATCTAATATTGAAGTCTTATTACCTTAACATTTCATTCCCAGAAACCTTTTTGTTATTTAAACCAGCAACGGGAAATAATATTTTTTGATGAAAGCCTTGGGATGATCATTTATTACATGCATTTTAAAATGTATTCTATCCAAACAGAGAAGAGAAAATGTAGATACCAGGCCCTGCTATAATGCCATATAATGCTTTCTCTGTTTAAAATGACTGATTTTAGTTTGCCAGAGTGTCAGTTTTCCCTAGCTCATAAATTCAGCAGCCAACTGAGACCTAAGAAATGTAATTTTTCTTTAAGATATTAGAAATGTGGGAGGGCTATGGGCACTGTTTTCATTATCTAGATAATTAGGAAGCACTTTGTACTGACAACTCCTAGCATTTATCTCACCACTGAGTTATTATTTGGATGCAAGGCTCCTGACTGAACCTAACCATGCACTTTTTGGCCACAGAGATCTCTTATTCCATCCGTAAATCCGTAGTACCTACCACCTTGTCTAGCTCATGGCTGATTGTAAGTGCTCAATAAAGTATAATGAATGGAAGGGATATAAGCTATACGAGGTGAAGGACCTAATCTGCCTTGTTTTGGTTTGATTTTTCCAGTAGGTGCCTAGTAAGTATCTTAAGTTAACAAGTTAGTGAAGGGAAAAAGATTATTGACTTTCTCTGAAATTATGAGCAATTTTGAAGCAAATGACAGCAGAGGAGAGAAAAGATTTTAGCTGCATTTGTGCACCTGACCTTTGAGAAACCGCCAAGTCACCCTTCCCATCACAGACCTCCCTCCCTTCAAAGCCCTCCTGTCCTGCTCAGCTGCAGACAAGAGCGGGCAGACAGGAAGGAAGGCATGCCTCTATGACCCTGCTCCCACAGACTCCCGGCCAGCTGCAGGCCTGGGACAATCAGGTTTTCGGTGGGTCTGCCAAGAAGGTTCATTTGATTTAAATGAATATTTATATACATATCATTAAAAAGGCTCTAATTCAATGTTTAATATTTTGTCTCTGACCCCGTCCACTCTGAAATTAGGATTCCAGATCATGAAATGAAAAGCACTTTTTTGTTTTTGTTGTTGTTGGATATTCATATCCTTGAAGCTGACTACACATTTTACAATTGCTTCTGGCTGCAGATTAATATGGCTGAAATTCCACCTAGAATTATGAGTTCCAGAGCTGAATATAAATTATGTCTCCATGATATCAATGATATCAGAGACACGGCTCTCTTCACTTGGAGCAGGATGTTATTTTATAGAGGGTAAAATTTATTTTTAAAACTTCAGCCCTTGACTCTGCACTCTTGTACTTCTATAATTTTGTCTCTTTTATACGTGGTTCCATGACCTACCCCCTGCCTTTTGCACATGTTTTTCTCTCTTTTCAAGCCCTAAGATCTTTCTTTCATCCCCATAGCTCAACAGTGTGAATTTTAAAATGAGTAATATTCCAAAGGTTTGGGTAGCTGCTTATTTTAAGAAAGAAGGGGCTTGGAAAATTAAGCACTTTCATGGAGCACGGCTGTAAAACAACCAAAGTTGAGGCTTCTAGAAAAAATAACTCTTTGCAGTCATCTCTGGGTGGCAATCTCCTGTCAATAACGTAACTCGAGTCAGTTATTCTAACAGATGTTTCTGTAGATTACTGCCAGGGAAAACGCATTCCCTCTTTTCAATGGATACCTCAGATAGCGACATGCATTATGAGAACAGAGTAAACAGGATTTATCTTAAGCAACAACTGAAAAGAGACAGGATTGAAACAAAAGGGAAAAAATGAGAAAAACTCATTGACAGCTAAATTGCTCACTTTCATTATTTCTCTCTCTGTCCCTCTTCCTCTTTAAAGACCGAGAGAACTACAGAAAAACACTCAAATGGTAAATTTAGAAGTCAAAACTGAAGAGGAGGTTTTCTGAGGTGAAAAGAAGGGCAAGTGGGGGGGGGGGGGAAGATGGTAGCCGAATGGGATAGTAGCAGAATGATTCACTTAAATGAAGCATTCAGATGGAGGTAGTAGAGAAGAATCATTTATATTTTGAACACCTGTTGTACTGGTCAATAAAGCAGATACTTTAACCCAGGTTTTAATTCCCACAACAACTTTATGAACTACATATTATTATGTTCATTTTTCAAAGTGGGGAAACTTATACTCAAATAGTTTAGTAGTGCGTCCAAGCCGTTACAGTTTGTAAGTAGCATTAATGAGCTGGGAACTCAAGTCTATTACTCCAAACAGAGGACACGACAGACGGTTGGACAACAGGTAAAGAGTTTGTGAGGTTGAAGCATCAAACAGGAAACATAAAGATAATAATGATGGAAGTGATGATAATGTCCTGAAGTAAGAACTTGGAGTAGAGAAGAAGGGATGAATAGAACATGAGCTTGGGGTTAGTTCCAGAAATGGCAAACCAAATAAATGGGTCCTTTAATACACTTCACATTTCAAACATTTCCCACTATGGTCCTATAGTGGGAAAATTACATATGAAATTAAAAATTTATCTACTTTCCAACGTGCTGACTTTGTAAGGCTCATGTAAGTAGCATATTGATTTGAAGGAAGAACTCTAGGGCCCATGAGACGGAGGGCGATCTGGAACATTCTATTCATGACTATTTAGGCATCGGAATTCAGAGTTACCTGTTACCAGTCACGTTAGCTCCTGGGACCTCAGATGCCTCATTTACAGTAGAGACAGTTGGACGAAATGAAATTTTCTTTCTCCATTAGTACTCTGGTTCTGTGATCCTTGATCAATGGTATCCTTGGATGATTGTATCTGTCATTATGATTTTTTAATTTTTTTCATTGTTCTTTAATTTACTAAGCTATGAGATTTGTTGTTGGTTTTTGCTTCCTTACAGACTTTTTTTTTTAAGTTTTTAAACAATAGCTTGTACACAAGCTGTGGATTATTGATTTGTGGCCTTAAATAATATTTAATCTCCATGTGCCTTTGTTTACTCATCTTTTAAGTGGGGATAATGCAATGATACTATCTATGTCTTAGATTTATTAGGTAATTGGGATAATTTAATAAGGTTCTTACTATACCTCTTATCACATGGTAAATTCCTCTTACTTTTGCAAACTAAATATTCATTACTTGCTTTTCAGAACCTGCAGGTTATCTCCCCAGAACTTAAATGTAGCATTACCTATTTCCTTTTCTGGAAAAGTCATACTCCTTTCCATGGCTTCACAAATTGTGGCTCCAGAAATTATGCTTCACAATATCTCATTTCCTTCATACTAACACGCATAAACATTTTTATTTTAGTTGTATTCTGAGTCAGCCATTGATCTAGCAAAGCTAGTGTTAGTTTAACTAAAGATTAATGATTCATGACTTTCCTGATGGACCATAGGTAACATTTTGTAGTTGTTTATCCAAAAGTACACTATCATAATAAAGTTAAATTGACAAAAGCACTAAAGTCACTGTATTAATATCCTTAACTGCTTCACTTTTGCTAACAACCATGGATCTACTCCTTTGATATATTGTAAACTACATTTTCCCATTGCTGCTTAATATTCATGCATTAATTGTGTCCGTATAAGACAAAAGAATGTAATGGTCGTAAGAATCACCCAAGGAGCTTGGTAACAGTTTTTATTTTTTTGGCCTACCCCCAGAAGTTCCGATTCCAGAGGTATGTAGTGTGGTTCTACAGTCTCGTTGTCAATGAGCACCCCAGGGGTACTGCCTGGTGCTACTATACATTGGTTACTATAAATTAGGGACCAATTTAGAACCTTAATTTGGATTTCACACATAATACCTCCTCAATAAATCCCCAAATGAATAAATGAATGCAAGAACCAAATAATCAATGAGCAAGTGACTGTGTATCCTCTTCTGTGAGTGTATACTCTGCCATCAGTTTATGATTTATAAATGTTCCCTTTTTACTATTTGTAGATATGGAAGTAGAGATCTATTTGTTTTCCAGAGACCGTGCTTGGATTCACAGGGTCTCTATACCACATGTGGTTATTCCTGGTTGATTAGACCTGAATTCCTGAGACTTAGCACTTTCTCTTTCCTATGAACATTAAATCTTTGTATCATCACTATATGCAGCAAAGCACATATGAAATAATTCTTTGTCATGTAATAAAAACACCCCCCTCCCATTGTTTCCTCTTTCTGGTAGTTTTGCCAGAAAATTTTAAATACTAGCCACACCCTGGTCACCATTGCACACAATTTAATCATCACATTGCATTTTACTAGAGGGAATTTGTAACAAGAAAGTGAAGAATAACTCGCATTCATTCACATTATATATTCCAGGATCATAAAATTGGCCGTGAGTGGTTTAATTTTATTGCACTAATTTTGCTATACCTTGGATCAGTAGCTAAAAAATGAGTAGATAAATTTGGTGTGAGTTGGTGGGGGTCAGAATTGAGATATTACAACTATCTGTTAAAATGTAAGTAATCTGTTGAAAGGACTTGATCTCAAATTATGAAATGCAGAAATTGGTTGAAAATAAAAACACAACCCAATCATTTCCTACTTCATATAAGCAAAAAGTTCTATTTTGAGTTCTATTTTAGAAATTATTTTTTGGGATGCCTGGGTGGCTCAGTCGGTTAGGTGTCTCTGCCTTCAGTTCAGGTCATGATCCCAGGGTCCAGGGATTGAGTCCAGCATCAAGCTCCTTGCTCAGCAGGGAGACTGCTTCTCCCTCTTCCTGGCTCTCCTCCTGCTTGTTCAGTCTATCTCTCTGACAAATAAATAAATAAAATCTTTAAAAAAATAGAAATTATTTTTCTTCTCTCATTGTTTTTTTTTTTAAGTTTTATTTATTTATTTGACAGACAGAGATCACAAGTAGACAGAGGCAGGCGGGTGGGGGGGGGCAGGGGGAAGCAGGCTCTCCACAGAGCAGAGAGCCCGATGTGGGGCTCGATTCCAGGACCCTGGGATCATGACCTGAACTGAAGGCAGAGGCTTCAACCCAGTGAGCCACCCAGGAGCCCCTGTTTTTCTTCTAAGTAATATTTATTTGTAGGGAAATTTAAGGGAAGTTAAAAAATGCACAACAAAGCAACAACACATTAGCCACAATCCTATTGCTTAGCTCTAACAACAGTGAAACTTTTGGTGTAATATCTGTTACTTTGTGAAATTTAAAAGCATTTAGAGCATTCATTTTGTGTCTGCTTTTCACACTTAGTATTCTATTTTTAGCAAATTTTCGTTTCCTTAAGAATTATTAGAAAACATTCTAGTTACTGCATATTACTCTTCTATATAAACACACCAATCTTTATTTAACTCTCCCCTATTATTATATATTTAGGTTATTTTCTTATTTTTTCCTCATACAAAGACAGATATCCTCATGAATTATTGGATGTGCATCTGATTATTTAATTAAAACAAGTTCCCGGGCATCTGCATGTCTCAGGCAGTTAAGTATTGGATTCATGGTTTCAGCTTATGTCATGATCTCATGGATATGATATGAGCCCCACATTGGGCTCTGCACTCAGTGGGGAATCTGCTTGACAATTCTCTCCCTCTGCCTCTCCCCCAACTCATGTGTATGTGCTCTTTTTCTCTCTCTCTCAAATAAATAAGTAAATCTTTAAAAAAAGTTCAAAGAAGTATAATTCCAGGGTCATATGATTTAACTGTTCTGCACAAAACTTTTATCAATTTACATCCTCCCAGTATTGTTTAAAAGCACTCATCCTCCCATAGCATCATCAACTTAGGACAGATAAATTGTATCTTTTTTTTTTTTTTTTTAAAGATTTTATTTATTTGACAGAGAGAAATCAGAGCTAGGCAGACAGAGAGAAGGGGAAGCAGGCTCCTGCTGAGCAGAGAGCCCGATGCGGGGCTCGATCCCAGGACCCTGAGATCATGACCCGAGCTGAAGGCAGAGGCTTAAACCCCTGAGCCACCCAGGCGCCCCCAGATAAATTGTATCTTATTGATTCATTTTCCTTCTTTCATTTCGATTAGTAATAAGGTTGGAATAAATGCAAGCTTGAGTTTCCCCTTAAACTTTTTCATTAGCTGGGAAGGCTGGAGAGAAAAAAAAAAAAAAAAAGGAAAAAATCTATCCCAAGTAAGCTTTCCATGGAGTGTAAAAATGACTAGATCAACAGTGAGTTACCCCCAAAACTTGAGAGGTTCAAATGCAATTGATCACATTACCCTCATGATATTGATGAGACAGTACTGAGAAAAACAAACAAGAAATTATGAAGTAAAAATGAGTCTATCCAGAAAATATCTTACAAGCTCAGTTTATTTGAGGTCATCAAAAAGCAGACCATAATGGCTAAGACCATGGGTTTTAGAATCCTGTAGCTGTGAGTTGAAATCCCAGCTCTGCCATTTATTTAGCTGGATGGTTTTGATCAAATTATGTTTCTTCACCATGAAGTGAGAATAACAGGGCAATTTCATCGGATTGCAGTGAAAATGAAATAAAATTTTAAAATTCATATCTCAACTCTGAAGAGAAAAGGCACTTAATAAATAGTGGTATGAGAAATAGCAAAAATTGTTATTGATGTGCTATGACTCCTGTTCCTCTTACACAGAGCAGCCTGACATGGGACCTTTGTGAACCTACAGGCCAGGGTTGGGAAAGCTCCATGAAGTTATTCCTCTAAAAACACCTCCAATTCCACCTTTCCACCTTAACAACTCAGCACCTGCCATTAGTACCTGCAATCTACCTGGAGAGATATGTCCTCTTAATTTAAAGATTGTATATTTTAGAATAGAAAGATCTAAAAAAATCTGGAAAGAAGCATAAACTATTATACTTCATTGTGAATTAGTCAATCAGATTCTGAGTGCAGATTTTAATAATGAGAAACTTGAGAGCTCTGCATGCCTGAGGGGGGCAGTGGAGAATTATATACTGGGGTATCCCTAGCTCTGAAAAGTGACAAACTATTGCTAGTAATATATAAGAATAGTTAGGAAGTACACTTATTGTATTAGAATAGAGAATCTGTCAGTTAAGAGCTGAATACAGCGAATGTATTTAGTAAATGTTTTACATAGGAAAATGTACCTTGTGTATTCAGTTGGTAGGGATTAAATGTGTTCTTTAAATCACTGATTTTAGAATAGATGTTGTGTGAAAACAGACAAGATAACTGGGGTGAGGTAGGAATACCACTGGAGCTCCAGATCCTGAATCAGAGGTAATGGTGGCATCTGGACATGTTCAGTTCTTGTCATTGGTCCTGGGGCTCCCTTTTGACAATGTTTTGTTAATAATAAGAACCACATGGAAGCACATATTGGGCAGCTAAACAACATGTGGTCTGGGAGACATTGAAAGGCAATCGTACTATAGGCAAAGGGTGAGACCAGCAGTATGTGAATCCAGATTGTAATATAATAAATTTTTATGAGACAGCAAGATCCAGAACTTCTTGGGGATGCTGCAGACAAGTTGTCCTTACCCCCTTTTTACTGTCAAAGTCAATGAAAATAAGTCAGACATATTATGTCTCCTCTGTGCTTTACCTGATTTACTGGAGGTCCTGATCAGAACCCTGAAAAGGGAGACACAGAGCTCCTTCTCCTGGTGTCTTGTGGGGCTTAAGACACCATGTCTGTGTTTTTGGCCATGTTGCATCTTGTGTCAACATCTGTTTCCCACTTACTTCCAACCACCATGGAAGTGGTGACACACCCAACAGGGTTAGGGTTTTCAGATATGAAGACCACAGCAAAGATTTCTCCGGAAGGATAGTGGTAACTTCCTGTCACTTTGGCCAGCTACCCCTGTAGGTCCGAGGATGTCATTTTACTCTCTCAGGAGTACATTACTCAACAGTTGCTGAAATTGAACGTAGAAGATTGCATTTGGTGGCTATTCGAATACCTAGTTAGACTCACTGCCTCTATTTATAGTAGGAGCTTGAGGAAAATAGAAATTGCAAGTAAGAAATGGTGCTTTGAGGAATCAGGTCACAATTTGATCTTCTCTAAGGCTGATCCTTTCTTTTCCACAAAGAATAATTATGACCCAATTAATCTAAATACTGCTATTCCGATTTCTTCCTCTGATGATACATTTCAGAGGTCTGAAACTAAAATCTCAAGATTTGTTATTAGTGAGAAAGCTTAGTTGTAAAACCTAGCCACCTCGTGATTATCCAAGAACTCATTATTGTACTCGCGTAGTGGCTTTTCCCAACCCTCTGTTTTTTCCCTAGTCCCTCAGACTGCTTGCCTCTAGCTATTTCATTCCTGATTTGCACTTTCACTAGAAGATGGATCTGTAGAGAAATTGAATTCAAATGATTCATTTTTATTGCTTATAGAGGAGAGTTGATAGGAAGGAAGTCGAAATGACAGAAATGAGATTTTAAATCTCTTCTATAGATTGCATTTATTCTATCCATGTTTATTGATTGTCTACTGCGTAATAGGTACAGTAGGGAATAGAGAGAGCATAAAACATGGCCCCTGCCCTCCAAGATTTTGAGATTTTAATCTCAGAAAAGAGAAGTGCTGTATACAAATTGTGTTCTCTTAAATCCTTCATTGAGTAAGGGCGGTATAAATAAATACATACACATTTAAAAAAGAGCCTAACCACTAGGAAGTTATGAGTGTTGTATAGATAGCATAGAAAATAAATGGTGGAAAAATTCGGTTTAGAGAGTGGCAAGTTTAGAGGGTATGTGATCAGCGGAAAATTTATGGAAGAGCTGACATTTGTCATAAGTTGGATTTGTAGGAACAGAATACCTGTGGTTATTTCAAATTCTGAAAGTATTACATATTGATTATATAAATTTGGAAAGTACAGAAAAGCATAAGGAGGGAAAAATCCGAATTACTCATAATACTACCACCTAGTGAGATATCTATTGTTGGTTCTTTTTGTTTTTTTTTTTCCTTTTTTTGGTGGTATATTGTTGTAAGATTTCTTTCCCCTTTTATGAGTGTGTGTGTTTATATTTGTCTTGTGTTAGTCAAGGTCCTGATGGGAAACAGATGGCTTAGTCAAATTATATGGGTGTGTAAACATAGGGAAAGCACAGGGTGGTTCAGTAACCCGGGGCTAGTAATAGTAAAGGAGCTCTTACTAACCCCAGGCCTGTTAATGAAGGGATAAGGGAAGGCTGTGATTACTGGAACCTGGAAGGAGAGATTAGTAGAGAAAAACCTTCTACCTTGAGAGAAGCACTGTCCTTGGTTGAAGAATCTTGGCCAGCTCAGGTAACTTCACAGGGAGAGAATCAAGAGAATAAATACCCTGTTGTCCTCCTCTCCCCCTTGTTTCAGATATTGTGCTGGGGCTTCCCATTGGCTGCACCCACCCGAAAGCAGAGATCAAAAGAGCCTACTGAGTAGTGCTTACAGACCTGTTGTTTGGGGCAGACAGCAGTGTAGAGAGGATCATGAGTAAATCTGGAAGGGCCAATCAGGCTATCTTCTAAAACTGGATCAGTCTGTGCATTCTGTTTTATAACCTGTACATGGTGACTGTTATTGACATGTACGTTAGTATGTTATTAAGCACTCTCCTATGACATTGAAAATTGAGATTTTCCCCCAACTCTTCCACTGTTAAAATTAATGTGACCATATGTGTATGTGTGCTTGTTTGTTTTAGCTCCATGCATACCTCTTTATTTTCTTAAGGTTAATCCCAAGAAATGGGGTTGATGGGTCAAAGGATATGTTCATGTTCAAGAGTCTTGGTGTATAGTGCAAAGTTGTCTTCCCAAAGACCATAGCAATATAATAAAGTAAAACTTTACTGTGTAGGATTTTTTGGTATGGAGGTGGATGTACTATTCATAGATGGAACATTTGGAAAGTCTTCCCAGTGAGCACTATGAAAAGGGAATGGAGCTGAAAAGGCACACGGTGCATTCAGCAATGGATAAGTAGTCTAACTTGACCTTAATAGAATTAGTAGGAGAATGTAATTATCCATTCCTACTCACCCGAGTAGATGCACCAGAACCGTTAGAGAAGGCAGCTCTGAACAGCAGACCTTCAGGAGTAACATACGGAAGTGAGTGCAAGGCAGATTCCTACAGGAGAAAAGCCTAGGGGGTCTTTTCACCAATTTTTGTTGAAATGGTGGTTCCACCATTTATCGGCTGTTATTACTTCGGACAAGCAATAAAGTCTGTTAGTTTGAGGGTCAGAGACTTTGTGTTGAAAGTATCAGCACAGATCTAGTACGTGGTAGGAATTCGGTAACTGGTCACTACTAAGGAATAAGTTAAGGAGAATAAATAATGACAGTGTGTCATACACGGTTTTATTTGACCCAGTTGGTGGGGAGAAGGGCAGCACAACGACAAGCCAGCATTGCAGGTGTTGAACAACATTCCTAATATTTAACAAATTGGATAGAGGTATTCAGCTAGGAAAATAATAGATATTTCTTGAATAAAAATCCATAGAAAAAATCTAATCTTATCAATTTTAAACTTTATTCCATAGTTTTTCAAAATGTTTTAGAATCTGTTACCACTATTTGCCTTTGAGTACTAGGAGAGGAATACCACTCATATGTTAGCAGCACATCTCTAAAATATTCTACTATGCCTTAGTGTGTGTCTTTTGTTGTGCCTGTCCAGATTTTGTATACTATTTTGGGGGTAGAATTAACACAAAAAACATCAGTTTTCAGTTTCTGAGGTTTACATGGACCTCAAAGAAGGAGACTTGTAATTCAGGCCTGCCTGTTCAGAGCCCAGGATTGCCCTAACCTCAGTGATTAGATCGGGGGTGATGTGACCCAGGTCAGTCCAATCAGAGTGAAACCTGAAATTTTATGGAGCGTTTGCTAAGAATTCACTTTTTTTTGTCCCTTGGGTTTAGACTTATACGGATAAAATCCCGAAGCTACTGGTGGCTATCTTGCCATTATGAGGCTGCTTGATGGAGAAGCCAATATGGAGATAGGCTTCCGTGAACTGAGTTGAGAGATGGAGAGAGATAAACCAGCTTGTGTCACTTCCTAGATATCCTGGATCAAACTATGCCTGAAGTTAAGACTCCTCTTGGACTCTACTTTTATGAGACAATAATATCGCTTTTCAGTTTCAGTTCGACTTGGGGTTTTCTGTCATTTGCAACTAAAATAGAACTGGCTATTACGTGCACACGGTTCAGTAGTTTATTTTTCATGGAATGTGAGGTCATGGTTAGGATCTTAATTCTTCCCAGTTCCCATGATGGGGCAAAAATTAAATTTCATGCTATCCAACAGGGTTTGGGAACTAAAAAGCTGAAACAGGCTGGAGGTCAACACAGCACTTCTTTGGCGTTGAGAAATAATTTTGTATCTTTTATGCAACAGAAACCTCAGCCAAAAGTCCTTGTATTGCACCGTATACATATATATGTATATATCAAACGTGAGGAATCTGGTGGAATCTTTCCATTTTATCAAAATAGAATCTTCTAAGAGGAGGAAAATGTACACTTGTTGGGCTTTTTTTTTCTTTCAAAGTCAGGATTGTCTGGCTCAGTGTACAATAAATCATTTGTATCTTTCTCTGTAGTCTCCTCGTTCGGGATAAAAGCGACACATATAACTGCCAGCTCCAGTCCACTCACTGCAGACTGATTTCCTCGCTGCTTTCATCTCAGCACTTGCTAATGTCACAAATAGGCAGGCTTTGAAGTCAGAAGGAGGGGACAGGAGCAGCCCTCCTCCTCCACGGTACAGCAACCAGAAAACATCTTCAGAAACATGTTTCGGCGTCAGATCCAGCTTGGGAGCCCTTGCCTGAGGCAGTGGGGGTAATTCCTGATGAGCAACATGTAAGACCATCTCTTTCCTCTTTCCCTCAGTCCCATCTGCATGGAGGGACCTTGTCCCTGTGTATTCTTGGAGCAAAGCTCAAGAGAATCTGGACCTTTGGAGAGGTGCGCCCTGTGGTGGGATCATCAGTGCATTCTCTTGGCATGGCTTTAGGTTATATAGAAAGGTGAAAATCAAATAAAGAAATAGGGAAATAGAAATAGAGAAGCACAGAGGAAGTCTTGGCTTCTTGCCTTGACTGTGGATTGTCAGCCATTCGTGAAGAAAGTCTTAACTTTCTTCCCTCGTATAGTTGCTTTTCCATTTATGTCCTATTTTAAACATTGGGGTGGGAGCAGACATTTGAGGGGCTTGTGGATTGCTTGAACTCCAGGAAGAGTGCTACATAAGGTTCCTAGGTTTTCATTTATTTCCTCTGGATTGGGTTCTGGGAAGAAACCCCAAACCTGAGGGAAGCAGAGGCCCTAAGAATGAATTACTAGAGGCCTCCCCCTCCTCTGTCTCTCCCGCTATTCCTCCAGGCTTTAAAGGGGTTTCCTTCCTGGAGTAAGAGATGTGGGGAATTTCCTCCCAAAAGTGCCATTGTCCACACATGCTGAGGACCCCACTGCATGACATTTCATCCCATAGTTCATGATCCTCCTCCTTTGCTCTCCTGTCACAGCTGTGTGTTTAAAGTTTCCATCTTCCTCTTCTCTGTTTCTCTCATTCTGTCCTCCTTGTTTTTAAGGAGGCTGCTCAAGCTTACCTCCAAAGAGCTTTCTGGAGTCCCTCTCCTCTCCCACCCTCTTTCTCCATGTACTTACTTCTAGGTTACCTCTTTAGAAGCCTTCATTTTCTGAATGTCTTCTGAGTCCTGGGGCTCAGAGCAAGGCTTGCGCAGGGTGCCTGTAAAAGTTTCTTAGGGGAAAAGCCTTGGAAACTTTAATGGGACAGTAACATTCCAAGCTCGCTATGAATGGCTGACAATCCACAGTTTGCCCTGGCATGAGATTTTTCCAGAGTCTGGTCCATCATGCATGCATGCCAGAACTTGGGATTTCCATATGTGATATTAGGTCTATGGGCAGTCTCTTTGCCTACACAAGCAAATCTGAACCTTGGTTTCTTATGATTGTTGAAAAACAAAACAAAAACAAATACATTTCCATGGCTTTCTCTCTCTCTGTCTCTTTTTTACTTTTATTCTAATGTATCACTTGGAGTTGCTCACATTTTGACAAAAAAATATCAAGGCGTTGGAATGCCTGGGTGGCTCAGTCAGTTAAATGTCTTCCTTCAGCTCAGGTCATGATCTCAGGGTCCTGGGAGTGAGCCCTGCATCGGGCTCCCTGTTCAACGGGGAGCCTGCCTCTCCATCTGCCTGCTTCTCCCGCTGCTTGTGTGTTCGTTCTCTCTCTCTCTCTCTGACAAATAAATAAAATCGTTAAAAAAATATCAAGGCACAGACAGTGGATTATTTCACAATAGTTAAAATGGTGGGGGAGGGCGCCATAAACTTCTATGCAATACCCCACATCAAATATAGGCAAATTTGTGTTTTGTTTTAAATATCCTGTTTTGGGGACGCCTCGGAATGCAGTCAGTTAAGTGATCGACTTTTGGTTTCCTTCGGATCATGACCTCAGAGTCCTGAGATGGAGCCCTGCATTGGACTCCACGCTCAGCAGGGGGTCTGCTTGGGCCTTTCTCTCCCTCTCCCTCTGCCCTTCCACCCATCCCCCACACAGGCGCATGGGCGTGAGCACTCTCTCTCTCTCTCTCTCAAATAAGTCTTTTAAATAACTAAATTAAAAAATAAATAAATGTCCTGTTTTCCACAGCTATATGCTCAGCTGATAAATAAATGACCTAATTTACTGTGAAATGTTCCATGGCTTGATTCTGAAGGCAGGTAACCCTCCTCAGCCCTGCCTGCTGCTGGACACCAGCCTTCTTACCCTCGTTCAGTTACCCCAGTGCCCATAATGGAACACAAAATGGTAGGTAAATTCAGCTGCTGGAGTGTATATCAGATACGTTTTGACAAATGAAATGACAATCTCTGTCTCTTTAGGGTTGGCCAGAGCCACTCCCTTCCCATTCCCTCTTTGTTTACTCTCTGCCACCAGATTATTCCTACAGGCCGTCACCTGAGTTTATGACAAATATTTCTGCATTTGATTTCTAGTTATCCAGAGGTAACTAAGTTTCAGTCATACTTTATGCCCTATCCCTGTTTCTAACCTTGCTTTTGCCTTGCCTTTCCCCTTGTTTTCGACTCTGCTCATTTCTTTAATTCTGGCTCCTGAGGGACATGTCTTTTTCCAGCCTCATCCACTTTGTGACATTTGAGTCTGTCTTCAGGACCTACACCAGCAAAATCATCGAGGGTCCCCTACTAAATGTCGTTCTCTCTTTGTGCTCAGAGTACATCAAGTGCACACTCCGTAAGCATTAAATTAATTCCTGTTAGTCCCAGAGTGTGAATTAGAGTATTTTAGTAGAAACACCATTGTTTTTTCCTTAAGTCAGTTTACTGCATATGTGAGGAAGCTGGCCAAATGCCCCATGCTGGGGCTTTGGCTGACCCTGAACACGTGCAGCTTATACAAAGGAATTTGCTAGTCCAGCACCAGACTCACATCTTCACATATCCTGGAGAATGTATGTAAATTTCAAAAAGAAAACGGAGCTGTACACTAATTTGACAATGTTGGCTGTGAATCCCGACCCAGAGTGGCCTGTAAGTCTTGTCAGTTTTCTAGTATCTAACCTGACAGATGCCATACATTTTCAAAAGATCCCTCCTCCATAAATACGTGATGTTCTCAGCTGACTGTACATTGTGGTTAGCAAAGACGTTTGACACCAGTCCCCAAAAGACAGGCCTTTAATGGTCACCACTTCTGTTTCAAGCTGCAGACAGTAGGGGTAGATAGAAATACACATCTGAAAGACATCTGATGGTTTTCCTCCGACACCAGACGCTTCGCTGCTGGAACAGGGCCAGATCAGAGCTGTCTGGATTCTTTGGGAGCCTGCTCCAAACTAACATATTTATTATCAAGGAGGAAAACTTGCCTGATGTTAGATCACTGATGTTTGCCATGCAGTTTTTTTGCCCAAAAGCGATTGAAATGATTTTGGTGAGGAAGCTACCTTTTTCAAGGGCAAAGTCCTGAAAATATCCTTGCAGATTGGGAAAAAGTGGCTATCTGCTTGTTACTCTATTTTCATGAGATGAATGATACCTCTAAAAAGAGAAATAGTGACGATATATGAGGGGCCAATGGTATTTTGTTCAAGGTTGGCACATTCTTACTGAGTGTTTTCAATTTTTGTGGTTATAAAGATAGGGATTTATTTATAAACGATTATTTGGCCCAGTGCTTAGAAAATGTCTGCATTCTGTTGGTACAACACACAAATCTTTTGTGGTGGTTTTGAGAAAACCCCAGACTTTTCAAGTCTGGGAACAGATGGAGCTCTAAACTCAACTGCATTTCACAATCGGGACATGTGTTACTATCTGCCAGTCTGTTTTCACTTTATGTGAGCTGTCTACTCTCTAGTTAGGAGAGTTATTGCACTTCTGTGGGTATCCAGGCTTCTGAAATGGATGTGCTGTACAGTTACAGAATTTAGGGAAACTCAGACTGAGTTATGCCCTTTAATAGTTCTTGTTAATTTTTTTTTTCTTGGTAATTCTTAAAACGTTTGGAATGTATAGCCATTTAAATATGTTTTACAAAATGGGCTAGGTAGCGTTTTGGTCGTAAGGTATTAATATTCCTAAGTCTACAACAACTTGAAGTCAAATGCTTTGAAGACATCAAGATAACATAGTTCACTTAAGTTTTGAAATTTCCCATTCCCCTGTAGCAGGCAAAAATTCACTAAATGAGAGTGAGTTGTTCGTACATGTGGGGTACTGTGGATATTGTGCATGTTTCCCAGTCTTAGCTGGTTTTCCTGAATTTCTCAGCTTTTCATTGTGTAGCTATTTATGCTAACATTCACAGAGCAATCTCAGAGCATGGAGTTTAAAATCACCTCCTAGTTAAGGAGAAAAATGGGGACACCTGGATGGCTCGGTTGTTAAGTGTCGGCATTCGGGTCAGGTCATGATCTCAGAGTCCTGAGATCGAGTCCCGCATCAGGCTCCCTGATGCTCAGCATCAGCAGCGAGTCTGCTTCCTCTCCCCTCCCCCTGCCTGTGTTCCCTCTCTCACTGTGTCTCTCTCTGTCAAATAAATAAATCTTAAAAAAATAAAATAAAAAGGGAAATGAATATTCTTTCTCTCCCTTCCTCTCTCCCTTCATTTCCCTTTCCCTTTTCCTTCCTTCTCCTCCACATTTTTTGGTTCTTTTCTTCCCCCTTACTCAAATGGTATAAATAAAGGAGCCAAATTTCATGAAAGTAAAGGTTGATTTCACCAAAGAGCATAAAACTGTTGTGGCTCAGTTTCTTACGTGCTAAGTTTGCTACATCAAACCTAAGGTTACCAAGGTTAAATAAAGAGGTAAATGATTTAACCGAAAATTATTTAGCTTAAGTAAATGACCCTTACGATATTTAAACTGATTCAACTGATCTATGCCCAATTAACCAACAATGCTTTTACAATGTATCTTGTCTTTAAGATTCTGCTTCTTAACTAGTCTTCAGATAGTGGCTGCATAAAGGAATCATCCTTAGAGATGGTACTTTGTAGAGGCTTAACAACGGTGTAAATAATTATTAACATAAAATAAAATTAGGGATATTTCTCACTGGGTGTATCTGAGCCCTAGGGAAAATAGTATTTTGAAATAGTTACATGTTGACATAATGTTTTGGTATGTTCAGGGTCTTGATGAGCTTGTTGCTTTTCACATTCTCAAAAATTATAATCTCAGACTCAAGCTTCCTAAATTGTTTGTGTCATTATATCTCTGCCTTTCTTTGCATTGCCTGTGGAAGGCTCTGAAATGCAGCTGCAATCTGAAATAGCTTTATTTGTTTGTTTTTTTTCATTGCATTTGAGGCACTAAGAGTCAGGGGACCTAGGTAGAATCTTAGCTTTTAGCCTTTGGCCAAATAAATATTCCTCTCCCTGTAATTTTGTTTCTCAGGATTTGGACAAACCAAGTACTTTGTATCTCTTTTGACTTAGACTAGACCACAACAAAACTTGATTGTATAGTCAGTAGCTAATTAGATATAAGTCTTCTAGAAGGTGCTGATTAAGCATCATGTAAAAATGTTCACATTCAGAGACAGCAGACTAAGAGTTAGGTTAGTGAATTAGGTCTTTGGTGCCTTCCCTCTATTTGTATGAAAGGACAACAGAGATGGCTATAGACCAGTGATTCTCACAGCGCGGTCTGTGGACCAGCAGCAGGAGCATCACCTGGGGACTTGCTAGAAATGCAAATTCGGGGACCCTTCCCTGATTCATTTTAATGGCAGAGGACTAGGAGCTTGAAGATGTTTTCATGTGGGTTGGACTTAAGTAACCTATAAGTAGGAAAGCACAGGTAACCATCAGTTTCATCTACTCAACAGGTTGTCTGGGATTAGAAGAAATCTTAAGTAGTCCCTGTCTCTTTCTTGGTATGAAGGGCTGTACTCCCATATAGCCATCTACTTGTAGATAACCCTATTTTCAAGAGTCTACAGGTTTTGAAATAATTTACTCAAGATTTAATAGCCTTCTTCAACTGGAAACTTATCCTATGGTATAATTAAGTGCAACCATTCTCTTATCCTATTTTTAGAACATAAAACATGGGAAATAACAGCTTAATGTCCTCTTTCTTTCCTTTGGACATTTGAAAAATGTTTTTTAAACAGGCTATTTGCCTTTTACACTTCATGTTTCTTCATGTAATCCATTTTTTCTCAGTTTATTCTTTCAGGATTTATTTTCCAATTCATATAGTTCTATAGGCATTAACTTAGTTCTCCAGTTGGAAACGTGTTGAAGCAAAGTCTCCCTTTTGCATGGGGATAGAAACTGATGGTCCTTCGGGTACAAAATTAGTTTCTCTTAATCCTCCCCCAAGGTGTACCATTTTGTGCTCCAACTTGTATGGCCTGTAAACCTTGAGGAATTTTATTGTCTTTGAACATTATCCAGCAAATCTCCTCTAATTAATTTAATCCCTACAGACATATGCTTGTTGATCGGTATAAATCAAGGCCAAAAATATCAGTACTGCTTTGGAAAGCTCTGCTTCTGGCAAGAAGAATCTTGATCTGAGTTGTTTAGAGCTCATGCAGCAAAGTTACTTAGGGAGGCTTTTACCCCATCCCACCCCCATTTTATAGGGACAACTGGCAGACACAGTAATCTTCATGTATGTGCTCATTGCTCTGCCTTCCTTCTCCCAACTGATAATGAAAATTATTAATGTTTTTAGATTTACAGAAATAGTCTTAGAATATTCAGAAGTCCAAGCATCTAAGAGGTCACTTAATATAGCTTATTTACTTACATGATTTTTTACAAGTTTTTATTTATTCATTTAAGTAATCTCTACACCCAACGTGGAGCTCAAACTCATGACCCCGGGATCGAGAGTTGCACGCTCCTCCAGCTGAACCAGCCAGGTGTCCCAAACTTTTTTTTCCTAAAGGGTAGCATGGATGAACGTCTTTTTTGTTTCTTCCAGGACTTGCAGACTTGAAGAACCAGTTGTCTCTCTAGATAACTCAGGTCCACAATGAACAACATACTTTGTCATAAAAGTCTCCTTAATGCGTAAGCTCGATGTCTTCAACTATAGTTGAAACTTCCGTAGTAAATCGCCCCTTGGCTTTCTTCTCTTTTCACTGAATTATCCCAATTTCTTTTTTTTTTTTTCATTTAGTTTCTAGCCTTCTTCATTTCTCTTAATTCTTTCTTAATTCTTTGTAAACTCGGTCACATAAACCACCCTTAGTATTTTAGTAGGATCAAGGCAATGCTGACCTGAGTGGATAGATGAGTTATCTAATGATTCTTGGATATATTTTTATTCTTATATCCTGGAGTCATACTACAAAATCATAGACTACTGTGATGCCTTTTTTCCTTCTTCACATGTATTTGCCTTTAGATTTAGACATATAGCATCTCTTTTTCTGATCTATTTTATATATTGGTAGACAAATGGAAAACCCACTTATTGCATTTTTAATGGTACAGAATTTGAAGTTACATTGTCAACACATACTGCGTTTCTCAGGCCAGTAATATCTAAGGTTGATAAATCTTTTCTTTAAAGGGCCCAGTAGTAAAAATTTTAGTCTTTGTGGGTCATAAGATCTCTGTTACAAATACTCAGCTCTGCTGTTATAGCATGAAAGTAGCCACAGACAATATATAAGTGAATGGGTATGGCGGCATTCCTATAAAACTTCAGCATTAACAACAGTGATATTTGAATTCATATGATTTTCATGTCACAAAATATTACCATTCTTATTTTTTTCTCCAACATTAAAAAAAAATGTTTACAAAACACATTGTTAGCTTGTAAGCAGTGCAAAAACAGGCACCAGGCTGGATTTGGTCCTCAAGCTGTATGTGCTTTGCTGACCCCTGAGTTATATGAAAAGGAATTTTAATGAAGTACGGAAAATATTTATTAAACTGCAGCATATCTCTTTGTCCTAGAGTAGTTGTTTTGGTACCTTTCAGTGATATTTGCTGTTGTAGTCTTTTCTGAATCAGATTAATTTCCACTATTTTCTAATGTTTTTTTCTGGTCTGAGTTTAATATCACTACACAACCTGGAAGGAGTTCAAGCAATGTTAAATGAGTGAGTAAATGAGTGAATGAATGAATGAATAAGAAGGGAGGTGGAGGAAAAGAAAGAAAGAAAGAAAGAAAGAAAGAAACTGCCGTTTTATAATTGGTGAAGAGGAAAAAATAAATACAAGTAAGCTCTTTGAAAGAAGGGATCATCTATTTGCCCTCATCTCAGTACTTCTATATTTTCAAGAAAGGAAAAATATATTGAATATAATTCTATTACATCTCTCTTTTTCCTTTGGTACTGTCTGAGATTTGTAGGCAAGTTTTAATTTTGTGGCCATATTAGAATACGAGCACCTATGCTATTAAAAAATAGGGGTATATGTATAAATATATATCTAAGTGTGTGTGTGTGTGTGTGTGTGTGTGTATCCAGTATAATGATGTTATATTCTTTTATGTGGCTGATTCACTCAGCCAATAAGAATCTTATGTTAAATAAAATGAGGTTATTGGTTCAAATTTACCATGAACCAACTGCTTCAATAGCCATAGACCTAATATCAAAGAGTGAACAGCGGCCTTGCAAATGCTTACTCTTAATAAGATCTAGGGAAGAGAACATGGGTGAATCAAAATAAATACTTCCCTATGACTAAAAACGTGCCTCGTGGTGTATATCCTTGTTTGTGGATAAGTGTTACTGTCCTGTAAGTGAAGGGCAGCCCATTTAGAAAAAAATATTCATGATTTATTCAGTCTAATATAGGATATAAAATCCATCCTAGTTAATTTAAAAATCCCCTTTCTTAGAATTAATCTTTTTTGAACACTGCAAATCTGCATCATTGCCCCTGAATGTGTGCTTCTCTATGTGTATAGATATTTATATAAACTTCCCCGTTCTTTTTGACTTTGGAAGAACAATGCTGTTTTGAAACCATGATAACACGTACATGCTTTCTGTGGCTTCACTCCTTTAAGTATATATTGAGCAATACATTGGAAATATTTCTTTAAGCAAGAGAGAAAATAGGAAAATCCACCAGTTCAATGATGCCGAGGGTGTTTTGTATTCTCTAGAATGTGGCCTCTTGGCTCTTAAAGAGTGAGAAAAAAAAAAAAAAATCCAAACCATATCCATTAGAAGAATCTAATGAACTCCATTTCCAAGGGCTTGACTTGGTCCAGTGAAATGAGAGGTAAGGTGGCTCTCCATGGGTAAGCCGGTTAAGAACACTGCTTTTAGTCAATATAGAGGGAGATTTCGTTGGGAATAGGCCAGGTTTACCATTCCAGCACTTCTAAAATATGCTGTTTGGAATTCTAATTACATAAAATGCAACTAAATAAAAGGTTTTATAGTGGAAGTAGTTTAGGAAACCCTATGGGGTATAGTATACCACTGGAGATTCATAGGACCTATTAACATATTAAGGGCTCTAGCAGTCCTTTAAGAGATAGATGACATTGGAAATATGTTTGCTGGCCCTTTGCTGTCCTCTGTGCTACACTTTATAAAGTGAAAAAGAATAGCACTTTATTGACCTAATATGTTACTTAACCCCCAGACTTTTAGATGTGGAAAATTCCCTGAGAAGATAAGATCAAAGTTAAAGAATTTTTTTTTACCTTTATAAAATACTCTTTCTCTCCTTAGTGATGAAAAACTACATTATTTCTGATTTTAAGTGAGTATGATCTTGTATATTCTAAACTTGAGCTTTTTTTAAGGCTTTTGAGGAACTGGCAGTGTAAGAAGAAATAAAATACTGTCCCTCCACATTTTTTGAGACGTGCCAACACGTCTCCATTTAACTGGGTCAGCTCTGAGTCAGGATCATTAATCCACGGTCTTAGTTACGCAACACCCAATGGGAACTCCGGTTATATTAAGGGGTGTTGCAGAAATAGTAAAAAGAAAATTAATTTTTGTTTGCTTCCATTTATAAGATGAATGCATGCCACACGGCAAGTAGTGTGTTTTGAAATAATAGGGTATGGCAACTCTCAAAAGATTATGGCTCATGGGACTAGCACCAGGTTTCTCAACCTCTGCACTGTTGACATTTTAGGATGGACAGTCCTTTGTTGTGGAGGGCTGTCCTGGGACCAGTAGGGTGTTGAGCAGTATCCCTTGTTTCAGTCTACTAGATGCCAGCAGTATTTGCCCCTTCTGGGAGTGACAGTCACAAATGTCTTTACGCATTGCAAAATGTCCTCTTGGAGGCAAAGCCACTCCCAGTTGAGAACCGCTGGCTGGCAGTTCTGCTGTGGGCCCCTCTCTTAGGTTGCTACCTGGCTGCATTTTTATTTTTACAGGCTTTATGAGCTGGGCCTTAAATCCTCTCAGAGCACCTGACGGATTCATCTGGAAATAAACTCCAAAGATGACTTTTTAGTTATGAGCTTCCTGCTCATGTTTTTACTACATTCTTTTAAAAATAAAATCATATTGGGTAGAGACCTTTTTCATTCTTATAAAACCCAACTTGTGTATAAGTTCTCAGTTTCTGCTAGTCCTGGGATAGAGCTTGAAATAAGGACAACTTAGGTGCCATCACTTCTAATATAGTAATTCAATTATAGGAAAATGTCTTTTAGAATTTTAGAGGGATTAGACCAATGGGATGAAATGTGGAAAGTGTTTTTGAGAGGTGTCTGAATTCTTTATTTAAATATGTGATTTTTCTAAGTGAATATTTATTTGGGTGAAAAGAAATGTAAATAGAATTCACTTTTTTTTCATAAAGCTAATTCTTGGTCAGACTAAGGAAAATGGGTCTCTAAGCACACAAAGAGCAGTGACAAATAAGATATTTTTAACACTGAACTTTTCACCCCAAAGTCTTGGGCCCACATCTTTATTTTTACTGACAGGGATTCAGATAATTTAAAAAAAATTAAAAATGTGGACTAGAAGGAACAAGTTATAAAGTTAATGTTGTGAATCCCTGAACTTGGAGAGATTGTGTGTATAAGCCCAAATTCCTTGCAAGACACTCCTTCAGTGAGATTTTTAAAAGTTTATCAAATTCTTCTCATATTAATAACAATGTATATACCATTGAAATTACCTTTGTTCCTATTTGGACATTTTACTCTTTTGCTCTCCAAATTATTTGCCCCTTTCAACTTTATCTCTTGTATTCAGGTCAATGCGCCAAGAGAATGGAACTATTCACAAATAACTACACTGAGCAAGCCCTGATTGTTTTTTCACACAATCGCGTGCTCGTGCACACACAAGATAAAGACAAAGAGAAAGAAGGGGAGGGAGAGAATAAAAGTGTCCTTTAAGGAATTGAAAGGATTTGCAAATATGCCTTACAGTACAACCTTTTTACAGTGGAATCTATTAAAACATAATGAAAAAGGAAAAGAGAACATGAAGCTTTAACGAGAGGAGTTGCAAGACACTAGAGTCCCCTGCCCTTGATGAAGCCAGACATTGGACTGATGGGTGGTGAGAAGCTCTTGGTTCTTTGCAGGCTTTGGTGGCAGCAACATGGAAACAGTTTCTTCCTCTTGCAAGGGAAGCTGGACAAAACCAAGCTTACTTGGTCTACGGGTATGAGCTATGTGACGTGTGGACACATGACACCCATCATTTGGAATTTGCTTCCTCTGCTGAATTCTCAGGACTGGCCCTAAGGACGATACAGTGAAAAGTCACAGGTCTTGAGAAGCAGACCCACGTTTTGTCATTCATTCGTTCTGAGACCTTGGGCATCTCTTTTGGTCGACTTGATGTTGTGTAAGATGCTGTGAGAAATATATGGATACTCAAGTCATAATCCCTGTCCTTTAGGGGCTTTTAATCCATTCATCTCTCCGGTATAAAGTCAATGAAGAGTCATCTTTTCTTGAAAGCTGAGTTCGGGAGGCACCAGTGAATATTTATTTCTCTTTGCATTTAGAGCTTTTGGTCTTGCTAAGGTTCAGGCAGAGAACAAAGAATGACAAAAAAGCATTATTTTGATGCATACTTAAAAAAAATTATTTATTTATTTGACAGACAGAAAACACAAGTAGGCAGAGAGGCAGGCAGAGAGAGACGAAGGGAAGCAGGCTCCCCACTGAGCAGAGAGCCCGACGTGGGGCTCAATCCCACGACCCTGGGATCATAACCTGAGCCGAAGGCAGAGGCTTTAACCCACTGAGCCACCCAAGTGCCCCTTGATGCATACTTTTAATTCATATAGTTTGTGCACCTGCTTCCTAATTAGGGAAGAAATTATTAAAGACAGGATTAGAATTTATAAACCATCCCTTAATTCTTAATATATGATTTTGAAATGATCTGAGAAAATTATGTTTGATATATTGAAATGGTCTGTTGAATATATATTCTACATATTGGAAACTCTTCTCTTAACTTATCAAGGGCTGGGTGGTTGTCTTATTCACTTTTGGGACCATCATGTCCTCATGTATAGTAGGAACTCAACAAAGGCCAAATTGCATCAGGCTTAGAAATGTGATGTGTGATTCTAAGATCAGTGGAATGCATGGTATCTGTTTATGATTAAAGAAAGTAGGGTCATGTTAAATAAGTTTACTGTGTATAAAAAGTCATACCCTCAGTGCCCGAGAGGTGGCCAGGGTGGCTCTTCTCAGATTACCTAAGAAAGTAGTTTTAGAAGTGCAAAGACCAAATGCCATTTTATTCTCTTGAACAATTTTTTTTTTCCTTGTGCCTGGAGAGTATGTGGTTGGCTTGCCCATTCAACTTCATTCTCGCATGCAAGAAAATAACCATAGATACAGAGAGCCTCAGTGTTCTATTTATTTGTTTATTTATTTATTTTTTAAATTTCTACCTGATCTTATCTCCAAAAGGATAGGAGTTGAAAAAACTCCAGTAAGAATTATATACCTAGTCTCCATGCTGGCCTGAGTCTGCTGGTCCTCTTGCCTCGTCTTTTCTTAAGAAATCATATTCTGAGCTGGTTTCCAACTCTAGTTGCTAACAACATGTCAGGTAAATAATAAATGAAGCAACATATGCATTTCTTATGTGCCATGGAAGGCTTACTCTGAGTAAATAAGAAAGCATTCAGAGGATAGTGAGAGGTTATGAAGGATTGTTTCCATCAAGCTTTCCAGCCCATCTGGTCTATAACAGATTTCACCCAAGCAATTTCTTTTGTCACCAAGAATTGTTCTTCCCCACCCCCTGTGGGTGGGAGGAATCATGAGAGTAAAATGTGATTTCTACCAGTAGGTTCAGAAAATGCTGACAAATGGCAGGAAATTCAAGGAGACAGGATCAAAAACACTATTACTCAGTGATGGTTGCATTGTAATGCTTAAAAACTTTCCTCCATTTCTGCCTTTTCAGAGGAAGCAGACTGTAAAAAATTTCACATCGCTGAGTTCCGACTTTTCTTTACATTTTGAATTCTCCATTTCACCTCCTTAATACTATATATGTATGTGTGTGTGTTTAATTAATATATTCAAGCACAGTGAAGCCACGCATAGCTTAATTCAAGTAAAAAATTTAACTTTGTTTATAACACTGGTATCTTTCTAAAGCAGGGGTCAGCAATTCCATCTGTAAAGGGTCAAACGGGGAATCTTTTTGGCTGTGTGGGCCGTACCGTCTCTGCTGTGGCTACTTTACAGTGCACTCAATCATCTGAAAACAGACAGGCATGGTGTGTTCCAATAAACCTTTATTTACAAAAACAGATGGCAGGCTGAACGTGGCCCTCTGTCCGGCACTTCACTGATGCCTAGTGCAACAAAATGCATAGTGGATAACATGAGAAAGAAGCCACCTGTCTATACGGCAGCCGGCCATCTTTGTGTAAACACATTTATAAGCAAGTTTCAGCTTAAAGAAATATTTAAATTCCTTGAGCACGAGATCTTTTTTATTCCCCCAGGCCACGTATGAATCAGTTGTCTTTACCAAATAAGAAAATAATGCCTTTTTCACCATGAAACACTGCCCTCCCCGCTTCGCATTATTCCCCTTAGCATATCCCTCTCTTTTACTTAACTGCTTGGTGATAAACCTCACTGGTGAGAAGGGCCAGAGATTTCCTGCCAGAATGACTTAGCATCCTCAAGCCCCTGCCTGCAGCTCTTGAGAAAGCTTCCAAGCTCAGCTGGCCGCCTGGGCTGGCACTCTGTTACTCTGGGTTAGAGTGGGTATCACATTTCTAATGGATTAGCTGACTACTGGGAATGCAGAAGGGTTTTTAAAGTCTCTTAACTTCTAAATGCAGCACGTAAATGGAGTTCTATGAATATTTAATTTGAGTGCAAGACCCGAAGTTCTTTGCAATTAGTTTAACTGTTGCTTTCAAGAGAAAGAGAGTATATCCTTTGAGTGTTTTAGGATTCACAGTGCCCTCTTTGTTTTCTTTAATTTGGAACTTTCCATGAGCTGGGGCGTGACCACTTTTATAGGATGTTCAGAATCCCTTCCTTTATTGGGTACATCTAGTGCATGTCTTCTCTCAGCCTTCAGGAGAGAGATGGAGTTTTCGGGTATGGTATCTCTTACATCTTACGTTACCAATCTTCTCTACGGATCTCAGCACGACCCGGGGAGTCAGGCTTGCTCCGTGGACTAGCAGTCTTCTCCTGAAGATGTCACCTGCTTACCTTTCCAATCAAAAGAATGGCTTATTAGAAGGGCAATCTGGGTTGAAAATTCAGATGATTTCCTGTCGAATAGGACAATGCCCTAGTAGGTAGTTTGCTCCAAAAAATGCTTGATCAAATCAACTCTAAGGTTTTAATCCTAGTTCTTTCTCTAACAGTAAGTAAGTAACTCTCAATCTTTCTGAGTAAGTGTTTTTTCATTTATGGCACAAGAGATTTTTCTAAGGTGATTTTAGGTCTCTTATGGCTCTTAAATTTGATGTTTCTTTGAGCTCAATGCTTTGCTAGGTACTGAAATGCTTACAAATTATTAGAACTCCCTGACCTCTAGGAAGCATACCATTAATTGGAAAGGCAACAGGAACACATAAATAGCTAAGAAAAATAAAATACATCACATACTCAAGAATGACTAATTTTGTTTTTGGAAGAGACAGGTCACTGTGAATGTGGGGAGAACTGATGGAAAAAGGAGAATCTGAAGTGGGTTACTTATATAGAAATCAGGCTGCTAAAAAAGGAGAAAGGAGATATTTCCGGGAGAGTCATTAAGGAAAAGAACCATGCAAAGAACATATGGAAACCAGGAAAAAAGATGGTGTGTACCAAGAAAAAGTGGCGTTTTGGCAATCCTAAATTTAACCCTTTGTTGACATTGGCATTGCTATGCCACAGACAGGCTCTTTTCTCCTTTTTTTTTTAACCTTTTTTCTCCTTCCTGCTCTCTCTTCTTCTCTCCTTTCCTTATTTTGAAATGCACGTGGTAGAAATATCCTTCAGATGACTGTATTCGCCAAATATTTTTGAGACCTAATAGGTGTGTGAACTCGGGTCTTAATCTGTTGCTTGCTTTGACTGCGGCAGAGGCTTCCTGGCTGGGCTCTCCCAACTTCAGCTTGCCCCTCTTCCATCTTTCTCCTCCACCCAGGCCAGAGAACGTTTCCGAAATCCAAGTCCCACCGTGTCACCCAAGTTGCTTCCCAGGGTCTGAGGACCCAGGGTGGGCACTTGTCATTAGCATTACCAACCCTTCAAGCTTGACTCCAACCATATATAGCTCTAGGACTATATGACGATATATGACTATAGGTCATAGGTCCCTATGACTCCCTCTTGCTCATGTATCAGGAAAGCCTGGTTTCTTTCAATTTTCTACACACCGCTGATTGCTCCCCACACATTCATCCAAGCCTATAGCACCTCTTACTTTATTTCCCCCTTTCCCTGACAGAGTTAATTAGTGCCAATCTAGGCAACTTCCTCGACCTTGCTTATGTGGTAATATTCTATTCATCACACACCTGTGTTATTTAGTAGCAACAACTAGATGGTAATTCCATAAGAGAGAAGAGTGTGCTTTTTGCTTTTTGAATTTCAAGTGCCCAGTACAATCTCTGGCCCATAGCAGGTGTACCATGAATGCTGCATAAATATCCAGCCTTCCACGCTGAGGTACCAAGTCTGAGAAAGAGCCTACATTCTTTGTAAAGCAAAGTTTCCCATGTTTTCACAAAGCCATGCCTGGTTTTGCTGATCTGTCATGCTGGTTGGCTCTCTATCTCAATTCAGTCTCATTTTGAGCATGTATTTTTGTCTTGTCTATCTACTAATGTCTGTCTTGCTCCATTATTAATCTTCTGAATAAACCTTGTAATGTATTCAACATATGATGTCTTAACAATTTTCTGCAATTTGTACCATCACCATCTGCTATCTTATGGTGGCATATCCTGGAAAATATTGTGGGTTGCCATTTGTGGGAGAGTTTTTACAGATCAAAGCAAAGCTGTACTTCTCTTTCATAATGCACTCACTGCACAAGAGGACCACATAAGATCTTCCATGGCAACATCTGTAGAGAAAGAAATCCTTTTGTGTTGTGGAAGCATCTGTTTCACGTGTATCTCTAAATGGTTAGGACATGCTTGGTTAGGAAATGGTTAGGAAACTTGACAGTTTCCCAGTATCTTTGTTTGTTTACCACAAGTAAATCTATTTTTCATAGGACAGTTGAAGACATATGAATATACCATATATAGCCAATACTCCCCATATGCTTTAAATATGGATACCAGAAACAATCTGCATCCATGACATTTCAAGTTGATGACCGTTTGCTGCACTTTGATGGGAGTTCGAGATCAATAAAGTGCATATTTCACTTCTTTACTATTTTTATTTTTAAGTGCTTTATTTCATTTAACTTTTTATTTATTTATTTATAGTTGTGTAAGAAATACAACCACTAGATCCTCAAATGTACCTTCATCTCCACCTTGGTCCATCTCCCCAGACACCACCAGTGTCAGTTATCACTTTGATGTATATGCTTTCAAGCCTTTTTTCTAAGCATTTATGTTGATACAGATTATATAGATATACACATACTCATAAATGTTTTCAAAATGTATTCATAAATATGCATATTGTGTGTATATATATATATAATTTTATAGCTTGCTTTTAACAATATATAAATAAATGCAGATTTATATGATTCCTTTTAAAAGTATTGCATAGTATTCCGTAGTACATTTAATGGAGACCTCTGACTGAGGGTGACCAGTACTTCTCTATCTGTGGCTCTGACAATGTAGACATCTGCTATTTCATTTATAAGAAAAAGTGAGGTATTTCTAGGAATGGACTGATAGTTCAGCAATATTCTCCAGGCACCCATGTTCTTTTTATCTTTCTTAACCATCCTTACATTTAGCCTTTTTCCTCATGCTTTTTGTCTACTTCTGCCTAGGCATCTGTTCATACTGCATTTATTAGAGTAAGAGTCTTCTTTGCAGAAATGTCTGTTCATGTCTTTTGCCCATTTCTTGGTTGGGTTTTTGTTCTTTGGGTGTTGAGTTTGAGAAGTTCTTTATAGATTTTGGATTCTAGCTCTTTACCTGATATGTCATTTGCAGACATCTTCTCCCATTCTGTTGGTTGTCTTTTGGTTTTGTTGACTGTTTCCCTTGCTGTGAAAAAGCTTTTCATCTTGATGAAGTCCCAATAGTTCATTTTTGCCTTCGTTTCCCTTGCCTTTGGAGACATGTCTAGTAAGAAATTGCTGTGGCTGAGGTCAAAGAGATTGCTGCCTGTGTTCTCCTCAAGGATTTTGATGGATTCTTCTCTCACACTGAGGTCTTTCATCCATTTTGAGTATATTTTTATGTGTGATGTAAGGAAATGATTCAGTTTCATTCTTCTGCATGTAGCTGTCCAATTTTCCCACCACCATTTGTTGAAGGGACTGTCTTTTTTCCATTGGACATTCTTTCCTGCTTTGTTGAAGATTGCATGATGATAGAGTTGAGGGTCCATTTCTGGGCTCTCCATTCTGTTCCAGCATCAATCATGTTGTTCATAAATTTAGATATGCTTTACTTTCTGAATTTTCTGCATTGTACCCATCCCTGAAAACCACTTTTATTTTGGCTCCATTAGGAGTCTTAGTACTTTGAGGAAGTGATATGTAATATGTTAAATAGAAGTAAATCCTATTCAGAGTCTTTGGTACATCTTAGCCTTAAAAATTATTACTTCTTTTAAAGAGTCTTACTTCAAAAACTTGACAGTTAAATTTTTCAGCTTTACATTAAAAAGGTGGACTGGTGATTCAGTGGAAATCCATGTATAAGCTAAGTTTTTTTACTCTACATTAGCCAAGTATTATTATATTCACTACATTTGTCTTAGATATAGCAAGACATTGCTAAACATTTCCTGGGCTCCTGGGTGTGGTGTGTTGAACTACTTTAGAAATTTTTACAGAAAGCCACTGTTCTTATGGTTCTCTAATGGCTACAATTATAATATGTTCTAGCTTTTTCTGGAAATTACAGAAAATTCTTGAATCTAAAAAAAAAGAGTAAGAGTCAGAGAGCTAGGGCAAGATAACTTTCCTTTAATCAGGAAGCCCCATACCCTCAGCATACATCCCACTACATCTTACCAGCACTGGGTCACTTCTGTACCAGCAGCAAGAGAGGGTGAGAACATGAGTGTCCAGCAAAAGGGAGCTGGATGGTTACAACAGCTTAGATTCATAATGATCTATCATTCAGACTTCACTTCTCACTGCAAATAAAGCTGTTCTGGTTATAAGGAAGAAGAGAGAGCTGGCTGATGGATGGGCAGCTAACACAGTCTGCTGTAGAATGTAATTATTTAATTTTCCATGTTCATTAACATTTAGATGATATCTAATCTTTGCCATTAAAAATAGTCCTGCAGTCAGAATTATTGTACATGCTTCCTGTTCATTTTTGGGTTTGTTTCTGTCATGGAAATACAATGAAAAGGAGTTGATGCCATAGAATATGAAATATTTTAATTTTAATTTAAATTGCCAAACTGCACTCTGAAATGGATGTAACATTTTATACTCCTTCCAGCAGTATATGGCAGTATCTGTTTCACATACAAACCCCAGACTTACTAAGGGATTGTTCAAGTCCCCTTCTTTGTTCTTAGTGGCTCCCAGTAGTTGAGGGTGGGCTAAGACGCTAAATGTAGGTATTTTCTTGCTTGTCCAACGTGTAGGAGTCACTCACTAGTTTCTATCAGTGAATTGGTCTGTGCATAGCTGCAGATTTGGCGTTTCCATGGCAGGAGGTAAATTCAGGAGGCTTCTTTGTCACCATCTTGGACCAGAATGCAAAAAGAATTTTCAGAGTCATGGAGGCTGAGCGCTAGCAGGCCACATCTGAGGATTGTTCTTACCTAGGAAGGAGAGAGGTCAATTCTTCAAAGTTTTTTTGTTGTTAAGTTTTTGTGTTTACACACAAAACTTAGTTCTTTAACATGTCAGGTTTTGGGAGTGTATGTGTGTATTTCAATGGTGAAGTATAATCCTATTTTAATTTTTTTCACAAAAAAGACAATTGTCTTTATACTAGTTATTCAATACTAAGTTATTTTCATTAGGATTTGAAATACAGTCTTTGTCAAAATCTCAGTTCTCATGCACACATAGGCTTTTTCAAATTCCTCTGTTCCTATAATCTATTTTAGCTACTTTTCTTTTTTAAGATTTTATTTATTTATTTGACAGACAGAGGCAGAGAGGTAGGCAGAGAGGCGGGGTGGGGAAGCAGGCTCCCCACCGAGCAGAGAGCCCGATGTGGGGCTTGATCCCAGGACCCTGAGATCATGACCTGAGCCAAAGGCAGAGGTCCCAACCTACTGAGCCACTCAGGCGCCCCTATTTTAGCTACTTTTGTACCTATATCACATCGTTTTTAAAACTGGTCACCCTTTATACTATAATGTTACATTTGATAGAGGTTTCCATGCATTGTTTTTTTCATTTTTTTCTCTTCCATATGACTATTATAATCAGTTTGTTAAGCTCTATTAAAAGTATCTTAGTTTTGGGGTACCTGGGTGGCTCAGTGGGTGAAGCCTCTGCCTTCGGCTTGGGTCATGATCTCAGGGTTCTGGGATCGAGCCCTGCATCCGGCTCTCTGCTCAGCAGGGAGCCTGCTTACCTCTCTCTCTCTGCCTGCCTCTCTGCCTACTTGTGATCTCTGTCTGTCAAATAAATAAATAAAATCTTTAAAAAAAAAAGTATCAAAAAAAAAAGTATCTTGTTTTGTCTTATAAAGTCATTGCATACTTCCTGATGAATTTATTCCTTGCGATTTCCTTTTTTGGGGGGCAGAGGGGGTAATTGTGGATAGATTCTGTTTAAGTTTTCTAATCAGTGAATGTATATGAAAATTATTAATTTATGTAATTTGATTCTGAATCCATCTCCCTTGCTGAAATCTCTTCATACATCTTTTATTTATTTTCATAAA
Source organism: Martes martes (assembly GCF_963455335.1). Classification (NCBI taxonomy): domain Eukaryota; kingdom Metazoa; phylum Chordata; class Mammalia; order Carnivora; family Mustelidae; genus Martes; species Martes martes. Next base: position 142,884,275 of record NC_137888.1, read on the forward strand.
TCTATAAATTTAAAGTTAATCCCTGTGGAGATGGGCATGTTACCTTGGCATAAAGACAGTTATTTTTTGTTTCAATTTGTGACTTTTTTTTCCTTGTCTTAGTGGGTTGCTTTGCATATCCAATTCAGTAATGAACAAGTAACAGAATCCTTATCTAGTTCCTCATAGTAAAGAGATCATTTCTAGTATTTAGCCGTAATATGTGGTATTTCTTTTAGTTTTCTAGTAGATATTACTGTCCCATGTAATTTGCTGAGAGTTTCTCGCTGGTAAAAATGCCGCATATTTTTCTCATTCAGTTCTGGATGAAATGCTAATAACAAACAGCAATAAAAAGACTAACATTCATTGAGTTCTTTATGTTAGTAGTGTTCCAGGTGCTTTAAATTATCTCATTAATTTCTCAAACAACCATTTTACTTGTGGAGAAACTGGGGCACACAATGGTCATTTGACTTGCCCAGGGTCACACAGCTGGTAAGTAGCAGTAGACAGATTGTGATAGGTAGATTTAATTACTCTGGAACCCCTATTTTGTCTTGATGCGTTCAAGATAGAACAGAAAGAATATAGCTAGGTTAATTTGTTAATATTTAATTTAGTAATTTTGAATTTGTTTGTAAGTGAGTTAGATTTTAGCGGCCTACCCAAGCAACCTATGTAATGCTCTGGGTAGTTTTCTTTCTTCTATCTTTTGTAAGATTATGTATACTTATGAATATAATTATTTTAAAAATATTCTTCCTTTTTTATCTTCCTTTTATTTCCTATTCAAATAATCCTCTGTATCTATAGTTATTTCCCCCCTAAAGTAGGCTTCTTTGTGCCTTTCTTTTTTTGTTTTGTTTTGGGTTTTTTTGGTCAAATTGATTTCTTTCCACCTTCTTTTTTTGAAAGATCTTAATTTCAAAAGTTTGTTTTTCCTTCTCTATTTTACTGAGCTTTATAGAAACGGAGTTTCATTAAATTCTACTTTTTATCAGGTGTGTGATTCATAGTTTTTATTTAATCAATTCTTTCATTCTATTTAATTTAATTCAATTTCCTTGATTTTTGGAGGAGAGTGGTAAGATCTTTTGTTTTAATTTCCACTTTTTTCCCATTGTGGTCTCTGGGAATGATTTATAGGATGTGTGTGTGTGTGTGTGTGTGTGTGTCTGTGTGTGAAGACATAGTCCATTGTAGTCAATTAGTTTTATGACTTACGAGAAAATGTGTATTCTAGTTTTAGAGCACAAAGTATTATATATATGTGTACATATGTGTTTATTGGTCTAGTTTTTTATTATATTTAAGTCTATAGCATTACAATTTTTTTTTTTACCTTTTTGATCTGTCAGAGAGAGAAGCAAGTTGAATTTTCTGTGCTAGCTGTACATTTGTCTACTTTTCCGTGCATCCTACTTCTTGTTGCTTTTAAAAATTCATTTTAGTTATATTGTATGCTTCGGGTTTTTAAGGTTTCATCTTTGGGGTGGATTATTCCCTGGTATATATGAAATATCTGTTTTTCCTCTTTTACTGGTTTTAACCTTGAATTCCCTGTTTACACTGGTTCCCTGGGTATAGGTTCATTTTGTTGTTGTTGTTGTTTGTTTTGTTTTGTTTTGTTTTTTGTTTTTTAACTTTAGGCATTATTCTAGCTGCTGGCTTTTCAAAAATATTCCCCTCTATGGACTTTTTTCCCCTCTTTTTATTAAAGTTGTGACAAAATACATAGAACATTTACCATTTTAACCATCTTTAAGTTCACTGCTATTAAGTGTATTCATAACGTATTATATTATTGTGATTAGCTTATTTCTTTTAGCATAATGTCATCAGGGTACATACATGTTTGTAGCATATGTCAGACTTCCCTTAATTTTTAAGGCTAAATAATCTTCTGTTGTATGTGTAAACCATGTTTTGCTTATTCGCTCATCTGTTGGTAGACATTTAGGCTGTTTCCACATTTTAGCTATTTTAAATAATACACCTATGAACACGGATGTGCACGTATTTCTTTGAGACCCTGCTTTCAGGTTTTTTTTTTTTTTTAAGGATTTTATTTATTTATTTGACAGACAGAGATCACAAGTAGGCAGAGAGGCAGGCAGAGAGAGAGGAGGAAGCAGGCTCCCCGCTGAGCAGAGAGCCCGATGTGGGGCTGGATCCCAGGACCCTGGGATCATGACCTGAGCCGAAGGCAGAGGCTTTAACCCACTGAGCCACCCAGGCGCCCCTGCTGTCAGTTATTTGAGTGTGTACTCAAATGTGGAATTGTTGGATCATATGGTGATTCTATTTCTAATTTTTTGAGGAACTACCATATTGTTTTTGGCAGCATTATACCATTTTACACTCCCACCAATAGTGCACAGGCCTTTCAATTTTTTGTATATCCTCATCAACATTTGTTATTTTCTGTTTTTTGTTTTTTTGTTGTAATCATCCTAATGGATATGAAGTAGTATCTTCTCATAGTTTTGAGTTGCATTTCAGTCGGGGGTTCCTTTGCTTTCTTGAGATTTCTTACGAGTCCTTCAGGGAATGTTGCCTTTGCTTCGTAGCGCCTGCTTTAGAGATATCGGCGAGTCTCACTGCTGAGAAGGGTCCACTTCAGCTTATTTCCGAGGACCGCGGACGAGGACGAGGGTGGTGCTAAAGAGTATAATGGGACAATAGCAGTCTCTTGGGAAGGGACACTCCACTTTTTCTGAGTGTCATCAGACACTAGTTTCTATTTTACCTTTTTTTGAAGTAAGCATCCACCCCCTTCAAATATCACATTTATTTCATTCAGTCAATAAATATTGAGTAAGAGCCAGTTATGTTGTAGACACTGTTGTAGGAGATAATAATGAAGTCCATGGGTTGATGCAGCTTATATTCTGGTGAGGGGAGACAGATAATAAATAAGGAAAAAAGTAAATATAAAACATGTCCATTAGAGATCAATGCTTTGGAGAAAATTAAAAGGTAGTATTTGTTCTCCATTTCTGTGTAGCAAATCACCACTAATCTAGCAGCTTGGAATAAGACAGATTCATCTCAGAGTTTCCTTTGGTCAGGAGTCTAACATGGCATACCTGGCTTCTCTGCTCAGGCAGTCACGTGACTGAAATCAACATGTCTTCCCGGGCTGCCACTACATCTAAGTTGTGGGGTCTTTTTGGATTATCGAATGAATTCAGCTCCTTCCATTTATAGGACTAAGATCCTTGTTTTAATCTAATGTCTAACAGCAAGCTGTCCTCGGGTCCTAGAAGCCACCTACCATTTCCTGCCAAGTTGTCCTATTCCCAACATGACAGTTGCTTCTTCAAGATCTGCAGGAGAATTTCTCTGTTGCTGCAAAGCTCTGACTTTCTCTTCTTGGGACCTGTAGACTCAGATTTAAAAGGCTTATATGACTAGGTCAGACCTACCCAGATAATCTTCCTCTGGTAAAATCAACTATGCCATATAACATAACCTGATCAGAGAAGTAAAATCCATTTTCATAGGATTATGCAAGGAGAGTAAACCAGGAGGTGGGGGTCTTGAAGACCATCTTAGAATTCTGCTTACCATACAGAATAAGGGGATAGATAGTTGAGGAGTGGGATGAACATGGTGCCATTTTATTAGGATGGATGGGGTAGCTTCTCTGGCAAGTGGCATATAAACACAGCGATGATATTTGGGGGGGAAGAGGTATTTTCCAGAATGAAGGACTAGCAAGAGCCATGTCTAGGGAAAGAGTATGCTGAGTATGTGTTAAGAGACAACAGGGAGGCCAGTAAGGAACAGGGTGATTGAGGGGGAGAGTGAGGGGAGAGATCAGTGGGGGAAGTTCAGGTCCAGATAAGACCTTAAAAACCATCATAACAACAGTGGTGATTACTCCAAAGTGTTGTTTCTCTGTGTAACATCACAACTTAAAATTCTAACTTTGGAAAAACAGATATGAAGTTAAAATGCATTTAGAAAAAAATGTGAACACCAAACCTGGGTACTGGTTAATGGATTGGAATGACTGAGCTCACAGTTTTTGGTGGGAGTTGAGATTGGATGGGGGTGGGGAATGAGAAAGTATATAAGTTCTAAGTTTTTAAAGTATTAACAAAAATATATATATTTTTCTGTGTGAAGCTTCTGGAGGGAATAAAAGTGTCTGGACACACACACACACACACACACACACACACAGTAATACTCACAGAGTGATATTTTCAGTTAGACTAAAAATATGCTGCTTAAAATAAAGACTGTTTCAGTTGCAACTTGTACAAACAAACATGCATGCCTTGCCTAATCTTAACCGTGGTTTATTGAATATATATATTAGTTTATGGATTTGATCCTACAAAGTTGGGACTTCCGATGTGACAGGAAATGGGAGATTAGCTTCTTTGATGGGGCCACATATGTTTCCTTTTACGACTGCCAAACCCAATCTGATGTATCTAGTTAGGCATCCCAAAGACAAAGAAAAAAAGAAAAATCTTCAACATCAAGTCGGCAAATCAAGCCTTCTGCCAGAGAGGGTTACTGAGGGGTAATGTGCAAGCCATTTTGCAGTATTGGCATTTTCTGACTATGGAGATACAGATTATTCCCATCCATCTTTCCTACTCACCGCAGCAACTTTAAAAGTAATGTGCTGAATAGCCAGGCGTTTCTCAGACACTTACCTGGATGTCTCAGTTGCTGCTCCAAGATCTGACAAGTCCTCTCTCTCGTAGAGCTGCTTTTCTGCTAAATCCCCTCCTAGCCGATGGAGACACCATCTGCTCCACGAGCAGTGACAGAGGCATCACTGAAACTCTTCTACTGGTTTTATTCCAACATCCAAACAATAGCTAATTTATTTCTGAAGCAGCTTACTACTCCTAAAGCTCCTCACTTAAGCTCCCATCTTCCCTCCTATTAATAGTGTTAATTTCTGCAACTTCGAGGCAGATATTTTAGAAACAGCCTTTCATTGACTTGCCTTCCCTTGGCCATTAGTGTGCCTGCAGAGTGAATGACCTTCAGGCCAGATACCTTCCTCATTATGTCAGTAGAAATTATGGAGATTGGGAAGAATAATGGATTAGGGAGAGGCCAAAAGAATTCTTAGAAAACAATGGCTTCTCAATTCTCACTGTCCTCCCTGATGCATCACAGACAGCAGCTTATTGCCCCGCACAATAAATCCTCAAAAGGGAAACGTGACTCTCCAGGGACCTTCCCCATAAATTTTCTTTTATCTCTCACTCTCATTTATTTCAAGTATTTTGTTTGGGGGGCAGACCCTTCTGATTAGTTCTGCTTCTGAGATTTATCCACTGAGTAGAAGGCAATGTCGCAAAGATGATGAAGAAGGTGCGTTTTGGGGTTGGAGATCTTTATTTTTGAAACTTAGTCTCACCATTCACTTGCCCCAGCCCCAGAGTCCTCAGTGATGACTTCACACATTGTCGTGGTGATGTATTAATAATATGCACCAAGAGATGGTCCATGATTCACTGAATGTGCATGTATGTGGTATATATATATGTGTGTAACACAAACATGCACACACACATCAAGTAAACTGTGCTTCTCTGCAAGTTTACTTGACTCTTTCCCTGATACTCCTCTCAGAGCCTGTTCATTTCTCCCTCATTCTATGGAAGCTACATAGACTACTGAGCACACTCTCAGTAGCTTATACCTTAAGGAAGAGAAGAGTTGAAGGAAACTGCCATTATGCACAGCTCTAGGTCAATTATACCTATTTTATAATCACAAAAATATAAATGTCTATGTTACATATACAGTATACTATATATGTACACAGGTATATGAATTTACATGTCTACTCCTAAACCCTTTAAAGCACATTTCCCATATTTGCCAGTGTCATTTCTAGAGTGAACTGGTTAATGGCAGCACTGGAGAAAAACAAACAAAGAAACTTAGAAAGGTCTTATTTTTGTTTAGGACTACAGAGTGAGATATGGTTGCCGAACACTTGTAAAATGATAATTATACTCCACTAGTGATATTCCCTTAAAAGGGAATTTGCTAGTTAGAAGTAACTAACCAACTTTCTCCTTTGTTTCTGCATTAGCCTGCTCAGGCTACCCCAACGAATTATCATAGACTGGATGACTTACAACAACAGGAGATTTATTTCCCACAGTCTTGGAGGCTGGGAAGTCCAAAGTCAAGGTGCAGGCCAATTCAGTTCCCTGGGGGGCCTCTCTTTCTGGCTTTCAGATGGTTGCCTGGCTGTGTGCTTACATGGTGGAGAGAGAGAGAGAGAGAGAGAGAGAGAGAGAGAGAGAGAGAAACTAAACTCCCTGGTGCCTCTTTTTATAAAGACGCTAAGACCATTATGAGGGCCCACCTCATGACCTCATCTACCTCATTACCTCCCACCAAAGACCTCATCTCCAAATATGATCACACTGGCGGTCAGGGCTTCAAAATTTTGAATTTGGGGGAGGAAATAATTCAATCCACAGCAGTCCCATACTTGAAAATAGACTTTTCCCTGTAGATGACCCCAGGCCTTTGTTCTTAGCCTTCTGATTCTCTTTATTTATTATTTATTTATTTTTTTACTTGAGTCCTCAGAAACACTCTCTTTTAAGGTAATCTTAGCTATTTTCCTTTTGTCTTGGTGCATGGTCAAAAACATGCTTCTCTAGCCTATAATTCTATAACTTTATACTTAGACCTGGTCATCTTTGTTTCTGTAGAGTATTTACAACTGGATATTCTGTAGGTATTTGGAAGAAAATACTGATAGATATATTAATATTTCTACCCAAACCCATTTTTCTTCTTCCCTGTCAATCTCAGCAATACTACTGTTCTACACATTCACCATCTCGGTGAGCTTTTCCTCCTCCCTTGGAATTACAAAATTGGTTGTTTTCTATCAGCATATAAAGACATGTATAAATTGAACCAAAGCCTCTCCTTTTGTTGCTTATTTTCATTACATTATGCTAGTTGCTGGGAAAAGTACAAAGATTAAAAAAAAAATAGTTAAGAGTCTAGAACAGTGTTCAGCAAACTATATCAAGCTAGATCTAGCTCCCTGCTTATTTTTACAGTTGAAATTTTATTGTCACTCAGTCATACCCATTTTTTTTTTAAGATTTTATTTATTTATTTGTCAGAGAGAGGGAGTGCGCACAGTTCAGGGAAGCAGCAGGCAGAGGAAGAAGCAGACTCTCCACTGAGAAGGCGGCCCCCGGACTCAATCTCAGAGGTCATGACCTGAGCCTACAGCGGATGTTCAACTGACTGAGCCACCCAGATGTCCCAGTCATACCCATTCTTTCACAGAGTATCTGTGGCTGCTTTCACCCTCCAATGCCAGGTTTAATAATTAGTACCAAAATTTTATCACCCATAAAGACTAAAATTTTTACTATCTAGCCCTTTACAGAAAAAGTTTGCCAACCCTGATCTAAAAGACTGTGGAATGTGTGTGTGCGCATATGTGTACATGTATACACATGTACATATGTGTGTACATGTATGTGTCTAAATGTATGCCTAAATACATATTCTAACACTTTAAAAGATCTATTTATTTATTTATTTATTTATTTGAGGTAGAGAGAGGGGCAGAGGGAGAGGCAGAGAAAGAATCTCAAGCAAGCTCCATAACCAGCTCGGAGCCCGATGCGGGGCTTAATCTCATGACCCTGAGATCCTGATCTGAGCCAAAATCAAGAGTTGATTGAGCAGACTGAGACGCCCAGGCACTCCCTAACAGTTTTAAATTTAGATATATCTGTCACACACACACACACAATCATGAGACAAGTTCCAAAATGATGTGATAATAAAGATGAGGGAACAGTTAATATCTGCTAAAGGACTACAGTGGGGTAAGAGTTCACTAGCTCAGATTTCAGTAGAACACTTGAAAATAATTTTTGTAGCAAGAGGGCGGGGAGTAGGGCCAGTTCTTTCAACAAACATTTACTGAGTATCTACTGCTATATTTAAATGGATGGGAAGTTTACTCAGGGTGATAATCTGTCACTTCTTTGTGCCTTCTATAGGACCTGGCACAGTGTCTTGCACGTGTTGACAATAAATACCTGTTATTTAATTAGCTGAGGAAATAATTGTAACAAATACACCATAACATCCTACACTATCAACCGAAACAATACTAAGGAGACATTAAGTTCTGGCATTATTTCTTGGAGAAGATGCATCAGAGAGGTATTATAATCAAAGTTACATGATGGGTAGGACAGACCTTGAGTAATGATTACCATTTAAAATAACACAACAGGGGCACCTGGGTGGTTCAGTCAGTTAAGTGCCCCACTCTTGATTTTCGGCTCAGGTCATGATCTCAGATTGTGAGACTGAGCCCTGCCTTAGGCTCTCAGCTGGGTGTGGAGCCTGTTTGAGGTTCTCTCTCTGATTCTCCCTCTGCCCCACTACCCTCCCCCTTTGTGGCCACATGTTTGTGGGCACATGTGTGTGCATGATTTCTTCTTCTCTCTTTCTCTCAAAAATAAATACCATAAATAACCCAAAACAAACAAAAAAATTAAGATTCATTTGTGTCTCTATCCTTAATTCTCTGACACTTAGTCCAGTTTTTTTTTTTTTTTTTTTCCCCAATCTGTGGTGATTTTTATGGAGTGCATTGTTTGCTTTAGAATGAAAACTCAGTAAGTGGTACTAATATTAGAATGAGCTTGATGCCAAGGGCAAACTACTCCTGGTACTTTGCCATACTTTGCAGCATGGAAACAGTAATAGAACTTTCCACTAATAAGCCACTCCTTACATTTTTGGCCGATGGGAATTAATTTTTTAGATACTAGGCCTAATTGAATTAGCTCATCACCTGAAGCTTATACTAATAACTTTGGTGATAGGCTTAAGCTTTCTGCCTTCTAAATTCAGTTCATTTGCATGGTTGTAGTTACTGATAGACTTCCAATTCTCCAGCCTGGTGCTTTTCGGTGAACTCCAGGCCCATAGTTCTCTACACTGTAGACACACAGACATCTCAACACCAAAAGGTTGAAAATTGAGTTTGTTATCTTTGAGGATTAGCTGGGACACCACCCTACTTCCTGATGATGAACACCTCTGTTTGCTCCCTAAATTAACTGACGACTGTGTCATCATTCACCTGGGAATCACCTGTGATTCTTCACACCTTTCCGCCCATTCCTCATTTCCCAAAGTCCTAATGACAGTCTCTACTAAATATATCTCAAATCTAGACCTTGATTCAGGTTATTATCGCCTCTATTCTGTACTATCACCTCTATTCTTTATCTTCCTAATCAAACCCTACCCTTTGGTCTGATCCCACCCCCATCCATTTTCCAGGGACTTCCAGAAAACAATTTGCTCTTAAATGGAAATCTAATCATTCACCCATCTTAGTTAGCCTTTGCTCTTGGGTAAAAACTTAAACTCCTAAAATCCTTCTGGATTTTGCCCTTCCTATTCCTCCAGGCTTTTTTTTTTTTTTCTTTTTTCTTTTTTTCTTTTCCAGTTCCTGGACCCTCTCCCCAGAATAGCCTCAGGACACACTGCTCTTCTTTTTAACTCTGGATCCACTGATCATCTCATGTTAACCCTGCTCTCTCTTGCCCCTGAACCTTCACACAGTCAGGACCATGCTTTTAGTACCTTCATCTTCTCTTCATCTAGAATACTCCTCTATCTTTCAGATACTATTTTAAAGATCTATTTATTTTAAAGAGAGAGAGAGAGGGTGCAAGTGCGGGCATGCATGAGTGGGGGGTGGGGCAGAGGGAGAGAAACCTCGGACTCCCTGCTGAGCAGAGAGCTCCCACACCCTCACATGGGGCTCCATCCCAGGACCCTGAGATCATGACCTGCGTCAAACCAAGAGCCAGATGCTCAATGGACTGAGCCACCCAGGCGCCCCTCTTTCAGATACTGTTTTAAATACTACTTCTTCCAATTTATACCCAGCAGTATACACAGCCTCCCTTACAACTTCCTCCTCTGCTGCCACATTATGGTAGGGCCCCCTGCTGTATATTCCCGTTTTACTACATTTTACTTCCCCATGAAAACAATTATATCGCTATTTATGTGTTTATGCAAATGTTTGTCTCCCTTGCTAATTATTCATCTCTATTAATTTCTTTCTCTTAGTTGTAGTCCCAACCTTTACACAATACTTGGCCCATTGTAGGCCTTCATTAAATAAGTGTTTAATGAGTGAATGGCTGGATGATTCATGTGGAACATCTGCAGGGTGCTAGACGTGGTACAGATAAGAAGATTATTAACTCCTGCCCCAGCATCACTTCATGGTCTAGCATTGCAATTCCTCTTAAAACAGATGAACTAGCTTACCTCTTGACGTTAAGCTATTAAAAGACTTGTAAGAATCGTTTTCCATTTATCTTATTGTCATTTTTATAGGCTAATTTCATTTTGGGGAATCAGCCCATTCCAGTCTTCAGTCACTCTGGGGCTGTGGGACTGTCCCCCAGGGATGTTCTATGTGACTTTAACTTCCAACACACTCAGGCAGAAGCAATAGTGTGGTTGGGCTCATTGAATGTGCATTGAGCCAGGAATTAGCTGTAAAGTGACTTTTAGTCTGGAAAAGAAAAATAAGTATTAGAATCAATTATTCAGATATAAAGAAATTAGCCTTTGCTAGGTTGATTTTTTTTTTCCCATTTAGAAGGTAAGAAAGGAACATTAAAAGGAAAGGAAGGAGGGAGGAAAGAAGTCTTTCACAAATTCTAGTCCCTAAAGTTATGTGTTTGTACAGTGTTAAAAATAAAAAATTAAGGGTGCCTGGGTGGCTCAGTGGGTTAAAGCCTCTGCCTTCTACTCAGGTCATGATCCCAGGATCCTGGGATCGAGTCCCGCATCAGGCTCTCTGCTCAGCAGGAGGCCTGCTTCCCTCTCTCTCTGCCTGCCTCTCTGCCTACTTGTGATCTCTGTCTGTCAAATAAATAAATAAAATCTTTAAAAAAAAAAATTAAGTAGTCACATTTTAATTCAATAATAATCAGTAGTAACATCTAATGAATACGAGACCTTCTATTAAATGTTTTGTTAATTTATTTAACTCCAATATCAATCTTATGAGGTAGATTCTCTTATCAGTCCAGCATCACAGAAAAGGAAACTGAGGCACAGGAAGGGTGAGTGGGAAAAACATACTGGTCCTGGGCGTTTCCTTTACAACTCACACAAAACACATTACTTCTGATACTTCTGGTCACCAAATGTGTGGAGGTTTTCCCCAAAGCAAGCGATTTGGTACCATGAGGTGGGTGTCCCACAGTTTAAGTCAATTCTGACACTGTCTTCCTGGACACAGCGTCAAATCCCACCCCCAACACCACACACACACACACACACACATACACGCACACACACACACACGCACACACACACACACGCACACGCGCACACACACACATACACACACACATGCTTCTGAGGACAGTTGCAAGTCTAGAGCTGTCACCTGTGCTTCTGACCAATCGGCTATAGATCAGAGGTCCTCATGCCCCTCTCCTCAGGTTTGAGTAATTTGCTAGAGCAGCTCACAGAACTCAGGAAAAGAGTTTACTTACTACATTATCAATTTTTTTAATATAAAATGATATGATAAAGGATTACAGATGAACGTGCAGATGGCAGAGATGCACAGGCCACGCTCTGACCGCCAGCACCCCCACGTGGTCACCAGCCTGAAGCTCCATCACCCGAACACCTCACTTTCAGGATTTTATGGAGGCTTTACCGCACTGACATGACACTCATGAACTCCATCTGCACCCATTCCCTTCTCTGGAGAACGGGGTTGGGGCTGAAAGTCCCAAACTTCGAATCATGGCTTGGTCTTTCTGGTGATCAGCTCCCCTCCGGAGGCCCTCCAGGCGTTGCCTCCTTAGAACAAAAGATCCAGCCATCACCTAGGAAATCCCAAGGGATTGAGGAGTTTTGTCCCAGGAACCAAATATTAGAACAAAAGTTGCTCCTAGTACTCTTATCACTTAGGAAATCACAAGGGCTTTATGGGCTCTGGGCCAGGAACCAGGGATAGAGATAGAAACCAATGTACAGATTTTCTGTTCTTTCATCTCCCAGCCCCAGTCTCTGGCCACGGACCCCCACAGCAAAATGACATGCAACTCAAAAGATACCGGCATGGGAATAGAATCCCATTTAGCCATTCATCATTAGTCCAGTTCACCCTCACGTTGTATGAAGAATGTCTCCCTGGGCAAGGCCACTCAGGGTTGCAGGCTTCCATCTGACCTTGTCAGGTTCCAAAAAGCAGGAGTGGTCTCAGCAAACACCTGTCTTCGCCCGTTCAGGCATCTGTTATAACTGAGCTCAGACAATAATCATCTCTCGCTCTCAGCCTCTTTCACGGTGTTAAGGTAATAGCAGATTTCCCCTTTGCATAACTGTTTATTCATTCTTTTACCGTCAGCTGCTATTCCTTTTACTGTGCATTTTTACTGCAACTCTTCCACCTTTGGGAGGCACATTAAGTTCGACCACCGTGCGGGTCTAGGTTGCAGGCAGTGAAGCCAGTCGGGCAGCTGTCCAGCAGCTGTCCACTCCCATTCAGGGAGGTAAGGGGGCAAAGGTGCAGAATTAGAGGGCTATTTGTCACCCCCCCAGCCAATATGGCTTCATTCACCGTTGGCCCCAGGTAAGCTGGGTGGAGGAAAAGGCACATCCTGCATGGTCAGGCCATGAGAAATTCTGACATAAGTGTTTAAAAACACAGTAACATGGCGCCTGGGTGGCTCAGTTGGTTAAGTGACAGCCTATGGCTCAGATCCCTGGAGCCGCGGGATCAAGTCCCACATCAGGCTCCCTGCTCAGCGGGGAGTCTGCTTCTCTCTCTGAACCCTCCCCTCTCATGCTTTCATTCTTACTCTCTCTCTCTCTCTCAAATAAATAAATAAAATCTTTAAAAACAAACAAACAAACAAACAAACATAGTAACAATTGCTGGCTTAGGAACCAATCCTGTCTCCAACACTTAGAGCTGCTGTCAGGGTCCTGTGACCATTCCATCAGGTGGGGAAGGGGCAGGGGGCGGGGCAGGGAATGAAAGTTGAGGTGATATGGGGAAGAAAGAAAAAAAAAGTACAATCATTATACTAGTCATCTTTCCTCTTAGCAAGAGCTGCAGAGTCGTACCAGTGTTCTAAGGGTATGGGAATTTACCAAAGTGAAAAAGCTTAGGAGAGGACAGTGCCTGACTTTGACTTACTGGATTCCTTTCCTGGATAAGTATGTGAGAGCATCTGAGAGAATGTGAAATTTCCCCTCCATTTGCATTCATGCCAGAAACCCTCTTTCCAACCTCCCAAGTCCTCTCAGTCATTCTTTTAATTTGTACTTTGTAGTGGTCAGAGCTTGTTCTTCCTCTAGCCTAACAGGGGTTTACTAGTTACTATGTGGTTAAGACCCTTTACTAGACCCTTTACTAGTTACTATGTGGCTTAGACCCTTACCAGGGTCTAAGAGAGCATCTGATTAGTCAGGATGGGCTGGGGACTACCTGGTCCCATCAGATACGAGTGACTGGGGGACTCACCTAGTATGATCTGCTGGTCTAGGGATAGTCTTCAGCAGGGGCTAGGATCCCACCAGGGGGGCTGGCAAGAGCCCTCAAATGGGTCTGCAGAGCATACAGAATATTCTATCACGTTCTACCCTTTTAAGTTTTGAAGCTAGACAATAACAATAGCACGAAGTGCCAGAAAGCACCATGTTTTATGATCATTTTATAAAAACGGTCTCTGATAAGCAAAGCAAATCACTCAGGCCCTTTATATTTACAAGTCATGAAAGAAGCGATGTGAGAAAAATCAAGACAGTCCCCCTGTCAGGGAAGCGACAATAACAGTAACAAGAAGGCCTCATTTTCCTCAGAGAAGCTGGTCTGTGGAGACCAAGCAAGAGACTCATCTTTGAGGAATGTTACAAAAGAGTACGTCAGAGAAGAGAAAACTTTTTTCTGTTCCTCCGAGGGCGATGGGGTGTGAGAAGAACTTAGAAGTCGTTCCCCATTTCCTTGGGCAGCCTCCTTCCTTTTGAGTGTCATGATTTAGATCCATTTGAAAGGATTTATTTGAAAGGACCTTCTTATACCATCGGGGCAGTTTGTCTCTCTCTCCCTCGCTTGCCCAGCCTTTGTAAATGAACAAAGTAACCACTTGTCCCACACGGGGTGCAAAGAGAGGCTTGGTGTGGGTTTTACTGTCCATTCAGGCTCTGTTTTCGGCTGGTTGTAAGTGAAATCTTTAGAAACCTCACAGCGGGAATCCTTTGCTTGGGGCACGGGGTGGGGAGGGAACTTTGAAAAACCTATTGAAACTCTGAGAGCCCTTGGGTAGAAACTGTTCTTTTTAGACTTCCTCAGGGGCAGTACAGGGAAATAAACACACACAGGAAGTCATTTAGCCTCTCTGTGAACTTCATGTTGACATTTGCTTACTAAAAAAGTTCATTGTGGGTTCTTATGAAACTCATGCATGTGTGTGTATATATACATGTGTATATGTGCATGGGTGTACATGCATGTAGATGTGTATATAAATATTTACTAATTCTCCCTTATTACAATGTTGGTAATGTGATGCTAAAAATAAAATGAACAGTTGGGGAAAAAAAGAATGACACAAAAAATATAAGTGTGGTTCCGTTTACAACACTGTGCTTTAGGAGTCGAAGCTAGATGTCGTATTTCTGAATGTCTAGCCATTTGCTGATTGCCATCGCTCATGGGTACTTGGTCATGTTTTCTGCTCACTGGCTGACCCAAAATGTCTTTTTAGATGTAATGTTTGGTTCACGACTTTTATCTTTACTTATATGATGCTTGCTTTAGAATGGAAACAACTTTAAAATCTTCATTGAAGGGTCACCGAATCCCTAATGTCAGTGGGAAGTGCTGATTTTACAAAGCCAAAGGAGGGGGTACCTGGGTGGCTCAGTGAGTTAAGCCTCTGCTTTCGGCCTGGGATCGAGCCTTGCATTGGACTCTTTGTTCAGTGGAAAGCCTGCTTCCCCCTCTCTCGCTGCTTGCCTCTCTGCCTACTTGTGATCTCTCTCTCTGTCAATAAATAAAATGTTAAAAAAAAAAAAAAAAGCCAAAGGAGAACAATAAGTACATTCTACAGGTGAAAATGAAGGTACAGGGACAAAGAAAAAGAATACCAATGCCCCGAAAGCAACCATTTGGTTGTTAGGAAGGGAAAGGCACTCAAATGAGTGAAGGCAAATGAGGAGTCACTGGAATGGTTCACAGGATTTCCATGAAACATGTTACAGGCCTTGTGGGAACCAGAAAGCTCTTGGTTTCTCTCTCCATCTGGGTCACATGGTCTCAACCCTGCTTCTTTTTGCACATCTGTTCCTTTCACTTTGCATAGTCAGCGGTCATTTAATTGCAATTTCTACTCAAGATCTCCTAAGCAGGAAAGAAGGATTTAATATCTGGATACAGTAATATCTTATGGAACTCGGATCAGGAGAACAGCCAACATTGCAAGAGACCAGAGCCAAAAACTATAAAAGTCACCCAGAACTGAAATGTTCCTTTCATGTCCTTTAAGCAAGAGTGTCTCTTACTTCTTGCCTCTGTTACTATCCATAGGTTGTTTTTCCCTCTTCCTCCCCACCAGCCCCACTAGCCCCCTGAAGGGCTTGGTTTGTTTCTATATCCATACAAACAAACCCCATTTCTACCTTTACATCACTTCTGAGTTCAGGTGCCCAGTGGAGGCTTATGAGTCATCAGATGACAATTCCATATTTCCGGGAGAAGTCATCCGATTGGCCCAGGGTGGGTCTGGTGACTACTTGGTTCAACCAGCCTCAGGTTGGGCAGGAGGTTGGGGGGCACAGTTAACCTGGGATGACCATGTTTGTACAGGCATACTCTGTGGTCATCCGGAGCCGTGGGAAGACTGGCAGGGCTGGTAGACTAGCGGAGCACATCTACTACAATAATTATTATGGGGCTCTGTTCTATTAGTACATACAAGTACATTGTATGCATTTCAAAAGTATTTATTATAAAGAATATAAATTCCCCTTAAGACAACTTTGGCAGCATTTTTAGGTTACCATTGGAATATACTTAAAGAAATTTCAGTTTAAATTTATTGAGTGTGTTTCTAGAATTTCCTTGTAATTTCTTCCTGCTGAGGAGGACATTCATTTATGGAGACTAAGAAACTTTTAAAGGAGGCATATGTGGGCAGCTTGAGTTGGTTATTGTGTCATCGCCAATCACTGAACTTGAGTTAACTTTAGAGCATTGCCATGTAATAATGATATTACCAGCAGGGAAAGGTGATACTATTTTGTAATAGTGAGTGATGCTTATGCCTGCATCCCACAACCATTGTGTGCTCTTTGGGATCATTGACTTTCTCTATATATTCATATCAACTTTTACCTTTAATGGTTTCTCTCTTAATCTCCATTTTAGAGTGCAGTATGCGGTTCATTCTTAAGCCTTATTTTCTGGAGATGACAAGTGGTTAATTGCATAATCAGCCATATTTCTGCATCCTTTAAATCTTCAGTCCTTAGCTCTGTATCCTTCCTAGCTGTGTCTTCAGGCTAGTTGCCTAAACATTGTATGCCCCTCTGCCTTCAGGAAAATGTGGATAATAACACCTAGGTCATCAAATGTTCCGAGGATCCAGAGACAATGTCTAAAACACACATAGCTATAAATGCTCTAGCTATAATGCTTAACTCTCAGAGAGGTGGTTGCAGGAGCTACCACTGGTAACCACATAACATTCTCCCAAGCCCATCTCTGGCTCACCTTTGATCTCAACTCTAACCCAACTGCAATGGAGGGCTCTTATTCACCAACCACTAATGGCATCCTACCTGACTTTAACTATGTGTTTGTCAACTCTGCCCCAGGCTCTCCTTTGATACCAAGAAAGTTTATTCTCCCATGTCCAAACATAGCTTGGAAGTGCTAGCAGTGATCATTTCCTTGAGGGCAACCCTTACCTGGTGGGTGACAGAAGCGAGTCCACCAGGGCTCTAACCTCTCATCTCTCTGTGGACAATTCTGGGCGGCATTTTGAACACCTCTCAAATGTCTCAGGAGACTTCTCTGATTGTTGCTTTATAGCACAGCTCGCAATAACATACAGTGATGGTGTATCCTCATTTTCTAAGCCGGTCTCACTGTTCCTTTCCTCCTGATTTTTGTAATTAACCCCCCAACCCCCCCAAAAAACGAAACAGAAAACAAAACACCAAACCAGTCCTTGCCTTAGAATCTGTTTCAGAGAGAATGCAAACCAAGATAGTGGAAGAGGAGGATGGATTACGGAGCACCCAGTCGGGGTGTTAATCCACGCAACTGCTTAGTAGTTCTATATCCTTACATTTTAAAATTATCTCATTTTTCTTCTGCATCAGTTTCCTTGCCTATAAATGCAGATAATAATAGTAACTACCTTATAGTATTGTTATGAGCAACACATGCATTATCACAGTGTAGATATAAAACGTTTAGAACAGTGTCTGAGAAGTAGTAAGTTGCATGTAAATGCTACCTCTTAGTATGCCCTTGTAGCACACACTCAGTTGTGTCTGGAAATCTTAGTGTTATTGCTTTCTTCCCTATTGCATTTTTTTTCTTGTGCAGCTTCCTTCTGCCCCTCCCTTTATCTTTCTTTTGTTTGCTAGTGCTGACTGAGTAGAGCCAACAGCAAAGTGCTCCCTGGAGCTCTGTAATTTCTGGAAGCATGTAAGAGGGCCCTTCTTTTGTGCTGTGCTCCATTTTTCTTGCTCCAACAGCCCTGACCTCTGATCTGTTGGCAGACACCAAATGATGCTGCCAGCTCCTGGTTATTCAGATGCTCTTTATCCAGACTCTTTGCTCTTCTCTCTGGCTGCCTGCCTTTTGGCCGTTAGATTCTCCCTGGCATTGCTCTCAGAGGGTAGACCAAGAAGGGAAAAGATAGCAGAACTCAGACTAGCCAATTATGAGGTCTAGAAAATTAGGACTTTTGGATCATTGGGCTTCAGCTTTATGAGACATTTCTATCCTCCACATCCATGGAAAATTCAGAATCAGCCTTTTGGAGCCAAAGTATATTTCACTTCGATTGAAATATAAGAAAGACATAAAATGGGCACCTGGGTGGCTCAGTTGGTTAAGCGGCTGTCTTATGCTCAGATCACGATCTCCCTGTCCTGTGATTGAGTCCTGCATCGGGGCGGGGGTGGGGTGACCCTGATCAGCAGGGAGCCTGCTTCTCCCTTCCCCTCTGCCTGCCACTTCCCCTGCTTGTGTGCTCCCTCTCGCTCTTTCTCCCTCAAATAAATAAAAATCTTAAAAAAGAAAGAAAGACAGACATAAAATGCACAGATGTCAAGTGTTCACGCCTGATGAGTTCTGGCAAATGTATGCATTCATGTAATGACCACCCAAAATAAGATGGCTAACATTTCCATTACCCCAGAAAATTACCTCATTCCCCTTTCTAATCAATTCTCCCTCACCCCAAACCCCAGCAACCACTTTCTGATTTCTATTGTTCTATGTTTTCCTTCCTTTGAACTTAATATAAATGAAATCACACATATCTATTCTTCTATTCTTGGTCTTTTTTTATTTGGCATGATCTTGAGACTTATCCATGTAGTTGTGTATATCAGAAGTTTGTTCTATTTATTGTTGAGTAGTATCTTATTATATGAAAGCACTTTTTTTTTTAACCATTCTCCTCTTGATAGACATTTGAATAAGTTCCAGATTGGGACTATTATGCATAAGGCTACTATGCACATTCCTATACAATATTTTTGTGTGAATCTATTTTCCTCTGGGTAAATAGGGATAGAATTGCAAGGTCATAAGTAGAAATAGGTTTAATTTTATCAGAAACCACCAAGCAGAGGCCATACAGTTTTACCCTGACAATGTATGAGGTTCCAGGTCCTCCGTAATCTCACCAACATTTAGTGTTGTCAATGGTTTTAGTTTTAGCCACTTGCCTGGATATAAACTGGTATCTTCTAATAGCATTATTTTATATTTTCCTGATGACTACCGATTTTGAGCACCTCTTCACCATGCTTACTGGCCATCCCAGTATTTTCTTTTGTGCATTGTCCTTTCAAATCCTTAACAGTAGTGTAGTCAAGCCAATTTGACCAATATTTTTGAGCCCTTTGCTCTCAGTCATGCAAAAGGAAAGTTCAAGTGTCTGGGGTTCTATGACAGATACAAAGAATTTCAAGGGGAGCCTGGGTGGCTCAGTCTTTAAGCGTCTGCCTTTGGCTCAGGTCATGATCCCAGGGTCCAGGGATCGAGGCCCGCATCAGGCTCCCTGCTCAGCAGAAAACCTGCTTCTCCCTCTCCCACTCTCCTTGCTTGTGTTCCCTCTCTTGCTGTGTATCTCTCTGTCAAATAAATAAATAAATAATCTTAAAAAAAAAAAAAAAAGAATTTCAGGAAGGGGTGCCTGGGTGGCTCAGTCAGTTAAGCTCAGGTCATTATGCTGGGGTCCTGGGATCGAGCCCCACATCGGGTTCCCTGCTCAGCAGGGAGGCTGCTAGTCCTTCTCCCTGTGCCTCTGCCCTTCCACCCATTTGTGTTCTCTCTCTCTCTTTCTCAAATAAATAAATAAAACCTTTAAAGATTTAAAAAAAGAAGTTCAGGGAATCATCCACCTAACATTGATGCTATTGATGCTCTGCCCATACTTCCTTGGCACTTACTTTCTCAGAGCATTTTAACAGTCCCATGGGACTCTCTACATCAGAACTTTCTTTTGGCGTATGTGTGGGGCAGGCTGGCTATGCCTGTGCCAGGGAATAATGCTCTCAGTAGTAGCCCTCAGCCAATGACAAATGGGCATCAGGTTAAATACCCCAGCTTCCTTGCACTTCCAATAAGGTAACTCTGAAACATGTTCTATACTGTCTCCCAGAGCCTCCCAATGGAATTGGTTCTCCATAGTAATAACTTATTCAGTGATACAAATGGATTTGTCTCATCCTTTCTCTGTCACATTTCCTAATCTCCTACTGATTTTCTCTAGAAGCACTTCAAAATGAACTACCTATACTCAAGTTCCTGCATGGGATTGCCTTCTGAAGAAAGGCACCTGTTCCCAAAGATGTGTGTTGAGATGTGTGGCTTGTTGTGTGACAGACTAATTAGGGGATTTGATGAGTTCTACTCATGAAGTCATGGTATTGATTTTCTGGGTACCACACAAATGAAAGAGCCAGAAGAATATGAAAGAAAATTTGTAATGTCAGTGCCTAGTAGAAGCGAAAGTCCCTTTGGGTTGGTGGCTGAGTGTTGAAATAGGTTTTCCAGAAAAGGTAGAGTCTGGTAAGGTCAAGTGAACTAAGAGCAAGGGAGTACATTCTAGGAAGTAGATAGGTGTGACAGACATAAATCTTGTTCGGAGTAACAATCTATCTGGAGCTTGAGACTATATAGAAAGGAATAAAAAATAAGCCTTGCATTATCGGTTAGGGTTGGAAAGAATGTTCAAGGAGACTAGGAATTTTGGATTTTGTCTCAGAGGGAATGGAGAACTATTGGACATTTTTCACTAGGGAGTAACACCATAAAAGCAAGTTTCTAGGAAAACTAATCTGATGTCATTGTGTAGAGTGAATTGAGGCTTAAGGTAGAAGGTTGTTGATGTAGTTTTAGTGACTTAGATACAAACTGATAAAATCCTAGAACTGGGTACTTGTAATGGGAATGGAAAGGACAGCATCAGTTCAAGACCTACTGAAGAGAGTCAGTAGAATTTGGTGGTACTAGATAATGGGCTGGAGGACAAATAAATGAGTCACAGGCATTCTAAAGGGTCAAAGAAGTTGGTTTCAAAATAATGCCATAATATTAGCAGACATAAAGAAATTGTGGGGAGGTGAAATTTTACAGTAAAACAATACACTCATTTAATTTTATACACAGTAACTTAAGCTTTGGTTCCATTTGTGGTGATTGATAAGTATACATCCATATCCAGCAGATATTTTAAGATTTGGGACTGGAATTTAGGAGAGAATACATACTGTTAAATTACATCAGAGAGTCATCTTCTTAGAATTAATACTTAAAGCTTTGACCATGAATAAGATCACAAAGGAGGAAAGTTAAAAGAATGAATAGCACAGAACTGAAAATTAAGCCCTGGCAAAAGACCTCATTTGGGGAAAGCAAATAGAAAGATAAGGAAGCAGGTGAGACAGGAAGGTACAGTCAGAAGGGTCAGGGAGTCAGAGGGAAAGATGATTGCAGCGATAAGGAGATAAACACTTTCAGAGCCTTCCAAGGGCAAGGGAGATAAAGACTCCTTGAGCTGCGAAAAAGGCAATCCAGCAGTACCCGATCTTGACCTCATTAGACTCTCATCCAGGTTGGAGAGCTGAAATTTACATATAGTGGGAACAATACAACACAATGCAATCGCAGACTGAAGTGTCTGAGCCACACTGGGAGGGCTGCGTGAGAGCAGGAAGGCAAGGGCAGGGACCAGGGGCCAAATAGGAAGTGTAGCTTGGATGTGAGGTTTGTAAAGGAGGGACCAAAAAGAATTTGCAGGAGGAAGACCACCACAAATAAAGTCATTGGGGAGACTGAAGCGATGTGGGAATGCAGTTAAACCAAGAGATGAGTACATACACAATTTCCAAGAATGTTAAGGTACAGGAGCTCATCTAAATATGAAAACTGATAAAGGAACGAACCACGTTTCGTCTTGAAGGAGCTAGCCAGAGAACCTACTGAGCTAGTGAGAGTGATTAATGTTAGTGACCATGGATGCAGAGCAGAAAGCCAAGATACTTTCAGGGCCAATGATAGTTTTGTGGGTGAGCTTGTTACTCTTTGAAGTGATAGTATATATCACACATATAACATATAAATATGGAGCTTCCATACTTAGGACCATGTACAAAAATCCCAATTTTTTTTTTTTTACATTTTTATTTATTTATTTGAGAGAGAGAAAGAGCAAGCATGAGCAGGGGAAGGGCAGAGGGAGAGGGAGAAGCTGACTCACCCACCGAGCAAGGAGGCCATCCCAGGACCCTGGGATCATGACCTGAGCAGAAGGCAGATGCTTAACTGACTGAGCCACCCAGGCACCCCACCAAAATCCCAATTTTATAGAAGTCTACTATTGCTTCTCCAACACAGGTTTGTCCTAGGGAGGTAGGCAGCAGTGTCTACCTTTGCATTGCTGTACCTGCACATACCATTGAACTATTGAACACTTGGAGAGTACACATGGTTAGTTAGGGTGAGGATGAGAGTAGAGACAGAGGGTCGGAAAAAAAAAAAAAACAAAAAACAAAAAAACAACTTGTCTACGTCCACAAGGCTGTGTTCTCTAGTTTGGGGTTTAAGTATCTTAAGTTGCTTACGAGTGAATCGCTGGTTTAAATTTTCTCTTCCCTTTCCAAATATCTTGAGGCTATTGTGAGAGAAATAGCCTTGCCTAGAACCTTCCAGTTGCTGAGGGCCTTGCTTTCTTTCAGTGACTCCAAGATGCCCAAACTTGCCTTCAGAAAAGTCATTCTTCTAAGTATCTAATGGTATCAAAATCCGGCCTAATGGGGGAACACAATCTCAGGTAGAAGTTTCTTCCCACTAGGTTTCCTGAATATAATGGCAATGAGATTAGCGCATTTTCCTAGTGATTGAGTTGGCATATGCCCATGGATTTATAAATAGAATTTATTGTGGAAGTTGCTGTACTACTTGGGTAAGTAGCTATTGCAATTTGATGATAGAAAGTTATTCTCTGAAAAGAAACTATTATATGTCTATATATCTTATATGTCATGGCCATCTGAGGACAAAGAAGATACAAGCGAGTTTTGTTTTCAGTTCATTCTACCCTATATACAGTTATGAACAACCATGTATATTTAACATTTGGCAAGTTAATAGATATTTTCCTATTTCTCTATTTTTAATTACATGGGTACGGCTGGTTGAGGGTAAATGATGATTTCAAATCCTTCATCATTATGCTGCCATTAGGTAGTAGAATGGTGACATGCTGGAATATAACCAGGTTTCTGTGATGCCTCCCATAGGAGAGCAATAGATTCATGGAATTTGAAGACCATTTAGAGTCAGGGACTAATCTGTGCCTCAGTCCCATCCTCATAAAGTAAGATTTTCGTTTATTGCGTTCAGATGAGATCGACGGTGAATTTCTAGGGTGAACGCTGTGATGAGAGAACGTGTACGTAAAATCAACGGTATCACCACTGCTATCACCACTAAAACATATCTCATTTCTTTTTTTTTTTTTTTTTTTTTTTTTTTTTTTTTTTTTTTTAAAGATTTTATTTATTTATTTTGACAGACAGATCACTAGTAGGCAGAGAGGCAGGCAGAGAGAGAAGGGAGGAAGCAGGCTCCCTGCTGAGCAGAGAGCCCGACGCGGGACTCGATCCCAGGACGCTGGGATCATGACCTGAGCTGAAGGCAGCGGCTTTAACCCACTGAGCCACCCAGGCGCCCCAACATATCTCATTTCTGAAGGATGGGGTTGCATGTTGCAACTGGAAAAAAAAAATCAGTAAGATCCATTTCAATGAGCCTTTGTGCTTTGTGATCCAGTTAAAATTCTAACAGTGAGAAAATACTTTTATCCTAGTCAGTACAATATTTATTGCCTCCCCTTAAGGAATCAGCCATTTGCCTTAACCAGCCAAGACCCGTGGCACAGTCCTACAAGAAAGTGCCACTGCTGTATATAGCTGACTTGGGTTTTATGCAGAGCTGTCTTTACATTGCATTTCTTTCTTCTTGATAGTCTAGCTCCACAGTGAGAGCCTATCAAACTAGTAAGTCCCGAGTGACCATGAGCCCTGGCTTCAGCTCTCAGTGGAACAGCAGCCAACCAGCCTGGAACACATACTCCTTTCCAAGAACAAGCTTGCACTATCAGTCTCATGCCAGCTATGCCTACTGTACTGGACATCCTGCTGTAAGTACCCCCATTTTTCTGTATTTAGCATATTGGATACTTTATGCAGGTACATCTTGAACCAGAGTTGGTATCTCTCAATTAACTGGGCAATTTTTTCCAATGCTGTAATTCTTCTAAGGGGAGAATACGCTGCTGTTGAGTAAAAGAGATGAGCGATAGAGAACATCTTATGTGCTTAAATAACAGATGTTTGGATGATCTTTGCTGAAAATTCATGTTTCATTTAAAGATATTTCTGAGTGAAATAGGTTGGTGAAAGTTCTGGAATGATGTTCCTGTAGAGGTTGAATGTCTGTACGTCTATGGCTTTGTTTTCTGGCTCCCTTCTGGCTGTTGTTCATGACTTTAGTTGGTTGGTTTTGCACTGGGAGAGGATGTCTTTCACAAAATGGCATGGAGGAGTCAATGGCATCTAGATGCCCCCACTTCTGTCATTGGTCTTGGTGATACAGTTTAAACAAATATGAACATACGGGTAAACATTCGTCAGTAGGGTATTTTACTACTACACAGAATCTGAGCTTGTTGCCATAGATGACTCAAAGGGCACAATAAAGAAGCCTTTGGTGGGGAGAAATAAATTAATGGAATTTGAGAACATTTTCGAATAAGGTAACTGTTTCTGCCATTATGGTTTTCTGTGTCTCCATCCAATCCTCATCAACTAAGATTTTTTTATCATAAATTGTACTTGTACGCTTGGGAAAGTTGTTGATTAGTAAACCTTTGTTTACTGCTAAAAATTCAGATGTAAGACTCTTGGGTAATGGGAGACCTTTGAAAGGGAGTCATGCATGCTTCTCATAGTAACTCCCCTAATTGTCAGTAACTATAAATGCGGGTTCTCCAGCCATTCTGAAGGTCTACTGTGGATGCCTGCACTTGGGCTATCCTGTTTGTATTTCAAAGTTATGAAATAATAAAGTGCCCTGAGCTTCTAAATTGAGAGAACATATCTCAAATATCATGTCATGAAGTCACTTAAAAGAAGATTCAAGGAATCCACTCAGAATGTAAATTGGCATAACTTTGTTAAAAGGTGATTTGGAAACAATGATCAAAATTTAAATTGTGTATACCTTTGCCTCAATAATTAAACTTTTGGCACTTGATTGGACACGTACAGGGATGAATGCGCTAGGGCGATGTAGCCTCATTTTTGAAATTACTTGGAAAAGGAACTTAAATAGCCCTCATTAACTTTTAGCAAAAACGTATGAAGCATTATTAGACATGCATTATCTTTCAGCATCCTTCTAGGCAAAGAGGCCCAGGAGTGAACAGGCCCTAGTCTTGCTGTCATGAAGGTCCCTTTCTAGGAAACAGAGAAGCTAGCAATTACCTAACTAAACATATGAATAAGTAAAAATAGGCAAACAAATAAAAATACAGAGTGGTATTAGATGCTGCACAAAGACTCAGAATAGGTTGAAATGATAAAGACTAACCAAGTGGCTTTTTGAGTTGTAGAGTCAGCTATGTCCTGAACTGGGAAGATGGGTTTTATCTGAGAGCTGAATAAAAAAGAGACGTAGCTATGGATAGTTCAATGTGAAGAGCGTTCCAGGGAAGGGACAGTGTGAAGGTCCTGAGGTGGGAATGAGCCTAAATGTTCATCATATGCACAGAGGGAAAGCCAGTGTTCCTGGAGCTTAGTTAGAAGAGAACAGAGGGAGACGGGTTAGAGAGAAAAGCAGAGACCAGAGTATGTAGCACTTTGTAATCCAGAGTAAGAAGTTTGTGTTTTATTTAAATACAATGGGTCATTGGAGTATTTTAAGCAAGGAAATTATATGACACGATTTAATTGTTTTAGGATTCACTTAGGCTGCTGGGTGACAAAGTCCTGGTAGAGGAACAAGAAGGAAATCTGGGAGTCAAATTAGATTTTACACACACACACACACACACGTGTGCATGTATCTATGTGATCACTTCTATAGAATGCAACTGAAGTTCTGCAGTAAGGGAAAGATTAACTTTTTCTTGTATATCCTTTGATCTATTTGATGTTCAAAATATATGCAACTTGTTTTCATAATAAAAAGCAAGTTGCATGTGTTTGGCAATAAAATTTCCTTCAGTAACCAGTTCCATATTTAAAATGTCTCGTTATCTTTTCCCTATAGTCATTATTTGTCAAGCTAGATTATGACAAATTATAATTTAATGAAATACTCCAAATCATATTCTTATTGGCTTCAAGGTCATGTAAAGGTAGCTGATATTTATTGAGCTCTGAATATTTTCTAAGTTCTGCACTGGCCAACTTTATATGTATTATATAGGTATGTATGTTCAAAATAGCCCTAGGTGGGAGGTACTATTATTATCACCATTTCAAAGATTAGTGAAGTGAAGCTCAGAAAAATTGAGAATCTTGCCCAGAGTTATGCAGCTGCTAGTGGGACCTGAGAGTCAAACCTTGGCTATTTAGCCTCTAACCAGTATTCTCATTCACCGTATTATAGTGTTCCTTCCATTGAGTCCCCATGTCTTTATTTACATGCTGAGGACAGTAATTTTACCCCTGATAGAACTCTTTGCTATCATTTAATTTAAATGTACATGTTACTCTTCAGAGAAGAACTTGTATGTATTAAACACTCCATTTTAGTTTTGGGGGGAGGAATGAAGAATAGATGTGGCCCTGTCTTGGAAACCACCGGGATCACTACAGGATGTCTAGCTACTTTTTGTGCTTTAAAAAGAAACAGAGAGGCATCTGGGTGGCTCAGTCAGTTAAGCATCTGCCTTCAGCTTGGGTCAAGATCCTGGAGTCCAGGGATAGAACCAGGCGTCTGGGTCCCTGCTCAGCAGGGGGTCTGCTTCTCCCTCAGCCTCTCTCCCTGCTCCTGCTCTATTTCTCTCTCTCACTCTCTCTCTCTCAAATAAATACATAAAATCTTTAAAAATATATATATAAAAATATATATATATATAATCCAGAAACCTACTTTCTTTTGTCACACCACTGTGAGTAAAGTGAGCCAGATGTGGAAAGTAGAAGCAAAAGACTAGAAAATTCTTTAAAA
The DNA here is from genome assembly GCF_963455335.1 of Martes martes. Classification (NCBI taxonomy): domain Eukaryota; kingdom Metazoa; phylum Chordata; class Mammalia; order Carnivora; family Mustelidae; genus Martes; species Martes martes. The sequence goes on from NC_137888.1 coordinate 142,911,297, forward strand.
AAATTTGTCATGTATGTTGTACTTCTGATGTAAAAGACACTCTAAGGATCGATGTTAAGGCCTACTTGACATTCTTCCATTATTCCTCCCATGCCTGATCAGGTGGCATTAAACTCTTGAATCTAAGAACAGGAACCATATAACTCCTCTATCATCTTTAAAAAAAAAAAAGATTTAATTTATCTATTTATTTGACACAGAGAGAGAGAGAGAGAGAGGGCACAAGCACGCAGACCAGCAGGCAGAGGGAAAGGGAGAAGCAGGCTCCCACTAAGCAGAGAGCCTGACATGGGCTCAAACCCAGGACCCTGGGATAATGACCCGAGCCGAAGGCAGACACTTAACTGACTTATCCACCCAGGTGCCCCAACTCTTCTACCATCTTGAAAAAGGAGCTTTATCATCTGAAAATGAATCAGAGGTTCTGTACAGGGTCACTGAGAGCTGGGTTATAGTGACAACATCCAGAAATGTTGAATCCCTCATACTTTTTACTTAGGTTCATATTGCAAGCCAAAGAACTAGACAGATATTTTGGGCTCCAAAAAGTAAGAGTAGATTCCTTAGTCATGCAGTGTAAGATCCAACGAGGTTTTGTGGTAAAAAACCACAGAAACATTTCTTGTCCGAATAAATTGCCAGTGATTTTCTTGAGTCATATAATTTAGTAGCCTTTAATGAAGCTATAAATGCTCAGCCTGCCTGGTGAAATTCTGGCCCTTTCCTCTGAGTTACCAGTTTAATTGAAGATTTCCAGGTCTCTAGCTGATTTCCTGGGATTCAAGGGTGTCTGTCAGCCAATGTGATGTTTGCATAGTTAGTAGACGTGACTCAGGTAGCCCCCCTTCTCTTCCATTCCCTTGCTACTGAGGAATCCCGATACCCCATGAGTGTCTGGTTAGTTAACTTGAAATTAGCAGCCTATAGAATTTCAGAATACAGTTTGGCTTCTCCCTGACCGAGGAAGGGCTTCCTCAGAGTCCAGTTGTACATCACTGTATTAGTTTCCTATGGCTGCTGTAACAAATACTCACAAACTGAGGGGCTTAAAACAATACACATTTACTCTTTTACATTTCTAGAGGTTGGAAGTCTGAAATGGATTTCACTGAACTGAGCTCAAGGTGTCAAAGGAACATCCAGTGGAGAATCTGTTTCTTGCCTTTTCTAGCTTCTGGAGCTACCTTCCTTGCATACTTTGGCTCATGGGCCCTTTCTTATCTTCAAGGCCAGCAGCAAAGCATCTTCAACTCTATTTCTGCTCTGTCTTCACACTGTCTTCTCTGTAGTCACCTCTCCCTCTGCCTCTCATACTTATAAGGACACTTGTGGTTACATTTAAGGGCCCATCCACAAAATCTAGGATAATTTCCCCATCTGAAGATCCTTAGCTTGATGACATCTGCAAAGTTCCTTTTGCCATATAACACTTACAGGTTCCTGGGATTAGGTTGTGGACATCTGGATGGGTTATTTATTACTCAGCCCAGCACAATCATAATATCCAGTGACTGATGGCCACTTCTGAGCCATTAAGTAATTATTTAGAGCTTCCTGAAATGGATGAGCCTTCTCACCGAGGGACATAATGTGAGAGGTGTTCTTTGAGTGATAGAGGACTGAAATGGGTACCCTATCTCAATTCAGAATTATTCACATTCACTAACATGTTTCATTTTTCTGAGACCCACTGTTTTTCTCCTTCTAAAATGAGGTGATAACTACCCCCTTGATAATCATTCCAATACATACGTTAAAATAAAGTGTGAATACAAGGTTATTAAAAGTCTACTAATGTTTAATCCACTGCACTACCAAGTGAAGAAATCATGCAAATGAGGAAACCGTGTCCAGGCATCTAGGATGGTCTCTTTCACATTGGATATAAAATGGTAAAATGTAATGTTCGAATATTCAAGTAATACAGTCATATATTTGATAATATGTCAAATATTGAATAGATCATACTCTTTTTATTGTCTCAGGAAGTGAATGATATATCATGCAAGTTTCTTATCTAGTCGTATTATTTGTAATCCATTTCATTCATAAAATCATTCTAATAATTTCCAGATAGTATATTGACTGGTGTGCTGGTTTTGACCATTCATTCAATACTTTTGTCAGCATTATTATTAAATGATAATTCTGTTTGCTCCCTGACTCCATATGGGGAATTACATCACAATGCCCACCACTTCCTATGGATTGATAACCATTAAGTGATCACATTAGTCATAAAAGAAGGGGATTCATCGGTTGCCCTTCGTAATAGCTCTCTACTCTCCCTACACCTGCTCTTCACTTGTACCTTTTTCTTTTTACCTGAAATGATGTTATCATTTGTGTGATACCAGGGAGATGCAGAGAGGGAGGCAGGGAAGTGGGAAAAGATGGAAAGTAGATGGCAATGATCTGATCTTCACTGTTGAGGCCAGGAGCCTGCATATTGTTTTCTTTTCCTCTGGTGAGGAAGCACAGTAGGCTTCTGTGACCCCGCTGAGGCTAATCAGGAGACCACTTGTGCCAACCATGAGGCTGTGACCGGGACGAGCCCAGTTCCTAATAGAGACAAAGGAGAAAGGGCTGAAGAAAAGAAGACATAAAAAGCATGAAAAAAATAGAAGTGTGCTGAGAGGTTGGTGCTGACTGGAGGTAGTGGAAGCTTCTAGACCCTGTCTCTCTTTCAAGAAGAGAGCAGTCAGGTAAAGGAGGAAGAGTGTGGAGCTTGGCACAAGACAGAGGGTAGAGACACAGCACCGTCTTGCTAGAGGACTCTCTGTGTTCATCCTTGGATAAGTTTCCGGGAGAGTCCCTCTCTGGAGACTTGTTTACAAAGCACAGGGCCAGCTGCCTTCCTTCAGGAGTTAAGTTGTCAAATAAAACGAAGGCCTCAAAAACCTATCAGAGAGGACTTTATCCCACGATGAAGGCATTTGCTGTCTATGCCCATGACAACTGTGTGTCCATGACACCCAGTCACCTTGCTATCTGCTTCCTGAACCCAGATCCTACTTCTCCCCACGGGGAAGGACAGGCATTTCTTTTGGAAGCCTGAAGGAGACATTTGAAGAAGTGGCAAGTCTCATTTCTTCTATATAAGGATATCTATGCTTCACTGCTACCCATCAACTTTGGAAATAAATAGCAAGTTCTCTGTAGCAGATTCCCAAGCTCTGTGTCCAATACCCATTCCACAAGGAGGGCTTAGAATCACAGTTTGCCTGCTTGTGGTTTCTGAAATGAAACACAAATTCTAGAATTTAGATTATTGATTATTTTGATTGGTTATTCCAATTATTGTTACTCTATTTACTAACATGTACGGTGATATTTCAGTACTTTGGCAACTGGTATGGCTGGACGCTAGCTTAATAATAGATCTATACAAATTTGGGGGCTATGGGAAACTTTTGAAGGAATACTGAAAATGGGCAGTTTTCAGTAAAATGATGACCAGATCTTCAGCTTCCACGAATTCTCTATTGTAAACTGATTCCCTTGGTAGCTTACTAGGGTTCTAATTGCTAGGATCACTTTATATTCTGGTTTTCCTGGTTTATGCTTATTTCTTGGAGTAGTGAATAGTGTCCCTTTTTATTGTCAAAAAATGTTCAACATTAGAGAATATATGGTCTCCCTACCACATCGCCTTACAAAAGAAAGCATATTCCTTGCACATAAATCTTACTTTGGTCTATTGCCTCAGGGTGTGGAAACTTCCCAGGGGGGTGCCAACAAAGGAGACGCCCCATGTAATGATTAATCAGGCACCATAAACCATGGGGCTTCCAGACTTTCCCAGCTGTACATATATCTGTGTGCTAAAGCAGAAGAATACTGTATCCTGGTCTGGAACTTACAACCATTACAATTATTTAAATTCAGAACCAAATTTTTAGATAACCTAGAAATGGGAAAGAGAGTACGTAATCTTTCAAAATTGTTCCAGGAATATGTGAACAGCATTTGAAGACCACTATTTGATGGTAATTTTTTTCCTAAACTTTTTTTTTTTTTTTCATACCGTGGAGCCCGTTTACAGTGAAAGAAGCTGCTCATGGCTCAGAAATCTGGCTGCCCCAATTCTTGCCCAGATTCTCCAAAGGCCAAGAGATTATATATCTATGCACATCTTTGTTTGTTTTTTTTTTTAAGATTTTATTTATTTATTTGACAGAGGGAGAGAGACTACAAGGAAGGATAGCGGCAAGCAGAGGGAGAGGAAGAAGTAGGCTCCCTGCTGAACAGGGATCCCAATATGGGGCTTGGTCCCAGGACCTTGGGATCATGACATGAGCTGAAGGCAGACGCTTAACAGACTGAGCCACCCAGGCGCCTCTATCTCTGCATATCTGTGTCTCTTTCACATTGTATCAATTCTAAGGCTGTCACTCCCCTTCACCCCACCACACACATACACTCTCTCCTCTAAGACTAAATAGACAAAGCAGATAATAACATTACCATTATTGAAGTTGGGGTAAAGAACATTATCACTTGGGTTTCTTTTGCTGCAGAAAACAAAGTATCTAACTACTAACAATGGCTTCAACAAGATAGATGAATATTAACCATCTTAATAAAAAGTCTGGGGTAGAGGTGCACGATTTATATTTGCCAATATGGCTGCAATAATACCACCCTTTCCACCCATAATTTTCTGCAGTTTGACGTTGCCATTCTTCCACCCTCCTCTTCCATCTGCCTAGCCTTTGTGACTCACTGCAACCCCATACTGTCTGATGGAAGTGATGCTGCATGACTTCCGGATCAAGGTCAGAAAAGGTCATGGAGCTTCTAGCTGGCTCTTTTTGAAAGCCCTTTATAACCTCAGCTGCCATGTGGTGAGGAAAGCCAACCAGGTGGAGTGGACAGGCTGCGTGCAGGTGCTCTGGGCTCAGCTTTCGAGTCTTCTCAGCCCACACGCCTGATTTGTAAGTGAAGAAGCCTCCAGAGGACTCCACTCTCCAGCTGCTTGAGTTATTTCAAGGTATCTGTGTCTTCCCAGCTAATGCCTGGGACGTGGGAGAGAAGAAGCAAACTGTTCCCACTGTGTTCTCTCTAAACTCCTGACTCTCAGAACCATGAGCATAGGACATGGTTGTGGTGTTAAGTCACTAAACCCGGGGTAGTTTCTTACTCAGCAATGGTAACTAGAATAACAGATATTTCCAAGGTTGATGCTGCTACAGATCAGCATTCTCCAGAAGATAGGTTCTTTCTATCTTTCCTCTCTGTAAAGTAGGAAAATGATAAGCTACTTCCTGAGGTCATTGTGAAAAGTTAATGAGATAATACACATAAAGCTGTTTCACACAAGTTTATCCTTTATAAATCACTTAATAGATAGAAGCTATTTTGGGAAAGAAATCAATTTTAATTTGGATCATTAGAGAAGGCTTGCCGAATTCCAATTTGCACTACTTGGATGGCACCTTTTTTTGAAGACCTTGGGACTCAAGATTCAAATAGTTGAGAGCCCCTCAGGTACATGAAGACATTTGTGTCTGCCTGGAAATTTCAACTTTTCTCCATACGTTGCTGTGGACATCCTTGCTCTAGTAAGACCGAGACCAGAAGTCATTATAAGCTTGCCCAGAGTTGGTCATTTCTAGTGAAGTCTAAGATTGCCATGTTTGTTTCATGTGGTTTTCTCCTTAAAGACAATGTTTTCCATGTATAAACGAGAATACTGTTCTGCTTCTCTCTTCTCACCTTTATTTTTTTCACATGGTTTGAAGAGCTGGGGTTTCCTCTGGCACATTTCATGCCCTTTATTTGGTTCCTAGCCACAATGGTTTCCTTTCCTGTTTTCTTCCTTCCTCCTTCCCTCCCTTTCTTCTTTCTTTCTTTTTTCTCTCCTACCTTTTAAAGATTTTATTTATTTGACAGAGAGCATGCACAAGCAGGGGGAGGGACAGAACGAGAAGGAGAAGCAGGCTCCCCACCAATTAAGCTCCCCACCCACCAGAGCACCCCTCATGGGGCTCAATCACAGGACCCTGGGATCATGACCTGAGCCAAAGACAGATGCTTAACGGACTGAGCCACCCAGGCACCCCCCTTTCCTGTTTTCTGATAGTCCCTTGTCTCATCTCAATAATGCATGGCTTGACACTGCTTAATTCTGAGTATCCAAAACAGATGTTTTGGGAAATGAATTCAGCCATCCATCCAGCTTAGTCCACATCTTCTGCACTGAAGCTTGGATTTTCTGAGACCTCCTTGGAGTTCCAGGCAGGATCTCCTACTGCTCAGTCCTAAATCTGACAGCTCTTGGTTTTGTATGTTTGATTTTTAAAACTCCCTTGATAATTTTTTTTAAATTAACATTAAAATTGGTTAAATGCATTACAACATTTAATTTAAAAATCATCAATAAATTTTAAAATCATCAATAAAATATTAAAGAAATTAACTATTTTCAAAGACTTTAGTGGGTCATATGATGTCTTGCACAATTTGGTTATGACCACTGGGGTGAGATTAAACTCCCGTTAAATAAGGAATCTGATACATGAGAAGAATTTAAAGATGGGGGGGAGGTGGCATTGTTGTTATAAAAGGCATACAAGAAGGAAAGGTTTTGGTTTATTGCGCTATTCTAAATGCTAAAGCTGACGTAAATTAACAGATTTGTCTGTTATCTGTCATCTGTGTGAGTGAGATCTAAACATAAACCTATTAAGTCACTGGGAGGGGAAAAAAAAAAAGCAAAATATACTTCCTTGTAAAGAATCCTTTTGGAAAAGAAAAAATAAATAATTTTAAGCTGAGAAACAAGAACGCTTCCAAAGAGCTCTCCTCACCCTGTGAGGAAAAGCAAACTTTTTTTAAAAAAATTATTTATTTGAGAGAGAGAAGAGAGAAAGAACGTGGGAGTGAGGGCAGGGGAGGATAGGGAGAGAATCTCAAGCCAACCTCCCACTGAACAGGGAGCCTGGCTGGCATGGGCCTTGATCTCAAGACCCTGAAATCATGACCTGAGGCAAAACCAAGACTCAGAGGCTTAACTGATGGAGCCACCCAGATGCCCTAGAAAGGCAGGTGTTTGTTTTTTTTTTTTTAAAGATGTTATTTATTTATTTATTTGAGATAGATAGACAGAGATGGCATATGAGTGGGGCAGGGGTGGGGGGCGGCAGCAGAGGGAGAGGGAGAAGCATACTCCCCACTGAGCAGGGAGCCTGAACTAAGAGATTGATCCTAGGACCCAGGGATCATGGCCTGAGCCAAAGGCAGACACCCAACAGACTGAGCCACCCAGGGGCCCAAGGAAGGATGGTTTTATCAATCAATTTTTTTTTAAGATTTATTTATTTATTTATTTATTTGACAGAGAGAGAGAGAGAGAGATCACAAGCAGGCAGAGCAGCAGGCAGAGAGAGGGGAAGCAGGCTTCCCGCTGAGCAGAGAGCCCTATGCAGGGCTCCATCCCAGGACCCCGAGATCATGATCTGAGCTGAAGGCAGGGGCTTAACCCACTGAGCCAACCAGGTGCCCCTTATCAATCAATTTTATGAAGGAACTTTTGATGGCTGTCTCTAAAGGTCAAGCTTTGCAGGGTCTGCAGGCAGTGAACTTGAATGACATCAGTGTACCCCCTAGGCTCACTGGAGGGTCTCTATAATTGTTCCTGTGCAAAGACCCATTAAGGCTGGATCTTTCCTTTTCAATTAGAAAATTAGTGTACCTTCTTTTGGGATTAACGTTGAAACTTTTCAAATAGACATTAAAGTGGAAATTCCAGGGTCTTCCTTTCCTAGCCTCAGGGGATAGTCGTTTATCCTTCCAGATGCTTTTTGGTTGCCAATGCCCATCCCCCTTCAGTAGCTCTTCAAACTGAGCTGTGTATTTAAATACAAATAATAGAGCAATAATAACAACATTATAACAAAATATGCACCTATAAATCTGACAGGTGGCTTCAGAAACAGAACTTTACAGATACATTTGCAGCTCCCACATGGCCTTTGAATGCATCTCCTTCCTAACTCCCTGAGAGAACCATAATCCAGCCTCTCATTTTAAGCATTTCCTTGCGTTTCTTCATAGCTTTACTATATGCAGGTACTTAAACACCATCAAAATGAAAAACATACGATATGTATTTTGCAAATCTGTATTTTGTTTTTGTTCAACATTATGTTTTTGAGATGTATCCATTATAATGTGATTAGCTAGAGTTCATCCCGTTTTCCTGTTGTATTATAAAATTGTTTGAACGTACCACAGTTGATTTATGCAATTTAATGTTGGTGACTATATGGGCTGTTTCTTGTTTTTATTACAATGAGCAATGCTGCTGAGTTCCTGATGCCTGGTACACATGTTGCTTATGCCCAGGAGTGGAATTCCTGGGTAGTAGGGTGTGGTGTATTCAAACTGCTTAGGCCATGCCAGATTGTGGCTGTACCCCAATTTACGGTTAGGCAGAAGTCTCTCTTATTTGATCTTCTGTGAAATGCCTGCAATATATTCTCTTCATGTCTCTGTTAAGATATTTGGCTTTTTCCTTCTTATTTGTAGAAATGCTATATTCAGCTGGAGAATATAGCATATATATGTATGTATGTATATAGTAAATATTTTCTTTCAGGTTTTTTTTTTTTTAAAGATTTTCTTTATTTATTTGAGAGACAGAGCATGCATGAGCAGGGGGAGAAGCAGAGGGAGCAGCAGGCTCCCCGCTGAGCGAGGAGTCCAACTTGGGGCTCGATCCTAGGACCCTGAGATCATGACCTGAGCCAAAGGCAGATGCTTAACCTACTGAGCCACCCGGGTGCCCCTCAGTTTTATTTCACTTTTTATGATTTCTTTTGATGAGAAATATTTTTTTTAACTTCCAATATAATATACAGTGTTATATTAGTTTTAGGTGTACAATATAGTGATTCAACAATTCTACACATAATTCAGGGCTCATTATAATAAATGTGTCCTCTTAATCCCCTTCACTTATTTAACCCCCCCAACTTCCCCTGTGATAACCATTAGTTTTCTCTGTTTCATGTTCTCTATAGTCTGTTTTTTTTGTTGTTGTTGTTTGTCTCTTTTTTCTTCATTTGTTTTGTTTCTTAAATTCCACAAATGAGTGAAATCATATAGTATTTGTCTTTCTCTGACTGACTTACTTTATTTAGCATAATACCCTCTGGGTCCACCCATGTTGCTGCAAATGGCAAGATTTCATTCTTTTCTATGGCTGAGTAAGATTCCATTGTGTGTGTGTGTGCGTGTACACACTACATCTTCTTTATTTATTTATAGATGGACACTTTGGTCGTTTCCATAATTTGGCTGTTATAAATAATGTTGCAATAAACATAGGGATACATATATCTTTTCAAATTGTGTTTTCATATTTTTTAGTAAATGCCCAATAGTAGAAATACTGGATCATATGTTAATTCTATTTTTAATTTTTTGAGGAACCTCCATACTGTTTTCCAACAGTGGCTACACCAGTTAGTATTCTCATCAACAGTGCACAAGGGTTCCTTTTCCGCTACATCCTCACCAACACTTGTTATTTCTTATATTTTTTATTTTAACCATTCTGACAGGTACAAGGTCTATCTCTTTGTGGTTCTGATTTGCATTTCCCTGATGACTAGTCATGTTGAGCATCATTGCATGTGTCCGTTGGCCATCTGTATACCTTCTTTGGAGAAATGCTCTGGATGAACAATATCTTAATTGGAGTATAGCAAAATTATCAATTTTCTTAATGGGTAATGTTTTTTGTGTGTTGAGAAATTCTTTTTTTACCATAAGGCTGTGGCGTTACCAGAAGGATGATGGCTGTGTCTCCTCTCTCTATGCCTCTCTTGGACACCCAGAACAAAGAAGACGTTCTTTTTTCCTTTTTATAAGAGACTTGCTCTCAATAATCCTTTTAAGATTTTTGTATCGGGAATTTGGTGGATGATTCAGAGGGGTTATACATTCAGTGCAGGGTATTGTCATATATCCTACTCTATCTTCTTGTTCTCTCTTCCTTCTCTGCATGACCTATGGAGCCACCAAGAAGTTCTCGGGGAAATAATAATGCTACATTTACTCAGGTCCCTTTAGGACTTCAGATTCCACCCCAGACAATTGTATCAAGGAATTTCTTTGGAAGAAATACAATGTTACCTTGAAAGAATTCAGTCTAGGCCAAAATAGTTCTTAACAGACATGGAAGCCCATTATGCTCACTGTTCTGGAACTTCCTCTTTTTCTCACTTAGCAATGTATCCCGAGCATCCTGTCCTTGTTAGAAAGATAGAAATCTATCTTCCTTTTAATTGTTGCTAAAATATAATAATGTGGCTTTATAATGAAGAATGTAAATCTTCTCTTATTGGGGGCTATGAGATGGTCTCCAATTGTTCTTTATTATCACGTTAGAGTAAATATGTGTACTCTATGTGTGTGTGTGTGTGTGTGTGTGTGTCTTTATGTATTGTGAGATTTTTTTTTAGTACTTTTCAGAGAAATACAATTGCTTTGACTAATGATATTTTCATTTAAAATTTTTGCAGTCGTTTCAAGGTTACATACATACATACATACAAGGTTGCCAATGTTCATAAAGATATGTTTTACCATAGTCTAGTCTGTCTTGGATACTATCAGTCAATTAGACTTTTATTAACCTGGGTGAAAATGGTATGCTATTGTTTTAATTTGTGTTTCTGTCTTCACTGCAGAAGCCAACAGTCTTTTCAAGTGTTTATCAACCATTTATATATATTTTTAAAGAATTTAGCTCCTTCCTTGAATAAAAGTAGAATGAAAATATAAAGTAGTGTACCTGAAGAAAGGTTTGCCATTTTACTGCATTGCATTTCATCATAAAGCAATAGAATTATATTCAAATCACTGCAAATTGGGTTTTTTTGTGTCTATTTTTATTTAACCTAAAAATCAAAAACGTAACCATGCTAAAAATGAACAGATTTGTCTGGGTTTGTTGCTTGAAATCGTTTTAGTTTTGGTGTTTTATAGTCAGAAGAGACTTCCAAAACACTTTACCCAGTGTTCTATTTTCTGATCCATTACATGTTAGACACTTTCAAATCAACAGATGTAAACGAAGCAAAATAGAACACCAGAAAATGCTGATTAGTTTATGACTGCAAAGCTCTTTTAACAGGTGTCATACATTCAGAATTCTAATCCCGACTCTGTGGCATAAGCTTTTAGTAAAAATATTTTTAAATGTTAGTGACAGAAAATAACAAAAGCGTAAGTGAAACCCAGGCAAGTTACCGAGTTCAGAATAAGAGGGGATATTTGGGACCATTCATGGGTACCTCAACGCTCCTCGTAGGATTCTATTTCCGTAGGATTCTATTTCCTTGTAGGATGGGGGCACAGGCATTGCCATACATGCTTTATACGTCCTTATGATAAAATATTCCTTAAAAATTAAAATCTCGGTACTTGCCTTTTTCGAATTCTACAGTGGCACGTAAAAAAGGATAACTACTCTAAAGCTTAACGATGGCATCTGAGGTGTTCAAATGCCAGGATGGTTGGCAGTGATTCTGCACAGGGATCGCACAGCCAGTTCGCCAGCTCGGAGTGGCCTGGTTGCCTATGCTCAGTCAGCAGAGCCAAACACTCCACGGAGCGCCATCACTAGAATTCTTTTAGTTCATAGGGTACTACGGATAATACAAGTTCTTAAAGGCATCTGCAGAAAAGGCTAAAGAAACAGAGATGGTATTTCACTCAACAAATGGGTTCAAAACCACTGTTATAAAAAACCACTCTTTTTTTAATGGAACCAACTGTTCTCCTTGATTATTTGTTTGCCTGATGATAATATAGACTGAAAGCTCACAATTTCCACTTCTAATTTTTTCTTTCTAAGATTTTATTTATTTATTTTAAAAATATTATTTATTTATTTAACAGAGAGAGAGAAAGCACAAGCAGGGGGAGTAGCAGAGGGAGAGGAAGAAGCAGGTTCCCTGATCAGCAGGGACCCTGACGTGGGGCTCTATCCCAGGACCCCGGACTCATGACCTGAGCTGAAGGCAGCTGCTTAACTGACTGAGCCACCCAGACACCCCTAAGATTTTATTTATTTGGCAGAGAGAAAATGCGAGCAGCAGAGGGAGAGGGAGAAGCAGGATGCAGAGCTCCATCTCAGGACTGTAGAATCATGACATGAGCCAGAGACAGTCATTTACCCAACTGAGCCACCCAGGCACCCCATTCTTCTAAAATTGAGATGTTGAGTCCCTTAAATATCCCAAAAGTTGTTATCAAGGCCTAAGGGTAAGTGGGATGAACTTCATGTGACCACGTGTTTGGACATCTGGCTCAAATTGAAAGATAATATATTGGGTTGCCTGATTGGCTTAGTGGGTTAAGCATTTGCCTTTGGCTTGGGTCATGATCCCAGGGTCCTGGGATGGAGCCTTACACCGGGCTCCCTGCTCAGCAGGGAGTCTGCTTCTCCCTCTCCCTCAGTGCTCTCTCTCTCTCAAATAAATAAATAAAATCTTAAAAAAAGAAAAAAAAAAAAAAGAAAGGTAGGGCCTTCTGGGTGACTTAGTTGTTAAGCGTCTGCTTCAGCTCAGGTCATGATCCCAGTGTCCTGGGATTGAGCCCCACGTCAGGATCCCCGCTCAGTGGGGAGTCTGCTTCTCCTTCTCCCTCTGCCTTCAGCTCCCCCTGCTTGTGCACTCTCTCCCTCTCTGTCTGTCAAATAAATAAATAAATAATCTTAAAAAAAAAAAAGGTAATATATTAAAGACTAATAGTTGTCAATTTTGGGATTTAATAATTAAGATGCATAGGAATATTTTGTGAATGATTCTCTTCAGCATGGGGAGTGCTGTCCTGTTTAAACAAATATAACTTTTTGTTGGCAGAGCTTCTTCCTGACAGACACGCATTAAAAGGTAACCTTGTTCGGGGTGGGGGAGGGTTCCTACTTAATGGCACACACTGGGACCTGACATTGGCTTTGCTTTCACTCTCAGGTATCAGAGCAGAGGGGTCCCCTTAGCAGCACCGCATTGGCGTAGCGTTCAACATGCTATCAGTGGCGGTTAACATTTATGGCACAATTCATTTAGGGTTTTATGAGTCCTTCATATTCCCTTTATGATCCCAAACAGGAAATGTCAGTGCGGGGAATGAGTAACATTGTACACCAAAATCACTTTATTTTCTTTTTTATGTTAATATTCACTAAACCCCTAAGCCCAGGAGGTGTAGTTTCCTCAACCTCTAACAACGTGTACCCCTCAGAGAGCTCCGAGCATCATCTGGATAGAATTGCTTCCCACAGAGAGTGATTTCTTCTTTGACCCACTTTGAACAAATATAGTTTAGGGACAAAGACTTGATATAAGATGGGACATAATGCCACCAATTTAATTATTTTGCTTATTTAACTAATTCCTATTACATATTTATTGAGTACCTACAGTCTTAGCTTAGGCAGCTATAATAAAATACCACAGACTGGTTTTAACAGCAGAAATTTATTTCTCACAGTTCAGGAGGCTGGAAGTCTGAGACTGGTGTGCCAGCCTGATTGGGTTCTAGTGACAGCCTTCTTCCTGGCTTGCAGACAGCCAACTACTGTGTGCTCAGATGGCCTTTTCCTCGGTGCCTGCTCAGGAAGGGAAAGAAAGATGTGGGGGAGGGAGGTGAGTACCTCTCTTCCTCTTTGTTTAAGGACATGAATCCCATCATAAGGGTCCTACCCTCGTGTTTTTATTATCTAATTATTTCCCTAAATCCCCATCTCCAAATATCATCACTTTGGGAGCTAGGGATTTAACATAAGAATTTTTGAGGGGACACAGACATTCTGCTCATAACACCTACTATGTGTCAGGCAGTTTTCCAGGTCCTGGAGTATGTTTGCTTAGGTATTCATATGTCTGGTTACTGTAACAAAGAAATACCCAACTCTCAGAGGCTAAACGACATAGAAACATTTCTTATTCATGTGAAGATTTTCCACATTGATTAGCATGCTAGTTTTATTATACCTCCCAACTTTGTAATTCCTTGGAATTGTGGAGTCATCTCGAGGACCCTCTTCATCCAATCTGCAAAGACAGGAGAGAGACTCGAGAATTGCAATTGGCAAGTCTTTGCAGATCCAGCCTTGAAGGGGCACACATCACTGCCCACACATTCCATTCTCTGGGACTCAGCCATGTGGTCATGCTGGTTGCAAGGAATGCTGGGAATCATGGCCATGTTTCTTGGAAAAGAGACAGAATGTTGGTGAGCATGAAGCCAGTCTTTGCCAAGTGTACTACAATATAAGGCAAGACAGTGAGGTTGCCATTATATGGGGTATCCATTCTGCTATAGAATGATAGGCAGTAGGCATGAAAACAGATAGATACATAAAAATTAGAGATAGTGGTGGGTCCAGTAGGGAAAACAACAAAGGTAAATGTGATTCTGAATGAACAGCAGAGGGAAGGGAGCTCCTCTAAGGAGCAGGATGGGAGAAAAAACTTCTTTTGAGATGAAATTCCATCTGAGACCTGAAAGAAGGGAAAGAGTTAGCCATGCCAAGATCCAGAAAACAAGATTTTCAGGAAGAGAGAAGAAAGCCAGAGTCAAAATAGAAGCTCAGGAAGAAGATGAGTCTGGGGATAGCCTGAGGGGCTCAGTCAGTTAAGCATCAGCCTTCAGCTTAGGTCATGATCCTGGGGTCCTGGGATTGAGTCTGGAGTCAGGCTCCCTGCTCAGAGGGGAGTCTGCTTCTCCCTCTGCCTGCTGCTCCCCCTGCTTGTGCTCCCTCTCTCTCTCTTTCTCTGATAAATAAATAAAAATAAAATATTATGCCTAGGAATAAACCTACCAAAGAGGCAAATAATCTGTACTCAGAAAACTATAAAGTTCTTGTGAAAGACATTGAGGAAGACACAAAGAAATGGAAAAAAAAAATGTTTCATGCTCATGGACTGGAAGAACAAATACTGCGAAAATGTTTATGCTACCTAAAGCAACCTACACATTTAATGCAATCCTTATCAAAATACCATCAATTTTTTTCAAAGAAATGAAACAAATAATCCTAAAATTTATTTGGAACCAGAAAAGACCCGAAATAGCCAGAGGAATGTTGAAAAAGAAAACCAAAATTTGTGGCATCACAATTCCAGACTTCAAGCTCTGTTACAAAGCCGTCATCATCAAGACAGTATGGGACTAGCATAAAAACAGACATACAGATCAATGGAACAGAATAGAGAGCCCAGAAATGGACCCTTAACTCTATGCTCAACTAATCTTCGACAAAGCAGGAAAGAATGTCCTATGAGAAAAAGACAATCTCTTCAACATATGGTGTTGGGAATATTGGACAGCCACATGCAGAAAAATGAAACTGGACCGTTTCCTTACACCACACACAAAAATAGACTCAAAATGGATGAAAGACCTCAAGTGAGATAGGAATTCATCAAAATCCTTGAGGAGAACACAGGCAGCAAACTCTTCGACCTCAGCCGCAGCAACTTCTTCCTAGGAACGTTGCCAAAGGCAAGGGAAGCAAGGGCAAAAATGAACTATTGGGACTTTATCAAGATGAAAAGCTTTTGCACAGTAAAGGAAACAGTCAACAAAACCAAAAGACAATTGACAGAATGGGAGAAGATATTTGCAAACGACATATCAGATAAAGGGCTAGTATCCAAAATCTAGAAAGAAGTTATCAAACTCAACACCCAAAGAACAAATCATCCAATCAAGAAATGGGCAGAAGACATGAACAGATATTTCTGCTACAAAGACGTCCAGATGGCCAACAGACACATGAAAAAGTGTTCAGGAAAATGCAAATCAAAGCCACAGTGAGATACCACCTCACACCAGTCAGAATGGCTAAAATTAACAAGTCAGGAAATGACAGATGCTGGCGAGGTTGCAGAGAAAGGGGAACCCTCCTACACTGTTGGTGGGAATGCAAGCTGGTGCAGCCACTCTGGAAAACAGTATGGAGGTTCCTCAAACAGTGGAATATTATGCAGCCATCAAAAGAAATGAAATCTTGCCTTTTGCAACAATGTGGATGGAACTAAAGGGTATTACACTGAGTGAAATAAGTCAATTAGAGAAAGACAATTATCATATGATTTCTCTGATACGAGGAATCTGAGAGGCAGGGCGGGGGTTTGTAGGGGGTAGGGAAGGAAAAAATGAAACAGGATGGGATTGGGAGGGAGACAAACCATAAGAGACTCTTAATCTCATGAAACAAACTGAGGGTTGCTGGGGGTTGGGGGCGTAGGGATAGGGAGGCTGGGTTATAGACATTGGGGAGGGTATGTGCTATGTTGAGTGCTTTTAAATGTGTAAGTCTGATGATTCATAGACCTGTACTCATGGTGCAAATAATATATTATATGTTAATTTAAAAAATAAATAAATAAAAAATAAAATCTTAAAAAATGTTGTTAAAAAAATGATGAGTCTGGTGGAAGCTTATTGACTGAGATTGGGAGTGGGATGTGTAAAGACGGGGGAAACCGGGTCGCTTGGGTGACTCAGTCAGTTAAACGTCTGTCTTCAGCTCAGGTCATGGTCCCAGGGTCCTGGGATCGACAGGGACCCACATCGGGGTTCCCACTCAGGGAAGAGCCTGCTTCTCCCTACTGCTCTGTCTGCTTGTGCTCTCTCTCTCTCTCTGTCAAATAAATACATAAAATCTTAAAAAAAAAAAAAAAAAAGGAGAGGGGAAATGTGAAACACCTCAGGTAGAGCCTGGAGGTTCTTCCCTGATTCAATATACAGCAGTTTGAGCTAAGCATTTTGGATACATTATCTCATTTTACCTTTTAACAAATCAGGGAAATAGATATGGTTGTTCTCCCTAAAAGAAATGAAGAAATGAAGTCTCAGGGAGTTCAGCTAACTTCTGCAGGATCACGTAGCTGTTGAAGAAGAGTCAGATTTACACGTAATTCTGACTCCCAAATCCATGCTTTTTAACCAAGTTCTTAGTTGATACTGAGAGCGTACCTTCTACTACATGCATGAAATGGTGCTAAAGGATGCGGCCTGCCATCTTAAAATTTCTGACAACTCGAAACCATTGAGACCATCCCAAAGCCAATGTGTATTTCACAAAGAGACATTTAAATATTCTGCATTTTTTAAACATTTTCTGCAATAAACTTGCTTTGCTCTTGTGTTATGAATTTGTCATAGTTACCATTGTCAGTTGTGAAATTGTTGTGATATAAGGAACCTTGTGAAAATTAACACAAATCATTTTCCACAGAAATACTGCTGTCCAATAATCCACTCTCCTGAAATGTATAGCAACCTGATTCCAAATTAAAACTCATGGGGTTATCCAAGGCACCTGTTGGTTACCAATGCCTTTTTTTCTCCTACCATCTAGACTGCTGTTTTTAGAGTTTGTATTTGTTCATAGTGGCCCTAACTTCATTCCCATCTCTGCTTTTTTATTTAAGCATCTAACTTTCCTGAAGTTAAGCTATGTCATTTGGAACTTATTCTGAAGCATAGATTAATAGGTGAAATCACTGTCAGGCTATGTTTCCCTGAAAACCGAGACCACTGGAAATCCTCAACCAATTAAGGATGAAAGATAGCACAGAATCCTATTCTAACCCTATCATTCAATTTTCCTTCAGTGCCTTCCTTTTCCTTTCATTTTCTTTTTTACTCATGGCACCTTTTGTCTGTCTAAAGAGGACAGAGATAAGCTCACTCTTGAGCCCTGCAGTATAAAAGTAATTCCACATGGGGCATGTACTTTGGGGAAGAGTCATACACTGATTTATTTTCCATAAATGATGTGGGATTACCAGAGACAAGGAACCCTTGCTGTGTGTGGAAAATTTCTACTTTGGAAACTCAGTTGGTAAAAATTTTGAAATTGGCATATGACATATACATCTCAGAATAGAAAGTCTTTTTATTCCTCCTTATTCTACTAATGCATGGAAAAATCAAAAGATTAAGAAAAATGTTTATTTTTTTCTTTAAGGATAGGGAAAACTGTAATTATTTTCATGGGAGAGGATACAGGTATGTATACTCCATATGACTGAAAGAAGTTGAGTCATGTTTTAAGAAGAAAGCTAAAGGCATTAAGACCAGGTAATATCTACTGACAAACCACTGTCCCCTCTATATCATCCTCCTTTCTTATTGTCTCTTGTAAGTTTGTCACTATACAAAGGTTAGAGAATATAGCGTCAGAAGACTTAAATTTGTGCCTTGTCATTTATTTGTTTGCTGACTCTGGGCAAATCATTTGTAAATTTTGACTTGATATCCTTGTCTGCAAAGTATGATAATGCAGATAAAATCACTTAGTGAATGTGAATATTTACTACTATATCAGCGGGAAAATATTAATACCATTAGAATTGAATTTTTATGATTCAGTCATACCAGACTGGCTATTAAGTTTCTTTTATTCTTTTTGTAAAATCCCTTTCTGTTCTGAGCTCTCCATCATACCTGGACCATCCTAGCTTCTAAGCTGTCTCTCATTTTGCTTTATTCAAAGTTTTCCCTGTAATTCTTCTAGAATCAAGGGGGCATCTTACAGTGTAGACAGAATCATAGATACATTCATTCATGCATTCTTGCATCAAGAAGCTACTCTCATCCCTCCTTCCTCCATCTCTATCATTACTCTTCCATTCTTCCCAGTCCTGTTCATCCCCTCTGTTTCCATCTTCCAGGCAAGATATTCTTACTATTTCAGATTTAGATTCATTATAGCAAGAGCTGAGATCAATTCCTGATGTCCATTCCAATGAGGAGAATGGAGGAGAGGTGTGTTCATCCCTTTGTTTTAGTCATAGAGGTTAAACTTCATGAATTACCCAAAACCTTATTAAATTAAAAACTTGGAGAAATTCATTTAAAAAAGAAAATAGCCCCCAAATCAGAGCACCATCTAACAGATAATCACATCATGAAGGTCAAAAGCCTCAACTTTAGTGGTTGGTTCTTTTTTGCAACTAGTTCAATGTCTGTAGACAATAAAAGTGGCTTTGCATTTGGAGGATGCGAAGGGGAAGCTCAGTTGAAACTGTCTTGGATGAATTAGATTTCACAAGTTCTCCTAACAGCCTGCCGTCCATTACAAAAACCCTGTGCTGTGTCTCCCTCAACTGAGTATCTACTGCATGGGCGGGAACCAGAGGGTCCCTACTTGAGCCCTGTACCCTCAGCAGCTAGGCAGAAGGTGCTCAATATGCAGCTGCTGCCTGAGTGTTGACTGAAGAACGGAAAGCTCCCTGGGATAGTCTGTGTAGGTTTTCGTCTGTCAAGGTGGGTACAGAGTTCCCCTCTGCAGGTCATAAACAAGACGTGAGAGAATGTCAGCTGTTCAACAGACGCTAACAGTGCATCGAGGAAAGGAATTTAGAAGTGGTGTTATTTCAGAAATAAAACTTTATGAATCTTGCATATAACCCAATGACAAGCTAGCTTTTCATTTACACAATGGAAATGAATATTAAAGTATTCATAAAGACCAGCGGAGAGATATAAAGTTATTCTGATGGAGTGAAGTTTTAAATGCAAAGAATGAATATATTTTATAGACTTATCTCAGCATGTAACAGAGTTAGACGAATACAATGTAGACCACAGGTACAGGATTCATTTGTGTAGAGTCTTAGGACACAGCCCGTTTAGAATTCTTGAACTACTTTTAGCTCATGTTTCATAAAATCTCCCCAAATTTATAATTTCCCTCCATGTGTCTATCTTTCCCTTTTTCCCTTAGCCTATTTATACAAGACAGGCTACTCCTTGTGTTGGGTGTAACTTTGAGAGAAATTTCGTTATTCATTAAATTATTTAGAGAAACGTTTCAATTCTAGGAAGTACTTCCTTCCAGCTAAACCTCATAATCTTTTAAAGTTAGAGAATCATTTCTGCCCTCAAGAACACAACAAAACTCCCATTTAAGTTAACAATATAGATTAAAGTATTGATTATAAAAATTCCTGTGAATGTGAAATCTTCAGTTCGAGTGCCTATTAATTATAAAGTCAGTTGCCTCATCTACAAGCTATAGCAAATTCATTTGAATCCTTTTGCAATTACTTTTCAGAAGATTATCTCTCATTTTTTTTTTTTTCTTTTCCCTCTACCACAAGTCTGGTGAGAAACAATTTGTGACTTTATAAGGCAGCTCTCCTTGGATGTCCCACTGTGTGATGGAGTTATAATGAGGGCCCTTTATCACTTCTAGGCATGAACACCTTTGGGTGAGTTCAAGGCTTGCCTCATTCTGAACTCAAAGACACAAATGGTTTTTGTTCTTTGAGTATTTTTCAGAAACTCAAACCTATCGATTAGAGCAAAATTTTATCAGTAACCTGATTAAAAAACGATTACATCTTCCAGAATACCTTCTTCCATGTTTTGCATATTTTTCTTTAGCTAATCTGGTGTTGGACCTTTGAGAGTTCAAGGCAGAATCCATTAATGTACAAAAGGAAGTACAGATCATTCTCGACTTAGTGCTGAAGTTACATCTCAACAAACCCATTTTAAGTTGAAAATACTGTAGTTGAAACTGCATTTAATACATCTAACCTCCCAAACACTGTAGCTTAGCCCAGACTACCTTTAAACATGCTCAAAACACTTGCCTACAGTTGGGCAAAATCATCTAACCTACTCTATAATAAAGTGTTAAATATCTCATGTAATTGATAATATACAGAGAGTGAAAAACAGAATGACCTTATGGGTCTGGAAGGGTTGTAGGTGTATCAGTTGCTTACCCTCGTGATGGCGTGGTTGACTGGGAGCACAAGGAAGAATCCACTGCATGGCCCCTGCCTGGGAAAGATCCAAATTCAAAATCTGATTTACAATTTCCACCAAATGGTATCATGTTTGCACAACATAAAATAAAAAAACTTGTAAGTTGAACCGTCAAAAGACAGGGACAACCTGTAATGGGAATGATTACTAGAGAGAAAGAATTAACAAGAAAAGATGTGACTAACTGAATAACTCATTTTCTAATATTGCCAGAATTTATCCTGAACATTATGGGATAGAGATAAGGAATTTCCTGAGCTTGGCTCTATTTGAGGAATTTAACTGATAGTGAATAGATTATATTTCTTTAAGATGAGAATTTTAAGCCTTTTTTGAAAATGTTAAAACAGCCTAGGCGTCTACTTGCCCATGAAATTCACATGATTAAATATAACGAGGATTTTTTCCTCTGCAGAGTAAATAACCTCCTTCCCATGTGTATATTGATATAAACTCTCAGTGCATTTGTTTTATGATTTAGCACAGATGGTTTCTCCCTTGTTTGAGGCTGAAAAATGGATTTCCTTTTGGCTTCCCTGGAGTTCTTTTTCTTTGATGGTTAGAGAGTAGGTGTTAGCTTTTCCTGAAAATCACACTTAAAGGAAACTATTGCTATGCCTTTAAATTTTTTCTTATTTGTGTATATTTCAAAAAGAAATGCGCTGAAGTCGTATCTGTTGTTAACATACATTAGAATTTATGTTCTCATGATAAGAACAATTCCCAAAGAGCCATAGAAGGCCAGGCGATTTTAAGAAAAATCACATGAAAACCCATTATATTAAAACAGGTGCTTGGCATTTATTGTACTGTTTATTTCATGTATTTTGTTAGTGTCAGTATAAGCTTCACAAGCATATTGTTTTATCTGTTTATCACATTTAGATAGAGATAATAAAATTAATCAAAATAAATAGGCTATAATCTGAAGATCTTTAGCAATATGGTAAAGATTTAGATAGTTCTTTCCCTGTTTTATCTAAGCTATTCATAATTGCTAAATATGTTTCTAGGTCAATATCATTTCGTCTGGCACATAAATACTCGGTATTTCCTAAACCATTTAAAGTCATTACTTCATAATTACCAAAACAATACCATGAAGTACACATGTGACAGAAACAAAGATACAGGAAGCTCAAATGGCTGACCTGAGGTGACCCAGGACTTGGGGGAAGGGAATTAAGTAAATATTAGTGCATAGTTGCTGGGGTTTGGTTTGTTTGTTTATTTTGTTTCGTTTTGTTTTGTTTCTGTGGGAACTTTTCAGTCTTCTGAGGTATGCACTTGAGCAGATCACCTCATTATTATATTTTATATTTCCAAAAGCGAATGTTCTCTCCCTGGACACATTGTGTCTGAGGTGAACCTGATGATACCAGCAGGAGGACAGCTACCGTTTACTGAGTGCAAATTCTGTTGGCAGGGAACAAAACTCTTTCAACATTACTTCATGTAATTCTGTTAATTACCAATGAAACTGAGGCTGTTGTTGCCATTGTGTAGATGAGGACACTTAGGTTTAAAGACTAGAAACTGAGCCAGAGTCAGGAAAACCGATAGATACTACAGGCAAGATCAGATGTTAAGCTTTTCAGGAAAATCATTTGGCTGAACAGGAAAACCAGAGCAAATGCCATCATTAATCAGGATATTGTAAAAGCCCTGTTCTAATTCTTTAAATTACTATTGGACAAATATAATTAAGCTTCAGAAGTAACTCATCAGATTAAGACCCTATATTATAATTTAATCCTTTTGGGTTTTGGTGTTGCTATAAGCACAGAGCTGTTAAAAAAAATGTGGGGCTTCACAAATCAAATGAATTAGTAGTTGTGATTTGGTAATTGGATATCTACCAAAGTAAGCTAAGCAAACAAACAAGCAAAAAATCTGACTTTTGTATATGGATCGTGGCCAGTCTCATGTCTTCCTGGTGCCACTGGGTTTACAGATGTCCTCTTACCTCTTACCTCTAATCTTCCTCCATGCTTCCCCACCTTGTTCCTATCAATCCCTCCCTCCCCTACTCACCACCAGCTTTCTTTCCCTTTCCACCTGCACATCTTTAACGATTCCAAACACTACAGATACGTGATTGGGGCAGAGTCTATGTAGTCAGTAAGAATTTTAAAACCAACTTTAGAAATGATGTAATTCAGTGGCAGTGGTGAGTGAGGTGTCATAAATGAAAAGATTAAAACTAAATCAATATATGCTAAATGATCAGATGTCTGTGTTCTTCACACAGCTTTGTCAACCTCCTTTGTCCTTTGTGTCTGTTTACATCTCCCAGACATTTGCTGGGCACACACCTAAGACCGTCCACCACCTTCAAATTTTGGATTTGCTGTACCTCTGCTCATTTTATCAAGGAGCAAACAGCTTTGCAAAGAAATGCCACCCATCAATAGAAACTAATGAGATTTTTTGGGCATAATACACCGGGGCTTTCTTTTTCCACAATAAGTTGCTCATAAGCCACCCATACTGTCCTTTCTAAGTTGCGCTGAAATTTATTTGCATTTTCTCTGCCACAGATGAACTCTATCAGATTTTAAAATCAAAGGCCCCAAATGGACTCCCTGTGTAAAGTATATTAAAACTCAAAAAATAAAATGCAATACTTCAAATGAGAATAATGAAAAAAATCATGTTTAATGCATTTGATAATTATTGAATTAACAGTCTCCATTGGTTTTATTTGGAGTTGGCGGGGACAGGGCACAGCAAGTCAGAAGAAATCCAGCTTCATTCACAGCAGAGCTCACCACCCTGGAAATGTATTTTAATCTTCCTATTGTTTTCTTCCTTGTGAACATTCCCACTACCCACATGTAAAGTAATGGATTAATCTGCGTGTAATTACACATAATGGTTGTAAAGTTGGAAACACAAAACATTAACCAAATGCTAATTTGTCCAAATATTTTGATTCCTTGAAAAGGGGTACAATGTCAATATTGCTGAGAGATGGTTGTTCTCATCATCTACCCATCCTTTAAATGTTAAATGTTTCCCATAAATTTCTCACCTTTCCCCACTCAGATGACTAGAATATTTTCCTGTATTTTTCTAAAGCAAGATTTCCATTCGTCTTAAAATACCAAATAAATAAAGAGAACCTGGAAAGCTCATGGAGCTACAAAGGTCATGATATATGTAGGAGAGGAAATTAAAGATTTCCCCCATTTGGGGTTCTCATATTTTTAACCTGTTCTTATTGACCCATATAATAAAAGATGATACAGCTAACTACATAAGTAGTAGATACTTTGCATAAATTCTATGCCCTTCTTACTAAACTAAGCCTGCCTTTTGAGAAGTGATTAGCCATTGGCAATTTTGATTGACAGACTGTAGGCAAGCTATTAGGATCATCACGTGATCATAGGCACATGATGGAAGAGTTGAAGTTCTTCTGTTTTCCACATATCATCACTCATCATAGGTGGCTGTATCTACCACCCTGTCCTCTCTATTCATGAGTAGAAAAGTGGATAACAAGCCATTACTTTATTTCATTCATTCAATAAACACTTGCATTCTTTGTAAGATGTTGGGTTATAGAAATAAATAAAACACAACCTCCAGTACTAGCAATTCACATTCTAATATTGGAGCAACATATATTAAGGAGAGAATAGCAACACTCAGTACACTGTAATAGCTAACAGAAAAGCAGTATATGTACATGGTACAATGGAAACTCCAGGGAGAATGTGGTCAACGTTTCTGGGATGGAAATGGTGGTAAGAGGATGGACATCTGCAAGCAAAGAACTACTTAAACTTGACCCAGTTGCCCAGGTATGAGCATTGAGAGGATGTAGAGAGTTACCTTAGATGATTTTTTTAATGAATTTCTAATATTCTGCATCCTTGCGCATAACTGTCTCTGCACAGATTCTGTTTCATCCCATGCCATGTTTTTATTTTACTTCATATCATGTTTCACCATATGTTTCACTGCACAGGAGAACCTCAGCTCCATTGTTAATTTCCTAAAAAAAAAAAAAAAGTGTAATTGTACTTTTCTCTGACCTTGAGTAAGTTCACTGAGAATTCCATGACCCTAGAGGGGATAAAAGATTTTGCACAGTTTCCCACCATCTTCCTAGCTTGCACCATCTCTCATTCTTTCTCCCACCACTGGCTTCAGAGAAATGTCTCTCCTGGTTCTGTTCAGAGTAATCATATATATATATATATATATATATATATTTTTTTTTTTTTTTTTTCAAATCTGGCAGCAGCCATTCCACCTCAACAGACTCCCATAACCCAACTGGGCTTGTCAGAAACTTTTCTCAGCAAAGGCAGTTCTCCCTCAAGCAGGAATTGTCATACCACATGCTAAGATAATGGAACATGTGGGACATAAAGAAAGCTTCATGAGAGAACTTGGCTGAATGAATGATGACCTTGGGTCAATTCTAAATAAATAAGATTAGGTGCTGCTCATGGAGTGTCAGATTCTGCTTTAAACATGTTAAGGATGGTAGCTGGTTGCATTTAGCCACAAATCTGAGTGATAGCACTAGTACTGTTCTGATCTCACTGAAAGCAGAGATTAAAGTGCAGACAGTTAAAGTCACTTGACCAGAGTTCCACAGGCAACAAATGGTGAACTAGGACTTAAACCCACAGATTGACTCAAGCCTGTGCTCTTAAAGATTCTACTGTATTACACAGAAGTGAGCACTGAGTGACATGTTGAGTCTGTCAGGGCACTCTAGGTACATGGGATATAAATTGGAAAGTTGTGAGAGACACTCAAATTGATAGCAATTTAAGCAATGTATGAATATATTCCATTACATAAGAAGTCTAAGAATAACTCAGAAATTGACACATCACATCTCACATCCATTGACCTGAATTTAGTCAGATGGCAACACTTTCCTGCAAAAGAGAGGCTGAAAAATCAAGTCTTTATACTGATGACCACACACCAACAAAACTCTAATACTATGTAAAAAGAGAAGATGTTAAGGGGCAACCAGCAACCTGTGCTGAGTGCATTAAGTCCTCATATTTATCCTCAAATTCCTTCAAGGTCCATTCTTTCTCCAAATTGTTTCACATTAGGCTGGAGTTACAGCAGAACTTGGATAGTTGTCGGCTGTAACAGGTGCAGCCTTGTTATGCGTCTGCAGAACATGCTCACGTGGAATCATTAGGGCAGAATCTTTAATGATGTGTGGGCATCCCTTTTTATT
This sequence comes from Martes martes, assembly GCF_963455335.1. NCBI lineage: Eukaryota > Metazoa > Chordata > Mammalia > Carnivora > Mustelidae > Martes > Martes martes. Next base: position 142,937,332 of record NC_137888.1, read on the forward strand.
GAAAACAATATTGCAAGAGGACAGATGCACGCACAGTGCTTACATGTATAACCCTACTCTGTGACAAGGACTAGCTGTGATTTTGTTCAAGACAGGAATAGAAGTACAGGATGGCAGGTTGAACCTCTGAGGGAGGTTCAACCATAGAGCAGAGGCTTGACAACCTGATAAAACTGACAGGAAATCATTGGCCTTTCAAAAATACCAATGGGACACTAATAGTTCATCCCTTTCCAATGGGTTCTGATCTAAGAGTTAGTAAGGAAATAAATACTCTGAAAGGGTAAAAAAAAAAAAAAAAATTCAAGGGTTAAATTTGGCAGGGAGGGACAGGCATCACCTTGATAAAGTTGTAAGTGTGTCACTAATTAAATGATGAATCCAGAGCTGTACTGATACTGTGTTTACTTACCCAGGTCAAATATATTGAGGCGCTCAACATATGACAACAGTGGATCCCTTGATTGCTTCAAAAATAAATATAGGGTAGGCGGGTGGTGGTAGATAAGAATGCATCTTAGTGTGGTACTATATTGCAGACATTTTATTAGGCAATTTGCATACAGTCATGAACAAAAATAACATCTCTTCACCTTCAGATCTTATCTTCTGGATAGGGGAGAAGAAAAATACATAAATGAATTCATACATATATACATACATAATAAATCAATAAAATTAAATATTATAATAGATTTAATATTAAATAATATTGTAAATAAAAATATTTTTTGAAATAATATTAAAAACCAGAAGGTCATAAAGATTTGTCATGTGATGGTGGTAGGTGCTAAGAAGAAAAATACAGTAGGGTAAGGGTTCCAGAGAAATGACATGGCGTGTTTGGAGTGAGTGGTCAGGAAAGGCCCTCTTGAGTGGGGATTTTTAAGCACAGACGACACTGAAATGGAAGAGTAGGTCAAGCCGAGATCACACCAGGTGCAGTGACCTTCTTCTGGGACATTGCTCAGGTATTCTGGGAACATTGAACACGGACTGACGACAGCAGAGTAAACCTGGGGGGAGGGTAAGAGGTGAGGTCTGCTGTGTTTCTGGGGAGCAGATCCTGTAGAAACCAGCAAGCCAAGGTAAAGACTTTGCATTTTATTGGGAGAGGGCTGTTGTGGATTTCTGTAACTTCCTCTGTAACTTCCACCTTTAAGAACTAAGTTAGATCGGACCAATGATGCTACAGCCGTCTATTTCCAGTTGCTTTCACTCTGTCATGCTGTAAGCCAAGCCCAGGTTGTTATCCCTCAGTTAAATGGTTCCTAAGAACTTTCCTTGAAGCTTTCAATCTAGATTGAAGGGGAGGAACCAATGCAACAATAGTAGGTGTTTTATGAATTACTTGATGACCCGGCTTGTTTCTTCCTTCAGGACCTGCTCCAGATCCATGTCTGGTGTTCCATTTCCACTTGGTGGATTGCTGATGCGCATGCACAGCCTTCTGATTTGAAGGGTCAGATAACACGGGGGACATCTCTGGATGTACGGTCACTTGTTGTCTCACAATCAAATGTAATGTCTAGGAGAACCCAATGGCAATCTGGGAGTTGTTTCTCAGAAAGAGAATAGTTACCTGTAGAATGAAATAAGCCTTCACTCTGAAACCTTAAAGTCAGGGTCTACCCTGTAATTGCCCTATTGAAGGTCACTAGCAGAGTTATGAAACACACATATTTGCGACAAACACTTTAAATCCCACTGGACCAGCTGGGATGTGAATTCCAAATAGCAGAGAAGCTTTCACTGAAGCCTGGATCTGCAGCAGAAAGTCCCTTGCTCTGGGCCCCCCTCAAAATCAGAGACCTTAAAGTTATCTTTAAATGGTTTGGGAGCATTACACTGAAATGGAATATATTTTGCCTAGAAAACGCAGATACCAACACGATGCTTCTGTCTTAATTCCAGGCAGTGCTAATTGCCATACTTTGTCTTCCACTTTGGAGGAAGTGTCTCAGACCACTGGAGTCCCAGAAAGCTCACAGAGGTGGTGGTCCTCTGCCTTTTGTGTTTTTGCCTATGCTCTGGCCATTATTCATGTGTCTCAGCAAGGCTTCTAAGCTTCACGCTATTTCTGTTCTCCAGGTCCAGTCAGTACGCTGCCATCAGTGTAGTGGACCAGTGAGGTGACCCGTAGACTGTCCAGACAAAGTAGGTATGTGCCTATGGACTGGATTGTGACAGAGGGAGGCAGAGCTGGCATAGCTTCGATGCGAGACAGTGAAGATACGCTGTGCCCCCTGCCCGTAAGAACTTAATAACCAGTGTAGGAGTTAAGCAGTTAATCAGGATAACAATGGTATTTGAAATCATGAGACTGGATGTGTTGACTGAGAAGTGAGTGCAGAAAAAGAGAAGAGGTCTGCTGAATGAACTTAGGGTTGCTCTAATGTTCAGAGGTCAAAGAAATGAGGCTGGATCCGTCAGAGCAACTGAGAAGAAATGTCCAAGGAGCTAGGAGGAAAGCCAGGAAGAGAATGGTAATCCAGAATTCAAGCGAAAAAAGTGTTATAAAGAAAGGTATTGAAGGATATCCATACATTTTGCTGAATGTTGGGGAAAAGATGGCTTGAGAACTGAATATAGAATGAGCAGTGTGAGGGTCTTTAGTGACTTGAAAAGACTGGTTTCAGTGGAGTGGGGAGCAGCGGCCATAAAGCCTGATTTGGAATGGATTCAAGAGAGAATGGAAGAGAGGACATGAAGAGGGCAAACATAGAAAGATCTTTCAATGGCTGTTATTGTAAAGATAATGAAAGAAATTAGTGTGAACCGGAGGTAGTTAATACAGCATGCTTGTGTACTAATGGAAATGATCTAAGAGGAATGGAAACAAAACACAAGTTTCAGGAAAGAGGGGAAACAATGATGCGAATACAGTGAGACCCATGCAAGAATTAGAAGAGGGTTCTATAGATAGGATCCAAAGATGATTGCAGTCAGGGCTCATAACAGGGAAGGAAGGGGGTAAGAGTTTAGACTTAATGTATTTGGTTATTCTTTGAGAGGTGGGCTCAAAATGGTTCTCCGTTTTCTCAGCCTTCTTCACACACACGCGCAAACACACACGCACACTCACACACCGTGCAGACACAAATACATTAGCACCGAAGCGTGGAAAGCTTGAAGGCCAGGTGGAAGTGCTCATAAATATTCATCAGAACATCATATTGGTGTTCCCTGGCGTTCTGTCCTCAAATGCCACTGTTATTTTAGAACCAAATATTATTATTGTTAGATTACAAATTATCTCAGGACCCAGAGAAGCTTCTGTGCAATTTTGAAATAACAATGTCCATTTCCTGATGTAGCAAAACAAATACAAAATTATTTAAAAATTTAGAAGCCTTGTATGGCTTCTAGGGACAACTGCTGTAACATTATCAAGTCAGGAAAAAGAACGTCTTGCTTTTCTATATTGTATGATCAGACATATTTGACCTGGGGTCATATATACAGTTTACCTATATTCTTGACGTAAGGCGTGGGCAAACTTTTTATATGGAGGGACAGATAGTAAATATCTCGGGCTTGTGGGCAGTATGGTCTCTGCCACGATGACTCCATTCTGCACTTGAAGTGCAAAAACAGCCCTAGGTTGGTTTGTATGTTCCAGCAAAACTTCACTTACAGAAGCAGGTGGAAGGCTGTATTTGACCTGCAGGCTGTTGTGTGCCGATCACTGTTTTACATAAATTTGAAAAAGAAAAACATATTTATGTGCCAGTCGTTCTTAAACTCAAGCCATCCCAACATTCAACAGAAAAGATCTGCACAACATAGTTTCCTGACATGTTTTGGCATACCGTGTGCAGCCGTCCAAAGAACCGTATGCAGCCTTGTGAACTGTTGGCTTTTCTGTGTATACTTGAGTTCCTTGGCTCGTTAAAATAGGAGTGGGAAGAAGGCAGTTCCTTTAAAAATTATCTCGTTATAAAAAGGAGGAGGGGCCCCTGGGTGGCTCAGTGGGTTAAGCCTGTGCTTGGGGCTTGGGTCATGGTCTCAGGGTCCTGGGATTGATCTCTGCATTGGGCCCTCTGCTCAGCAGGGAGCCTGCTTCTGGCTCCCACGCCCCCACCTGCCTCTCTGCCTACTTGTGATCTCTCTCTCTCTCTCTGTCCAATAAATAAATAATTTAAAAAATAAAAAATAAAAAACAGAAATAGATAAAATAGATAAAAAGGAGGAAGATTACTCCCAGATTAACTGGGGCACTTAGCTGGGGGAAAAAAATGTCCCATACCATACATACAAATATTCCCAAGGATTTTTATATATTATTTATTTATTTATTTAATTTATTTATTTTTAAGTGGAAATAAGTACTCCTAAAAGGCTTAGTTTGCTTAGCCTGGTCAAAATTAAGTATTTTCATATTATAAGATTATATTTCTGTAAATCATACTGTTGCTAGCACTCATATTTTTGAGAAATACATCTCAGCATTGTCTTGGCAGTATTCTAAGGTCTAACGGGTGAACATAAATCATCTTGATAGGAAAAACTTGACTAATTCCAGAATGTCTCCCTTTGTTTATTCATGAATCACAATGTAAGAGAAATGTCCACTTCCGGCAGATGTTAGGTGGTCTGTGCCTGCAGCACCCATTCCTCTCTCCTCCCCCCGCCGTTCCTCATACACTTTTGGACAACCACCCTTCTTCACTTTCACATGTGTATTTCAGGTAGGATGATCCCAGTCCTTGTTCTCCAGGGTGGCAGGTCATCCAGGTCGGGCCAATCAGAACACGGTGCGCTGCAGACGTTGGCACATCCCACAAACAGAACCAGTCACTCTTTTTTTTTTTTTAAGATTTTATTTATTTATTTGGCAGAGAGAGACACAGTGAGAGAGGGAACACAAGCAGGGGGAGTAGAGGAGGAAGAAGGAGGCTTCCGGGGCTCGGGGCTCAATCCCAGGAACCTGAGATCATGACCTGAGCCGAAGGCAGCCGCCCAAAGTGAGCGAGCCACCCAGGCGCCCCTGAACCTGTCATTCTCAAGCACATGTCTTTTCAGGACTTTGCAGGCTTTTTCAGGATTTTTCCTTGAGCCCTTGACAAGGAGGTATTTCCTTTCGCTCCAGGAGGCTGATAAAGTAGAATGTGGCCCAGGAGGCTTTGGCAGATGTCTTGCCTCTGTGAGCGTTGAACCTGTCTCAGAGGGAGAGGCTCCCGAAGGAGGCAAAGCTGAAAGACCGTAAGAGATCGTGATGACTTCGTTTCAACTCCTGTTTAATGTCAAGTATTCAGAGCCAATAATCCCCTTTTGCCCAGCCAGTGTCAGTTACATGCAATTTGGCCACAACTGTTGGGGCTGGTCATTATCATGAGCACCTCCTCTAAAACCTTGATTTCATGCCACAGGAAATCTCGGAGGAAGGCTTTGCAATGACTATTTCATAAATGAAAAAACCAAGGCGAAATAATAGTGTAGAGCCTCTGTTTCTTCATATATAAAACAAGTTGCCTAGCAGCATCCAGGATTCAAATTCAGGCCCGTAAGCTTTTAAAACCCTAAACATCTCTCTTTCCTCTGTCCCAAAGGGAAGGTGGCATGGCTGGAGGGACAAAGGTCCTTGCTTTTTCCCCCATCTTGTTCAGCCTCTGCCACCTACTGCTTTGCCTTGGAAACCAAACTATTCCCTGGCAGGTTCTAGAATATCAAAGCTGTAGGCAAATGTTAAGTAATGGAATTGGGCAGCCTATCAATGATTATACCCTGTATCCCTATCTGCTTTAGAGTTGACCATATTCATGTTCCATTTTCTTGTATGAAGAAGTGAATTCTTCCTGTCACTGGTAAGACAGCATAGCCTGGTGGATAAAAACACATTTTTCAGGTTAAGTCTCAGTCAGGCTTCTTAGACTTAAATCCCAATTCTGTTATTTACTAGCTGTGTGACCTTGACACACAGCTAGTATGCCACTCTGTCTAAGCTTTTTCATCTGTGGGGGAAAAAAAATGGAATCTGTCTCTTAGTTGTGCAAATTAAGTACGTTCACATGTGCAAAATGCTTAGAACTGGATCTGGGGAAGATAATCTCTCTGTCAGTGTTGGCTATTTTTATGATAATCATCGATAACTTTAGTAGAGTTTGCCACATTCCCTCGGAGGTTTTTGATTTGGGGTTATTTCTGTAGCTCCACAGTTAGAATAGTCTTTAAATTTTCTCATGCTTTAGCCTGTGTGGCTTGGTTAGGTTAGCATCAAGATCCTACCTTCCCAAGGAAATGACTCCAGATGGCTTCTTCCTTTCTTCTTTCTTTGTTTGCCCTTTTGGAGGGGTTGATGGAGGTAAGGTTGGAGGGAATGTTTGGATTAGCTGGATTTTTACTATACTAACAAATATTCCTGAAATCTCAGTGGCTTAATGCCAAAAAGGATTTATTTATTGCTAATCCTAGTTTTCTTAATTGGTCATGAACTCTGTTCTAAACAGTATCCCAGGGAATTAAGCTAATAGAGGTTCTACCATTGCAACATGTGGCATTGGTGTTCAAAGCAACAGGAGAGAGAGCGAGCTCTGGTGATTTTTTTTTTCCTTTCAATATTTCCCTCGTTTCCAAAATTAAACATTTTAGAAACTGTTTATAAGTGGAAATAAAATAATCTTATTTTAAAAAGAAATAAACCTCAATTAGGGCACAGGGGTGGCTCAGTCAGTTAAACATCTGCCTTCGGCTCAGGTCATGATTCCAGGGTCCTCGAATTGGGCCCCACATGGGGCTTCCTGCTCAGTGGAGCGCCTGCTTCTCCATCTCCCTCTGGTGCTCTCCCTGCTTTTGCGCCCCCCCCGCCATCAAGTAAAGAAAGAAATAAGCCTCCCCCTGCTTGTAGTCTCTCTCTCTCTCTGTCTGTCAAAGAAAGAAAGAAAGAAACCTCGATTATACTAAACTCTGATCCAAACCAAACCAAAAAAGCCAAAACCAAGATCCCCCACAACATCTAAGCAAGAAAGGAATTTATTTTAACACTTGTTAATTGAGAAGAAAAATTATTTCTTTTTTTACAATAACTGCAGTCCCTTTATTTCATTGTTTGGCAGGAAAGTCAAGAAATTTAGTAGCAGTTTTTAAAAACCATATAGTACTATCATATTGTAACTAAAACGTTGAGTTTATTGAACATTTAAATAAACCTAGAGGTGATAAATTCTCCCTGATCACTAATAATAAATAAATGGATGAGATAATGGTAGTATGTACTACCAGTAAAATTAAAATTTGGCAGCACAGAAATGCCTGTGAACTTGAGAAATTTTTGAAAGTGTCATTTTACTTATCAAATATAGTAAAATGATGCAAAATAATGAGACCTTTCATGCTATTTCATTTTAAATAATGCTTTGTGGCCATTAAGAATTGTTTTTAATTCAGCAATAATCCCATCCCACATTATTTTCACTAAGTACTTCCTGGCCTGTGGAAAAATACATTATCCTTTACTTACACTCAAATAACTACCATTAATTTTAGTGAGAGTTTCTGCTAAGAATGGAAAATGAATGGGAAAACAGCAGTGAAGAATGAATAAATTCTTGATCTCTCCCCCTTAAGGACATTAGTTGTACAACTGAGCAGATAGTTTATTCATTTTATATCATTCTTAGAATGCCAAAGACATAAGTCTTTGAATTTCTCCTTTCCTCTCTTTAACGATGACAGAAACTTAGTTGTTGACTAATATTTTTAACTTCAAGTTTAGATGTTGAGGATATTTTTCTTCCTTCCCTTCTTTAACTTCCAATTTTTATTACAGTTATTCATGTTCTTAGTTAATCTAATATTTCTAAAAGGAAAATGAGGGAAAACAGCAGTTGCCTGCTCTGCCCTTGCTTTCTGCTTTCAGAGAAAACGACCTAGAAATCTTCCTGTGGCTTCCTTTATTATTTTAATTATCTCAACAGCACTATTTCTTGATATTTTTGATTTTGGATATTATCTATGATTTTTCTATTATAGACATTGGGGCTTCAACTCTCTTTCTCACATTCCCATTCGTATGCACGTCATACTTCTCCAATATAGCAATGTGTTAATATTTAGTTAGATATTCTTCAGTGTTCCTGTTATTATAGCATATTTGAGCAACTTTTTGTCCTAAAATCATACCTTTTTTTTTTTTTTGGTCTGATTTTTTTACATACACTAAAGTTAACAACGAAGCTTCTATTGCTGTATGGGTAGTTCTGTTCTGACTTGGATGATGGCTTTCTCGACCGATACGGAGAAATAAACCTAACTATTTAAAAATTAAACTTTAATTTTTGTTCTATGGATTTGCTATGGGGAATTTATGAGTAAAAATATCCAAAAATATTCAGATATGATATAAAACATTACTAATATGATGGGTTTGATTTAAATACTCACTCTATCACATCACTCCCTGTGGCTTTTCTGACAGCTTCCTCCTACAACCAAAACACAATCAAATTCTTTATCAAGGCCTACAAGGCTCTACCTAGAGAGAAATTTATCAAAATATATTCAAAAACTTTCCCAGAATGAAAATATTATTTTCTCAATCAAAAAAAAAAAAAAAGTCTTCTGAGTTCGTAGATAAATAGATGGGGAAAAACAAAACAAAACAAAACAAACCCCACCAAGCCACATCACTGTAGAATTTCAGAAGTGTATGCAGCATTGGGAATGAGATGTCATCTGATTTCTGAACCTCAACATCCAAAGCTAGGAGACAATGGAGAAAGGCACTCAATATTCAAAGAAAAAATGATTTCTAACTCAGAATTCTATATCCAACCAAACTGTCAAGCAAATATGAACAAAAATGAATGAAAAATGAAGCAAAATTTTCCTCTCACATAGACTTTTATGGTGAACTAGTGGAAAACATATACCACCAAAACAAGGGATTAAACAAACAGAAAGGAAACCTGGAGCCAGAAGGCTGAGGATCCAGTGCAGAAGAGGGAGGGTATCTGCAAGACAAGTGTGCCAGATTAGAGTAAAGTTTAATTTTTAAATAGTTATCACAATATCATGATTCAAAAATAAAAAAAAAACCCATAAAGGTAGATTATGATGTTGTACTCATATCCTTTTCTCCTATTGCCTATTTTCTAACATCCAACACAAGGGGATCATTTTTTGTTATTTGTGCATACTTATGTCTTTTATGCAAAAATAGGCAAGTAAGAATAAATAGTCTCATTTTCTCTCATTTTTATGCAAACTTGCATAAAATTTCACCTTACTTTTAAAAATTTATCTTGGAGCACCTGGGTGGCTCAGTGGGTTAAAGCCTCTGCCTTCAGCTCAGGTCATGATCCCAGGGTCCTGGGATTGAGCTCCACATAGGGCTCTCTGCTCACCAGGGAGCCTGTTTCCCCTTCTTTCTCTCTGCCTGCCTCTCTGTCTACTTGTAATCTCTGTCTGTCAAATAAATAAATAAAATCTTAAAAAAAAACCCCAAAACAAAAACTTAAAGTTTTTAGGGCTACCTGGGTGGCTCAGTCAGTTACACATCCAACTCTTGATTTTGGGTTAGGTCATAATCTCAGGGTCCTGGGATTGAGTGCCACGTCAAGCTCCACACTTAGCTTGGAGTCTGCTTGAGGATTCTCTCCCTCTTCCTCTGCCCCTCTCCCCATTCGTGTTTTTTCTCTCTCTCTCACAAATAAATAAATAAATATTCTTTAAAGTTTAAAAAACAAAATAAAATCTTGATATATTATCAATTAGAGAGCTTCTTCCTTCTTTTACATAACTGCATAATATTCCATTTTAACTAAATAGTGTAGTCTATTTGTACATCCTCTGTTTATGGACATTGTATTTGTGTCCAAATATTTGCTATGAATAAAGAATATCCTCATATATATGCCCTCTTGAGGTGTTGAAGTACACCTATAAAGAAACCATCCAAGACTAAAATTGTTAGGTCAAACAGTTAATGCTTTTGTAATTTGGATGGATGTAGGCTAATTTTTTAAAATGTAGTCTAATTTATTAATTAAGACCTTGGGTTCTAGAAGCAAACTGACATGGGTTCAAATACCATCTCTACCACTGTTTACCTGTGTAAAATGAGCAGTCCATCTACGTCACCGTGCTCTAGCTGAAACTGTTCCATTCAGGGGGTTAAAATCTAGTAGCATAGAGTGGATGGAATATTGAATATTGAATGTGAATATTGAATGTGAAGCCACCTGTTTCAGCAAGTTCGTCTATTAAATGAAAGAGAGAATTTAAGGAGTTTGGAATGATGAGTAAAGGGGCTCTTTCAAAATGGAAGAGACATGAGCATATTTAAACTTTGACGGGCATGATCTGTTGAGAAAAACTAGTTGAACATAGAGGAGACAGGAAACATAAGTTACTGGGAAGGGAGATGAGGATAGGAATGGAAAAATAAATAAATGGGCTCACGGGGCTTAAATGACAGGAAGGGCACCCCTCTGCAGTAACATGAGGGATCTTGAAGGTCAAAGAAAAAGGAAGCTGTAACATTTATAGTTTTAGTAGAAGGTAGCTGAGGCCCCTTTCCTTTATCACTTAGTTTTTCCACTAAAATAGAAGACAAAGTATTCTTCTCAAACTAAGGAGGAAAGGAGGAGTGGGAGGGTTAGAAGTTGGAACATTGAGAAGAGTAGAAATGTTGAAGTTGTGGTTGTAGGTAATGGGAAGTTGAGTTGACCAAAGATATGGACTATGATTGCCCACCAGTGCTGGGCTCCCATTTGAGTTCAGTCATCCTAAATTTATAGTGGAACCCAGCTATCTTTTTGTGGGAATTCAGCTGAGCTCAGCTACTCAGGAGAAGAAAAAATATATGTGTATATATTAATCATATTATATTATTTTATATATATTGCATATATATATAAATACATATAAAATTTTTTCTTGCTTGGTTTTCTAGGTAAGCAGCAAGCAAGGGAGGGGGTGGGGGGTTGTGTCTTGCCATGTGCATTTTTAAAATAACCATGAGATAGAGCTGAATGAAAAAATGAAGTGAAGACGGCAAACGATTGGGAAAAAGTATAGGGTTCAGCAAATAGGAAGGAGAAATGGTAATAATAATTGTTTTCAGTATTAAATAAGATAACAAAAACAAATACTAGCACATAGTTAGTGCTCAGTAAATGTTAGCCGCTGTCATCATCATGAACAGAATTGTGTTCTACATTTATCCGACCTTAATGCTTCTCTTTGAGTCCAAAGAGTACACGAATCTTTAAACAGAGAAAGTAGAAGAGAGAGCCTTCAAGCCAGCGGCTTATTTCAAAGGTGTAAAATCAATCCACTTTTTTTAATCTGACAAGCCGACGGGGCAGTTCATTTTTGTTTTCCTTATTTCTATTGCAAACACGTTGCACCAGCTTTGAGAGTGATAAAAGTACACGACAAATGAAATTTGACCTGGTCAAATCGAGCATTTCTGTGATAGCTTTCAGAAGCTGCCACAAATTGGATGTCTGATTTAAAGAAGGCATGATTCCCTTCCTCTCACCTCCTCATCTTTGATGAGGTTGGGTTGTGGAATTGGACACAGGAAAGGTGGAAGAGGGTGAGCACATGGAGGTCATTTGGTGTTCCAGAACCAGGTTTTATATATATATATATATATATATATATAATCAGTTTTGGTTACTGAATCCTCTTGTAATTCCATTATTCTAATACAATGAGACTGTGAGTCTCCAAGAGCAAGCTGTTTAGCCAGGGGTTCTTGTTTACCGAAGAGGCGTTGGAGGGAGTGGGAGAGCAAATACACGCAGCTGAATTCAAACAAGAAAATAACACAATGGAAATCATCTAATTTATTATCTATATGAATGTGAAAGCATGGAAGAGAACAGAATTTTTAGTAGTCCTGGATGAAAGATTAAAATAATTCAGAGTGATTTGTTGCAAACTCGGCGACAGGTCAGCACATTTGAATCTCATTTGAATTCAACAGGGATTGGAAGAAGATATAAGCAGAATATCTTCGGTTAGCTCTGCGTGCGTTTTACTGGCGATGTGAAAAATCACACTCTTGAGCTGTGCGGAGGTACAGAGCTTAAACTGGACTGCTGTTACACACACCAGGCTTGCCAGTGGATGGATTTCTCTTTCCTATTGATTCTGTCTTATTTTGTTTGTTTTGTGTTTCTTATTGCCCATCTACCCCTTTAGAGAGCATGGCCTATCTTCGCTGGGCTCCAGTTCCTAGAATAATTCCTGTATTGTATTGTTAGATGCTCAATAAACGTTAGTCAAATGAAAGAGCGAGTAAACGGCAAGTTCATGTCTAAATTGCATGTTTACCATATAAATAAATTCTATTCTTTCAGGAAAACATTTGATTGAAACGATGTGCGAAAATTTAATATTTTAAAATCACCAGCACAGAGGATCTCTTTGAGGAGATCTAAGGGGTAGATCTAAGACGTGTGGTGCGGAGGACGTGAACTGCTTTTGGTTATATAAAATGTCTATTTTATGAGCCGGTGCCAACAAACACAGTGGCATATCGTAAAGGATGTTATGTTTTGCTTGATCAGAGTGTAGGGTGACACTTTGTTGGAAGTGTCTTCAAGTAAAAGAATTTGGGAGAAAAAGACTCCAACAGCTGTATGGATAATTTTTCCATTAATTAAATAGGAGCTGAGAAAAACACCAGAGTTTTTTCTTTAAATACAGAACTCATGGCAAATTGTCTTTTTAGTCCTCATGGTTACACAATAGGCAAGACTCTCTAAGAGCATTACACATTGTGTGGCTTAGAAAGAAGAGCCTCTTGATAGTTTTTCCTTAGAGTTTCCTTTCCTTTTCCAGTGAGTTCTCAATATGCTAAATATTACGTCCTGATTACCAGTTACGAGAAGCAAATATATCCCTGGATCTTAGTTTTTGCTTCTTTATGAATCTAGCATTTGTACTACACGTAGAACGTAGTTTTTTCTGTATCATTCCTTTGAAAACTCTGAATAATCCATGCTTATAAGTGACGTGGAAAATCCAATAAAAATAGGAGAGGATTGCAGGATAATGGTTACCTTTCAAGCAGAGATGAAGCTTTTTGATTACACAGCGTTGCCTTTCTCTGTTTAAGAATAGTTTGTCCTTTATCCTTGTGCCTCATCTTCTGTTTGCTGTGATCCCGGATGTAATGAGGTACGGAATGCACGGTGTCAGAGAAAGGTCCAGATAAGGGAAAGAGCAGGATCCGATAGTCTTTGTCTAACACACAGTATTTCTCTCCATTGCCCTTATCTTCTATACTGTACCACTCTTCCTATACCTTCTCCGGTTTTCAAAACCAATGCATAGCTCTTACCCAGCAATAATCTATTTTAACAGCAGGATTCACAGACATTAGTTTATTTAATCTGTTCGTGTGTAACCCATGCATTGAAGAACTGAACAGTTTTCTTTGAATTATCTAGATACATTTCCAAGGTTTAGAATAAATTGATCTGTAGGGACGCTTGCCTCCCTTCTCTTATTTTCGTTGACATTCAAAGTCTAGCTCTTACTGCACTCTGTACTTATAGCCACTTTTTCATTTTTCCAAACTCCCTAGCATTTGCTTCCTCAATTTTGCTCCTTGAATTGCTCAGTTATTTTAATACCAGTACTTTTGTTTTTAGGAAAATGATTTTTCCTAGTAGATTTGTCGTTTTCCTATGTTGAATATGTTCATGGAAAGGCTAGGACTTAAAGATGAATCATCATTTTTTTACTAAGGTGATCTACATGTAGGAAGAATCATCTTCTTATTGTATGTAGTTTTAACAAGTGTACACAACCATGTAATCATCACCACCTCCAAATTCTCCATGTTTCTCTGAGCTCAAACCTTCCTTCCACTTCTAGTCCCTGGCAACAACTGATTCTTTTGTCTCTATAGTTTTGTCTCTTACAGAATATTATATAAGTGAAGTCATATAATATGTAGCATTTTAGGTCTGACTTTTTTCATTTGTTATAATGTATTTGAAATTTATCCATGTTATTGCATATATTAGTAGTTCATTTCTTTTTATTGCTGAATAATATTCTATTGTATTATTGTATGGAAACACCACTGTTTCCAAGCAGAGGGACAATGGAGTTGTTGCCAGTTTCTTACAATTATGAATAAGGCTATTAAAAACATGTTTCTATAGGTTTTTTTTTTATGTAAACCTAATGTTTATTTTCCTTGTGTAAATGCCTAGGAATAGAATTTCCAGATTATGTGGTTAAGAGGATATTTATTTGATTTCACAAGAAACTGCCAGTTTTCCATAGTAACTGTACCATTCTGCACTGTCATCAGCAATGTGTTCTGCATCCTTACCAACAATTGATATCTTTGCCTGTCTTCCTTTCTTCTTTTTTCTTCCTCCCTTCCTCCCTCCCTCTATCTTCTTTTTTATTCCTTCTTTTCTTTCCTGACAGATGTGTAATAGGATTATTGTGGGGTTTTTGAAATTACTGTTTCCCTAATGACTAATGATGTTGAAAGGCTATTCATTTGCTTATTTGTCATCCATATATCTTCTTTGATGAAGTATCTGTCCAAATTGCTTTCCTGTTACTTATATATTGTTAAGTTTTTAGAATTCTTTATGTATCCTGAATATAAGCCCTTTAGCAGATTTGATTTAAGAATATTTTCTCTTACATAGACAAATGACTTGTCTTCACAGTCTTTTAACCATGTCTTTCAGAAAGTAGTTCTTTAAAAAAAAAAGAAGAGTAGTTCTTAATTTTGGTGAAGCTCAATTATGATTTTTTTTTTCTTTTTTGTGTCACACTTTTGGTGTTGTATCTCGGAAATTTTGTCATAAGAATTTTTTCTCATGTATTTGTTTTTGTTTTTATTTTTATTTTTTTTTTTTACTGAGGTATATTTTACAATTAAAAATTGTAAACATTTAAGGTATACGATTTAATCATTTATTATACATATACTAGCTTCGTAGATTTAGGTTTTACATTTGCAGTCAATTTTTGTACAGAGTCCTGGATAAAGGTCAAGGTCCATTTTCTGCTTCAGTGTGCACCATTTTGTGAAAGAATTATTTTTTTTCTCCATTTATTTGCCTTTTTACATTAGTCAAAAATCAATTGACCATATATATGTGGGTTTATTTCTGGACTCTTTATTATGCTCTATTTATATGTTTTTCCTTTATCTAAAACTACATTGTCTTGATTGTTGTAACTGTATAGTAAGTCTTAAAATTTGGTAGTGTGAGTCATCCAATTTTGTTCCTCTTTTTCAAAATCATTATTTTTTTTAGTTCCTTTGCATTTCCATATATGTTTTAGATTCAGCTTACTGATTCTACTTTAAAATCTGGCTGGAACTTTAATTAAATTTTTATTGAACTATATAGATCACTATGGAATAAAATGTCATCTTCAGAATATAGAGTCTGATAATCCACAAACATGGTATGTCATTCCATTTATTTAGGTTATCTTCGATTTTTTTCATTAATATTTTGTAACCTATCATTTTTCTTGTTTCTACATTAAATTTTTGGAATACCAATATCACAGAAAATATATATAGTTTTCCAAGATTAAATAACAGTGGATAATGTGGCCCTTTTTTTGAGAGTTTTGAGTTTTTTGAGTATGCAGTAGATACTGAGATTTTTGAGGCTACTGACAGTGCTTTCACCCTCTTACCCCTTTCTAATGTTTAATACGTAAAATGTTTCCAGAAAGTTCACCAATCAATAGTACGCTCTGATACAGAAAGTGATCTGAGTGAATCTCATATCATCTTCCAAGTGTATAGGAAGCAAGGTCTGGGGAAAGTTGTGGTGTGAAATCCAATGTATTCTTCCTCCCAGGCCTTTCATTTGAATGAATTACAGTTAGTCCTTTTATGAAAAAAGAGAAGATTCCATTATATTTCCAAGGAGCGTAAGAATATATAAGTGTAACTATATATTAATAAGTATATATACATATCTTCTTTAGTAGTCTTTCATGTATTCCAGAGGCATGATTTAGTTATTGACATGTGGATATTTCAAGAGCATGCCCTTGAGATCAAAGAAATAAAAGTTCTTTGCTTTCCAAAAGTTAATTTTGAAATCCACTATTCTATACTTATTTTTTCTCCATTTCATTTAGCAGTGGATACAAAACCAGAGAATTTACATTTCTAGTTGTTGTCATGAAATTCATCTCAAATATCTAATTAAGCATGAGCTTGACAAGTTACCTGGAAATGATATATTTTATTAAAAATGAATCTGATATGATTTATTTCAAAAATTCTGAAGCATGCTCAGTGACTCATTATATAGTTTACTTCTTTCCTCCATCCGAATAGAGATAATTAGTTACCTAGTACCTTAACTTACCTATAGCATGCTGCAGCAACAAACCCACATTTTTCCTGGTTAAGTACACACAAGGCTTGGCTTGCCTTATCACAGTCCTATGCCGTCCTATGCGGATTCAAATTCACACATTCTTACACTGTTACATATTAACAACTGAAATTGTAACAAATACTTATCAAAGAATCCAGTGAGAAGACGTTTCAAATAATCATTGTAATCCTCTTTTACAAAAATTATTAGTTAGGGGCACCTGGGTAGCTCAGTCCTTAAGTGTCTGCCTTTGGCTCAGGTACTGATCCCAGGGTCCTGGGATGAAGCCCTGCATCAGACTCTGCTCAGCGGGGAGCCTGCTTCTCCCACTCCCTCTGCCTCTGCTTATGTTCCTTTTCTTGCTGTGTGTCTCTCTGTCAAATAAATAAATAAATAAAAATCTGGGGCGCCTAGGTGGCTCAGTGGGTTAAAGCCTCTGCCTTCTGCTCAGGTCATGATCTCAGGGTCCTGGGATAGAGCCCGGCATTGGGCTCTCTGCTGGGCAGGGAGCCTGCTTCCCTTCCTCTCTCTCTGCCTGCCTCTCTGCCTATTTGTGATCTCTGTCTGTCAAATAAATAAATAAAATCTTTAAAAATAAATAAATAAATAAAATCTTTTAAAAAAAGGAAAAAAAAACCCTTCATTTAAAAAAAAATCATGACTATTACCTCTTACCAGATTTCGGGTTAAAAAAAATTAAGGGTACTTACACCTAAAACCGATCTGAGACTTACTACAGCTAGCTCATTGCACAGAGGAAGAAACTAAAGTCTAGGTAAAATAACTTGCCCAAAGACCCACAGCTAGTTAGCAGAATTGTAACTGAAACTCATATCCGAAGTTCTCTCCCTTAGATATTCTTCAAATGTAAGTACATTGTATTTGAGAATTAAACCTTATTTCCTGATTTAGAGTGAGTTAAATGTATTGTGTAATTCACCTATATCAGCAATCTTTTGACCTTTCCGTGCCTGCTACTTCTTGCCAATGATCCCTCAGTCTAACTGATTCTTTTGGGGGTTACTGTAAAATCTTGATATAAAACATTGTTCACATAGGGTATACTATTGGAATACACTGTTGGAATCATTCAGAAAGGTTACCAACACAACAGTAGGATATGACAGCAAATATGTGTGAAAAATCTTATCTGCTACATGCCCATTATATAGCTTCCTGCAAACAATATCATGACATTGGAGATAGTTATTTGGTGATTATATATGCAATAATTTAAATTCTAGTGATTTATATCCTGAGTGTGTTTGACTCTTTCTGGAAAGCTGCCTAAAATCTTATGTATGCTCTTCCTGTACCCTCCACAACAGACATCACCAAACTCCTTCCATTGAAGCATGGATGTCATGAGATTTTAATAGGATTTTTATGGAAAACATGGGTCTGTGATCAATTAAATTTGAAAAAAATAGATTAAGTGTAAAACACAGAGAATATTGATAGAGGGCTTTCTCAGAGCCTTTAATTGTCTAAAGGTTTAGTAGGCTACATGCATAGGGGCTCGGGCTATGGCAGTAACAGAGTAGTTTCTGACATCATGATGTTTATACTCTGGTTGGGGAACCAGAATTCAAAAAGTCAAGTAAGAAGTAAAATATATGTTGACTCAGAAAGTAGCAAGTGTTTAGAAAAGAGAAAAGTAGAGCAGGCAAGAATGGAGAATGAAGTAGGTTAGGTGTCAACTTCTATGACCTCCATCAGGATGGGGCTCCCTGAGAATGTGACAACTAATGAGGACTTAGGGGAGGTCAGGACCATGAGAACAGAGGGGAAGAACATCCTGGGCAAAGGCACTGAGCTAGGAGTATTAGGAGTATTTGAAAAATAACCAGAGGACCTTGTGGCTGAAGGGCATGTGAAGGTGATGTGAAGAGGGAGTGAGGCAGAGAGAGGTCACTGGGTGAGACATTATATACCATCGGAAAGACTCTGGCTTTACTTTGAATGTAATAGGAAAACAGTAGAGATTTTAAACAAAAAGTTGTATAATGTAACTATTTTAGAAAGGCCATTTTAGGTGCTCTTTGGAGAATGGATTTTAAGGAGCAAAGGTACAAACAGGAGACTATTTGAGGTTCATGTAGCAATCTAGGTGAAGAGGAAGTTGGCTCAATGGTACAGGCGGTGGCAGGTGGTCAGATATTAGATATTTTTGATGATAGAGGTGACACAATTTCTTGCTAGATTGGATGTTTAAGTGGAAGAAATTGTTGAAGATAACTTCAAAGTAGATGACCTGAGCAGCCGGAAGGATGGAACCATCATTTACAGTAATGGGGAAGACTGGGCATGGAGCAAGTTTTTGGGGAAAGACTAGGAATTCAGTGTTAGACATGTTAAGTTGGAGATGCCTAGACATCTGAGTGGAGTTACCAAAAATGCAGGTGGATATGAGAGATGGTGTGACTCAGACCGGAAGATCTTGACTCAGCCTCTCTGTTCAACATTCTGGCTGGCTGTTTTACTTTGAAAATGCTATTCTCTTTATGCCTCTAATTCTAGTCCTTAAAATGATGATAATAGTACCTACTTCATAGGGTTGTTAAAATTATTAGATGAATACACACACACACACACACACACACACATCTCATACACACACATAAAACTAAATATATTAATCACTGCATACCTTTACCTATTATCACTATTGTCATTTAAGTCTGTAATTTGGGTGGTGGTCTGGGCTGTGGATGAAAAATTTAGAAGCCATCAACTTATAGGTATTATTTAAACTGAGTCCTAGCACATGTGGATATAAATAGTATAAGTTAGTGTAGACTTCATTTTCCCAACTTTCTTGTCTAGGGATTTTTTTCTCTTGAAGTATTTTTCCCATCGAGGGTTTTATGGAAGAATGTATTGAAAGCTCCTGAGTGGATGCTTAGTGAAAACTTTTGGGTTAGAAAATATGACCTCCAAAATGTTGGGAAAAAAATATTGTAATTCTTGGGGAAAAAAAAGACCCGAGGTCTCTGGTTCAGGGAGCGAAGGCAGTAGAGAGAAATCATGGCCTCGCAGTAGAGCATACCCATAGCTGCTCAGTAGACACACCAATTTTCTCATTATTCCTGTCTGTCACAGATGCATACAGGATACAAAGCCACAGTGATACTGTCTCCAACAGATGGGAAGCTATGCAAATGAGTTTTGTATTATCAGCAATCACAAGCAGTTCTCTTACTGGTCATTGGCCAGATGCCTCAATTTTGGGGAAGCTGGGGGGAGGTGGGAGAGAATGAAAAGCAGCAGCTTTGTTGTGCCATCCAGATAACTGTCCTGAGCTATTTCTTTCCTTATCAAAGTTTTCCCACCAGCCCTTTCTAGAGTCTCTGGAGATTTCCCCGGGCTCCAGAAATTCTCTTCTTTATGAATGGCAATATAACTGGCCCATAGTGAACAGGTCATAGCTTGAGTCGTTTCTCTGGTCTTGACTGATAGATTTGTAGTGGTCCTTTCATGTGCCCACATCTGTTCTTACTTGTGGCCAGATACTAGAATTAACAGAGGGTTGGCTTGAGCTAAAGATTTGGCCACTGACCATGGCCCAAATTGAAATTGACTGACTCCTGTGGGGCTCCATCCAGTCCCCATATTCCTGTCAGAATGACGTTCTAACCAGCAGCATGCAGTGCTGGGATAGCAATGATTTTTGTGGAATCCAGGATGTTCCCCGAGAGTGCTTATCAAACCAGTAAGACATAATGAATGCTATGATCCTTTCGGAGACTCTATTCAGACAAAAGTTTTAACATATTACCAGTTTTTCTTCTCTACAAACATTTAACCAAGCCCTTTCTATATATTATTTCACCCATTTCTCAGAGAATGCTATGACGTTCTGCTGATGATCCCATTTTCCTGATGAGGCAACAGGACACCTCAGAGGTTAACAGCCTTTCATAGGGTCACAGCTGGGCAGAAATATGGGATTGACACACTTTTCTGGCTGTCCCACCTTAGAGCCCTTCCTCTTTTGACAGTGTTTTTAATAACCCCTACAACCTGGTATTTCTGGTCAGGGGCCCAGAGATACTGAACTTGGTCAAATTAGAACACTTAATTGCTGATGACTGTTAAGTTACTCTCAGGGAGAACATGAAGCATCTGTGGACAGCATTCTCCCATCAGATGGACAGTCCCACCTGGAAGTGTCTTGCGGCTATTTTCCTCTATCTGCTATACAACAATCCTTATTTTTACAAGAATTCCCTGAGGCTTTTTCTTTCTATGTCCATTCTGTTAGGAAGTCGGTCTGTTCAGTCTATTCGGCAGAATTTGGGGTGCCTCTCATCACTGAAGGCTTTCTTTGTAAAACAATATTTGGCTTTGATTCTTACACACACACACACACACACACACACACACACCTGCATGTGCATCTGTCCCTATACACAGGTGTGTGTTTTTGTGTGTGTACGTATGTGTAAGGGCCAAAAAACTTTCCCTTTGGCTGTTCAGCTAATTGAATTGACATAAGGCAGATTCATAGCAGAAAAACAAATTTAATTTCACACATGTGGAGGGCCCAAAGATGGGAGACCCCAGGGAAAGTTGGGCAGTTGGGGCTTATATACCCTGAGCTAAGGAATGGGTAGGGATGAGCATCAAAAGTGAGAAAGGTAATTCACAGGACAGTAAGAAGAGCAGCTATTGGGTAATTAGAAGTAGGCCCCGTTGTGCAGATAGGTCCTTCGGATAAAAAAAGGTATCTCTCTCTGGTAATAGCTTTTTTTCTGGGCCAGGTCCTCTATCTAAAGTCTTTTAGGGAGTTAAGGGAGAGGTAAAAGTTGTTCCTTATTCAGCTGGGTCCTGATTGCCTCCAGCTCAAAATAAACCACATGCGAAAGTAACAAATTTTGGCGTGGCATATTCTGCTCCCTTTCATGTGTATTTCATTTTATGTCTATAAAAGCACAACTTTATATATATGTACACAAGTTGATGAACTTTTGAATATGCACCCATGTTGCCACCTTGGGTACCAAGATATGGATCATTTCCATCTTCCCAGAGAAGTTCCCAAATCCCTTTTCCAGTCCAAAACAGACGGCCTCACATATACATATGCACATTCAGGGGTAATCATGTGTCCTTCTATTCCTAGATTAGTTTTCTCTGTTCTTAAACTTCGTGAAAGTAGAGTCACGTGGAATGCATTCTTTGGAGTCTCACTTCTTTCACTCAGCAAGTTTCTGAGTTTCATCTATGTTCTTTTTTCCTTTAGTATTTGTTTTTCATTTTCATAACTTTGCAGTAGTATTCATGGCCTGGATATCTTCCAAACTGTCTCTCTGCTTTCTTCTGTTGACAGATCCTGGGATTAAGGCTTCTAAGAGCATTCTTGTCACAATCTTTGTATGGGCACAGGCGCTAGTTTTTTCTTGAGTAGGACCTATGAATGGGATCGTTGAGTCATGGGGCCCAGCTTCTATTTTCAAAAGCAGTTTGGAACGCTGTTCAGAGTGAAGGACGGCAAATCAAATGATTGAAAGGAAGGTAAATAGTACTTGTGATTGGAGAATGAGGAATTGGGGTGCTCAGCCTGGAAGACTTTTCTAAGAGGTGATTTCCTAATTCTCCTGAAGTAGATAAAGGGTAATTTTAAGGAAGAAAGGAACACACTATCAATTTATACAAAGTACAAGATGAGAGAAAATGGGATTAAATTTCAACAAAAGAGTGCTTAGGCAGAGTATTATCATAATTAACATAGAAATAGGTTACTGTCCCCAGGGTGTCTTCTAACAGAATGTTCTCTGTTGGGTAAAAGGTAGATAAGTATGCAAGCAAAGTTTTCTCCCTATCTCTGGAGTACTTCTTGGTCTTGATTTGTCTTCCGGGAGATACGACAGTCTTGCTAATATGTCTTATATGTAGTAGGGTGACTACATTTTTATGTTGTTGAAGGCAGAATACTTCCGTTCAGTACAAATGCTCACTCAAACGGCATGCCAGGACAAGTCTTAAACCCGAGCCCTCTGAGGAAACCTGGAGTATACGATCCTACGGTTCATGATCAGCATTGCTGGGGCAAGCCAGTGACATCTGGACACATTTGACAGGAGTAAAGCTAGTGCCGAGTTTGCTTCCAGTAACAGTGGAACTCAGATTAGACCAAGCTTTCTATAGATAACAAATAGAAACTCTGGGCAAAATAGAAAGAACAACTCACTGAAAGCACTGAACAGAGAGACCAAAGCAGGGAGGTTGTGGAAGGGAGTCTGCAGTTAGAGGGCGGGAATGGCTCTGGGTGAATTTTTTATTTTCACATCTTCTAGTTTGAGCATAAGTTGTAGTATGCACTGGAGTGGGTACCTAAAGCTCCTCAAACTATTTTTTGTTTCTTTTAGGGACCAGGGCTTATAACCTCCATAGGTTATGGACACCACTTTCTGTTGCTCCTATAATGCTTGCAAACCCCGATCTTAGCCTCTTTTTTTTTTTTTTTTAAATCTGGATAAAATAACATAAAAAGTGGACACATATTCCCAGAATTAGGCTGAGCCCGAGCCACTGTTCACACAGGTGACAGCAGTACAAGAATTAGAACCCACCACCCCTTTTGGAGGAATTCCCGGCAGGCAAGCTACAAGGCGATGTTCAGGGTCTGCATTTTACAATGTCTGAGGATGCTTTTCTCATGGTAGGCTTTGTTAAGGATACCTTTGACGAAGTTTTAGAATATAAGTGAGGTTCGGTGGGGTGAGGTCCAGAGCTGATGACCAAGAAAGAATTCTTGAGACATCTTTGGTGCAAAACGGTGGTTTATTAAAGCACAGGGACAGGACCCATGGGCAGAAAGAGCTGCTGCCCCAGGGCTGTGAGGGGGTGGCAGGTTATATACCATGGGGTTGGGGAGGTAAGGAAAAGGGAGATTTCAAGAGAATTTTCATATGCTAAAGAGGACCTTGCTGTTGTCAGGTTAAGGTTGTTTTTCCCTTCTAGCAAGGTATTTAACATGAGATGGGAGATTCCTGGAAGAATGTCACATATGTCCCACCGAGGAGTGAGGGGTGGGGGGAAGGTTGCAGGGTGTCACCTTCTGCTTTGTCCTCAGCTAGCCTTCTGTTCCCTCATCACCTTCCAGCACTGTGCCGGGCATCATCTATTTAGTATGAAGGTGTTGCCCCAAGCAGCCCTTGCTCTGAGAGGTCACTGCCCCACTCAAGAGCACGTGACTCTGTGAGCAGAGTGTGGCCTGAGTGTTAGCCACAACCTCCCCACTGTGTGCTGGGCAGTCTACTTGGATGTAAGTGACAGCCTTATGCCAACTTGTTCTTTTGTGGCTAAAGAAAATTTCCTTTTCAATTTATATCCTTATGCTTCCTTCCTTTCGAAGGGCCATGCTTGGACCATTGTTTGTGGTTTCTTCCCTGGGGCTTCCTGCACAGAGAGGAGGACTGTAACTCAAAACTCTCCCTGATGTCAAAGTTAGTTTTCAAGGGCATAAAATTTGAAGACATATTCCAAAGACTACATGTGTGTAGCTTTTTCATACTACAGTGTGAAGTCCGAAAACTAATTCTGATGATCCAATTAGCCATCATCATTTTGCAAAATGATTTTTTCCTAAATTCTGCTTCTGAAAAAAAATCCTTTTGTTTTATCTGGAAGAGTAGCCAGTTTTCTTTCTGTATGTGTTCTTTGTAAGAATATGTTGAGATTTTCCTATTGTAATTTTGAGGATACTCATTTTCTTTTTGGTTGTGGGAACCTGTGGCAGAGGTTCACTTTGACCAGTCTTTCAAGACTATAGTAAGTACTGTGTGGGTTTTTCTATTTGCTACCATAGCAAATTGTCCCAAACTTAATGGCTTAAAAGAACACAAATTTATTATTATCTTGAAGTTCTGTGGGGTCAGAAGACAGACAAGCATCTAACCAGGTTAAAATAAAAGAATTGGCAGGTCTGCATTCTTTCCTGGAGGCTCCATTTCATCACTTGGGTTGTTGGCAGAAATCAGTTCCTTGTAGTCATAGGACTGACGGCCCTATTTTCTTGTTGACCGTCAACTACGGGCTGTCAAGGCTTCTAGAGACCTTCACATTCCTTGACTCTTGTTTCTCTTGCTCCGTCTTCAAAGCCGGCAATGCCTGCAGTGTTTCTGTCTCTTTTTTCTTCTTCTTCCACTTTTAAAGGTTGATGTGATTAGATTGGTCCCACCTGGATAATCTAGTATAATCTCCCCAACTCCAGGGGCTTAATCTTAATCGCATCTGCAAATGTGTTGCCTTTGTCATGTAATGCAACGTATTCACAGGTTCCTAGAGTTAGGATCTGGACATCTTTGGGGGGCCATTATTTGCCCATCACAACCTTCAGACATTCTGCCCTAATTTTGTTCTTAGATTTATTTAGTAAACATTAAATAAACCCTCGGTTTGCAGAAGAAAGATATAGAGATCAGTGAACTATGCCTCTGCTGCCTAAATACTAATCACTACAGAGATCAGATTCATTTTCACAGATACACACCGAATTCATTATAAATGTCAATTTACCTGGCCAATTCCTTAAAAATAGACATAATGACTTTCATTGCTGGATTCCCAATACCAGGTCTCTATGTGGCACATAAAAAAGTACTCAGCAAGTATTGCTGAATTTACAATTGAAAAAAAATTTGTTAGGCATCTACCTGATGCCTGTTCTAGATGTTTAATAAACATTAGCTACAGAGCCCATCTCCTTGTGGAGCTCACATCTTAGTGGTGCATCTAAAATTTTAGCCAGGCACCTTCATTCTCTTGCTGGATGATTGAATAAACACCCAAATGAATGAGACTGAGTAAATAAATTGGCAAGAGACTATCAGAGGTTTGGAAGGCCATGTTAGGGTGTCTGAATTTTTTTTTTCTTTTTCCCCATAAGTAGTGAGGAAACAGAAAAGGTTCTTAGGCAGAGGTGAATTGCAAGATCTATTTTTTTAGAAACACCTGATAGTAGGGGATGGCTCCCAGGGTTGGAGGTGAAGAATGGCTTGCCAAAGGCTTGAACCAAAGCAGTGACCGTTGGAGGAGGGAGGAGGGCAAGAGCTCTTGTCAAGCAATATTTGTAAGACTGAAATCTGGGGAAGGGAAAAAGTTAGGAACACTGGCCTTGCATATGAGAGGCTGGCAACCACAAAGCACATACATTTATAATCTATGTGATTATAAATTCTAATTTTTAAAAAATAAACAAATAGTAAAATTACAATAAATAAAATAATAAAGAAATACAATAAATAACAAAATTATACTTTTTATAAAATTATAAATTATAAACTACATGTAGTTACTGCCTTTAAATTAGACACTTGTTTAATGGGAAATGTTTTCTTCCTCTTAACATACTAAAACATACATATACAGAGACACCTCAGAGTCAAATATTCTTGCATTATGTACAATGCTGATATAACTGATACCGTATTGAACATCTGTCGAACATATAGGATCTATCCTTCAGTATTCAAACAGGGAATTTAAACAATTATTCTTTTTGAAAGCAATAGAATTTATGTGCAGAACCATCAGAACTGAAAGCCTGACATGTGAAATTTAGCAGTTGACATGCTACCAAGAACACATCAGAGGTGACCTACATAAAGCAACTTAGTATGAATGATTCCTCCTTTGGGGAATCTACTTTTGTTCTTTCTTGTTCAACTGGGGAGAGAAAAAAAATCCTGTCTGTGAAAATGCTGAGAAAGGAACTAGGATGGAGAATTGTTTTAGAGGGTCCGTTTGCATTGTGTCTATGAGAATTTCCAGTGGTTAGGGGTTAGAATTGACTCCTGCCATCTGAGTATCTTTAAGGGCTTCTCAGGGATGGCTCTCTTGGGACTCTGGGGCCAGTGTCCCGTAGGTGTGAAACCATTGATCAGGAAATATTCCTGCAGTGGAAAGGATGTGGAGGCATTCAGAAAGTCCAATGCAATCACTGAAATAGCAACCGTTCTCCAGTTCCCTCCACTGACCGCTTAAAATTCACACTTAGAGCACATTGTAAACCACAAGGTGGGAAACAACCCCCTTTGACTTTATATTTGCTGAGATTAATAAACACACATGGACTTAAACATGTCAGTAAAATCCCAACACAGCACTGTAAGTGGGAGCAAAAATCCAAATTCACAAAATGTTTCTTCATATTATTGACAACTTAATGAGAAACTTGAGGTGAACTAGCTCAGCCTGTTGACTGGGAATTTTAGGGTCTAAGAGTCATTTGCCAATGGTCTCTCTCTCTGTCTCTCTCTATGTATATTTATTCATTCGAGGGAGTGAGAAACACACAGAGAGAATGAGCAGAGGGAGAGGCAGAGGGAGAAGCAGGCTCCCCACTGAGCCAGGAGCCTGATGTGGGGCTCCATTCCAAGACCCCGGGATCCTGACCTGAGCTGAATGAAGGCAGACGTTTAACCATCTGAGCCACACAGGTGTTCCATTAGCCAATGGTCTTACGTCCAAATTAGCTTTATTGCAGGACATGAGATGGAAGGGTTTTACTTTTTCCACTTAAAGGTATACACACACGTTAAGAAATAAACATATAGAAAAGCGATCTATTTTTTTGAAAATTAAAGCTGTGGTGGAAAATCTTATATTCTCTCTTAGATCATAGAGATACTCTCTAGCCAGTCCCTTGTGCAATGGGCTATTAGAGAAACACTTCTGTGAACTTCCAGTCATGGGGATGTGAAATCTTGAGCTGGGAAGGGGTTAGTTCAAGCCCCTCATTTAGAGAGGCATATAGGGTACCTGAGGTTTTTTTCCAAATTCATAGAGCTAGATAATTTTAGAGCCAAATCCAAATATCTTTTCTTGAAAGATGTCCACTCAATATTTTTGTATTTATTTATTTTTTCAGTTGGTATTAATATTTATAAGGGGATAAGAAGAGTGGCATCTCAGTAACTAGAAATTCAGAATAAAAGGAAATTCAGGAATGCATTCTTTTTTCTCTGTCTTTTTCCCTTACTCTCTCATGCTGTCATTCCCATTATGTCACTCTGGGGAGTTTTATTCAAATGTTCTGCAAACCTGAGTTTTATCCTTCTTGAATATCAAAACCCCTGGCCTTTTGCTTATCAAATGAGATATTATGATAACTGGAGAACCAACATTTTAAAGAATTACAGACCCTTGAGGGAAAACTCCTGTATTTTAAAATTAAATACTTAATATTTTATAAACATTTAATCTATTCACTGATCTTTACGCTTTGAGGAAGATAAACAGTCAAAATAAGCAAAATCAAAGGACTGTCAAGCAGATCATTTCCTGAAATTGAAAGGTGAGGAAACTTGAAGGCTGAGGGTCAATTTTTTTTTCTTTGCCTAAAGCTGGTTATTGTTGCATTAATCATGAGGTCATAATATTCTTGACATGTTAGAAAGTGATATTAAAAAAACTGATTGCACCAAGTATTTATTCCTCTTATTTATTTATTCCAAGGCTTTTGCTTTTACCACTTGCTTAAAAATTTGTTTAACTATAGTGAATGCTGTGAATAGTGTAAGGCTGATGAATCATAGAACCCTGATGAATCATGTACCCCGAAACAAATAATACTTTATATGTTAATAAATAAATTAATTAATTTAAAAAAATAAAGTAGGCACAGTAAAAGATTAACAATAACTGATAATAAAATTGAACAATCATAACAATGTAAAAAAATTGCTTAAAAGGCATACTTTCTACAAAAATGGAGGATGATTAAAGAAACGAAGTGACATGACAAATTGAAGGAACTTTCAGGCTCAGCAAAAATGTGCTGAAAGAAACTTGGTTGAACTATTTCCTGCTATTATTCCCAGATCAAAAAAATAAGGGCTAAATAGATTATAGGCCACTTAAGGATAGGAGCCATATCTTCTTCAATCCCGCTTCCTCTCAGTATTTTTCTATCGACCACTCAACAGTTACTGTTATCATACACACTAAGTGACCTACGGTTCTGTTGTAGTAATTGCAAAGAATGCGTATCTGCTCTTCCTGCCAATTTTTCCATCGCCCTCAATCATATGGACCGATTTTCCATAGACTGCATTCACCATAAATCAATCGATATCTTTGGATTTAAATATACACTACCAAGGCTTTAAATGAGTTTAATAATACCAACCAGCCATCAAAGATTGCTTCCACAAGTTAAACTTTATTTGGAAGAATTTTGCAGAAAGTATTATCAAAATTCTTTTAAAGTAACACTTGTATTGGGGTGTCTGCGTGGCTCAGTCAGTTAAGCAGCTGCCTTCAGCTCAGGTCATGATCCCAGGGTCCTGGGACCCCTCAGGTATCAGACTCCCACTCAGTGGGGCATCTGCTTCTCCCTTTCCTTTGACCCTCCCCTCCTGCTTGTGTACTCTCTCTCTCTCTCTCAAATAAATAAATAAAATCTTTAAAAAAAAAAAAAAGGAATACTCACATTCATTATATAACTTCACTTTAACTTATATTGAGTTTTAACCACAGTGTTACATTTCCTGTTCTCATTGGAATTTTTTTTCCCATAAGGTATGATAGTTTATGATTTTATTTATTTTTCCCATATTTATTTTTAATTTGTTATTTATTTATTATTATTTTCCATAAGGTATTTATTATTTATTTTTATTATTTTAAAAACTATTTTTCCATAAGTTATGATAGTTGATAAGAAAAAAGGAAGAACTATCTACTTCTTTTCCCATTTTTCCTTAAAGGAGGAGATGAAAACAAAGTGAGTGCTCTAATTTATTTCTTAATTTGTTCCCATTCCTTCTTATGATTATAATCAAGGAAAAGTATGATGACTCTAAAAGCATGAAGTATGAAACTTCAAAGTCTAGCTGGATAGTGCATGGACTTCCGAGTAACGCTGGTATAGATTCAAATGGTAAATTGGCACATATTAACTTTGAGAATTGAGAATTTTGAGACTTGAATTTGAAAATTTGCATTACTGAAACTCAGAAAACTTTTCTGAATCTTCATTACATTTACGAGAAAAACAAGGTTTTTCCTGAGGACTAATTGTGCATGAGTGAAAGAATATCCAGCATATTGTTTGGCATAAATATTCACATATGACTTTTATAGATTTGGCTTTTGGCACTTACTGCAAGCAAATGATTGGCACTATGCTGGGAAGAACCACTTTCTGTGATCATTTAAATATAGATCCGTATATCATTTTCTATTCATCTATGTTCTAACTTTTCTCCCAAAAGTTATTGATAATA
Organism: Martes martes; assembly: GCF_963455335.1. Taxonomy (NCBI): domain Eukaryota; kingdom Metazoa; phylum Chordata; class Mammalia; order Carnivora; family Mustelidae; genus Martes; species Martes martes. The sequence continues at coordinate 142,966,910 of NC_137888.1, forward strand.
GAAGCTAGCTACGGCTGCTTGCTTAAGATGAGCGACACACTCATCTTCTTTCACTATTGCTGTTACTAGTTCGCCTGTATTTCCAGAAAGCTACCCAGCTTCAGGGGAGTGGACATTTTTATGCACATTCTATGCAGTGGATGTTCTCATATTTTAAATATCAAAGAGAATCTAAGTTCATGAGTTGGTTAAGGATTGTAACAGGTGGCAAGGCTATTAAGATTGTATTGGTTAAAACTAAAAAGATGCCGTCTTAATCAAGGGATCAAACTTATCTGACCCATCTTTGGGTCCAAGTAATAATAGCATGTGCTTCCTGGCTGTTACACTAGGAAGGGCACAATATCGTTTCTGTAGTAACGTTACAGGATTTTCTTCTCCATCAGTGCCCACAGTTCTTGGTCACACCACTTCAAAGAATGAAGAGGTAGAGCAGACAGAGTGGTGGGCCACAGAGCAAGGTTTATTGAGCGACAGCAAAGTGATATAGTACAAAGCTGCCAAGGAGGGAGGGGACCTGAGAGGGTTGCCCCTGGAGTTTCTAAGTCTAGGGGTTTATATGGGCTTGTGAGTGGGCTGTTTTAATCTGATTAACCCTCTCTGTGCCTGTCATCCAATCAGGATTTTTCATCTACCTATCACTTGGGTAATAGATAGATGACCCTTCCAGAATGGCATAAAATCCTTTTAAGTGTGGTTTCCTCTTAGGGCAGGGGTCCCAAGACCCTGCCTGCCTGCCTTCCAACTATACTTCATCAATAATCCCACCAAAAAAAGTTTGTTTTTAATCCTGAGGAAACAATCAGACAAATTTCCATTGAGGAGCATTTTAGCTGGTTTGGACTGTTCAAAAAAAAAATCAAGATCATAAAACTAAAAAAAAAAAAAATGATCGGTCTATTTTAGATTAAGGAGACAACAGTGACATGAGGAATGAATGATTCCTTATTGGATATCAGATTTTTGGGGGAAGAGGAGTGTACTATAAGGGCCATAAGAAGCAATTTTGTGGGGAACAATTGGGGATATATGAAGAGGGTTTGTATATTAGATAATAGATAACATTAAAGTAAAAATTCTTGGGAGTGAAAATAGAACAGCTCTACAGGAGAATGTCCTTGTTCTTTGAAGATATGTCCTGAAAAATCAAGAGGAGAAGTATCATGTCTGCTACTTTTTAAAAAATGTTTTAGCGAAACTGTGTGGTGAGATATAGAAAGAGAAAGTGATGTAAGTAGACGTAGCAAAATATTGACACTGGCAAATATAGGTAAAGGAACCTGTGGGTGTTTACAGTACTGTCCTTGTAATATTTTCAAAGGCTTGAAAGTCTTCAAAATAAAATGTTGCGGAATGAAACAAATATCAGGTTTATATTTATGTATGAATACTTCTCAAGAGAAGAATGTTAACTTGAGTAAGATGACAGAAATATGATCGAGAATGATTTTTGGTCTAAGTATCCATCTATTTGCTCAACCAAAAAAAATCACAGTTATCCTTCATTCTCCGTTCTTATCCTTACCCTGACATTCTGTTCATCAACAGTCCTATCTGCTCTCCCTTCTGACAGTGGTTACACTCCCTCCTCATCTACTGCTACCACCCTAGCCTGACCCCCACCATCAAAGATGCCCTGGCAATAGAGGTGACTCATCTGGAAGCTTCCACCCCCACCCTCCCATTATCCACTCCCCAAAAGCCGTCATAGTAATTTTCTAAAACTATAAATTACATCATGCTCCCTAGCCCTGCTTATAACTCTCTGAAGGCATATGAACTTACTTTGAAAAATAAAATTCACATTCCTACCTCTATCACCAGCCTTCTTATCTTCTTTCCTGACCTCTGCTTATTCTCCTGAGCTTTTCCTTTCTTGCCTCTCTGTTGCTCAACTATTCTAAACTCCTTCCTGTCCAAGGTTCTCTGTCTCTACCTAGAGTGCTCTTTCTCTTCTTTGCAACATAGCTGGTTCCTTCTTGTCCTTCACATCTCAGTTCAAATGGCACCTCTCCTGTGAGGCTTTCTGTAACTCTCCAAACTAAAGTAGTGCTCAGTTTCTCACCCTCAGATCATCTAGCCTTCCTTCTCTGTATTTCACTTGTTATCATCTGTTATTTTACATTTTTGCTTATTGTCCACCTTTTTTTTTTTTTAAGATTTTATTTATTTATTTGACAGAGTGAGAGAGCACAAGCAGGGAGAGTGGCAGAGGAGAGGGAGAAACAGGCTCCCCACTGAGCAGGGAGCACAACATGGGGTGCAATGATTCCTAGGATCATGACCTCAGCTAAAGGCAGATGCTTAACCAACTGAGCCACCCAGGTGCCCCTATCGTCCATCTTCTTGAAACTTACAGAGCTTCCGGAAACAGACAGAGGAGAAGAAGGGAATAACCTGCGTTTCCTTCTCCTTGCTATCTAGTCTCTGGCCAGATGGAGCCCAGACAGAAGCTAGCAGACCTGGGAACTGGGGAAACACAATTTGTGCACCAGATGCCCTTTCTCTGATGGGGTGAGGGTGGGTGGGGAAGGGCGGTGGGACAAAGTTGGAATGAAGGCAAATTGATAGGAACCTACCTGAGCATGAACCTGTCATTGAATGAGAAAATTAAAAACCTATTCAAAGCATTTATCCTTTATCAGTTAAGCTCTGGTTATATTTAGGGAATTAGGAACACCTGAGAGTATCCAAATAGCTGGTAACAGAAAAAAAAAAATAGTGTATTTATTGTGCTTTTTTCCTGGGCGAACAGTTCACCCCTTGTTTTAATTTTTTAGCTATTTCAACTGTCTGGAGCTTAGTAAAAATCATGGTTACCTTATTATTGAAACATGTAAATAATATATTTTAAACCCTGTGGTTCCTGACTGGGAAGCTACCAAGTAGCATTCTGGCCCTTGTCTTTCTACATTTTTAAAGTGTGGTCACTATTAGAAAGTGAAAATCACCAAATCATCCTTAATCATATATGGCATTGATCCCAATCCACTTGAACTCTGGAATTTCTTGCAATTTGGAGAGACAGAAGTCAGCAGTTGAAGGAGGCCAGGTTGATCCTGTCAATTCTACATCCTTGAAGACACTGGTTCAACTGTGAGATTGTGAAAGGATTAGCAAGCCAGCTCGTGGACCTCCAGTTCCTTCTAGCACCGTCACACCAGTTCTCCTCTTCCCACTCTTCCTCTGTGTACCCATCTCTCTATCTCTCTATTTCTCTCTCTGCCCCCTTCATGTCATAGGATTAGGAAGTGCAATATCTCAGTACCTCCTCATGCCATTTTCTTCAGAGGCCACCCTAATCCTCCTCGAATATCATACATGAAAGAAAACACAAAACAGAAAACACCTCAGATAGCAGCTGTCTGGAGGAAAGGTATACTTCTTCAAAATGAAGATAAAGGAGTTTATAGTTTGGTACCCTGTGACGTTACATGGAACTGGCAGAGATGCTCCTTAGGGTTCTAATCCCCCTAAGCTCATTAAGTAAAGGAAGAGGGCAGTTAGAGGAGGCAACCATTGAAAGCGTACATTAACGTACTTTAAAAAGTAGTGGGTTGGACCTATAAATCATGGGAGGAATGTAGTACAAAACAGTGAATGAAATATTTATACATTCCATTGAAGCTTAGCGTGTGTTCCGGAGGGAGATGTCCTAGAGAGATGGGTCTTCCCCTTTGTTCTGAATCTATTTTTCCAATTGCTCTGACACAGCTGTTGGCTTCACAATCATTCTGAAGTTGATTAGATCAGAAAGCAAAGCCTTGCCTGCCCAGCATGACCAATGGCAAGCATCAAGGTCGTGGGTATTCCGGGCTTGTAGTCTGTATATTGAAGTTGTTTTTGGTGTTCTGCGGGTCTCCAAGTGGTTCTCTAAATTTTCATGCTGGTGTATTTATATCTCATTCGTAACTGAAACAGTGCGAAAAAATGTGTGGAGCATACACTTGCATAAAATCTACCAATCGAGTTTGAAAGTGGCTGTCAGATTTATGGAGCACAACTATAATTACATTCATACAAATGTTCAGCTAAAAGCAGAAATAGAGCGTTATTACCTTTGTTTTGCTTGTTTTAATAAAACAAAACACTGGAATTTAACTTTGGGGAAGTAAATTGTTGCCTACTGAGAAATTCTTTTGACTTGCTGTTGGAATGATTTTAGTGTTTCTAAAACATGGTGTGGGTGAGCCTCCATGCCGATTCTTTTCTGTCTCAAGGTCAGAGAGGTTTATAAAAACTGCAAAAAAATAGTAAGAGGTATTGTACTAAGTGCTTTGCAACTGCTGTGTTATCTGATCTTCACAAAAACTGAAAGAAGGAAGTATGGTTTTTCACTGTCCATTTTATGGATGTGGAGACCGAGGCTTTCAGAAGCCTTCCTAGGATCTGGGCCAGTCTTTAACAACTGTTCTGGTCCCAGGTCCATCTGAGAACAAAGATGCAGGTAGGGCAGTATGTTAGTGAAGTGCTTGCCTTCCTTTTAAAGAATTCTCCTAAGTAAATATCGGTTTCCCAGTCACGGTGACTGTGTGCTTGGTCTGGGATGATCTGGGGTCTCTTGGGTGGGAACAATACGTGGCTCTTTGCCAGCAACAGCATAGCTTCCACTTGCCTTTCTCAAGTCTCATTGCTGGCTTGGCTCCTTGAAAGCTGGATCTTGCCAAGGGTACTCAGTTTCTCAGTATAGGATCTAGAGCCAATGTCATTTTAACTATGTCGTCAGGAATAGTCAGCTGAGTTATTGAGTCATACAGTTGTTGAGTTGGCCATGACCTTTTAGTCCATCTGGTGTAAACTTTCCTTCTCCAGGTGATGAGGCTGACCTCTAGGGAATGGAGGAATTTGCCTAAGCCAAACAAGTAAGGAGGGACAGTCTGAATGAGAAATCATGTACGTTCATCCCCAGTCCTGAACTCTTTCAACCCTATGGTTTTAGCACACACCATGTACTTTACCTAGGCAGTAGATGGTTTCCTCTTGGCACTATATTATACTATGTTGATACTACACTGTAGAAATAAATGCTGAATAACCAGAATTTAGTACCTGATATGAATTTGTTTTTTTAAATTTTTACAGAAAAGAGCTGGTTTTTCATTTATTATTTTAAAATCCATACTTGAAAATTGTTGATCGTCCCTCATCAAAGAGAGAAACAGAAAATGAAATCATTGTCTTAGACTATCTAACAAACAAGATAAGCTTATAGGAGACCAAGACTGCTCTTAAGCTTTTCTTTTCTCTACTCTTTTAAATGTTTCTTCTTTGTAGGAACTCTGGGGAAGAATGTGGAGGCTAACTCCTGATACACACAGTTCCTTTAAACTGATATAATTGCAACAAAGAAATGGGGAGTGGGCACTGAGGAGGATATCCTATCCTGGATATTGACATTTCAAATAGCAGTATTTTCTTTACAAGTGTAGATCCTACCCCTTAATGCATTCTGAGACTCCAACATCGGATTTCTTTTATAGCTCTGAAAAAACTCAATTTAGAACCAAAAAAATGACTTTAGAAAACACACCATTCCTTTTTTTTTTTTTTTCCTTTCCAAGGATGCTCAGAGAGGAGAGACTGCACCTACACATGTTTTATAGTTTATGGAAGCATTCTGGCTGAATATGATGATATGTATGAATCCTTTTCATGTGCCGGGAGAAATAATCGGACAATTATGTAAATGCCTGAATGTATGTGGCTGCTGTATTATTTTCAGTTTTGAAAAACTGGCTATTCAAATTGTTTTCTACAAAGGGAAAGGTTGTTTCAGATAAGTGATATGTCTAAAACACTTTTAAAAAGTGGTGCTCTTTCTGTGTTTGGAAATACTTAAAGTGGGGTTTGGGGAAAGCAATGAGTATTTCAAGGGACTGAATTCTGAAGAAGGAGCCAGAATACAAAATATCATGCAAACTAAATTCAGTCTTCCAGTGCCATTCTCTGGAGATTAGGTTTGGAAAAGTGAATGGAGAGAGAGTGTGTGGAACATTTCCTCCAATTTGTAATATTGAATCAGGCCCACTTTAAACTGTGCTAATTTATTCTTCATTGAACCATGGAGATTAATTAATCCTTTGTTTTGCTGGATTAATGAGTAATCAATATGCCAAAGGGGGGAAAAAAGAGAATGATTTCTTCTCAAGGAACAAAGCATTCAGGTAGCCAAGTCATTTTATCTTTTGTGTTTACAAAGCACACCACAAGTGAGATAAAATGTGTGGCATTTGAGATTATTTGAGCTCTTTTTTTAAAAGTAAGATATCCTGGGTATAGTGTGTTTCAGATGGATATGGGCCAGTGGGACACATGCCTTATAATATAACCATTGCATTGTGGGTATATTTTGATGGTCTCTGCTCTTCTCATTTAAGTCCATTCCTATAGTTCTTTGACGCAGTCATAAGACAAGAAGGTCACCTCCTCTGAAAGGCTCTTCCTAATCACCAAAACTAAATTTAACCATTCTCTGTCACTACCAAATGGCCCCTCTCAATCCACTCACCTTACTTATTTTCTTCATAGCGCTTATGGGTGTCTGGAGTGGTCAAATTCATCTGCTTTACCTGCTTCTTGCCCATCCCAGTCACTCACACCCAAATACAAAAGTGGGAATTTCGTCAGTTTTGCTCACCACTGTTTTTCTGAGTCCAGCTGGGAGACTTACACATTGCCACCAAGCAATAAATGTCTGTTCAACGAATGTGTACGTTTGCAAAGGCACAAACTTGACCTGAAGCAATTTCCCTGAGAGAGACAGAATAACATAGAGACTGGGGAGGAGAACTTGGAGCTCTAAGTGGCTAAACACTAAAGTGAGCTGTCCTGAGAATGTCATAGCACCTAGGGAACCTGCACTCCATCTCCAGAATTCCCTGGGCCTACATTTCCCTGGATCTGGAGGTGCCTTGCTGAGAGTTTCATAGAGACCCTGGTGTCTTCTCTGCCCACCTAGTCTAAGCATGCTTGCATGGAGTCTAGCGGTGGGATGGCAAGTTGGTGATAGGTTTGGGGCGGATGGAGGGTACGTCTAGAAGGGATGCTCCTCAGAACTGTGAGACTCATCCTGGTGTGGCTCAGGTCTGCTGACCCCCCGATTCATTCCCATTCAGCAGATTTACTTTACAATAGGTATCAGAAATACTATATGGGATAGTGCATTGTTAGTTTTGTAGGGACTCATCTGTAATCAGAAGTTCTGGGATATTCCTCTGTTCTTCCACAATTTCTTTAGGATTTGATAATATCATTAGTATTAATGAAAGTTACACTTTCAACTTGAAAGGTAGGGATACTAAATCTGCTAATACGTTAATTGTTAGTTTGAAAAGGGGCATATGTTTTAAAATACATAAATACGAAGGTGGCATCAAGGGTTCTCTGAAATTATTGACATGTGTAATATATTTCTAATGTAAAAAAATATTTAATTAAGATGTATCATCCATTGGCATCAGAACTGGGAAATGATCCTATATATAAAACATATATTCTTATGAATAACCATGATATTGATCCCCTCAAATAAAACTGAGAACATTCTTTTCCTTTTCCTCTACTTTAGAGTATCCCACTTTAGAATGTAGAGTCTTAAGTCCATCTTTAAAGATTTCTTTGAAATTATTGCGTTTTTTATTTAAGAATCACTGTTTATAGGGTTCATTTGGTGGCAGCCAACAGAGGCTATCTCTGGGTAACAGCAGTAAAAGCAATTTATTGAAATGATAAGTAGATTGTGAAATCGAAGCCCTCTCAAGGAAGAGCTGAATTAGAGAGATCAAGGAGCAGGAACTAATGAGGACTCCGTTTAGGGCATCGCTGTGATGGGGACGAAATGGCCACCGCTTTCCATCCTGAGGTCACTCAAGACAGAGAGTTTTGGGAAATGAGTCTGCCTGGTTCAGTTAAGTCAGATGCCCAGCCCTCCAGTGGGTAGGAGAATGTCTTTTTTTAATTAAAAAAAAATTTTTTTTAAAGATTTTATTTATTTATTTGCTAGACAGAGATCACAAGTAGGCAGAGAGGCAGGCAGAGAGAGAGAGAGAGAGGAGGAAGCAGGCTCCCCGCGGAGCAGAGAGCCCGATGCGGGGCTCGATCCCAAGACCCTGGGATCATGACCTGAGCCGGTGGCAGAGGCTTTAACCCATCGAGCCACCCAGGCACCCCTAATAAAAATTTAGAAATACAGAGGGGCTTCCCCGGGGAAAAATTAACATGCCACCACCACCAAACGTGGCACATAATAAACAAACAAATAAACAAGAGAGAAAGAGAGAGAGGTGGGTGCTGGGCAAGCAAAAACACTAATATTCTCAACAGTAAATGAACTAATCCCCTCAGTTTCCCATATTTTGTTTTCAGAAGCATGGGAAATAGTCCCTCATACTAATCATATCACCTTGAACAATGATAAAAGAATAAACTTAGATTAAATCTTAGTGTTGATTAGGGTACAATACAGCCAGTCCGTTAAAAAGAAATATTAATTGATGGTGACACGGTAGAAAAGTGGAAGGAAATTAATATTTGGAGAGAGACAAGTGTTATGCTAATTGCTTTGCAAGAGCCTCTCATTTAATATTCATGATGATTACAGGGGGAAGGCATTTTAAACGTATCTTGCTGATAGGGAAACTGAGGATCAGAACGATTAAGCAACTATTTTTCAAGGTCACGTACTTAATGGCATACAAATGGAACAATGTGGTACAAGTGTTGTATTACTGTCAATAAGCTTCCAGAGGAAAACAACATGTAATTGTTAGTCTGCCTTGTTGATGTGATGTTGCCGTTGTCACGGATAATTACTACATAACTCCTCTCTGTTGGACCATCATGTTATCTTGAGACCTAATAAAATATAAGCATCTCTTCTCTTTTTTTGCCAGTGTTGTTAGGATTACAAGTTTTATCACTGGACAGTGTTCTTCCTCTCGTTTTTGTTTTGTTTTTTTGTTTTTTTTTCCTCTTTTTTTGCTAAGAATCTCAGTTGCCGATTTTTTAAATTTTAAACCAGCCATATTGTTTTGAACCCTTTTATTTTAGGTCAGGCTTCCTAAAAGCAGACATTGAGGGAGAGATTTGGGCTTAAGTGATTTACTATCAGAGTGCTTTTCAGGAAACAAATGGGGGGAAACTAAATAAATTAAGGAAGTGAGGGAAGCAGGATAGGGAAGGGAAGAGAGTCAAGCAAGGATGTGCTCTCCGGTGAAAACAATCAGCTCTGTCCGGATCTTTGGGGACTCTGGAGCCCAAGTCATATTAGAAAATACTTCTCTCTTGGAAGTGGGGACTGTGGGTCATTATCTGGAGGCAGGGCAACTGTGACCCTCTAGCAGGTGATGTGCACTCACACACAAGCTAGAGGATGGGTGTTCCAGCTCTATAAAGGGGATCTGTTTACTCTCATGTCATTCAGGAGTGGAAGCATTGCCAGGCACATCCCTGCACTCAAAGAAAGGATATCTTTGCTTCCTCTTCCCTCCCTCCTTCTAAGAAAAGGTACTGACAACACTTTCTAACAGGAAGATACAACTCACAGCTGGTCCTGCTAATTTTTGGCAAGGGGGCATGGGTCATTGGATACCTAAGACTGTGCTTAGCCATCGGCTGGGCTTGGACTCTATTTCCTCACTGCAGTGGCATAGTGGCCTCTCCTAGAGAAGAGGAGAGTAGCATCCGTGCCATGCAGCTGTGATTCATGGCTGTCCTTAACACACCTGTAGTTTAATGATGAAATCTTGTAAAGGAAAAATGACACCTTTTTTGTTTGTTTTCTTAGCTTACAGATCTAGCTAAACGTTCATATCTTACTTTTATGGTTTAGGTAGATAGGTTTTGTTTATGTCTCTATTTCCTTTTTCCTTATCTGCCTCTCTTGAATTGAGTTTTGTGAACTGATACACTTTTGTGGTTTAACAAACAACAGGCTATTCAGTATTATTTTAGTGTGCTAACACTGAGGCATCTCTAAGCATGAGAATTTTTAAGGTGGCATAAATAGGTATTTTCTACTTTAACCTATCTTACTTCCAAAGGATAGCCAGTTTGCATTTATTTTATTTTTACCAAATAAATCTTTCAGTGCCCCACCCCCATCCTCCCACCCCGTTCTCCTTCCGTAGATCACTGACTTAGTTTAGACCCTTATCACTTCATTGCTGAGATATTGTAACGGATTGCTGTGTGCTTGTCAGAAGCATAATAGTGATTTACGGAGAATTCAAAGAATACAAGTCCCTTTAAAATAAGCAAAAGATGCAAGATATCAACTGTATGGGAATGGTCTTACAGAGCTGGAGATTCAGAAACATTCTCCCCACTGGAGAGACAAATGTCTTTTTTTCACAAAGGGACCCTGTTGCTGGTAGTAGGGCCTGACAGATGACTGAGGATTTATCCTTGCCTTTCTCACACAGAGTTCCATACTCTCTGACTTACCCTACATGGTGTAGGGAGTCTGGTTATGTGCCTGCTTACCTACTAAGTGCAAGAAACCGAACGACCCCAACACAGATCTGAGTGTATGACTAGACTTAATTACAGATCAGTTCCTCGGGAGCCTGCATCCTCCTAGTCTCTGGAGTTTCTGGCCCCTCTCCCCCTCCCATCTTTCAACTGGTCTTGCAGTTGCTGCTAGAATCTTCTTTATTAACCTCAATGTTTATATCTTGTGGTCCCTTTTGAGTTTTTTTCTTATTCATATTTTACATAAGTAATTGATTTAAAAAGTTTAAAGAAATCTAACGATGTCATTTTCCTACTTAAGTTTCTCTGGTTCTCCATCATGTAATTGATCACGAATTGCATGTAATTCTATGCAATGTATATTTGCAAATACACACATTCGTCTTGTGCCAGTTTGCAGCTTATTCCCTGCCCCCCACCCTACTTGCAAGTTGTGAACACAACATGCTTTTCCAAACCTCAGTAAATACTAATTCAGCCTGACTATCCGAGCAGATCCCAGCCACTTTCATGTCTTCATGATTGAACCCAAATCTCACGCTCTCAATATAGCTTTCAGTGAATTCCCAGGCAGCATTATTCACTCTTTCTTCTGTATTTCTATAGCACCTTTCACATATGTGCATTTTACTAATTTGTGATTGTTTATTTCCATATCTGTTTCCCCTCTGAGACCCTGAGGGCAGACGTGTAAATCCCTACGTATTCCCCCAGGTTCAACTGGTTGTTTTCACATGATGATGCTGGCCCAGTGCCCTGTAAAAACCGGTAGAAATACCACACCCAGCCGAAACCCAAGGAAACCTACTCTCAGGTAGGGTTGTCTACAAGAAGAACTTGTGATTCTTGTGTAAGTGGTTTATTGAAGGAGTGCTCTCATGAAGAAACTTTTGAGTCAGGGAAGCTGAGCAGGGCAAGGGACGAGTTAGGCAAAGGCGTGGTTTCTGAAGTCCAGGTTTGCTTTATCCCAGAGGAAGCTCTGGAGCAGGAGCATTGCCTGCCTTTATGCAAAAGGTGCTGGGCTTTTCTACCTCTGGTCATAAGCCACCACCCCCCTCCCGGGGAGGCAGATAGTTGTAACCTCCCAGGCCACTCTGGGTAGAGTGGGTCCTTTAGCCTAAAGGCATGCCTCCAAAAAACAGAAGGGCATGGGAACAGAAGCTCAGTAAAGGAGATCAGCAGGGGCAGGTTCTGCATCTGCTACACATACATATTTCATATCAAAGAAGGCAGTTGGTCCCATTTGTTGAGAGCTTGCTTTTTGCCAAGCAAAGCGCTAAGTACCTCCTATATGTGAGCATGAACCCTTCAGTGGTCTGTCCTGAAGTATATTTAACCAACTTTCAGCCAGGTGTAATCATACAACAAATCTAGTTAGTGAGCCAGGGAAACTGTCTATTCCTATATTTCGTTGACTTCAAGAAGCAGTGATCAGAAGACACATCATCATTTTATGTTCTATTGCTCTAACTAGGAAGGAGAACAAAATGCTTCCTATTAAACTAGAATGCAGAATTTTCATATTATCCATTACACGATACAACCTGCTCTCAGAGATGTGGAAATGAAAATTTTTTTAAAAAGTGTGCATGAAATTTGGAAATTTATGAATACTGATGGCCAAATGACAAATAGGAAGAAGTTTATACTTAGAATTTCACAATATTAGATTATTAATAAGTTTAATCTCTTGGAAATTAATTCTCTGATAGGTTATTTAAAATGGTTATTACTAACTTTAAAATAATATAGTACATACAAGTGTTCGTAAGAATTGTACGTACGTGTAAGTTGATCATAGCGATGGCCTTTTGACAGAATCTACATATACATTTTGAAACTTACATCTAATCGGGGACAATCTATGATGTTCTCATACATAATCATTCTGTGTCCTAAGAAATGATTAATTACATTTATCAATAGTTATTCAGAGACTACTATGATTTGCCAGGATGGTATATGTCATATTGGAAATAGTGTTATCACCTGCATATTTTAAAAATCTGCAGCATAAAGCATAAAACTAGTGAGACTACTGAAAATATCAAAAGATTTTTAAATAAATGGGGACGCTCATGTATACTTTTGTATGACACACCATCTTTCATCCCTGGCCATTGATTCCCTGGCATCTGCTACATTTCTAGAGGTAAAAAGCCAAGGACAACACCATTAATTCAATAAAAACAAGATTTTTGGTTGGTGTAATGGCCATTCTATCACAGATTGATGTTTTTCTAATTTTCTAATATTAGTATGAACATTATAATATTACTTATAATATTAGTGTGAACATTATAAATATTAACAAATTTTTTTAAGTGAACATTCTTTGAGCAACAGCCAAATGAAATGAAACAGTCATACTCATTATGATTTGGTTCAGTTAGTTAATTGAAATATGAGAGATTTCTTTATTTAGTCTGTGTTAAAAAGGGCTTATTACCTTAGTCAGCTAGTTGCTATTACCAAAATTAAAAACTATATAAATTATATAAAGCGATCCACAGAGGCTAGGGTAAAAATGACTATCCCTGCTGAGGACAGAATGATGTCTTTGGTTGAATTGCCAGATACAAAATAACAGCAAGAGATAAATTATTTTCTGGACCATTATTAAAGGATTAAAGGTAGGTCCCAAATCTCTGTTGACCAGACTCATTTTCTTCTCTATGGTTGGTGTGTCTTTGCTCGATTTTGAATTGTTTATTCCAGAGGAAATTGCTGCAATGTTAAATAAAGTGAAGAGTGGCACAGGATGAATCTCATTTATGGTTTTTGTTTGTGGGCCTGGTTTTATCTACCACTGTCAGAGAGTCAGCTCTGAGATATTTTACAAATTATCAAAATTTTCAATCGGTTCATACCTTATTTTAAAAATACCGACAAGCAGATTTAAGGATAAATTCAAGTTCACTTACAGTTATTAAGATTTTTAGAGCTGAAAGTCTGAGTCCTCAGAATGGTTTCTTCCATGTGAGAGGACAGGAGGACTGGTAACAGAGAAAAAGTTTCATCATATAGTTTGTCCTCAGATATAAGCTTCAATTTTTCTCCTAAGAAACAATATCTTAAAAGAAAGCCCAAAGGATAACCTTTTAAGAGAATGTAAGAGCATCTCTCTGCTGGACCATTCGACTTGGCCCATGATGGAATCGTATCATAGAAAAATGGAATGGCTTCAGATGTTATGAAATTGGGTCATCTCCTACCATCGTGACTGATCAGAAACTACACCAAAATCAGAGGGAGTGGGGAAAACCCATGGAAATAACTGCAGAGCTTAGAGATGTTTTACTGGGTGTTTGATTCAACAATAGTTTAAACAGATCTCCTTCTTCAGTTGTTCTTCGGTTCGAGTCCAGAAGAAATGTATTTTCCAGGTGAAGAACAAGAGAGATGAAATGAGCAGTGGGACACATTTTTCTTTTTAGTGATTTCTTTTTCTGGTTGTAGAAATAATAGGGAAAATAGAGATCATTTACAGAAGAAAATAAAATTCGTTCCTGTTCCTACTACCCTATGATTCATTCATGCAGTAGCAGGCATTGCATGCCAGCGTTGTTCTTGGAACAGAGGTGAGAGCTGTAACGGCCAGACATTTCTATCTTCGTACAGCTAATGCGGTCTTCACATTGCAAAAATGTCAGCGGGCATGACTGACATTCTATTTTATGAGTCTTAGTCCCCCAACTGTGCCGTGTGGCCCCAGGAAGGGAATCTTGGTGGCCACAGAGGGAGAAATGGGGTGTTTAGGGCAATGGCTGGGCTGCTTGGGATGGAGGCATTAAAGACTTGAAGATGGTGCCATTGAAAGGAGGACTGTTCTAGGCAGCGGGAACAGCCTGTGCAAAGAGAAGAGAAAGTTTGGCAAGTCTGAGGACTGGAAAGAAAGCCAGCCTCATCTTACTGGAGTCCGTAAAAGCACAATAGCAGGAGAAATCTGTCAAGTAATGAGGCTTATGAAAGGAGCGTGCTTTGTAGCCACCAGAGAGCTTTGAGCAGAACTCTGACTCACTTTTTTTTTTTTTTTTAAAAGATTTTATTTATTTATTTGTCAGAGAGAAAGAAAGAGCATTAGGCAGGGGGAGAAGCAGAGTCCCCACTGAGCAGGGAGCCCAATGTGGGACTCGATTCGAGGACTCTGGGATCATGACCTGAGCCGAAAGCAGATGCTTAACTGACTGAGCCACCCAGACGTCCCTGACTCACATTTTAAAAAGCTTACTCTAGCTGCTGTGTAGAGAATATACTATGAGAATGGAGGCCAGGAGGCCTATTAGGAGGCTAAGGCACTAATCCGGGTGTAGAATGGTGGTGCATCTGACCAGGGCATTAGCATGATGGACAGTGTTTAGGTTCTGGATATATTTGGAATGAAGGGCCAATTAAATTTCTTTCCCCATAACATGTAAAATAGAAAGAAGAATAAAAATCAGGTTTCTGTTGTTATTGTTGTGACCATAATGGAGTCTATCTTTCTAGTACTTTTGTCTGGATTTATGTGTGTGCTATCTGTATGAAATATTTGGAAGTTGTCATCCAATACCACCGACTAGTGTGTACATTTTTTTTCACTTAGTACATATATCATGACATAAGGATATTCCACATCCTTAAATTTTAGTTGAGAATATGATATTTAAAGCCAAAGTTCCGTAGCATTCCACAAATAGAATATACAACCCAATACCCAGAATTGAGAATTGGGTTGGGGGCTGTCGGGGTGTGATGGCAGGGGGTGGTCCGCAGAAGTCTTTCAGGGAAGGGGCCTGCTTATGTTTGCTCTGCTTTCATCTGCACTGCAGAGCCCCTTCTCCCAGGAGATTTGCTGAAGCGTTTATCCCGCAAGTCTGGTGAGGAAGCCAAGAGTTAGCTGGTCAGGGCCCCGTTCCTTTTCAGGCAAGGGTACCCTTGTTCTGAGGTCAAATCCTGAGGCCAAAGTATCCTGATCCCTCTCTTACCCTGACTAGGCTATGCTCATGTAACACAGGGCTAGCCAGGCTGCTCGTGAAGGTGTCTGCCATCTCAGTCTTTCTGGAGATGCTTGCGGGGTTCAGACACGCGCTACCACCGCTTCTCCACGCAGACAGTGAGCGTTAGCTGGGTTCTGCTGGAATCTCTTTCATACTTATCTTAGGTAGGTTGTTGTCTCACTTCCCTGTGACTGTAGTATGGTTGCCTTCCTTTCCATCTGGCATATTTATACCACAACAACCAGAAATCATGCATGCTTTCTAGCACAAATGTATGGTTCCTAGTGTGTCCTCTTCTGAGCTCAGTATAGATGTTTTCATAGTTTCATATGAGTGATTATGTCCACGTATTCATGTCACCATTTTTCCTGGAAGTCTCTGAAACAGTGTGTGTGTGTGTCTGTCTGTCTCAACTACAGCTTCAGAAAGAAGCTCCAAGTCATATGGTAATTTACTTCTTAAGTTACTGTTGAATAATTATATTACCTTATTTCCTTGTGGCTTTGAGATATGTTTTTATGACTGTTTCTGGCATGCAAAATAAATTTTAATCAGAATTGAAACACATTTTATTAATTAGATAGTATTGCAAGTTATATGGTGTGTCTTAAGTTGGAACTTGCTTCTTATTTCATATTAGAAAAATAGATGCTGTTTAGATTTCAAGATATACACAGCTCATCCTGGAAAATGAAGGCCTTCTCTAGAGGAAAGTAGGTGAAAGAAGGAAAATATGACCTTCTTAGACTTACTGTGGGCATCAAGGGTTATGACAGAGAAAGACGCCTTTCATAGCATAAGGTCCCACTTGACTTCAGCTGTGATCCAGGTTAATCAATGTTTAGTAGTGGAATGAGTATGTTTTTAAGGCACTGTTCTAGGCTCAGAGGAACCAACAGTGAATAAAACATAAATTCTAGTCTCGTGGAATTTACTGTCTACTTAGGGGAAAGACAGTAAACATACGCATACCATGTCAGGTGGTTTGTGAGTACCGAATATGTAGAAAGTAGGGTGATAGGATAAAGAATGAAGTGAAGGTACTATCTTATATCAGAGGATCAAGAAAAACCTTTTTAATAAGGTGGGATAGGTGCAAGAGAGCTATAGGAAGCAAGGAATTAAGTCCTATGGCTACCTAGAGAAAGCTTGTTTCAGGCAGAGGGAAGTCTAGTGCAAAGTCTCCCAGGTGTGAGGATGCTGGTCTCTTGGAGGGACAGCAAGGGAGGCCAGTGTGGGTGTAGCAGTGAGCAGCGGAGCACGCTGGAATGAGCAAGGTGGTAGGAGGATCACACTGGGTCCCGAATCCCTTCTTGCCTGACCTCCCACCATTATTATTACTTTGTTCTTATAGATCTTGAAGATGTTTGTATCTTCAGGAACTCCCTTTTAGAACAGAAATGACCCCAAGGGAGCAAGACCTTAAGCTCATTATCATTGTGATGTTAATTTTTTTCAGTTAACTTTTGGAGATTCATGGATAACCAGGAAAAATTTGATTAAAAAGGAGTGCCTAGGTGGTGAATTAAGGAAGGACAATGATTATCAGAGAAAAGAGTGTGATCATGTAGGTGAGAAGATAACAAAACAAGTTTAATTTATGTTGAAGACAATTGCATCTTGCTTTCCTGAATTTGGTTCCCTTTAAGTCCCCTTTTCTTTTCAGGAGGACTCCGGGTCTGGTCTACACTCAGTTCTCTAGCCTTATACCACCATTGGCTTGGAGCGAATGACCTTTCCCCTAAACTCAGAGGGAGGTGAGCCAATCATTACAGTTCCATCTCCCTCATCAGTGAACGTGTTAGGAAATTGCATGTGATCCATTTTGTCCAATGAAACATGAGGAGCAGACTGTTGGGGGCTGGGGCTTCTAGTAAGGTTTCTTACATTTTTAAAAGACACCAGAGGAAAAAGAGGCTACTGAAGGATCTACACTCGGACACTACCCATTGATGATCTACACTAAACAAGGATGGCAGAGATGGGTGCTGCTGGAGATACGTTTTTTTCCAAGGGCCAAGACAGCATAAGACTTAAGCATGCAAATGGCATTGCCAAGATTACTGCATAGTACAAATTAGAATTTAAGTCAGCTTGAGTCATACAGAGGCTTGGGGCCTCTACGCTAATTTATGGTGACCTGCAGAGGCTAAAATGAGGCAAAATCTGGACTGTCCTACTGATTATGAGGCTCTGGGAATGACTTCTGAGTCATTGGTAAGGTAGGGTATTTAAGGCTGAAATGTTTCGTATGTTAGAATACACATCAAGGCACAATCTTAGTTCTCCCCCATTTTCCTGCCATAAACAAACCATATAATCTGTCAGCCTATGTAATCGGGGTGGGCTTGGTGGGTGTATTGCTTATCTGTCCTGTGTTAGGGAAAGAATATGAAGGGTGGGGGGTGGGTACTCTATATGTTCTCATGTGGATGGTCTACTGGTGTGATTGTCAGTGTCGTGGTGATGATGTCCTAAGTCATTAGAGTCTGGGTTCCCCCAAATTCAAAGCCTGAGGCAAGGGGGCAGAGAGTCCATTTGAGACTTGATTCCCTGGGGCAGGAGTGAGGGAGTGGGGAGAGGGGAAGGAGGAAAGTCCAATATAAGGGTGTGTTATCAAGGTCACTGCCAAAAAGATTTCAGAAAAAGAAAAAAAAAGCTAAAGTTGGTCGGTGGGGTTCAGTTTTACAGAGAAACCCTGAGAAGATATGGAAGGACTTCTAGAATTGGCTGCCTGAAGGCTGGGAGGTAGGAGGATTTCTCTACCAGCTCCTGTTCTCCACTGGTCTGGTATTGGCTTGGTGCCCTCACCTGAACCTGCAGGCTGTGACTGCCCAGCGCCCATCACCACTGGCAGCCACCTCTGAGAGATGGTACTGGGCATTCGCAAGGTGAGCCTGTGCTCGCACGAAACTCTTCCCTAGAGCTCAGGTGGTCAAAGGGATGTAACTTCGGGCCACCAGTTCCTGGGGTTTTGTCCAGGTAGATCTTAACAAAATACACCTCAACCTGCAATCCTTACATAGCATTTGGGGGCTTAGAGCTTAAGACTCATTAGGTTTGCCCTATGTAGTCTATATTTTAATTTCTTTATTAAGTTCCTATTAGTTCTAGATGCCAGGGAAAGAGAATGGATAGGATACCTTTTAAGATTCAAGTTTGTTACAGGAGATAAGCTCATTACAATGAAATGTCTTACCTACTCAAATGAGATATGCATAGAATGTCTAACGTGGTGATTTTTTTGTGAGGAAAGCTGTTTTTATTCCCAACTAAAAAGGACTCTCCAGGGGCAGGTAAAAGTTGGGAGGTGCGCGCGCACACACACACACACACACCCCCCCACACACACACTATATGTACTGATGTGTGCGCATATCCATGTGTCCCAGTGTGTGCGTGTATGTGTGTATAAAATTCTTTCTTTCAGAAGAGGCATGGTTGTCTGCTTTATGTGAATTATTTATTCTCATTGTCAACATTCAAATCTAGAAGCATTATAAGATTCATGGAGTGCAAAATGATCACACAATAGGCTGGTTTTAGTGAAAGTGTATTTTCTTTTCCATTCATATTTATGCTTTGGATGCTTTTATATTTTTGGTTTCGTGGAAGCTATGTTCATTGAAAAAAATTTAAAAAGCAACCATGAGACTTATTCCCAGGTCGGAATTTGCATTCGGCCGATGAAAACCTTTGCACCTGCCACGAAAACGCATCCGCTTTTGGGGTAGAAGGCACCAGCTGTTCCCCAGCCTCCGACGGCATGCCAGGCAGTTCAGGACCGAGAATGAAGCATCATATCCCAGGCAGATTAAACTGGTGGGGAAATTTCAAGTCGACAGAATGCAATTACCCAAATTGAAATGAGGCCAGGGGCGTATCAGGAGGCCCTTCCCATCTGTTGGGGAAAAGGATCACCAGATATTTAACAAGGGCAAGTGGTCAGGATCTTAGTTCTAGGAGTCATTTAAAAGGCAGGCACTTAAAAAATGCTACGGGAAACTGGACCTGGTATAAAAATCATATCCCTTCACTGGAAAATAAATAACATTAGGCCTTGAAAGGATCAGCCTTTTTCTGCTCTGGGAGGAAAGAAATGTTTATGGATGGGGTGGTTAAGTATTTCCACATCAGCTTCTCTTAGTAAGGACATGGTATAATGGACAATTGGTTATCCTGGATTTGACAAAAAGAGATTTCCCAAACCAAACATATTGAATCTAATACGTTTATCCCTGGTCCGAATGGATAGATCCTCCCATTAAGACCTTATGGAATAACACTGTATGATTTTTCTAGGGACCTTGACACAACAGTGTTTCTTTACCAGGACACTCATTTTTGAAGTTTTCAGCAAAAATTAATAAGCTGGACCTGGACAGCAGTCTTTACCACTGTCTGCACCACGGGGTCCACAGGTCCGCGTTACTGCGGTGATCCCTGCCCGTTTCCCTCTCCCTGGTAACATGTATGCCTTTCTCCCAAGAGGGAAGAGAAGACACTGTCCTAATCTTCAAACCAGTGTGAACCCAAGTATTGACACAAGCTCCCCACCCGCTTGTCAGAGAGAGAGGAAGAATGGGCATCTGAGCCCAGATCATGGTTGGATGGGAGTCTCTGCAAGGGACTGTTTGATTCCATGCAGCCAATCCTGACAAGCTCTTAATTCTCCTTCCCACTGGATGTGGAGAGGAAGGAAAAGAGATGAGCTGGTGAGGGGTCTTATTCAGCATTATTATTATTATCATTGTCTTTTCCTTTGTGGGAGTGGTTCACTTTTACCTCTGTTTGCTTGCCAAGAGACGGCATGCTGGGGAACCTGACAGTATGGCCCCTGGTGGACGGGGGAAAGGCAAGGTTAATGGACAAACTGAGCGCAGCAGTCCGTTGTTGGGGGAGGCAGGAAGCTACAGGCAGGCCACGTACACACTGAGCTACTTGCAGCATCTCTGCCCCTCCCCACCGTGCACACATACGTACCTGTCATTGCGGCAGTCAAGGTAGGAGATAAGGAGTCAAAAATTTCCAGGGACTTCACGCTGGTATCTTCTGCCTTGCAATGCTGGATCCTCCTGGAGGGTCTCCTAAGATGATTGTCTAAGTGACCGTTATTCTTAACTCTGAACAGGTGTAAGCATTTGCTTGTACTTGTTAAATTCTGACCTGAGCTTTACCTTTTTTTAAAAACAAAAACAAAACAAAACAAAAAACTAATTGGCCAGAACCGATTTCTTTACTTTGTTTTTGTTTTTTCTTTCTTTCTTGGTAATTTGTGAGTAACAAAGTTTATCTCTCACAGAGAAGAACAGAGAAGTTATTAGTTAATGTTGAACCAGAGCTCAGCAAATGTTAAAACTTGACATTATTATTTAGAGGTTTAGCTTGTACTAATTACCTCTTAGTTTTACTAGCCCTATATAACAAGCTACCTTCTGCACATTTTATGTGAAAGACGGATTTCTGAGAGGATGAAAGTTGTTGGAGGAGGGAGTGAAATAGGTGCTAAGTTTTATTTCCCACTAAATAATTCTCCTCAAGGTGGGTAAACTTTCGGTAGTTAAATTGCTAAGAATGAAGATTCTACACTACAAGAACAAATCTCCAAGAGACAATTATTTGTCTGTGTTCTTAGCATTTATGAGTCTCAGTAAACAGTCAGTACATTTATGTTCCCCCCATTACCTTTGGTCATAAACTTCCTTAAAGAAAAACGAATCATTATGTTTCCTGACTGCATAATGAGCATAAACATTCAGAATACTGAAAGCCCCTCGGTGGGATGGGTGGTTCTTCCAGACTTCCAGGGATGGAGCTGTTTTCGAGGCACTGGCAACAACGTCAAGCTAAGTGTCTGGCCGTGATTTAGTACCGTTCACAGAGATGTCATCTCTAGAAGGCAGATCATAATTTGTGGGGCTATTTTTGGAGTCAGGGCCTCCCAGCCTGCAGCTGCTGGGAATGGCTGGGAGTCACACAAAGCCCCTGTGCTCTTGGCCTGAGCCTTGCCGTCCACCCCCAGGGGCCAGCCCGTGTATCCCTGTGGCTAAAAAGACATGGTCTCATCTTAGTTCAACAAGTGCCTCCTGGCATCATGGAATATCAGAGTCAGCAAGGGACCTTAGATGACCTCGTTACAGCCTGCGTGTTACATATGAGGCTCCGGCTGGGGAATCTGGCCAGCGTCCGTCTCCAACCAACAAGTCTCATATCTCCCAGCTTTGGGTTTGGCACTCTTCAATGCTGTCCTTCAAGTCAGGAAGGTGACGTAGGTTAGAGGGTAAGGAATAAATGAAGAAAAGAGAGTGAGTTAGGAAGACAAGGAAAGTAAATTTGAGGGAATTAAATTTCTCCTTTGTAGTTCATGTGAGTTTCATTATTCCTTATATTGCAATCAGAAAAACACATCAATGCAACGTTTCCACCACCAGAAATGTGCAAATGGAAATGAAAGGAAATAAGACAATTGTATATTTTCTAGATCAGCACTTTTCAAACTATCTGTCATGAAAGACAGGTTTTTGTTTATTTTTAATTGACCTTAGCTGATATTTCTGTAATGTATAATAGCAACTACTGGAAAGATGAAGCACAGACTTTCAAAGATACAAGTCCAAACTTTTATTTCTTGGAGACAAGAGACATAAAATTCTTCTGACAAATTACTATAAAGTTGTTAGACACTTATTCTCCATCACTGTACACACTGGTCACGGATGCAGGAGGACTGCCTTGGTCTCCTTTTCTCTTGTATTTGGTGCATTTGTCTGGTTCTCTTAAGTTGGAGCTTTCTTTCTTTCTTTTTTTTTTTTTTAAGATTTTATTTATTTGACAGACAGAGAGAGATCACAAGTAGGCAGAGAGGCAGGCCGGGGGAGGGAGGAGGAAGCAGGCTCCCCGCTGAGCAGAGAGCCCAATGCAGGGCTCTATCCCAGGACCCTGAGACCACGACCTGAGCCGAAGGCAGTGGCTTAACCCACTGAGCCACCCAGGCGCCCCAGTTGGAGCTTTCTGATATCAGGTATGGATCTGGGCATCTGTCATTCTTGACAGGTACTTTATTGTGTTGAATAACAACTTAAGAAAAAAATTAAAACATTCCCTCATGTAAAAAGAAAAAAAAAAGTTTATAATTATAACAAAACCAGAGATTCTGGAACACTGTATGCATTCATTTCAGGGATACACTGTGGTAAACTCTCTTAAGAAGAAACTTAATATGGAGACATTTTGGGTTTACCTGGTTTGAGTGTAATGAGGATTGGAAATATTAAACATTGCTAATCGTCATTAAATTTGAACTTTCTACCGATTCTTGTATCCTCTGAAAGGCTTCTAAACCTTCCCAGTGCATCAATTAGGATTAAGTTTGCTAGCTTTAGGAAAGAAAAAATACATAACACCCAGGTAAATTTAAATCTCAGACAAGCATTGAGTACTTTTTATAAGTATGGCCCAAATATTTCTTGGGATATGCCATGTGCAATATTTGGGATATAACTTGTATTAAAAATGTATTAATCATTTGTCTGAAATTCAAGTTTAACTGGGTATCTTATATTTTACCCAGTGATTCTTCTTTTTAAATTTATTTTTTTATTTTTAAAAATTTTTAATTGAAGTGTAGTTGATGTACAATATTATATTAGTTCAGGTGTATAGCATAGTGATTCTAATTAGTAGTAACCTTTTGGCCTGGGCTTCTGCAGATGTTTCTAGAGAGAAGAATCAACACAGCCAATCAAATCTGGCCATATCGACCTAACTTGCATAGCTATTGGCAGCTGGAAGCTGAATGGTCGATACAAAGTAATGATATTCCTTTTAGAAAAATGTGTTTCTCATGTGACAAAGCAGCTACTCCTCTCTCCCTACTTTGAGGCTTTTAGTTGGTGTTTTCCAAAGCTCTGGTTCACTGTTGGCACAAGTCATGGCAGAAGGTGTGCTTGTAAAAAGGCCACAGGAGTCTGCCAGCTGCATCAGGACAATGTTGGCTCAATGGGCTGCAAGCAGTGGAATTCTTTGCATGGAAATAAATACACAGGGAGGATTTGTGGTATTACCCCCCCCCCAAATTCCCTGTTCCTACAGTATATTATAAGCAAACTGATGTTTACAAATAAACTTATGAGGAACTTAGAAAGCCAAAGCAGAATTAGTGGATGTTAAAAAAAATATAATGTTTTGGATACTCATGTAGGTTTACTGTAATGCTTGTGAAGATATGTCCTTTGCCATTGGTAGCTGCTTTTCTTTCACTAAATGAGGATATTTGTTTTTAGGCTTTAAATCAGACATTTGACATTTTTTGGATATAGAATTTATGCTTCTAGACTTTATTTATTTATTTTTTTAAGATTTTATTTATTTATTTGAGAGAGAGAGAGCACAGTTGGAGTGGGGATCAGAGGGAGAAGCAGACTCCCCACCAAGCAGGGAGCCCGTTTTTGGAGTGGATCCTGGGACTCTGGGATCATGACCTGAGCTGAGGGCAGATGCTTAATGACTGAGCCACCCAGGTGCCCCACGCTCCTAGACTTTAAAGAAAGATGAACTTTTCTTAAAATGATGTCTAATTCAGATAAGAAGACAATGGCTATCTAAAATGCAAACATAATTTATTTTGATGTTGTCATATCAGGGTATTTAAAAATGTCCTGTGAGTATTATGAGTATTATGGAGGGCACGTATTGCATGGAGCACTGGGTGTGGTGCATAAACAATGAATTTTGAAACACTGAAAAGAAATAAAATCAAATAAAATGGAAAAAAAATGTCCTGTGTGCTAAAAACAAAAAAAACACACTTAAGAATATACTTATCTACAAACTGTTTAAAAATAATATTTATTTCAAATAATGAGATATATACTCATTTTAAAACAATTAGAAAAATACCAAAATTTTGGGGGGAGATAGAAGAAGAATGTAAAATCCTCAATAATACTACATAGAGGAAATATTTCCACTGTTGTTACTGTGATGTGGTTCTTCTATTCTTTTGTCTATGTGTTTTTATTTCATAGTTGAAAACCTATTGTGTATATGGGGTTGTATTCTGATTTTTCCATTAGCTACTCGACTTGAGCATTTCCCATATGTTAAAATGTTTCCCAAGTATCATTTTTATATTGAATCATACTCTACACTCTTTATTTAACCAAACTACAGTTGGACAGTCAGGGTTCTCCAGTTACTTATTCCTAAATATCTAGTGGTGATCTGTTTTAGACTCCTAGAGCTGAAATTACTGGGTGACAAAGATGAAGATTTTTAAGGCTATACATTTTGTTAAGCTCTATTAAAAAGCATTATAGACATTTATTAGGAATGTATATGAGTGCCCAT
Organism: Martes martes; assembly: GCF_963455335.1. NCBI lineage: Eukaryota > Metazoa > Chordata > Mammalia > Carnivora > Mustelidae > Martes > Martes martes. The sequence goes on from NC_137888.1 coordinate 142,991,707, forward strand.
ATCACTGAACTTCATTATTGCCATTCCTTTCATTTTATTAACTTATTGTTTTTGTCAGCGTTTTCCAGAGAAACATAACGTGTAAGATGTGTTTACACGCAGAGAGAGTTTTAAGGAGTTGGCTCAGGTGACTGGAGGCTGGCAGATCCCAAAACTTCAGGTCAGGTTGTCAAGGCCGGAGACCCAGGAAGAGTTGATGTTGAGTCTAGAGTCCTTAGGCAGTCTAGAGACAGAATTTCTTCCTTCTTAAAGGATCTCAGTCTTAATTCTTAAAGCCTTTACTTTTTTGGATGAGGTTCACCCCCATTATGGTAATAGTATGCTTTACTTGTAGTCTACTGATTTAAGTATTAACCACATTGAAAAATACCTCATAGCAACATCTAGGGTGTTTGACCAAACAACTGGGCAGTATAGCCTAGCCAAGTTGACACATACAATTAACCATCACATCTGTGGTCCAAATAGAGTTTATGCTATTTGATAGAAGGCCATGTTCTTCCTTTCCAGTTTTCTCTCTATTCTGTACCATCTGTTTCTATGAAAACACACTGACTTATTTAGGACTTTAATGTATACTATGAGTTTTCTGTTGTAAACACAAAGATTACCTTAACCCAGTTTTGGAATAAAACATTTAAGATCTCCATCAGATGATGCTAAGAAAAAAAATCTGGGGTTGGGCTTTATGCAGACATGAGTTAGGAATATTCCTCTACCATGTTATGGATGAATTTGGATAAGATAGCTAAACCCTTTCCTTCTTAATTTGCTCAACTGTAAAGTATGGAGAATCAACCCACTTTCTAGGAACTTGTAAGTTTTAGCTGAGGAAACACTTATGAACTTCTAGTACAGTGTCTAGTATATAGCCGGCCATCTGTATTTTATTTTCTCCTTGAGCCTCTTTTTCTCTTAAGTATCTTTCTTAACCTAGTACCACTCCTTATAGTCAGTAAAGAAAAACCTAAAACCTTCTCCTCCTCTAAACATTTAGTAGTGTATAACTATACTCTCCTCCCAGAATAATCTACATTTTGAGTACATGCCTCATTTCCCTTCTACTTCATGAAGTATTGCATTTTAACCACTGATAGATAAATGAGATGACTTTAGATGAACATTTTACTCATTTATCCATCAAACATTTATTAAATGTGTATTAAATCTCACCCAGTTCTGGGTGCTGGTGATATAACAATGAAGACGACAGATAAATTTCTTGCCCTTCTGAGCTTAGATATTAGTGGGGGAGATACTCAAAGAAGAAAATCAACAAGTATAAAAGCAAACTATGAGTAATGTCTTATTAGTCAGGGCAGTCTAGGTGATGCTGTGGTAAGTCACCAAATCTCATTAGCATAATTACAACAAAGGTTTATTTCTTGCTCATGACAAGTCAATGGCTGGTCCAGGTGACTATTCAAGGTAGCTGTTCTAAGCCTTCCAAGATGCCTCCTCTGTATAAGCACATGCTTCTATCAGGGAAGAGTGGGCTGGTGAATCAAAGAGCAGCAGTTAAAAGGTTGCACATGTGTCACTTCTGCTTCAAATTGTATTGGCCATAACAAGTCACATGGTCATGCCTAATTTCAGTATGAGTCTTGGTAATCCTAGTGGTATGTGACTACCACAGTATTAAGCACTATGAATAATATGTGATAAAGAGCAAGAGGATAGTTAAGTAATTTTTGAAAAGATAATAAAAGCAAAATAAGCATGGATTTTCATGTATATCATTGCTTAGATTTATAATAAAGTATGTGTTTCAAAAAATTAGGTCAACCTAAAATTATTTAATATCTATTATTAAAATTTGGTATTCAGATAAGAGGAAAGGCATTTAGGTCATTTATGAATGACTGATGTTTGATAGATACTGAGATGCTAAGTCTACTTGAGGACAAAGGTGATAATTTTTATATTGATATCCTTGATTATTTAGGCACATAGTAAATGCTCAGTAAAACTTTGTCTAAGTTAAAAATGTTCATTGTTTTAAATTATTCTTGCTTCTTTACTTGATTGACTGTCATGAGATATAGTCCATTTTAATTTTGCTCTGAAGTGAAATTTTCTTCCAACGCCAATTTTATTGTCTTTATCTACATTAAAATTTTACATTTAATTATAGTTCAAATTTGGACCATCACTAGTGGTCTCTTTCTCCTACTTTATCTCAGATATGTTCCTAAACCGTGGATGAGTATCCAGTAGAAAATAAGATATTTGTAACACTACTTTACTGTCAGAGTTTGTGATCTACCATTTTGTCTTTTTTTTAAACCTAACTTTTATCTTTAATACCCCTTTTGCAACTGCTGTGTTGGAAGGGGATTTAACAAACTTGAATGAAGAGGTAACAAATATCAAATGGTGGTTTTACTTGTTTGCTTTGATTTATTCAAGGTCATGAATGTCTTGAAGAGAAAATAGTATACCTGTTTTTAAAGATAACACAATTCTTCTTCTTATTATTCTTTTGCTTCTCTCTCTCCTGTTCTTTTCTTTTGCTATTGACTACATCTTTGTCATTTAAAAGATGAATCACCCAAAGAGAGGACCCAGTTTGAGTGGATAGGTCTAGAGCAAACCAGAAGAGACTCTCCGTCTCTATGCAATTGACCCTCACTTCAGCACTATCACTTCTCTATCTCTGGATGGTATGTCTGAAACATTGTTTCTACCCTGGTAACCAAGGACTTTTCTCAAATGAGTGCTTCTCCCGTCCCTGCTGCAAATCACGTGAATCTGTAAGAGTCCATGCTCTTTGATGCAGTTTCCTGCTCTTGGATTTGTACAAAATTTGTTTGTTAGTTGGCAAATGGGACACAGCTGGCTTCTGATTTAGAGAGTGCCTTAAATTAGTTACCTCCTACCTTAACTTGATCATTTAAATGGAAAGTGCTACTGCTCCAACAGAGCAGACATGATATAAAAAAACATTTCTGACATGAGTATCTTGCCTCCCCAATTGTGATGGCTACTCGTATCTCTGAAGGAAAAAAAGTAAAAAATAAATAAAACACAGATTTTACAATTCTCACATGTGGTAAACTGTCTTTGCATTATTTAAGAAAAGCTTTAAATGTTCAATGAATGTGCTTAAGCTAATGACACTTGATGCCAAGAAGACAGCAATAATCCAATGAAATAGAATAGCATTTTGGAAAGTGGCAATTTGTGTAGAAATTGCAGAAGGCATCAACACATGCTGGGACTTTACGTATAAGTGAGCTATAGCTTGGGTTGGGAAGTTATTTATTTGGCCTTTCATTTGTAAATAAGACACTGCTCCTTTCCTTCCAAGGAGTAGCTAGGCCAGTTGTTAATGAAAGAATACTGATATCCTTTGTTCATAGTGGCAAAATTGACAGAAGCATCTGAGGATCCTGATCTTGTAAGTCTTAGTATTCCGAGGAACCTCAAAAGTCATTTTGGAGGACAGCATTCTATAGTTGAAGATAACTAGATCTACAATCAAAATATTTGGATAGAGTCCTGGCTGTACTATTAACTGTCATTAATTTAGTTTTCCTCACCAAGTTCCAACTAAGGCTTATATGATCTGGCCCGGGGTACTTCTCCAGTCTTGTTTGATAGTCTTTACTCCTCTTTGCTCCATTTCAGCCCCTGTGCCATTTCTTGTACATTTCAAAGACATGTTCTTTACTTACCGTTCTCTCTCTCTGAGATGACCTGACCCCCCTAGATACATGCTGACATTTATTGAGCAGATCCTATATGTTCCAAGGCATTATAAATGCTTTGCCTGTTAGTCTTGGTGAATTCTCATGATGACTGTATGTAGTGTGTAGTGACATTGGATGGATGAGAAAAGGAGGCAGAGTGATCTGGCAGAGACAAAACTGGAACAAAGGCAGCTTGGGTAGGAGCCAGGTCTCTCACAAGAAGTACTCTCATAGTACACAACACCCAGGGTGTGGTTCCCACCCTTCCTTTAACCTCAGAGCTCTTAGTGAGCATTTCCTGACTATCCTATTTAAAGTGGAATCCCTGTGACTCTGTTTCTCTTTACTTAGCTTTATATTTCTGAACAGTAGTATATAATATCTGATTTATATTGTTTATTTACTTGTTCATTTCTCTGTTTATCTCCCTCACTAGAATACATATTCTTTTTTTTCTTTTTAAGATTTTATTTATTTATATGACAGAGAGAGACACAGCAAGAGAGGGAACACAAGCAGGGAGAGTGGAAGAGGGCGAAGCAGGCTTCCTGCTGAGCAGGGAGCCCGATGTGGGGCTCGATCCCAGAACCCTGAAATCACGACCTGAGCTGAAGGCGCTTAACAACTGAGCTACCCAGGCACCCGTAGAATATATATTCTGTGAGGGATGGACATTATTTTGATCTGTTATCACTCTAGCCCTTGCATCTGGAAATGTACTGAAATGTAGTGAGAGAAGGATGTAAGTTAGGTTAGAATTCTTATGGTATGTAAGATATCTTATTCTTCAGACATTTGCAGAGCATCCATTTTGTGCCAGATTCTATGACCATTTTTGGAAATATGAAGGTGAATGAGAATGATGGGACCTCCTACTTTCCTGTTTTTCCTGATGCTTTTAGGGCATCAGAGAAGAAACAAACATGCAATTAAGAGGCAGTTGCCCAGCTATGGGGTATTTACCCCAAAGATACAAATGTAATGATCCAAAGGGGCAGGTGCACCCCGATGTTTATAGCAACAATGTCCACAATAGCCAAACTGTGGAAAGAGCTTAGATATCCATCGATAGATGAATGAATAAAGAAGATGTGATACACAAACACACACACACAGAGGAATATTACGCAGCCATCAAAAATGAAATCTTGCCATTTGCAACAACATGAATGGAGCTAGAGGGTATTATGCTAAGCAAAACAAGTTAATGAGAAAGACAAGTATCATATGATCTCACTGATATGAAGAATTTGAGAAATAAGACAGAGGATCATAAGGGAAGGGAGGGAAAAATGAAAAGATGAAACCAGAGAGGGAGACAAACCATAAGAATCTCTTAATCTCAGGAAACAAACTGAGGGTTGCTGGAGTGGAGGGGAGTGGGAGGGATGGGGTGACTGGGGATGGACACTGGAAAGGGTATGTGCAATGGTGAGCACTGTAAATTGTATAAGACTGGTGAATCACAGACCTGTACCCCTGAAACAAACAATACATTATATGTTTTTAAAAAAAAGAAAAAAAAAAAAAAAAGAAGAGGCATTTGCCCAGGATAAGCAATCTATTAGGGCAAATATAAGATGCGGCAGAGAAGCAAGGGTTCAGGGAAAGCTACTCTGAGAGAGGGGTGAGATCCATACTGAGAGCTGAAGGGTGGACTGAATGGGGATGTAGGACGACTCTGGGGCAGAGCCGATGGCAGCCCTGAGAGAGCACATTCCACTTCAAAAGCAGTTCACAGTGACTCAGGTATAGATCGTGAGGGGCAGAGTTGGCTGTCCGAGTCTGGAGGATGAAGTTGGGTTTTCCGATGTCTTGAAAACTGTTCCAAGGACTCAGGACTTAATTGTCTGAGCAATGAGATGTCACTGAAGGATTTTTAAATCAAAGTAGTTTTGACTTAGATCTGATACAGTTTATTGCCTTCAGCCAGCTAAGTTGGCAATACTTCCACTTTCTGGATGGGACAAGTGAGACCCAGAAGAACACATTTCAATGTCGGTGGTGTTGATTTAATTCTCTTAATGACAGTAGTATCAGGGCTCCTAACTCATACCTTCCCACCATCTCTCCTTCCTTCTTTCTGGTTGTTGTTCTTGTGAAAAGTCAAACATAAAACTATTTAACCACCATCCTTATCTTTCTCCAAGGAACGGCCATGCACGGACACAGCCTCCAATAACCAGACCCCTGAAGACAAGGCAGTGCCTTCACGGGTAGCAGGGCTGGAATGTGGATGGACACCATATTGTGCACTGGGCTGGAATTCTCTGTTCTTCTTCACTAGGAAGCTGGATTGGTACCAGGAACCTCTTATCTGAAAAGGCAACTCTGGGCTGGGGAGAACAGAGCTGGTTTGACAAAGTGGAGAGGCGCTCAATATTGGTCTGCCCACGCTTTGGGCATGCGTGAGCACTCACAGCAAAACACAGCTGGCATGTCTAATTTTAGCCTTGACTGCCTTGAAAAGGGACCCTTAAAGGAAATATATTTTCTCTGAAACAATTTGTATTATAATGTAATAGCTGAGAGACATGTCAGAATATTACTTATTATTGGTAGGGAAAAACTCTGCCAAGTAATTATGATTTTTTTTTTTTTTTGGTGACGGTATCAGTAAAGTGATTAAAGCATCCATGAATCAAAATAACCATAAAGAGACAGTGAGAGAACCCGTGATTTTATTTATAAAGATGCCCGTAAAACTAATGGGATTCCTCCTTTGATGCTTACAAAATGAATGTAAGGATGAGAATGATCATTTCTGCTATGGAAAGTTGGTCATTGTGATTTGATAATGCATGGCTCGCTAATTGTAGTCCTGGAGTAGACTCTCAAATTTCTTCAATACTTAGCATCCTCCATGTCTTCTGAGAAATATAAGGTTAGTTTCTGAACCAGGTCTTAGATTCATTCATCTGGCTTTCGTATGTTAACAGGTTTTGAAAGCATCCGGGACACACTTTTTTCCATTTTATCCAGCGAGGGTTGTCCCTCTGCTTTTACTTTTGTCTCTCTTCCTTCCTCCCTTCGTCCTCTCTCCCCTCCCATAGTCTTCTGTGTTTTGTTTAGCAGTGTGGCTTACCTTGCAACTTGGCAAGAAAAAAAAAAAAAAAAAAAGAAGGCAGCTCTTGTGGTGGGGTAGATGGAGGGAAGGATAAGAAATAATCCACTGTCCGCATTTGGGTTCCCTGGGTTCAGTTCCAGCGGCGGCAGCTTTGCTGCAAAAATTGCTTTGCTATTCGAGATAGCCAGCAGAGGGAATCGGAACTTTGCTTGCAGCAGGGGTTGAAGCAGGCTTTTTTTTTTTTTTTTTTCTTGGAGGAAATACTGCAGCCTTCTGGACTGCGTACGCTGCTCCCTGGAGAGGCTCTCTCGGTTCCACCCACCGGCTGGAAGGAGGGGAAGTGAATGAAAGGACAGGACAAGCCCCGAACACCATGTCACTCTGGGAGGGAGACAGCAGCAACTAAGCTGTGCAAGGTTTTTTTTTTTTTTTTTTCTTTTTTTTCTTTTTCTTTCCCCTTTTCTTTTTCTTTCTTTCTTCCTCCCCCCCCCTTTATTTCCTGTTTCTTCTTCCTTTCTCTTTCTTTCTGTCTTTCTTTCTTTCCTGCCCCCCCCCTCTTTTTTCTTTAAGGTGGGGAAAGAGACAAACAGGAGACAGGAAGCTGATCTGCAAGGATTCGGAGTTGTGCTAAAAGGACTTTGATTTTTTTTTTTTTTCCTCTCTCTCTCTCTTTACAAACGCTGGCAATTGACATCACTACAGACAGCCTGATAGAGAACAAACTGCCTCATCCCAAGTGGACCCTAGCAGCTCGGGAAAGGAAAGCACGATCTGGGAGGTTGTGTGTGTGGGGTTGTTCCCCCCCCCCCCCACCGATACCCCTCCTTTTTTCTTTTTTCCTTTTTCTTTTCTTTTTTCTTTTTTCTTTTTTTAGTGTGTTTCTTTTTTAAATTCTTGCCGTGTTGGAACTAGCGAGTGGTGGAAGACGAGGGATCTCTGAAGCCTCATCAGTCATCGGGACTGTCAGGAATAGTGGTTTAAGAGGAAGCTCGGCCTGGGGCACTATACCCTGTCATCCAGTTCCCTGCCTCGGAGATAAAGATTCCAGCTACATGGGCAAACGCCTGGATCAGCCACAAATGTACCCCCAGTACACTTACTACTATCCTCACTATCTCCAAACCAAGGTATGGCTCGACCCACAGTCTGGCAAGCAGTGCGGTATCCTTCTGCACTCGGGATGGGAAACAGACAGGCATGTGGATTATTATTTACCTCCCCTTCCCCATCAGCTCTTCCTGGTTCTTTGAAATGAGTAACATACCAATGGAGTTAATGAGGCAGAGGAGACTCTAAGAAGAAAGCAAGCCCTGAGATTGTGGTTTTCTCTTTTGGGAGAGATAATAGTTGTGCTCGTGTTCCTTTGTTGTTATTTGGCAACGTGAAAATGTTCCTGATACCCGTAGTAAAGTGCTGTGCAGAAGGACAAGGTTGTTAGAAAGGAGATCGTAACAGTGATTATCAGGCACAAGAATACAATTTCAGGGGCTTTTCTGGTGAGCTGTTCTTTGTTTGTGGCTCTAAAAGGGTTTTTCCCACTGGATAGGACTCACCAGGGTGGGGATAACTCAAACTTTTAATCGTGGAGTATAGAGGGAAAGAAGGGTGTGGGAGGGTTAAATACAGCTAACTCAAGTCCCTTAGAGTTTGTTTGGGTGTGTTTTTGTGGTGTTTGTATGTGTCTTACATATTTGATTTCATATTGAGGATGATCGAGACGCTAGAGACTGAATTTTAGAGCTTTCCAATAGATGTTCTTTACTTTCAAAAGCTCTGTTTTTCTGTGCTGGCTGCCTTCGGGAGGCCCGGTCTTGAAACAGTATGAAATGTAACTGATGATAATTGGACGTGAACTGGTTAAATACTTGAGTCTTTATGTGTGTGCTCAAATGATCATTACGGGGCCAGTGGCAAGCCCACGTAACTAAGCAGTGGGCAGTGCCAGCCATGAACTTTATCCTGCAGTTCAGACATGAAACACTCTCAGGTGTGAAATCAATGCTCCAATTTGTCCATTAAATTGGACTTGATGGCGGGGGGGATGTTGGTAGAGTTACCACTTTGAATGCATGGATTGTATTTCTTTGCCGATGATATTATTTTGTATCCCATTAGCCAGACTCCACTGTCTTCTTAATAAATAAATACGCCGAGAGTGAACAAGGCGTGCCTGAGTGATCTGTGCTGTCACCGGACTCGTTGATGTGATTAGTGTTTGGTAATTCATGCTGTAGTTAGCTCTTATTTATTCTGTCTCATCAAACAATGCCTGTTTGTAAACCAGACCAGGCAACAGACTTTCAGAATTATATTAAAAATTGTTGCTTTTTTTCCTTTCTTTTTCAATCGCTCTATGACTCGCCCTGCCCCTCCAAGGTCGACTCCCATTGCTTTTTGCCTTTGTGAGCATTTAGTTTGTGTAGCTGCTGCTTAAGTAGACCAGCCCCTCCTGCTCCAGTGCCTTGAGTTTTAACTCTTTGGGGGATTGGGTGGAGAATGTTGTCTGCCTTCCTCAAGGAAATGGCATAGCAAGGGCAAGTTAAAAAGAGGAAATTTATAGTCATTTCTCATCCCCCAAAGAAACAAAAACAACAAACGCAAGGGTTCCATGAAAAATATCGGACATTCCATCCCTTTTACTCATTTGGCTAAATTTTTCCAAATGTTTCAAAATTCATGCTTTCTTTTCGGTTCTTGTTTTTTACTATGAAGTATATTCCGAGAGGAAACTTTAGCTAAAAATGAATGGAGTAATGGAATAATTGCTTTCCTGCTTGAGATTTCTTTTAACTTATTACTAGCAGGAAATAATGTCGTGCACATTATATTAATGACAGGATGCTGGATGAGCTACACTGATGGGAAGTGTGTGTGTGTGTGTGTGTGTGTGTGTGTGTGTGTGTGTGTATGAGAGAGAGAGAGAGAGAGAGAGAGAGAGATTGGGGCAAAGAGAGAAAGTGGAGTGACGAAGGAAAAGATGAGAGCCTGAAAAATATAAAGGGAATTTAAAAAAAAAAAATCTGTTTTGGGGTCCTGTGTAGTTTAGTGTTGTGTAGACAGGCGGCATCTGGATCTTGTTACTTTCAAGCTAGTCAAAGTCATCAACTTCTGGAACATTTTTAAAGAAGCTAGATCCATTAGGTGACCTAAGCTGATATTCGGGTAATCAGATCAGGGTGGTGGGGAATATAAGATTAGCTACTTTGGCTATTGTGGTAGTTCGTATTGATTATTATGTTGTAAAATTTCGACAGTGCTGTGAAGTTGTCGAATACTGTTATGGTGGTTGTGGAATGACAGACATTAATAACATTCCTGGAAGCTGAAGATGTGAAAACGTGCTCTGGTTTGAAACCTGGGCACACAGGGAATGGGAAGAAGAAGGGTCAATCATACTTTAAAATGTGGGGTCTTTCTGACAGCATGAATACTATGTAAGAAAGTACTATCACGACCCAGCGTAGCATGAAAACAACTAGGTTATTTCAGTATCATTGCTTTGCTCCTTTTATACTTATATCTTAAAATATAATCTCTACTAATTTTGAAGGAAATACATGCTGCTCATGTTGATTTGGTAAGCCTCGGTGGAATTCACAAAATCTATGGTCCTTTCAGCCTTGGCTTTAGTTATAGTCTATTTTTAAACTTATAGCTATTTACAATGATGCTGATACATAAAGAATACTTATGGTTGATAAAAACAGAGATCTGTAGTTGACAATGAAAGTCATATTCTGGGAACATCATAACTTATGCTGTCTTGCAAATTCAGGTGTTTTTTATTAATCAACAAAAGCCATTTACTCACATTTATTTTGGGGTAAAAAATCCTTATGGGTTTTTTTAAGAACTGAAAGTTTTATTGTTGTATTCATTCAGAAAGTACAAAATACCAAACCTTCTCTTTCTACTTAAATACGTGTGTTAGATATAGCTGCTATTTTCTTATAATAAAATGAAATGAAAGTAGGATTTCTAAATAAATGGAAATATTTCCATTTCCTCAAATGCAATTAAAGTTTCAGAAAAACTTGGGACACTTCCCTGCCTTCTCGGCTCCTCTTATTTCCCATTACATGAGAACTAATCCATTAATTTTGTTGGGTTAAAAGGAAAAAGGAGTTAGAAATAAGTTATTTATACTTTTCTCCCTCTGAACCATTTTCCACATGCTTTAAATAGTATATTAGACAAATGTACATGTAAATAAAATGAAAACCCCAGTGGCTGACTGGTAGCTCTATTTTAACAGGGTTGTTAGTATGTTCATTCTCCGAGACCCTGCATTAAAAGTTATCATTTGTCGGTTTTCTTTTGGCCATTTTGCCCCCTATTAAAAGAAGCACTTTCAAAAAGCAACGTTTGTGATTAGGCAGAAAAGAAGAAATCGTGGTGACATGTTACAGTATTTACTCTAGAGACAGAGCTGGATTAAAAAAAACTCTCCATCAAAACGAATTGGCTATTTGAAGGCCACCCAGAATAATCAGCAAATTTGAGAGAACGGAGACCAAAAAAACAGTTCATTAGTTTAATGATAATATCCATAATCATGTTTGATTGAGTTGTAACCTAATATTTTCAGTAATTTTGTGATAGCCCATTCAGAACAGCCAACCTGTTGGAATTGCACTGAGAGACCCAGGGTGGATTCCAATCTGAGTTTGAGGTACTTTGTGTAGGGGAGGTTCTTGGAAAAGCAACTAAGTCAAATTAGGAAAGCTAGAAAGAGTAAAACCTGGTCACAGCCCAGTGAATTGATATTTTGGTGCTGAGAAATAGATATTTCCCTCTTCCGTGATATTTGGAAAACTTTAGTCATCTTCCCCAAAGTTTGAAATTCATCCAGGCACACACAGCAAGCTAGTCCTTCCTTCCGTGTCCTCACCCTGACCAGGTCATAACCCAGGGCACGGCTTCTACTCAGGCTGTTCTCCCACCAGCCTCCTGCTTTCCCTTCTTTGGCCATCCGCTTCCCCTGAAGATCTTGCAGAAAGGGGTTCAGGCTGTGGGACCCAATGGGGTTTTTCTGGCTGGTGGGACTCGGATTGTATTCAGAGCCTGGTGTGAAGGTGGGGTCAGGTGTGGGGAGTAATTCATCAGCTGCACACTGATTTCAGGCTGAGTTTCCAACCATCTGCAGCCTGGACAGCCGCCCATCTCTCAAAGTCTAGCTAGAGCCCAACTGACTGTGCCACAGAAAGAGCAAACACTTGAAACACAAAGGACCAAGGAGTAGGCAGAGGAAGAGAGAGGCTCCCATGGGGCAAAGGATATTCTCAAAGATGTGAAAGTACAGATCCTTCAAAAGCAAAACAGAACAACCCCTTAACATACTTCTTGCACATGAAAATGTAGAAAATCTTGCAGAGGGAGGGAATGAGTTTAGAATTTCCTTAGTACTTCCTGCCTCAGATTTGCATTGATAGCCGGACTTGGTAACTTGCCAGTTTTAAAACAGCCTTGAAAACTCCCAAGTTCTGTTTTCCTTTGAAAGGCTGAAACATACAAAACTGGTTTTCTAAAAATCTTCCAGCAACAGAACTTTTAGGTACAACCCCAGCTAGTTCTTTCGCTTCAGGGGGGTCATATGATAGCATGAAACCAGGATAAATCTTGTTTGTCTCATTTTAGAATGTATACAATTTTAATTGGTTTTAAATAAGAGAAATATCCTAACAAGGGGCCACTCTCCCTTTCTAGTTCTCTTGTTTGCTTTCCTCTCTCCACTCTTTATTATCATTGGGATTGTCTTTTCCATAATGCAGTCATTGTTTTCACAGCACTAAGTTTAGTGCCTACTTAAAAAGAAGAGATATGTAAAAAGTTCCTGGTCGTTTTTTGTTTTGTTTTTTTTTCCTCTCCCCAGAATCATTCCAAAGTCAAAGGAAACCTCATGTAAATTTGTTCTAACAGTATCTTTCTAATGCAGTTTCCTTTCGCTTTCTCTCAATTTGGGAAAAGAACAATAGAATTAAAACAAAATTATTTCTATGAAGTCATTAAATCTATTAGAGGGTTAGAGGGAGGGGTGATTTGCAAGGGAGGGAGGCAAAAGACAAGAAGGAAGCTGTAAGTTCATCTCAGGTCTTTCTGGCTCCAGGAATTCTGAAAAGCTTCATTTTTGCACTAATGTGATTTTACACAATCCTTTTCGACATTATCAGTCTTTTTGGCAGAGACAGGGCTCAGTCACAATTATGCCCAGGCCAAATTCTAAGAAAACCAGTCTTTTCCTTTAAAAGAAAATCTTTTTAGTGTCGGACTTCTTATTCAGAGTAAATGGTTGATGTTTATCCAAAATTGGCTTCGAGTACTACATTAAAATTGTGTTTTGTAACAGTCTCATAAGCCACAGCTGTATGTGATTAAATAGTGTAATATCAAAAGCATGTGAGAATAGACTTTTTTATACTATAGCTGTTGCACAGCAAGAGAGCAGATGAAACTGGAGGGAAAGCAAGGGCAACAGGGTATTTATGTGTTGTAAGACCTGCGCTGAGGATTCACGTTGTTATTTTTTTGCAGTAGTGGGAAAAATGCTGAACTCTCTTGGAGGTGATTGGAAAATACACTTTCTGGAAATGGAGATGGACATATAAGACCAATTTTTGTTTTAAACACGGAGTGCCATTTAATCAGAAAACACACATTTACAAAAGTGTCCGAAGCCAATGTAAATGGAAGGATCATCATGACTCCCATGAGACACACATTCACATAACAATAGTGAATTTCTCATTTCTGCTTTGAAATCATAACTTTTCTCTCTCTTTTCTTTTTTTCTTTCTTTCTTTCTTTCTTTTTTTTTTTTTTTTTTTGGCTACTTTGATCTGTGCAACTCTTATAAGAAAATCTTCAGGCCATTTATCCCTTAAGAAGAGTGATAGGTGATGAGGACCAGTAACATAGGGAGAACAAAATAGGTGGTAGTATGATTCTTTTTAAAGATATTTGAAAATACGATATTTGGTTTTGTATGCATATTGCTCCTTGGTGGCCACTATTAAAAAGTATGTACTTCTACAAAGAGACAAAACTTGTGGTCTTTTTAGCAGGATGTCATAGCAAAGGGATTTCTGTTTTAGAGGGATGATTATAAAGTTTTTGAAAAAAAACTCATGACATCTATAATCTTAAGTTTTTTTTAGATTATGAATCTGTGGGATGCTAATACTACTAAGAGATTTATTAGAAAGTCATTGTTTTCAGGGCCTTAAAAAAGCCTCGAGAGGTGGCCAGTGGTTTTCAGAGTTCAGACACTGAAAAGCAATTTGGAAAAGGAAAAAAAAAAGAAACCCCAAAACAAAAAACTGGGTTGATAGAGGGAAGTTGGACTCCATTTGGTTTTTGTTTTTCATGTTGATATGGGCAACAAATTTGTTCACATTTAATTGGATTTTTTCATGTAGATTTATTGGTCAGGAAATATATACCATGTGGAATCAGATATCTGAATAAAGTTTTGTAATTCAGAACACTGACATCTAATAGATAATAAATTTCAAGAGTATGGGTAATGAGTGCTGAGACTTGGATTCTGTGTTTTTGTTTTTGTTTTTCCTGTTTGTTTGTTTGTTTGTTTTTGGTGGGAGGAAATTCTCTGATTTGTGTGTCAATAGATCAGTTTCTAGGTCAGGTTCTCTAAGATCTCTTCCAGGCTTAGCATTTGTGACTCTCACTTTGAGATAAATGAGCCTGCTTTGATGTATTCGTAGGACTGGGAGATGACCTTGGTTTTGTGCCATCGATGAGTTTTTGTTCAGGTCCCCATCGCTTTCTCCAGAGCGGATCAAATGCTACTTTGCCGACGCTGGTGTTTTGATGAATTTAGCTGTCTGCTTCCTTTGCCACATCCAAACCCAGTGCACCAAGAGAAACACATCCATCACCTGGGAGTGGGTGGAGAGCAGTTCCTAGGGGTGGGACAGAATGACAGGCATCATTTAATCATGGTCATTGCCAGCTTTGTTGTTGCCGTTAAAGTGTTCTTCTTTGGTAAAATGAGAGCTTATCCAAAGACTTGAAGGTGACAATGTGATGCTTTCCTTTTCTTCATTTAACTTCCTCTCTGCAGGTGGTGTAAGAACTGAATGGGTAGGCATATGTTTGACCTAACCAGTTGGGGGGGTGAAGGCAGAAGGATTGCCTTCTGACAGCACTAGTTTGGTGAATCAGACTAGGAGCTAGCCTCAGTATGGGAATGACAATCAACAGATGAAATACTATTCCGACTGGAGTTTGCAAATCCTTCAACTCCCTAAACTTCTGATTAGTAGCCTTTAAAACATGGAAAAGGAATACTGTAGTAACTGTAGTATATGAAGTAATAGGAGGAAGAGAATAACTTCTCCAGGACACATAAGCAAGACCATTGTCTTGCCCTCTTTTTCTCGCTAGATACCCTTATTCCCCCCAAAACTCCTGTTAGCTGAATTAATGAAAGTGTGTGGAACCTTGTATTTTGTTTTTATGAGTGATAGCCAGATAGAAAAAAGAGACTTGACTGTATACATAGTTAAGGCAATTCTGATAGTGTTCCTTCCTATTGTGTGGAAAGTAAGAGACAATGGAAGAGAAATTAATCTTACTATATTCTAAATATTGATAGTAATTGTTTAAGTACTGATTTTTAATTTGATTCAGAATTAGCTTTCCTACTGTTACATTGTAGTGTTAAGAAATTCAGGGGCGCTTGGGTGGCTCAGGTTGTGATCCAGGTCCTGGGATCGAGCCCCGCATCGGGCTCTCTGCTCAGAGGGGAGCCTGCTTCCCCCCATCTCTCTCTGCCTGCCTCTCTGCCTACTTGTGATCTTTGTCTGTCAAATAAATAAATAAAATCTTTAAAAAAAAGAAATTCATATACATCACACTTCATATGCTAGAATCTTTGGTTATTTCATTGTTAGCGGATAGTTTTCAAGCTGAATATGGATCACGCATAGAATTTCAGAAGGATTTTTGAGAAGTCTTCCTATTTTTATCCCGTGTACCGCTGTCTATTTATCTTAGTCATATTGCTGATTGATGATGATTTAATGAAAACGAAAATGGAAAACAGAATGCTAACTATCTGGGTTTCTGGAACTGGTTAAGATACCTTAAAAGCTTTCCTTACACATGTGAGTCATATTTGAAGCTATTATTGATGTCTGTAAACTCTCATGTTGCTCCTTTTAAAACTTATCACTCACATAAATTGGACAGTGGCACCCTGACATAACTTACGCGAGGGTAACTTAACATTCAAGCAAATACACTCTTAAGCTCCCAAGTAGTTTCGAGTAGATGAAGTATATGAAGGAGAGTGTACAAATCTTGGAATAAAATTTCAGAGATTGTTTTCTAGTGTGTCATACAAAAAAACCATATTACATACTTATGATGGTTAATTTCTCCTCAAGAAATTGAAAAAACACAATTTTTGTTGTTGTTGTTTGATTCGGTGCTAGTCCTTTGAAGGGTTGTGACGGCTCCGGAATTACTCTGGCTCCTGGTTTTTGGCCCCTAGGACTCTTGTCCATTGTTGTGCATATCCATTCAGACTGGACCATTAGAAATAGGATGTTGCGTTTCAATTTAAGGCAGGGAATTCTGAAAACGAATAAAATTTTGATGTTCTTTTCAAAATTTATTCCAAAGAAAATGAACCGCTGACTTTAAAATTTATTATTTATCTGTTAGGACAGCTAGACTTCATGTTGACAATGGCAAGTTTTCCCTTCCTGCCTTGTTCTTGTTCTTTTGTTTAACTTTGTTAATAAGCTGGAAAAAGATAAGGAAAAAAAAATCAGAAGGCATAGGTCAATGAACATGGGAGAATTTCTCTACACGTTTAGTGACTTCCTTAAACAATGGAAGAAGTGAAGGGTCATTTAAAAACCTCCATATTTTCTGGCCAGTCATGGAAGCCCCCATCCCACAAACTAACAGAGATATTAAAATGCATTCATATTGCACATCAAGTTAGAACTGTTTTTGCAATAAAATAAAGAGCTTTTATAATTTTGCTGCCAAAACTTTTTGAGTGCAAGTAAATTCATTATATATGCCTATGAATTTTGGGCATTTTGCATACGGGGGTGTTCTTACAATGTGAAAAAATTCTAATGTACAGAATTTCTTGAGGAAGGGACTAAGTACAACAATGAATAAAGTTGATAGTGAGTTATGTTTTGTTGATATGCAAACAAATGTTTATCACTTTTGGTTTCACCGTTTTCTTTTTAGTTTGGAGACAATGCATTCTTTTCATCTTGTCAGTGTTTTTGTGGGTCCCTGAAGTGGTCAGAAAGCCTGAGAAGCTGGCCCTATCTCTACCTATTGTGGCTTTTTGGCATTTAAAATATCTCTGTATTTTAGTAATCCCAAATTTCCGGGGTGGGTCACTTGGTGGAACGGCGCTAGCATTTTGGAAAATGTCATTAACATTCTTTGGCTAAAATATATCAAAAGCAGACACACTGGATTGACCTTTGGCAGCGAGAGCAACTGAGAGGTCCCGATCTGAGTGCCAGGCTCACAGAATATTTTCATTCTGCAACTGGTAGAATTGTTTACCAATTGGGAAAAAAAAAAAAGGGCTTGAATATAACAGGTGTTTCGCTGGATTTCCACTTAGGGGTACAGACAGGAGGCAAGCAATGGCATGATAGGTACTTGATGGCATAATCTTTCTAAATTCTTCTGTTAATTGTGTCATGGGTTTGTTGCATGTATTAAAGTCGCCACCTCCTCCTAATCCTCTGTGTCCATGGTTGTTCACTTAGCATGACTTTTCTTGAATCCATGTGCTTCTTAAAGAACCCATGTATCCACACGTACGCACACTCCAGTCAGATCTACCATTACTTGCACAGGTGTTGAGCATCCTGAACATACTGCTTCTGAAGCTGCCTTGTGTGAGGGCTTCTTTCGTATTCATTCTTGTCCCAGTGATACAAGACAATCAGGGTCCCACGCTCAAGGCAGGATCGTTTCCTCCCAACCAAATCTTAAGAAGAAGGCTTTCTGTTTTGCTGTTTTGTTTTTTTTTTTCTTTCTCCAATTCACGCATACACTTGTATCTAAAATTTCATTCCCTCCCCCAGCCTTCCAGGGAGAATTCTCATAATCACCCAATGTTTTGATTCTCTACCTAATTACTCAATTTTTCTTCCCAGCTCTCTAGCCAGATCTCACTGAATGTCATCAGCAGACTCAATGAATCAGCTTTGATTTATTTCTCTTACATGTAACACACTCACACACTTCTGGAAACTTTAAGGATTATTTCAGTGGTTCTGATTTTTGCTGAGTCTAAGTGACCAAGGGGAATATGAAGGGAGCAAAGTGGTCTCAAGGTGACATATATCTGTCCTTTCCAGGACTTTTTTTTTTTTTTTTTCCTGCTAGTTGATAGCAAATAAAGACAAGTCTCACTGAAGTAGGGTAACTAATAATTTCCTTTTTTTTTTTTTTTCCCAACAGTGTAGTATCTTCCCATGATCTGAGATATATTGGTAGTATATCAAGTTAGATACCTGTTTTCTTTTCCCTATTCTTTAAAAAATATTTTATTTATTTATTTGACAGACAGAGATCACAAGTAGTCAGAGAGGCAGAGAGACAGAGAGGGCAAAGCAGGCTCCCCGCTGAGCAGAGAGCCCGATGCGGGGCTCAATCCCAGGACTCTGAGATCATGACCTGAGCCGAAGGCAGAGGCTTAACCCACTGAGCCACCCAGGCGCCCCAATCTTTTCCCTATTTTTGATAGCATCTTTTAGAAATCTTATTGATCAATCAATTCTAATTTTTTCTCAAATAATTTCATAATCATTGTTTATACAGCAGAAATTCTAATGATCTTCAGAGCTTTTAGTGATGAGGCTGTCAGCGTGGTAGAAGAAAAAATGGCAGTTCTACAATTTTAATTTAACAAGTGATTTATGAGAGGCACCAAGAAAGATGAAACAAAGAGAGGAAGAAACAGAAAATAGAAAGGCCACGATCTTATTCCACTTTTCAAATTTCTGGAATTTGGCCATGAGTTTTCCTTTTCAAAGGCAAACAGTAAGAGTTACATTGTAAAGAAAATATAATTTACACATCGAAGAACCATCTTTGGGGAAAACTTTAATGTGAATATAGAGCTTGATATGGAGGAGTCTTATACTTGAGGCTTTTGGTGTCTTGTGGGGGAAAAAAAATCAATGCTTGTGAGGACAAACTTAGTGCTTTGTTGGGGTTTTTCATATGTTGAGGCACTTAGTAACCTCCAGGACTTGCTTTATTTGTTCTGACTTCTCATCAGTAGTTCTCAGGGAGAATCTGGATATAAGCTTTATTGATGCTTTTGATTGGAAACAGGAGTGTTTTTGGAATCAAATTTTAACACGTATTTTGGAATTTTTATATATAAAATGTTCATATAAAATCCGTAACATGCTTAAAAATACAATCATGAGTGAAGCTTTCAGTGTAGAAAGCATCTGGCTTTGAGAGGGGGAAAACAACAGCATACCATAACAAAACCAGCAAACCTGTATTGGCATGAGAATCGTACAACGCAAAGTGCTCACCAGAGAGCCATGCTGTTTGCAGGCCATGAATGTGCCTGGAGACTCACGGAGCAGTTGAATTGAGGGTGTGTGTGCAACCACGCTTCCATGCTCTGGACCCCCAGCACATGCTTACGTTAGATGGTGGGTCCTGGCGAGAAAACAGTCTGGATTTCAACATGGTCCTTGAAGAATATAGGTCAATAGAGGTCCAAGAAAGAGTAGCTATTATTATTAGTCATGGTCCATCGTTTCTGCCAAGTCCATTTTCCTTCCTTCCCCATCATTTCCTCACTTCCCCATGGAATAATCCACCTAGGATGGCTATCTGAAGTGACCTTGGTTGTACATTAAGTCTTCTACATCTCTCAGCCTTTCCCACATTGTCCTTTCTGGGGGGGACTAATTCTTTTCTTTCTGTACCCCAGCTTCTTTTCCATTGTCCTTGCCTGCTTACTTCCTGCCCCCTCCTGCCCCCCCCCCCAAACCAGCCTCCTGTCCTCAAGTTTTCAGCTATGGACTTGCCTTCTTTGCCTCCTTGCCTTTTGGTCCTAAACTTCTGCATCCTTCTTATTCTCTTAGTTTCTAGTCTCCTCTTACCTTTTTAGGTTTTTTTTTTTTTTCCCATTTTTTTCCAATGTAGGGTGGGATTGGGTTTTGACTTCTTTTTGCACCTTGTCATAAATTTATTATTGGCTTTTTGAACATGCCTTTACTCCTCAGTATCATATTTGTGTCAGAATTCATCTGTGAACCCCTTGTGGACTAGGACTATGGGGTCTTCATCTCTGAGTATCCTACGATATCCAATAGATTTGATGCAGAATGAGCGTGCAAGGAAAGGTTTTCAGAATGCATTAATCTGTGACATTCTGTGTCTCGTGCATTAGTCCATTGCTGAAAGCAGTGATTTATTTTATTTATTTAATATTATTTTTTATTATATATTTTTTGAAAGCAGTGATTTTTTTTTAAAACCAGACTTGCTTAATGTCGTCTTCATCTCTGTGGTGCTTATGTCAAAGGGCATTTTGTTTACCAGAAGTAAGTCTTACTTACTTACCTTTTCTCCCCTGAAACATGGGAACTGCTGGGGTAGGTAGCCTAGGACTGTTGGCTGGAGTTGGTTTATATCACTAGCTAATGGGACATGCTATGATGGCAGAGGTGAGGTAAGTCAGAAGTGGCAATTAAAAAAAAGCACAGAAAAGAAGAAAAATGGGAAGGAGAAGGGAGGGGAGAGAAGAAAAAGGGAAAAAAAAAAAAAGGCAAAGCAAAGCATAGCAAAACTACCACAGCATTGCATTCCAAGATGCTGGCAAGAATGTCAGAACAATGTGCCAACTCAGGGAGGGGCAGAGTAGATTTCAAAGACAGTCTAAGTAGCCAGTATTTGGAACTTGGAGATGAGAGTAAGCAAGTAGGTCAGGACTAAATGGTAGTGATGGTGGTTTGGAGGGAATGAGAGAGGCCATTCCTGAGCAATTGCCAAAAATATCAGCTTGTATATGCGGCTTCCTTTCTTGGGTTGGCAGGGAGTTGGACATATCAGGAGGTGAACTTCGCTGATGGAGCTGGGAGATAGGTCGAGCATTAGTACTTTCCCTCTGTCTGCTTTGCTCACCAGAGGATCTTGAGTCTATTAGCCATATATATCTACCCATGCCACATAATGGTCCACAACAATACTGACATAGATTTTTTTTTAACTCAAAATATGAAAAGACCACTTTGGAGATTAGGCAAGAATGACAGAATTCTGGAAATTCTGGAATTTTTTGAAATTCTGGAATATTCTGAAATATTTTAGAAAGTGAAGTCTATTCACCTTCCCTATACAATTAACTAAGCAGGTATAAAGACATGTCTAAAGTAATGATAGATGATACAACATAGGATTCTGATGTAAACTTCAAAGCCTTTCTCACCAAGGAATGTATGAAAACAGTAACCTAGTTGTGGCTAAGGAACCAACTATGGTTTTGGTTTGGACGCCTCTTGATTTTTCCAAGTTGCACTGATTCTCTTATGTTTGTTCTGTATTTTTTTCCTCTATCATGTTATTTTTTTTTCTTTTTTCCATCAAGGTCCTTATTACCATTTTCACAAAATATAGTTTCTGTATATGTAATTCCTTAGTAAATTAGCACTTAGTAAATTTTTCTATTGCAAGGTAATCCTACTCATTGCATCTAGCAAAACAATTCAGGATGTATAAAGAGTATTAGTAATTTTCAAAACTCTCAGACATAGCCAATATTAATAATAAAATCATACATGTCCTTCTACAGCATTCTTTAGGTCTGTGCAAACATACAGTCAGATCTATGGTATATGAGATCATACTGAATGGATTATTTTACTCCTTTTCTCAGTGAAAGGCATACTTTGTGACATTTTCATCAAGTCATTAGACACATATCTTTTTTATGTTCAGGATAATTGTTCCTAGTGCATTTGTACCACATAGTATGCAGGTGATACCCATTGATGGGCAGTAATTTCTTTTTTGCCACTGTTTTGCCATTATGAATAATCCTACAGTATATGTACGAGGTACTCTTTTAAACATAAGTTAGAATCAGTGATTTTCTAACCAGGTGTTACTCCCTTTAAACACTTTCTTTAAACATTGAGAAATGCCTTGATGAGTTTCCTCTTACATAAGGATTGACCTCTATGCTTGGATTCCTAAACCTAAAACTGCATCTTGCAGGATTGGCCTGCCCCTTTGTGTTTTGATGATATGGGTTATGGTCTGAGCCTTTTGGTGAGAAGGTGAACTTCCTGGCTGAGGTTTGAGCTGAAAAGGAACAACTCACATTTGGCGGAAGCAGAAATGTCTTCTTCTCTTTGGGACACCATTATTGGGGTCCCAACAGGTGCTTGGGGCCAGTGGTGCTACCATTTCCGTGTTAGTCAGCCATTTTATGGGGGGTTCACTGTTTCGGGTTGATTTCCTTTGTCTGCTGCCTCATATTCCAAGTGGAAGGAGCAACAGCAGGCAAGGAGAGCTTCCAGCAGCCCAAATCTTCCCAACTGATTGGAATCCTGCTGAGGCATTTTTATCCGAGAGCAAATATTTTGTCCCAAGGGTTTGGGCATCAGGATTTTCCTTTTCACATTATTATCTTGGGAATGCTGCAAACTGTATTTTGTGATACCCCTTATCTGCTGGACTTGTTTGGTGCTGCTTGATCATAGGGGAAATGTCATGGTACATTAATTGAGCTGGAAAAAGTGACTGTGGAAAATCTAACAAACCTAGGTAAAATCTGATTTTATTTTCTCTTCCTCTGTACTTGTCCTGTTTCTTTCTTCTAATATCAGTTTTAATTAAAGTCAAAATATGGCAAAAATAAAGAATAAAGCAAAAGTTTACCTATAGAAGATGCAAACTGGGTTTACCTAGAAATATTTACGAATATCAGTCTAGAAGACCGTAGACCATAAAGCTTCAACAGTTTGTTCTTCCTGCAAGAAAAGTTAGACTAAGGACACACATTTCTCATACCACTTAATTTTCTCTCACATACTCACATTTTGCAGAACTAATCACACCTTTCAAAGTTTGATGGCCAAGTTTCATATGCTACTTTGGAAACTTGGGGAGTTTTCCTAAACATGAACCTGCCAGGATGATCTTTTTCTCTTCCTCCAATGTATGTGAGGTGAGACAGGGAGCTTAGTTCAATATACCAGAGCCAATTTAGTATTTTCCCATTTTACAACTAGAAATCTCACCATTTTTCACCCATGCTTAAAAATCAACAGTGCACCATACTTCATATAGATTTAGTGCAAGTAGAAGCATTTTAACAAAGTCTGGGAAAGGAATTTAATAATCAGAAATGACAACAAGACTTTGGTTAGGTGAAAAGACTCAGCGTACTAAGCATGGTTCTGGAAGGCCCAGGGCTTCTGTTCTAGAACTTGCTTTAATGCCCTCTCCTCTTTTTTCATATTTCAGTTTCCTGCCATCGCTTCCCATCACAGGAATATTTAGTTATTTGATAAGATGTCTTGAGAATCAATATTAGACCAGTAGTAATGTGTTTCAATGTTCTGTAAAGAATGCCAATATATTAACATATTATGAAGATGATAAAATATAAATAAGAACCATTAACTCCAAGAGATTGTTATTAGTGATAATGGTAAGGAGAGGGTGAGTGAAAGGCCCAGAATTGACTTGATGCATGAGTATAACGGAGTAGAATCCCTGTGATAGCTCTGATCAATGCTATTCATTGAAACATTTCTTTGCACTTCCATTATGTTTCTCTGGCATCCATCTCTGCAATCAGCTGGATTGAAATCATGTAGAGAGATCCACTTTCAATATTTCTCATACTTCTTACATGATTTTTTTCTTTTTTATCGTTATTTTATTTTGGAAAGCAATGCAAGCCTATCTCAGCGCTCCATAGAAAACTCACCCTGCAGTCCGAGATAAATCTATTGGGAAATTGTCTGGTTTTTACATTGCCGTATTTCACAATACTTGTGCTTTCCTCATAGAAGTTCCCAGGATGCCTTTTGTCCCTTAAAGTAACTAAATTAGAGGAGAGAATGGGGTGTGATTTTCTTACAGCCAGCTTATAGAGTGTCAGCTTTTGCTTCCCGAGAACTAAACCTCATGTTTAAAAATGCTTTCAGTGAGGCCAACACTGGCTCTGGGTGTGGTATTGGTTCTAACTAGACAATTTTTGAGACTATCCATTGGGGAATGAGGGGACTGAGTTTTGTTTTAGTTTCCCCAGCTGACACTGAGTTTTCAAATATCTTTTTTATTTTTAAAGATTTTATTTATTTGTTTGACAGAGAGAGATACAGCGAGAGAGGAACACAAGAAGGAGGAGTGGAAGAGGGAGAAGCAGCTTCTCTTGGAGCAGGGAGCCTTATGTGGGGCTCTATCCCAGGACCCTGGGATCATGACCTAAGCTGAAGGCAGACGCTTAATGACTGAGCCACCCAGGCGCCCCAAGTTTTCAAATATCTTTCAAACTTATTCACTTGTAGCATTACTAAACCTTAATCTGACCCCTTTGATGATCTTCTTCCAGCTGTAATGGCTAGACTCGACCAAGCTTTTAAAGGCCATCTCAAAGGTCTTCAAGCTGTGTGACCCTCAGTCCTTGCCTGGCACATAGCAGGTGCTCAGTAAATACCAGTTGATTAAATGGGAGTTGCTGTTCCACATCCTGAACTCTAATAACACTGATAGACACTTTTTGGACACTTACCATTTTTTTCTTCCCTTCGGCACACACCACTATCTGCCAGAGGAAAGAATACTTGTCTGTGTCTTCTCTGTGTTGCCTTCTGGTCCCACTGCATTGACTTGCACATAGTCAGTGCTGGTCAATATTTACTGAGTAAAGAATGGATTACATCACTCTCTAAACATCCTTTAACTGACTTAATACTTTTCAGGAAAGTATAATGCAACCTCCTCCATACTTAGGTTTCTCTTCTTGTTTTCTTTTTTACTTTTTCATACCAGAATAATATTTCAATTGCTTTTTTTTTTTTTTTTTTTTTTACAGATTTTAGTTATTTATTTGACAGACAGAGATCACAAGTAGGCAGAGAGGCAGGCAGAGAAGGAGGAGGAAGCAGATTCCTGGCTGAGCAGAGAGCCCGATGTGGGGCTCGATCCCAGGACCGTGGGATCATGACCTGAGTCAAAGGCAGAGGCTTAACCCACTGAGCTGCCCAGGTGCCCCCATTTCACTTTCAGTTCCGAAGATCCTGACATAAAACTAGGAAAAAATATAAAGGTGAAATTCTCCTGAAGGTGTTTGGCTTTTTTTTTTTTTTTTTTCCTGTAAAGTGTTTGCTTGCTTCTTACTTATTCACATGTTTGCTTTCAGGTCAGCATTGATTCAACCAAAAAACCAGGTGGCTGAGTACATCTGCCTTCTCCTATACTTTTGTATGTTTTTCATCTGAAGGAGTTTTGGAAAAGAGGGAAATAAAATTTTTCAGTGTTTGTGCCCTATTGAATTACAATATCTTACAGTCCAGCACTGTGTTCATTTGTTTCATATCCTACAGTTATTAAGAAGGGATTTGGAACTTGGAATTTCAGAATGTAAAATAAAATATATTACTCAGTGCCTGTTCCTGGGGCTCTTTCTTAGGTCGGCACTGTATAGGGTGGTTTGGACAAGACAGAAGGAGGTTATGGTGTTATTCTTGCTCTTCAGAAGTTGATAATTTGTTTAAGGAAACAGAGGAGACACAACGCACAGAGGGAGTCATTAAATGCTAAATTGTGTCACAGTGACTTGAAGAGAAATGGATGATGGCTGTTTGGGCAAGAAGAGCCCCAAAGGGTCAGTTTTGAGGTAGACAAAGGAATTGGACATTTGGCATATTTGGGAAAGCTGGGGAAGGATGGGTGGGTATTCCTGCTAGAATAAGATAGAAACCCTAATATAAGCATGCTGTTGGAATTAGGGTGAGGCAGGAGAAGAGAAAACAGGCTGAGCTGGAACAGAAGCTTGGAGAGGGAACAGTTTGAATAGCCAGAGTGTAGCAATTACTGAAGGACCTTAAGGAGGTCAGGAAGGGGGGAAAAAAAAGCGAGTAATTATTTAATCTTTATACATGGAATGGTTTCATAAACTTCATTCCAAAAGCATAAACTGTAAGTGAAAATAATGATAGATTTAAAATTCTTCATTGTTTTTAGGAAATTCCTGCATTTTAACCAGAGAAATATTTATAGATCTTCAACCAGCAAAAGCCTACCATAATGTACAATATCAAGCAAATACACACTCTTGTAAAAAAAAAAAAGTTTGCAGCATAAAATTGCAAAGATTTAATACTTTAGGTATAAAATATGCCCCTAATACTTAAGAGGAACAAAAAAGAAAAAGAAAGTACTCCAATATTAAAAGGGACAAAAATTCATAAACGAAGAAATAGAAATAGCTATCAAGGCTTTGAAAGTATGTCACCAATTATCAAAGAAATGACTGCAACAGCAAGATATTATTATCAGCTAGATTTCTAAGAAGTTAAATATTTTCTAATGACTAGGGTAGACTGAAGTATAGGGAGATGGCCACTCCCACACACTGGTCATAATTAGGGGAATATTTAAGCCTCAGTTTGAAATGATGTATATCAAATGCTTTAAATATGTACATGCCCCGTTGTATAGCAAGTCCAGTTCCAGAAATAAATAAAAATATTTAACCAGAAAGGTTAAAGTATGTATGTACAAAGCTGCTTATTGCAGCACTGCTTTTACTAGAAAAGACTGTAAGCAATCTGAATGTCTATCAATACGGAGTACATTCAATAAATGATGTTACATCTTTCTAAAGAACCACTATGCAGCCATGGAATCAATGAATGTGGATATATTGAGTAGAGGAAATGACATATTGTTAGGTTTTAAAACAAGCTATAAAACAGCGTTATAATATGGTTCCCAACCTGTCTTTAAAATCTGCGTATGCATGTATGTGCCTGTGTATGCGTATATCTGTGATTATTTGTTCCTGGGAAAACAAAGGAAAGGTTTTGTCTAGCTTTTTGGAGTTACAGTCTTTAAAATGCTTTTGAATGTGAACTGATGATCATTACATGTAATTAACATAGGAACATGTTTCCAAGAAATAATAACAAATTAAGAGGAAGCCAAGCAAACAAGTGAGGATCTCGATGGCAGTTAGTAGAAGAAAACCATTGAAAGCGGCTTAATTGAGAGAGAAGTAACATAGAAGAGAAAGGAATGCTTTGAATTGATTACCAGTATTTTGCAAGATGCTCTGGAGCAGAAAGGTTACATTTAGGAAGTTGAGCTAAACCAGAGCAGGCATAGACGGGAAAGCGCAGAACATCAGGGACCAGAGAAAGGCCAGTAAGACTGGAGAAAGGTACCTGAGAATCATCTGATGATAAAGGTGATGAGCTTGTTTCAATCATGGTAATTTTGAGGTGCTTATGGGACACGCACGTGAAGATGTGCTTTAGGCACGGAGAAAGAGAACTACAGCAAGATCTGAATCCAATGGCAAAAAGAGAGATTTAAGTATCATCTACCTGGAGGTGGCAATTGAAGTGGTCAGTGTGGATGAGGTCACCTAGAGTGAGGACAGAGCAGCAGGGGTGAATGGGGATGACCAAGAGAGCTGTATTCTCCCATCCTGTCTGTGCTGTGCATTTCTTACAGCTTAAGATTGTCCTTTGCGTGATAGGGTCTTTCAAACATCAAGAAAAGAATTAGTTATTAGCAAGAGTATTTGAGTGACAGAGCTCGGAGAGTTTAGAGAACTGGGCTTGAAGAAACTTAACCTATCTTAAAGTCTGAGCTTTTCTTTTCCAGGTGCAATTGTATCTTTACATGCAATTGTCCTATGCTGTATACTTCCTGTTTCAGCTGAGTGATCCTTTTGAGGACCCATTTTTGAAGAGTTTCTTTCTTTCTTTCTTTCTTTCTTTCTTTCTTTCTTTCTTTCTTTCTTTCAAGATTTTTAAAAATTTATTTGAGAGAGAGAGACAGAGACAGAGCAGGAGCAGGGGGAGCAGCAGGCAGAGGGTGAGGGGGAAGCAGGCTCCCCGCTAAGCAAGAAGCCCAATGCGGGGCTCGATCCCAGGACCCTGGGATCATGATCGAAGCCAAAAGCAGATGCTTAACTGACTGAGCCATCCAGGTGCCCCTGAATAGTTTTATTTAGAAAGAATAAGACAGGTGGATAGGTTTCATTTGTTTGTGTGCTTGTTTCTATGATTTATTTTCATTTATTTGTTTGTTCGTTTGACCAATTGATGATTTTATGTGGAATTTCTTTCTTGAGTTGTGTTTTAGGTTTGCAACTGGTTCTCAAATGCTGATATACATAAGAATCCTCAGGAGGACTTGTGAAGACACTGACTTATGTTTTGTTGTTGTTGTGGTGGTTTGACTTTGTTTTTGTTTTTTGACGTTCTGACTGAAAAGGTCTGGGTGGGGCCCAAGAAATATGTCTTATGATCTCCAAAGGGATGCTGGTGCTACCGGTCTGCAAACCACAGATTGAGTAACACTGTTCTAGGAAACATGACTTTGAAGGCCATTTTCATTTACCATTAACCTCTTCTTACAAAGGCATATCCAACTACATCACCAAGTACTACTGAAATTTAGTGACCGAGGCTTTTTCTGATTATTGCAATCTACTAAATAGACATTTATCCAGATTTTAATTTGCCTATAATTTAAATAATTAAAATTATTTTTGTGGCTTATCCCTGTTGAAAAGAGTGTGAGACTTTCATGATAATGTTGGGAAGAGACCTCAAGAGCAGCAGAGTGATCGTCCCAGGATCTTGGCAGAAGGAAAAATTAGTTTGCCTTGGGAAACAGGGAAATTAACTGATCTTAACAGTACATGCTGTAAAACAGTATATTCTTGAGTATATGAGTATCTAGTTTAGTTGGTGGTTTTTCAAGTGATCTAAAGAAAAAGTGTGTAGAAAGAAAGAAAAGGAAAAGGAGGGAAAGGGAAGAAAAGAAAGGAAAAGAAAAGGGAAAAGAAGTGAGTTACCCTGTCCAAGGGAGAGGAATTTTGAATCCTGAAAAATCGAACATTGTTGCTGGTAGAGAAGCCATCTCTGCTATGTGATCAGGGTGCTTCATCATGCCTCATACTGGTCTATGGAATCCTTTTCTCTGTCCATTTCCCAGTTTTCTAACTGCATTTTATTAGCAAGCTTTTTGTGCTTTTATGTCTATAAAATGTGAATATGCTAATCATAAGGATATTTTGTCCACTGATAAGTTAGACTTCTTATTTATACATCAACCTCATATGAATTGATTTAGGTTGAGTCTTTCTCCAGGATTCTGATCATCTCGCTGTGTGTTAAGAAAGCCCAGTTCTTGAATCTGTAGAGCCAGGGGAACGACCACGGACCACCATAAATCTGCCACAAGAGTCAGATGGTGGGTCCTTGAAACAGTCCTGCCTAAATGGAGACTCATCTGCTTTTCTGAGCACCTTACCTGCTGTTCATTTGTTCATTCACTAGGAAACAGAAGTAGAGAATTTTATAAAACTGAAAGGAGCTTTGAAGTCTTCAGGGCCAGACCTTTCATTGTGAAGTTGAGGTCATAACCTTCCATTGGAATCAGACTGTCTCTTGAACCTGGCAATTGACATGATTCAAAAGGCTAGGTTCACTGTTCAGAAATATTTCACAGCCTGATGGGGGTATTTCTCCTTTGTGATCTTAGTCTGAAGTGTGTTGCTTGGCACTGGGTTCAGGCGCTCATGTTAGAGTGAGAATCCATGAAACCTTAACCTCTAGAACGTTTTCTTAGTTCAATTTAAGAAATGTATATCTGCATTATCAAACCTGTCTGTTTTGCTTAACTTTAAAAGTGAACTTCCCTTTCATTGAATTTCTCTTTTTAACCTTTGTAGCTTAGGATGACACCTCGTGATTAAAAACCTCAAAGAGTAAAGCCTGTTGACATGAATATATTCTTAAGAGCATATCTGAAGGAAAATATGTATCTGATCCCCATATAAGGTGGGATGGATTGTGGACCTAGTGCGCCAGGTCCATACATTTGAAAACATGAATTCAGATGGTCATCAATTAAAAAAGGGGAATCAAGAAACTTTTTTTTTTCCTTTTCATAGGGAACTCTTAGTATTTGTTTGCATTTATGTATTGTCTGATATGATGGGAAAAAGTAATCATGAAAACTTGATTCTAATAACTTGCTATCATTTTTGGGTTTCAGTCCTTTCTTCTTTAAAAGAGTTGGTTGCAAAGGATAGGGAAATATATACAACTTGCCCGATATACTTGTATATACTTTGTATATACTTGAGTTTTGGTAGTTATTCTTAAGGAGTATATTGTAAATTAAACTGATATTTAGAATGAGTAGAAAGACTCAAAGCAAAGGTAGATTTAAAAGAAACCAATGGTTACTAGAGGGGAGGTAGATGAGGGGATGGGCGGAATGGGGATTAAGGAGTACACTTATCTGGAGAAGCACTGAGTAATGTGTAGAATCGTTGAATCACTCCTTTGCACACTAAAGCTAATATAACACTGTATGTTAAGTGCACTGGAATTAAGAAAAAAAAACTTAAAAAAAAAAAGTACTGGGAGAATGTAACTGGACCACCCACTTTTAGCTCTGCCTCTGCCCTCCTCAGCTCTTTGCAGTCAGAGCCTCTGTGATCAAAATCCTGCAGACAAAGGCACCCCAATCTTGAATAATGGAAGAGGGGCTATGACCCCTCTAGCCTCACTACTTGGAAGATCGCAGAAACAAATTACCCACCCAAGTACGAGTTGTGGAAGTCTGCTCATGGGTACCATCAATGCCCCGGCACTCCCCACAAGGCCCCCTCACAGCCATGTTGCTCCTGAGAATTTACTGCTTACCCCAGCTCACTAATGGGTTAGTTGCCCTGCGTGACATTACTGTCCTCCGGGTGCTCTCTGATGTTCCGTGGTAAGGTCCTGGATCCCCAGCAATATTCATACCCATCCTCTTCCTCCTAACTGAAATCTAATCTTTTGTTACAGCCCAGTGACCCGAACCCTCCTTTACCTGGCTCCTCAAATTCCCACATCTTCACTGACTTCTCTTTTGGTTTTTTACCATCCTAATGTATGTCTTCAGGGACTCCTTCTTGAAACATCATCTGAGCTCACCCTTTACAAACTGCCCTTACGACACACCACCCACCTGGCCCCTACCCAAAGCTATGACCTCATCTCCTACCACTCTCCCTCTTACCTTCTCATACTCCAGCCACAATAGCCTTTCTATTGTCCCAACATGCCAAGACCTTGGCAAGAGCTGTTCCCTTTGCTTCAGCCCCTCCCCTCCTCATCCTGTCCAATCTTAATATGAATGGTTTCTTATTTATCAGATCCCAGCTTAAATGTTTTCACTGACCACTTGGTTTAAAAGCAGCACCCCCATGATACTCCATTGCCTCACCATATTTTAATTTCCTACAATGCACATAACTCTTATCATTATTGGATATTTTATCTTGTTTATCTTCTTCTTTGTCTACTCTCTGTCTTCCTTATTAAAGTGTAACTGTGTTAGAACAGTGATCTGGTCTATCTTGTTCTCTGCTGTATCCCCAGAGCCCAGAACAATGGTTGGCACATAGTAGGTACTCAATAAATATTTGTTGAGTGAGTACCGATCTGCCTCTCAGGATTTTTTTTTTTTTTTAAGATTTTATTTATTTATTTGACAGAGAGGTCACAAGTAGGCAGAAAGACAGGCAGAGAGAGAGGGAGAAGCAGGCTCTCTGCTGAACAGAGAGCCTGATGTGGGGCTCGATCCGAGGACCCTGAGATCATGACATGAGCCGAAGGCAGAGGCTTAACCCACTGAGCCACCCATGGGTCCCTCTCAGGATTGTTTTTGTTTTTTTTTTTTTTAGATTTATTTATTTATTTATTTGACAGTCAGAAATCACAAGTAGGCAGAGAAGCAGGCAGAGAGAGAGAGAGAGAGGAGGAAGCAGGCTCCCTGCTGAGCAGAGAGCCCGACATGGGGCTCGATCCCAAGACCCTGGGATCATGACCTGAGCCGAAGGCAGAGGCTTTAACCTGCTGAGCCACCCAGGCGCCCCCTCAAGATTGTTTTTATCTTTGGTTCTGGTCCCCAGTTTCCTGTGGCAGATCATATGCCAGGATCAAGGTTCTTTTGTCCCTGATAACAATAATGTACCATTACCCCACATACACTGGCCAGCTTCACCCACTTTTCTTAGCCAGGAAGACATTGATAATTGCTAGGGTGCCTGCCACAGTCTTGCAGTCCTCATAGTTTTACAGGAGGTACCATCAGTTTAGCTGAGCATGAGATCAAACAGTGTGTTCATTGTTGATCCTTAAAGTTGTTCCTGCATTTCCATTCCACCCAAACTGGACTGATGGTATCTGCAATGAATTACCTATATTCTCTTTAAATGATGTGGTTTTTCAAAAGAAATTGTTTGGGGGAAGGTTTGCTCTTCATTAAAAACAAAAAACAAAAAACAAAAACAAAAACCACAAACACATCTGAAAGAATTTATCAAAATAGTAACATGAAGAGATCCGGAATTTGGGTCCCCCTAGAGCTCAGTAGTCAGAGTGGACAGAAAGACGCGTGAACCTCAGCCAACCAGAGAGCATTCATCAGTTGTAGTTCTAAAGAAACACAAAGCAGCAATGACACACACATGTGTGCACACTCTCCCATGCCCATCTATCATTTGACAGTTACTTCCTGTCTCCTCCCTGACAGCTTTAGAATGCTCTGTTTTGACATTTGCGTGGTATGGATATCTGATTTTGCCAGCCTAGCATCCATTCTTCCCAGCATTCATAATTTCACCCCAGTGTTCTTGTTGGAAAACTAATCTCCTGTGTGGTTTTGGTTCAGTTGCTTATGGCAAGGCACCTGGATACCAGGGAGATTCTTAACCCACTGTAAGAAAAGTGTATGGTCTTTCCTAAGAAGATGCATCTTGAGTTATCCATTCAGCATTTAAAAAAAAAAAAATACAGTCTCTTAGCTCCTTCAGCTTAGATCCCCAGAGCTTCTCTGGTTCCTACCTTCTCAGATGCCCATTTCTTCATTAGCCGTGGCTTGGATACTTGGATGCTTTGGCTTTGGTTACTAAGATTCAGCTACTGTTCCTTGCAACTGTGGGACCCTATAACCCCTACAGAGTAAGTCTTTTAAAATATTTTAAAATGGTATAATAAGAAAAAGGATGGATACTTGGTATTTAGGGGAAATCCAGCAGAAAGTCAGATTTTCCCCTCCCTTCCTTCTGACTTTCTGCCATAATCAGAGCTACGTGGTGGGCATGCATACATAAGAAGGAAGCAGTTGTTACTTCCGGAGAATGCAGCCTCTCCATTCAGCGGATCTACTGGAGGCTCTAATGCTTGATTGACTTGTACTGCCGCCTTCACTTGACCTCTCTCTCAGGTCTTCCTGCCCCATCTTCATCGGCTATGCCCTACGCAGGTCCTACTTCCTAGAACTATAGTTTCAGAGATTACATTAATCTCTTTCTCCTGCCTTCATTGAGTCTTTTTTTTTTTTTCCTTTACAGTATGTAGTCAAGGGGAAAGGCAAAAAAAACAAAAACAAAAACAAAAACAAAAAAAACCAAAAACACATTTTGGTTTGATTTGTTAAATGAAGGAAAAAGAAAAAAACCCACACAGAACTATCAGTGAATTCACTGGAAAAAAGAATATACACAGTTGCATTTGTAAACCTTGTTTAAAATGCCTGCTAGTTCTGCTGTCTGTCTTTCCGTTTCATTCCTCAGACAGGCAGCTTTGAAACATCTGCTCCTTTCTATCTTCACTCCCTTCCCCTTACCAGATGCCCCCAGCTGTATTAGTATCCTTCCCACAACTGATCAGAGAACTAATCAATGCGCTGTGCTTTATCTGAGGAAATCAGTAGGGGAAGATTGGAGGGAGGGCAAGGTCTCTTCAACATAAATATTTTTGCATCATGTGTAAGCAGTTATTGTTATGTGTATTAGTCATAATTTGAGTAATTCATTTATAGCTGGCATAGCAATGAGTAGTCATGTGATTCTCTATTTATAAAGTAGGTCCTACATGCTTCCCATGCTAGGATGGTGGTGGTCTATATTGGGAGAGGGGTTTTCTGGAGGTCAGGATTGTGCTGGAAAGAAGCAGGGAAACCCAAAAGGATTTAGGTGACTATCACAGTGCATTATTTGTAATTCCTTGGGACTGTGATATTATTCCGTGTGAAGTTGAAGCCTGAGAAGAACAGATAAGAAACCCCATGTAGTGTGCTAAACAAGAAGACAGTGGCTGTCTTTGGTTTGGGGATTTCAGGAGAACAGAGGAGCATGCCATCTATGGGGTAGAAGAATATTATAATCATCCAGTAGTTTCATTCTACCAGTGTGGAGAATAAAAACTTTTATAAATTAATTGCTCATCTGTAATTTCAGGGGGTATAGAGAAAGAATATAAATCACTACTGGTTGATGAACACTGTAGTTATTCCCATAATATATTTACTGTTATAGATTAAATACATTTTGTTAAATGACTAAATCGATAAGTGAATGGATAAGTCATTAAATGTGTAAATAGGTAAATAATGTGAATCAAGAAAATTACAACTCACACTCTGCTTTTGGCTGAAATTTCCTCAAAACATACCAGATCCTTTACTGCTGAAAAAATGTAAACCTATATGCCAGAAATCCAACGTTTTGTGTGAAAGTCCTTTTGTAAACCTGTGAAGTCATATAAAGCTGTTTTTTCTTTTTTTTAATAGGTATGGGATGGTATGTTCTAGCAATTGGAATGAATATTTAAAACTGGTAAATGCTGAGTTCAACTCCTCGGAGAGTTTTAGCTTGTCACAGAGAATCAAAGTGTTTGAATTCATGGTGCCTCTATTTCACCTGTGATGTTAGGGACAATTCAATTTTACACATATGTATTCTGTCCTTGCCAGTACCAGGCACTTGGCTAATTTGAAAAAAGCTGGTTTATTGGACGAGACAGAGTTATTTTCACATTGTATTTTCAGAGTCCGTCATGATGTCTGGTACACAGAAAGTACTCAGTCAACACTGAATGAATAAGGGCGATGAATTACTAAATGAGACATCAGTATATAATTTAAGAGGGATTTGAGACAGGGACATACATGCCTAGTATGTGATATAGGATCTATTCAGCCCTCTAATAGGTACAGAAACCCCCCAGTGCCAGAGCTGAGTGATTCTGTCAGTCTGAAAGAACTGGTGAAAACTTCATGGAGGATATGTTGTCTGAGATGTATTTTAAAGAATGTATGGAATCGCCTGGCAGTGTCTGAAGGTATGGTTTGGCCAGAAGCCTGCAGCTGGAAAGTGTGCACTAGAAAGAAATAGAGCGTAGTGGTGGAAAATGGGGAGGGAAAAAAAAATGGGAAAGAAGGTTTGGTCAGGAATCCAGAAGACCTTGAATGCTTTGGGAAGGACACTGATATGTTTTCGTGAAGAACATGAGTGGTAATCTTTTTTTCAGTATAGATGATGTAAGTGGACAGTGGTTTTGAACAGTTAACTCTAGTATTGATTAAGATGGAGATACTGAAAGCAGAGCTGGGAGGCAGGAGGTCAGGTTAGAAGTTACAGAAATGAACCAGGTTAAGAGATCATGAACCTCCTGCTTTGGGAAGTTATATTAAAAGTGAAGAGTCATTATAGAAGGAGCTGTAGAAGTTGGGTGGTAGTTTGGTGAATGGGGCTAAGGGTTGGAGAGGTTTCAGTGGCAAGTCAAATGCTTCATGCTAGAATGACACTGGAGATGGGGCATTCTCACCTGAGGAAGCGTAAGTTGGGGGAACATGACAATGAGTTATGTTTTGGCCATGTGAATTTGGAAGTGTTTGTGTTGGTCTGTTAACTGCCTAGAAGCCTGTTAGAACTTTGTGTGAGGGATCATAATAAAAACCTAGAGTAAAGATTCAGAATTGATGATATCAAAAACAGCAAAAACAGCAACAACTCACACTCTTGTGAGGGTTTTGTGTAGTACTGCCTTGTAAATCCCCACAACATTTTGTGATTTTGCTGATATTTGGGAGTGATCAGCATAGCTTTTAGAAGAGACAAGACGAAAATGAAAATTGTAGAAGTAGAAAAAAAAAATGAAGGACAGAATCCTAGTGAATATTAAGGGGACAGTCAGTGAAGGAGCAAGAATTGGTCAGAGATATGGAAGAAACAGAAATGAGTATTGTGATAGCAAGGGGAATATGAAATATCATAACAAGAGAAATATTCAGTGATTTCATGCATTGGAAAGAGTTTGAGGTATTTGAAGACTGAGAAAAAAAATGCATTGCTTTCAGTAACTCAAGGTCACTGTTGACCTTCAGGAAAATAGTTTCAGCTGGAGGACAGGTGAAGCAGGCTGTGAAAATTTAGTGGGGTCTGAGGAACTAGAGGCATTAGTGTAGCCCACTCTTTCTAGAGGTTTGAGGTTGAAAATTAGGAGATGGGCAGATACTACTGTGGGATAACATAACTAAGGGAAAGTGTTTTTAAAGTAGGGAGGGCTGGGTGTATCTGTGGTCTCAGTCCAAGGAAAAGTTGCGGAGAAGGACCAGAGTTATCAGGTAGCGGGCAAGGGAAGCCATGAAACATATCCTGAATCCACGTGGTGGATATTGGACGATCACAGGTACAGGTCAGACAATTGGCCTTAGAAAAGCTAATCCATAACTACTTCTTCCTACAAGAAAGGAGGAAAAAAAGGGCAGATGAGGACAAAGATAAATTTTGTGTTGGGACGAAGTAGAAATGGATCACGTCTGAAAACTTTCATCTCAGTAAAGTAGGTCATCTTCTGTGAGCGAGCCAGGGGGCCTGGGAGAGGTCAAATCTGGAGAGGCAAAGGCAAATTTTTCTTCCTAGTAGAGCTTCATGCTTTATAGTTCCAATAATTAAGGAATTTTGAAACCGAGGAAACTATTACTAAATGCACAGGAAACGCATGCAGCAGAATTGGATGCTTTCCACTGAAATTCTCAAATGCCCTTGACCCCAAGATTTTAAGCTTCTGTATTTTGTTTTTCAAAAGCTTTGATTTTTAGTGAAATTCTAAAGACCATGGTGAAGAATGAGAGGCCTATAAAACATATTTGCATGTGAACATTCTAATATTAAGATTTATTTGTTTGGTTGGTTTTATGGGAAGATTTTCTCTTCCTGGGAACATGAAACAAAGGAAAGCGCAGGAGTCATTCCGTCCAGCCCCACCTTCCCTCATTGTTGTTAGGCTAAAGCTGGAGGGAAAAAATCATTCAAGATGGACTCTGTGGGGTAAATTGTTGGAATGAAAACTTAGGGTTGTGTGGCACTTTGGGGGGCAGCATCTGCCATATTTATTCATGTTTTGGACTCTGCTGGTCATGTGTTATTCTGTTTTTCTTATGTAGATTAACTAGTGTTTTATCTCCATTGAGTTTTATTGTTAGAGTACCACAAAGCAAAGCAAACCAAAACAAAACACAAAACCTTTCAATTTCCACTGGGCAACTCCCAATGAGTCCAAATCTGCGTCTGATGTTATACATCCAACCCTGCCACCGTGTTATCACTCCTGGGTGCTGCCTTTTCTGTGGTCCAAGACATAGTCATTCCCTTTCACATCATATCCCTGCTTTGTAGGTTAATGGGGCTGCTGGGCATGGTTCTGGTTGATAAACAGAGCTAATAAGAAAAGCTAGACATTGTCTTTCATGTGCAAACAGAATCGAGGTGTGTTTGCTAGGTTCTCTTATTATTTCTAGAGATCTGTGGCAGGAGAATATCATTCTCCAGTCCTCTAATATGTCTCTTCTCTTAATTGAAATTGAGATCTCCGATCAGTCTGGGTTTGGAGAATGTAATAACAGTTTCTGTAAACTGCTTTATGCTCCACGGCCAGGCATCAAGGAAGGAAGGACACAGGGCAGAGAAATGGGCTGAGGTCTGATTGTAATGGACACCAACTGCCAGACTGATTGAGAAAGAAGTACTTGATATTCCAAATGTGTGTCTCCTATCATGATAGACAAACCACCAAAGGAAGTTGGTATTGTGCCAGGAGATATGTGAGGCAAGAGAATAAATATGGCATGCGTGCTTGGGGTGGCCATTTAATCCAAATGTTTGGGGAAAGTTTGAGATTCACAGTTGTAGACAACTGGAAACCACTACAGAGTAATAAGCAAGGGCACATCGTAACAAAACCTACATTTGGGAGGTTTGCTTGATGGCATATACACTTGGCTAGCAGGAGGCATGAGCAGGAGAAATGGGAAGGCTTGAATTGGATGCGAGATTTCTAAAGTTCCCGGATGCATAGTGCTGTGAGGTTTATTTTGAGAAAGGAAGAACTCTCTGATCAAGTCGCTTTGGGAGAAGCTGCCTTGTGTATCTATATCATAGAGACCCAATACCTACTGCTAAACATTTAGGGCTTTAAGAAAATCAGAAGGTAGGAAACCGTTTAAATTTGATGAACCCACCCTTCCCAAACTTTGTGACTATTACAGTCTTCTGAAAAATAGTACCTCCACTGTTACATTCTTAATTATAAAGGAATTATCAGGAATTTAAAATCCAAACCAGTTATTATTATTTTTTTCCTCTCCAGCATTCTGTTTCTTTGGTTGAACATAAGATAATTAGCTTGTATTTGGGGGCCCAAAACAACAACAAAAACAATAACAACAAACTACTTTTTTTTTTTTAAGAGTATGTGTTCTATTTTTAAACACTTGAACTGCTCTCAGCTTAGCAAGAGGCTCACTGACATAGAGACATAAAACAACCAGGAATGACCAAGGGAAGGCAAATTTAGATGTCAACAATTTGAAAATCTAGAATTGACTAGAGCTAACCCTCCGTTATAAATTCATTAGTGGAATAATAGTGACCATAATAAGTGACTACAAATTTAAATCACTAGTTTTTCTCATTCTTTTCCCTTTCCTCTTCTCTCTTTCTGTGTGTCTATCTTTTCTCTCTTTCCCTGTGTATCTGTGTCTCTATTTCTGTCCCTCCGTCTCTCTCTCTACCTCTTTCTCTCCCTCTTCTCCCTTTTCCGGTCCCTCTCTGTCTTTATCTTTCCCCCAAGCCAGCACATCTACACACAGAGTTGAATTCCCATAAATTAAACGTGCATTTACTGTGACTCCCTGATTGACCTTTTGCCGAACTGCTATTCCCTGGAAACCACAGACACTCCAGATAATCCCCAAATACCTTGCTTTTGATCTGCTCACTCTCTTTCTTGGCTCTTTTGGGTTTGGTTCTGCTTTTCCCCTCAACCTCACTATTCCTTCCGTGCCATTCTCACCCATCCCATGGTTTCAGGACAGAGGCATGGAAGGGATGAGAGAATCTGCCCTGGTTCCAACCCTTTGGCAAATAATCTCTGCAATTCTCAGTGCCGACCTGGAAGGCATTTTCTTACCATCTGTGGGTCGTATAATTAATTACTTTTTTGAAGGAATGTTCAACATTTCTTATCTTGCTTGTCATGCACTTCATTTTTCAAACCTTGGAATGATGAGCTGGCATTTCAAGTAAGGGTGGTCCCACAAATCAAACACAGTGTGACTTTGGTTTCATTGCTTTGCTGGAACATCTGGTCTTGTTTAGTGCACAACAAGACAGAGGTAGGAAACACGTACAAACCCTCACTGCCCTCAGCCGTGATGTCTTTCTCTTTCTGCCATTGAATTATGAAGCTACCGCCTCCAGTAGAGAAATGAAGTTAATTCCACAACAGCTAGATTTGCCAAGACTCATTTTCATGTCCATGGGCATGAAAGCCCTGGGTGGCCGGCTTTTCCAAATTCCAGTCTGGGACTCCTGCCTTGAACAGAAAGGTTGAGGAACAGGTCACCAGTGTCTGGGATGACATGATTTACTTTCAACACTGTCACGTTAAATGTCGTGGCATTAATAAGGATGATGTGAACCACTGCCACCTCTCCGATTTGCTAGCCACATGCAATACTTTTCTCCCCTCAGGAATCCTAAAGCTCCTTCATAGGAATAATATTCTACAGTTTCTGGTACATAAACTTCAGGTCGACGATATTTTGTTAAAACGGCATGATGTCCGCTGGAAAAATAGCTTTCGTCTTTAGAGTGAGCAGTGTGTCCCAAGCAGGTGATAGATTTAGAGATGGACAGCATGCTTAATAGAAGTCCAGTCTCTTTTGAATGCCAGCCTCAAGTTCTGGCCCTGTTCCCTCCCAGAGTTTATTTGTTGACAGCCTCTG
The DNA here is from genome assembly GCF_963455335.1 of Martes martes. Lineage (NCBI taxonomy): Eukaryota > Metazoa > Chordata > Mammalia > Carnivora > Mustelidae > Martes > Martes martes. The sequence continues at coordinate 143,031,832 of NC_137888.1, forward strand.
GTAAAGGAAAATTCAGAATAAGTAGAGAGTAGTCAGTACACCCTAAAGGGATTGCCCTTGAACAAATATGTGGAGATCACCTTGCTGTTACTTCGTATTATCTTCTTGCTGCTTGGTCTTTGGCAAATTCTCTTCCTTTGGTTTTGTCTATTTTGTGGCCGTGCAACAGTGGTGTGCTGTGGTCGCAGTAGAGACGGAAGCATTGAGAGTGATAATAGCCACCATTATCTACAAGGCCGACTTTATGCCAGACTCTGTTCTAGATATTTTACATAGTAACTCAGTCCTCATAATAACTCTGTGGCAAAATCCCATGACCCCGTACCCTACAGATTCAGATATAGTATAACTGGCAGTTGTCTCCAGGATCCTTGGAATTCTCAGCCAGCCAGCTGACTCTGGTCATTTCATTAATCTCACAATAATCCATTCTCATATTTTATGGGATTGAGTATTTAGATCCTATTTTAAAAGATATGACAAGGGTTTACTGTCCTATTAGTATCCTCATTTTACAAATGAGGAGATTGAAGTACAGAATGTTTAAGTAGCTTTTCCAAGATCACAGAGCCAGAAGGCAGGAGGCTTACGGAGTTAATGGGGCTCTGGAGTCCATAATTTCCAGCACTACAGTACAGGAAGGGGTTCCTGAAAGGTATCTAGAGGAGGAAGTTGTTGCTTGAGAGCCAGGAGAGCAGAGTCTGGACCCTGGTTTAGTTACAGCTACTCTGTGTTTCAGCACGGCATTCTTCTTTCTCCCTTAGTTTCATAGGGGTGGAACCAGTTCTCATAGTCATGGGAACCAAGTATCTTTAAAGCCTACTGGGAAGCTGCTTGTCAGGGACCTCAACTTTGAATTCACATCTCAAGCTTTATTTCAAAATGTGTTTTATGAACTGGAGGAATTATTTTAGACCTAACTTCGTGTATCAAACAAGATGTTTTCTGAGATAGAGTTGCTCTTTCCTGAAATGCCACTGGAAATAAAAGGCATGTACTACTTTGCATGGTAGAGTGATGCTAGTAGCTAGCATATGAAAACAGTAAGAAATAGGCCAAAAGAGCATTCACTGGATCCTCTATCTCATTTGACTTTGGGGAATCCAAGATTGGGAAAAGTTCTGAATGTCTGCAATCACAAAGAGAAAGCTTAGATATTTATAGTCTGAAGCTTTAAGGCCTAGTAGCATGACCATTCCTGGTCTAATCATAGCTCTTGCTGGAATCTAACTTCAAGTTTGACTTGGGGAGGAAAACATAAATTAGACTCTGTCGATACTATTGAAAAACAATATGGCATTATTTACCGATAACCTTAAAGTGTTCGTAAGCTTTCATCTACTTATCCTTTATCGAGAGAGGTTTATGTTCAGAGATGTTCCTCAGAGTGTTGGTCTGTCTAACTTACTAAAGAGTAATATCCTGGTTGAAAAGAAATAAAACAGAAATATGTAGAATAAAATGTCAAAATGCTCCTCATTCCAATTCTACTGCCCAAAGTTCAACCACTCTTTTTCCCCCATCTTGTTGAAGTATAATTGACAAAAGTATGTATTTGCAGGGTACAAAATGATATTTTGATATACATATACATTATAAAATGATTACCACAATCAAGCTAATTAACATATCCACCACCTCCCACAGCTATAATTGTGTGTATATATATGCGTGTGTGGTGAGAACATTTTAAGGTTTATTCTCTTAGCAAATTTTAAGTATACAATACAGTAATATTAACAGTCATCACCATGCTGTACATGAGATCTCTAGAATTTATCTATCCTGCATAATCAGACTTTATACTCTTTGACCAATATCTTTTTATCCCCCCAGCCCATCCCCTTCCCAACCCTAGAAACCACCATTCTACTTGTTGTTTCTAGGAATTTGATTTTGTTAGATTTCACATATAGATGAGATCATATAGTGATTTATCCTTCAGATAAGTATTCGGCTTCTTTCACTTGGCATAATGTCTTCCCGTTTCATCCATGTTGTTGCAAATGACAGAATTCCCTTCTTTTTAAAGTCTGAATAATATTTCATCGTATATATGCGTATATATACATATATACACATATGTATACACATATGTATACACATATATACACATTGTGTATATATACATATACATACACATATATATGTGTATATATACATATATAAGTATATGTATATACACATATGTATATATACATATACCATATTTTCTTTGTCCGTTCATCTGTCTATGGTCACTCAGACATTTGTGGCTATTATGAATAATTCTGCAATGGACATGGGAGTGCAAATGGAATGAATAAGTCATGGGAATGAAAGGTACAGCGTAGGGGACACAACTGGTAATATTGTGATGGTGTTGTATGTGACAGATGATAGCTGCACTTGTGGTGAGCGAAGCATAGAATGTATGTATAGAGATGTGAAATCACTATGTTGTACATCTGAAACTATTGCAACATTGTGTGTCAACTATACTCAAAAAGAAAAACTTTAAATACAAAAATACAAAATACAAAATTGATTGATTGATTCATTGGGTATATACCCAGAAGGAGTGTGATTGCTGGATCATATAGGAGTTCTATTTGTAATTTTTTGAGGAACCTCTATATGTTTTCAATAGCGGCTATACTAATTTACATTCCCAACAGCAAGGTACAAGGGTTCCCTCTTATCCTCATCCTCACCATTACTGGTTATCTTGAAGTGATATCTCACTGTGGTTTTGATTTGCCTCTCTTTGATGATTAATAATGTTGGGTCTTTTTTCATATGTCTGTTGGTCATATGCATGTCTTCTTTCGATAAATATCTATTCAGGTGCTTTGCCTATTTTTTAATAAAGTTACTTGCTATTTGAGTTGCTTGAGTTTCTTATATATTTCGGATATTAACCCCTTATCAGATATTTGATTTGCAAACATCTTCTCCCATTCTGTAAGTTGCCTCTTCACTCTGTTGCTTTCTTTGCTGTGCAAAAGCTAAAAGTTTGATGCAATCCACCTTCCTACTTTTGCATTTGTGCATTTGCTTTTGGGATTATATACAAAAAAAAAAAAAAAACAACTTTGCCCAGAACAATGTCTGGAAGTTTGTTCCTTATATTTTCTACTAGTAGCATTATAATTTTCAGATCTTAAATTTCAGTTTTCGATCCATTTTTGATTTATGTATATCTTGTGAGGTGTAAGGGTCTATTTTCCATTTTCCCTAGCACCATTTATTGAAGAGACTGTCCTTTCTCCATTGTGTGTTCTTGGCATTTTTGTCAAAGATCAGTTGACCATAAATGGGTAAATTTGTTTCTGGGCTTTCAATTTTGTGCCATCCATCTATATGTCTGCTTTTATGACTGAATAATGGTGCTTTGGTTACTATAGCTTTGCAGTATATTTTGAAATCAGGTACTGTGATGCCTCCAGCTTTGTTCTTTTCATTCAAGATTGCTTTTACTGTTTTGGGTTGTTTATTGTCAACCATTCTTAACACTTTGTTATATACTTTTAAACTTCATCATCATATTTCTTTCTCCCTTTCATATGCACACACACACACACACACACACACACACACATTTAGTTACTCATATATACAAAAGTGTAATTTAAAAAAATATTTATTTATTTGAGAGAGAGCAGGGGGAGGGGCAGAGGGGAAGAAAGAGGGACAAGCAGATCCCATGCTGAGTGGAGCTCCATTTGGGGTTTGAGCTTATGACCTGAGCCAAAACCAACAGTCTGATGCTTAACTGATTGAGCCACCCAGGTCCCCCAAAAGTGTGTGTGTGTATAAAAAAAATTTTTTTTGAAAGAGAGAGAGAAAATGGGAGCTGGGGGTAGGAGGGGTAGAGGTAGAGAGAGAGAGAATCCCAGGCAGGCTCTACACCTAGTCCTGATGCAGGGCTTGAACTCAAGACCATGAAACCGTGACCTGAGCCAAAATCAAGAATCAGACGCTTAATCAACTGAGCCACCCAGGTGTCCCAAAAGTGTAATTTTTAAGAAAATTGTGGAAAGACTGTAGATATTGCTCAATAACTTACTTTCTCTACCAAATATCAGTATCTTTTTTTTTTTTTGTAAGAGCATGTGGATCTACATAATTATTTTCTCAACTTTATAGTATATGAGAATCATGAGATATCGTTAGGCACTAAACTTAGTGAACAGAAAGTTTGTTTCCAATTTTGATTATACAAACATTGCAGTGAATACACTGGTCAATATATTTTGCTTCATGTGTAGGAGCATGTCCATGGGGTCAAATTTGGGGGGTAGAATTGCTGAGTCCAAGGGACACTTATATTTCTACAGATCAGCATAAATGCACTCCCCTTCCCCCACCTCTGCCACCATCACTGATAAATTTCTATCAATTTACTTTCCTACATTGTATGTCGGTCCTTTGGGTTTGTTTTGATGTTCTTTTTCTGGCTTATTGAGCAGAATGCTCTACCTTTTGTGTTATTATTTATCATACATTGATTTTACACTGTAGATTTTCCTTTGAATACTGTGTTTGCTGGGTCTCATAGGTTTCGATATGTAGAACCAGGAACGGTATTCACACTATTTAAGAACAGGTGACCGCCCCTCAGAAAAGGTGTCATGACTACTGAGTTTAACCATTAACACCTGGTGTGTCTGTGCTGGTGTGAACGAGCTGGATACAGAAATATGACTTCCGTTTGGATTTTACTACCTGTATCTCATCTAACCAAACTGTACAACAATATATTGATATTTTAACTATATATCTTGTGTATGTCTTTCAGCTGACTGTTTTTTTACAGAATCACTGCTACCTGCAGTGATTCTGTAGGTCAAAATCCTCACCCCTAATTCAAGGCTCATCTCAAATGATACCTCCCTGGTAAAGAAGGAGGTAATCCTTTTATGCACTGTCTTGTCCTTTTGTCTGAACTTGTTGTGGTCCTTATTATCACCTTCACCAGGGGGCAACTTTTTTGTAAAGGACTAGATAAAACTTTGGATTTGATGGGTATAGACTTCCCACTGCACTCAGCTCTGTTCTTGTAATGTAAAAACAGCCATAAATAATGCCTACGCAAAGGCCACAGGTGTAGCCTGATAAAACGACATTTATAAAAATAGGTAGCCAGCCCCTGGACTGCATTTTACTGGCCACTGTATTTTGAGCTCCACTATTTAATAGTTATTGTGAACTTCTGAAATTTTCTATTCTGAACTATCTGCTTCTTGGACATGAAGCTTGCATAAGTGGCTGGTGTTGCTTAAACTTTAATTCCTGTACACTCAAGAGACATATGTTGCGTGAATGAAAAATACTAATACCATTATTACTCACCGGTAGAAATTTTAGTGATCCTAATATGAATAATAGATACTGGATATATTGACATACCAAAATAAAATTTGTCTAAGGCTAATTTGGTGTATAGTTTTATAGTTTTATCATTCCCTTACTCATGCACCAGATTTGGTTTATTCTTTAAAATTCACATTTTCCCCCAAAATGTTTTTTTAAAGATAAAAAGAGTTTAGAAGAAACTCAGTCCAATACTAAAAAGTCTTAGATCAGAATACGATAGGTCTGAAAGAAAGCCTATCCAGTTTGAGTACTGTGACGTTAATTCTTGTTTATAAGGTTTACATAAATTGCTAATTTGTTTTCGGCTAACAAAACTAAGCTATGATAGATCAGAAAGATGATATATTCAGAAAGCAAGCACAATCTGATGAAAGAAATTTGAACTTTTTTTTACCCTTATATTTCATTATGTGCCCTGAATGAGATAATCTTTAGCAGATCTGTAATAGTGTGATGAGTTTTGTTTGGTCTCTTTCTCTGGTTTTAGTCTTTATCTGAACCTAGGAGCTTTAACTCATCTATAGTTAAAGTCTCAATCTATCCTTAGCGTGACAAGCTAAGGAATGTATAATGAATTTGCAACCATTCAGAAGCCACAGAGGCGAAACATGTATAAGCTATTATTATTTGCAAAGAAAAGACGAGAATCAATAAATATCTAAAATACCACAGAGATACATGAAAATAAAGGTAAATAGACAAAATAATTAAGAAATGCAACACATTATGCAATGTGAAAGGGGTTATATATTTGCAATCTGAAGATGTGTGGGAAGGAATACTTCTCCTTACTGACTATAAAAGGTCAAAGAATACAGTGGTGTCACATCACTTAAACAACATAGTTCTTCCAGAGGTAGCAGAAGAATGTTTTACTCACCTTCAGTTTTCTTCCTACAAGACTACACTTGTTCCATCCACTCATGGAAAGAACAGCTTGTTTTATTACCCTCCAGTGGAAATGAGTTATGAGCTTTTTATCTGGAGTTTACAGGGCAGCTTTAACCTCTTTATAGTTGAATTTCGGTGATGAATGCAATATCTAATTTCATCTTAGTTAATTTTTTTTTCCAAGAATTCCTTTTCCTGTTCTGATTTGTAGGTTCATACAAGATAATAATGGGAGAGATCAAATTACCCCATGTGGGATCCTGTTAAACACTTTTCTATTGTACTGAATGTCTTTGGTATTAATTTCCTGTTTTTTTCTTCTGTTCCTGTCAATCCAACTAGAAAAACCAGGCATTTGTGGCCTTCATAACAATTTGGTATCTTTACTATATTTCAAAGAAAAATTTGCATTTTATGCGGTACCCAGCTTAAAATCATTACTCATGGCTTAATTGAGTTAACTTTTTCTTAGGTTTATAAAACAGGTGGTCAGGAATCTTGTGAACTAGGAATATTGGAGCTGAGTTCACTTGGGCATCAGGTGCAAGTTGAAATGACATCACACAAAGGTGCCACAGGTCCTGCCCCGAGTACTGTAAGCGTTAGTAATAGAGAAAGGGACACATATACTGCATTAGAAAAGTGGATGGCCTTATGTATCAGCAGGCTGATATCTCACTTTTTTCAAAGCCCTCAAACTGCAAAGTCCTCATTGTTTTAACTCATCAAATCCAAGAGCTCCTTTCCATAAAATATGTTGTCCCCTGACACTGATTAACAATTACTTCTGAGCGATTACATTTGGGTGATCAGATAGAGTTTGTGATCTGCCCAAAGTCACAACCAATGTAGGCAGTCTTGGGATAACTTCTGTCTTTTGGCATTTCATTAATTCATTCACACATTTATCATTTATCTGGTGTGAGCTGTGGGCTAGATAGTGTGCTACGTGCCAGGGATACAAAGTTGAGTGAGACAAGATCCCAAACCTCCAGAGGCTTATAGTAAGTAATAAATATGCAAATCAATGATTATATTACATTTTTATCAGCACTATAATAGAAGCATGAACAGAATGCTGGGAGAGCATAAGGGCATCAAAAATCAGATTCAGGGAAAATCCCCTGGAGGAACCCATATTTAGACTGAATTTTGAAGAACAAGTGGGATTGCTAGTTCAAGAAGCAATGAGACAGCACCGTAACCTGTAAAAAGTCAAGGAGACATGAACCAGCAGCAGGTATTTGAGTCATGACAAATATTTCAGCATGACTTGAAGGGAGCTGAGGGGTAGGTGGTAGGTATGGAAGTTAAGGGTAAAGCCAGAGGCTAGATCCCAAAACTTTGAGAAGCTAAACTGAGTATGTGACACCATAATTTGGAACAAAGGCGTGTAGGTTATGGGAGGATTCTCCCTGCCCATCCCTAATATCCAGGCATCATGTTGACTCTGACTGTGTGTCACAAAACTCTTCCTTTGCTTCGTTGGGGGCATCCCATGGGGTTTGGGGGAAGGCCAAAGTAAAGGCAGACCTCTCTCCCTTAATGGAATTCATATACTGACCACCAACAGAATATCTTCTTGGTCTCATTTTAGTCATATTTCCCCTCTTGAGTTCTGGGAGCCTGCTCAGCCCTGTTTACTAGTTCTTATGACCAACTTTCCTTTGGCTTATACTAGTTGCACGCTGTAAGAAAAGAGACAGAGATGCTGTCAGGGAGGTAGAGGTGGTGATGACTTGGCCAGTTAACGCCCTCTCCCCGTAAAACCCTGTCCGCTTCAGTTTCCTGCACTAATATTCTGGCAAGCCCATGGTAAAAATAAAAAAAATTAAAAAAAAATCTGTTTTGAGATTCTAGAGCCTCAGATTTCAGGCTTTAAACCTGGTACTGACCAGAACAGTCTTAGAGATCATGCTCAAGTCAGTCAGCCTTTCTGAGCTTTCCGAACTTTCTGTCCCTACTATGTAAAAGGAAGAACCGACTTATTTCATCAAGACCTTTCCTCTAAGTTCATGGATTGTGCTTCCTCATGAGAGACCACCAGGCATCTATCTAGATCACCTTTGCACAAGATCCTGGGTTACTTTTTGATGAGACCACAGTTGACTGGATGGGAAGGAGCAGAAGTTCTACAAAATAGGAGATTTTATAAATTGAATTCTCTGACAGGTTCAGAATGCCTGGTTTTATTTTAACTCTTAGAAACCAAACTCCTTGCAAATGGTCTCAGGGAATTTCATGGGGAAAAAAAAAAAGTTCTCTCCAAAGGCGAAAGAAGCCATTCATTGTTTAATAAACTGGATAATCTTCCTTCTTAGAAACATTCTAAGGCGTATAAATAGAGGCATTTATGCTGTTACAGAGAAAATTTTGCAGATAGACCATGCATCAGTTGGAGATGCTTAATCCCTGGAAAAAATAATCAGAGGGAATTTTATTCACTTACAGAGAAATATTTTTAAAAGAATAACATAAAATAGAAAATCAAGCAGGTTGATTTTCTATTTTATGTTAGCTACTTACTAGCAATGTTGTGGCTTTGCTATTCAGGCAACTTGGAGTTGTTGGAAATGCATTGGAGAAAGGATATTGTTTTTAGTTATGAATTAAGAGTTTGAATAAATGCAGTTTTGGTTTTTCTTTAAGGGAAAGCTACTAAGAGATACTGAAATGCTGGATTAAAATACTCTTTCACAGAAAGGTGAGGTAAATAGAATGTGGCATACTGAAAAGAATAGACTTTGAAGTCAGAGAGGATAGAATATGGATCTTGTCTCCAGTGTTTTTATTTCCAAAATTTCGGGAAAGTCTTTGAGCTTGTCTTCTGAGCTACAGTACCAGGAAGTTTTGAGGAATAGATTGAGTTAAGATTTAAAACTTACCTAGTTCTGGTACCAAATGATCTTCTATTCATGTCATGGGGAGGAATCTGAAGACAGAATTCCCTAGAGCTTTTCCTTCGTTTACAACCTAAATAGCCTCCAAATACTTCCTTTGCATTAAGCATTTTACTGTATCAGACAAATGGTCCCCAAATTTTTATGATATAGTAGCCCCTTTCATTGAAATATATGATTCTCAGAACTTCCTTAGGAATTAAAAATAATTATTTTATATTATTCTCTGGTGTATAATAAAATAAAATAACAAGAGAGATTTTTAATTTTTCCCCCTTAACAAATGATAAACCCTGTCATTTACCTTAAAGTTAAATTTTGACAAATGTGTATGGGAAAAAAATATAAAAGTGTAATGATAACTTGACCACAGGAAGATTTCGGATTATGGTGCCTTTTGTGTGGCTGGATTTTATAATTTTCAGAAGTTGTTTCTAAGTGGTGAAATAAGGTATGACCTCCAGGTTGTGAGCTTTCTCTACTTGTTATGTGATGCTGGTGTGTATAGCTTTTTATCCCTTGTAAGTGAAGACCCAAATTGGAAACATGTCAACATGCATTTTTTTCCTTCTTACAGTTGACTGTGAAATGCTAGAGTCATCTTGATGTATTATGTAAGATGAACGCAAATTGTATTGCAACATCAGTGCTCCATATGCATCCTGCCTTTTAACTAGCAGTCCATCGTGGATACAAATAATCAGTTACATGACTCAAAATGAAAGCCATTTATACATTTATGAAGGTCAAAGCCACCAAGCTGGCTAGAGGTGTTCAGCTTCCGGTTACAATCCCTGGAGCCCATTATTTGTCCCTTCTCTTCTGACAGCTATGCCCCTTTACTCAGTAGTGCTTAGTGGTTCTAAGCGTTTTTCTTTTAAGAGGAAAAACTGCTTAATATGTTGTTTTATTTGCATTTTATTGATATTTAGAAATTAGACATTATAAAAGATTCCAATAGTATCTATAATGACAAGAGTGCCCAGGAACACATGATGAATAAGTGGAAAGATAATTAACAGTGATATCTCCAGGCACTATGGTTAGAGTTTTCTAGAATTTTCTATGGGACACTCCCCCTGTGAAGAGTTCTTTTCTCTTCTTTTCTATTTTTTCCTCCTTCCTTTCCTTTTTTTCCTACCTCTTTCATTTTTGGGGTCAACCAGCATTTACTGTATTTGCACCAAGAACCAGACATCACACAAAGCACTAAGGAGATGAGAAGTTAAAAAGTTTCTAATCTAGTGAAAGTGTTTTCTATTTCTTTGCTTTTAATCTACTCAGAAGTTTTTCTTTATTTACGTAAGAATATATGAATTCTAATTAAGGTATAATCACTTTGGAGCCTTTAAAAAGCAGTAACATTCTGGAACCTTTATCACCTAATTTAAGTCTCCACATGTCATAGACATGATTAGAAAGTTAATTCTTCAACATTCGGATAGACCTGGTGAGTAGAAGGAGTCTACTTTATTGAATAGAAAATCTTAGCCTTGTTATTCTTGACTACAATTCTCTTACACTACCTAGTTTAGATGAAGTTGGTTGCCATGCTAATGATTTTTCGTATGTGGAGGACACAATGACCGCACTCCAGCTACTGGTTTTTCTATTTAAGGAAATACGTCATGTAAGGAAACCCCACTGTATGCAAAGGATTTGTACATAACTCCTTGGAGTTAATTTCTGTGAGCCTTGTATAAGTGATTGCCATAAGCTCTTTAGCTACTTACTTTAATACAGTAGCACCCCTTTGCCATTAAATGAATAGCGTAGGGAATTTGTGGGGATGCTTAGAACTCTGGAGAAGTCCATTGTTTGAAGATTATGTTTTTGACGCTTCTTGCTGAAGTGCATACATTGTGCCAAGAGCTGGACTTGGCATTGCCATGGAGAATATCCTATTCTAGCCTCATCCTTCGGAACTGAGAAGAAGTTGGTGCTGTTAATGTCGACGAGCAAGTCAAGAAGGAATGAGGCTTGGACAGAATGTCGCTTGTAAAATCTCCATTTGCGAAGAGGCTGCCTTAATATCAGATGTCCTACATACATCAGCGATTGTCATGAGGATAGAAGTCTCATTTATATCCAGATTATTTTTTCTGAATAAAAATGGAGATACAGTTCAGTCTGTTTTTCTCATACAAAGTTGATTTTTGTCACAGGAGCACATGACACGGTAGAATTTATAATAATTGCAGAGTTATCTCTAATTATCAGATTAGAAAAAAATAAAAACAAAACAAGAACCAAAGCTGTCCACTAGCTCATATTTTTCCTTTAATCTTTTGGATTTGGGGACAGAGCAGTGTTGGTAACTTTCAACCTGTGACTAGGGTAAGTGGAAGGTAGGAAATGCTATGATTTCAGTCTCTACATTATTTACATTATCCTAATCTTTATGTGACCTAAACACCTCTCAGCCTTTTGGCTAAGATCAAGTATATTAACTGATCTTTACATGACCTAAAATGCATATTTAGCTCCAGTAGTTTGGGTAAAATTAACAGTCGAAAGAAACAAAAGTCAGAGGCCATTTGTAACATATCTATTGTGTTCTTGGCTCTTCTCTTCCTCCCTTCTCTTCTGAAATGCATGCCCATTCTTACGTAGATAAGTTCTAGATAAAATTTTAAAAAATCACCTATTTAATATCTTTTTAAAAAAGATTTTATTTATTTATTTATTTGTCAGAGAGAGAGAGAGAGAGCACGCACAAGCAGGCGGAGTGGCAGTCAGAGATAGGGGGAAGCAGGCTCCCTGCCCAGCAAGGAGCCCGATGTGGGACTCGATCTCAGGACCCTGGGATCATGACCTGAGCCAAAGGCAGAGGCTTTAACCCACTGAGCCACCCAGGCGTCCCCTATTTAATATCTTCTAATAATCATTCACACCCTTTTTTTTTATCATTTCCCCCATGACTTGCATTTAAGCATAGCAACGATTTCAGGTATAAAAGAAGTTTTTTCAGACATTATGCAGTTGTAGGCATTTTTGGAAAACACTAGTGAAGCCAGTGAACAGACACACCCAGTCAGGTATTACCCTTGTTCAAATAGGGCTCTGAAATGGGGCCTGTTTCCTTGGATTCGCCCACTCCACGTGGGAATAAATTCACTGCAAAATAAATCACTACCTTTCACAAGACCTTCAGAGAATTTTTTTCTAAATTTTTGTTTTTATTTTTAACTCTGAACTTTATTAAGAGGACAAAAAAGCTCACTAGAGTGGGAATAACATAGATTTTGCTATGTGGTGGACTTAAGTGCACATTAGAAGGAAGTCATGAACACTGACTTCAACCTTTCATTTTCCTCAGGAGGGACCCAGTTGGAACCATCAGTCACTGTGGCAGGGCAGGGAGACACAGCATTCTGGTCTGGTCTGGATTCTTCTTTCCTTCTTGGATCCCTTGTCTGTCCCTTTTCAATTTGCAGGGCTCTTCTAAGCTTCTTATAGTTAAGGCCTTATAACTATTTACAGATGATGCGCAGTTTTGACTGATAAGGTTTACGTTTCCCTCAAGCACCAGGTCTTTATACATAGTTGGTTCTTTTTCAAAACGTGTGGCTTCCCTCTGTGACTCACTCGCTAGATAACCTGGAATGGCTATATCCCGGGCTTCTCAGAGATGTCTGCCTCCGTGTGCTGTATTTTTAGCCTTGAAACTTCTCTCCCCCGTGTCGCTGTAGTGGGTAGGATTATTTGGACAGGAAGAGTCATTTCCTTGTTATGTTCTGCCAGCATTGATAAAGCTCCCTGCGATTCCCACGTGCCCTCTCCTGACGCCCTCCACCCCTGAACTACCGTTTAATCACTTCCCTCACACCATCTCCCAGAGGTCAAGAGCTTTTCCCTCTCTTAATTTTTTTCTCCTTTTCTTTTCCTCATTTCGTATTCCTTCCTTCTTTTCCCCTGTCCTAGTCTGCCTGCCTTTATTACATTATTTCCTTCTTTTTCTTTCCTTTTTAAAAAAAATCAGTTATTATTTTTCTTCTACTTTTCATTTCTTTTCTGTTATGAAAACTGGACCCCAAGTTATGGGGATTTATGCCACACCTCTAGATCCCTTGCACACAGGTGAAAGGACATGTGCCCATAATTATGGATTACAGCATTGCTTTTAATAACAGCATTTTGTGAACAACTCAAATGTTCATCACAGGGACATGTTGAATAAACTATGGCCTGTCCATATAATGGAACACTATGCGGCTACAGACAATAATTGGGAAGCACTCTGTGTATTAATTGGGAAACATCTCCAAGACATTTTGTTAGGTGGAAAAAAGCAAAGTGCAGACAATTTGTACTTTATATTTCCTTTTGTGGAAAAAAAAAAAAGTGGTGTTTTTATGGAGGGGGGTGAAAAAGATCCTATTTTTTTGCTTGTTTATTGTAACTAGTAAACACACAAAGAAATTTGTATAGGAGACACAGGAAGGTGCTCATGGGTGTCAGGGAATGAGTGAGCTGAGGAGTAATAAGAAGAGATTTCATTGCCATTCCTTTTTGTATTTATTAAAAAAAACATGTTAATGTATTATTCACAAAGTTAAATATAATAATATCATCGTCAAAAGTCAAAGTAAGGGCACCTGGGTGGCTCAGTGGGTTAAAACCTCTGCCTTCGGCTCAGGTCATAATCCTAGGGTCCTAGGATCGAGCCCCACATCGGGCTCTCTGCTCAGCGGGGAGCCTGCTTCCGTTCCTCTCTCTCTATCTGCCTCTCTGCCTGCTTGTGATCTCTGTCTGTCAAATAAATAAATAAAATCTTAAAAAAAAAAAGTCAAAGTAAGATTCAGGTGAAAGAAAACTACTGACACATTAAGTGTTAAAAAAAAGTACAAAGAATTCACACAACTGGGTATATTGGTCCAAATCATGGGTGTCCTTCTCACATATTAGTTGCTTATGGTTTGAACTACATAAAATTATCATTATCATTATCATGAATACAACAACAACAAAACCCTTGAATATTGGCAATTGCATATATTTTAATAGAATGTTTACCTTAATTAAGGTATCAAAACTCCATTACCAGTTTGCCTGAGCTCTTATGTCCTTAAAGTGTTATTACATTTCTCTTCTGCGCTCTTGAAACCTGTGGAGTTTGCTTTTATTCATTTAACTGGGCCACCTGGGTAGTACTATGAGGTGTGACAGTTATATTTCTGAATTACCTTTCCATCCAAACTTCATTAGCTTTGCAACAGCTGTAGATTAAGCCTTCATAATTTACTACTGGGATTATAGTATTCTTCTGAGAAGTCTCTCTGAATTCCAGACTTTCCTTTTGGGTCTAACATCCTCATTGACACCAAATTTATCTTTCTACAAGGCAGTTTGGATCACGTTACTCCTGAGTGAATTCATCCTGTATTAGCCAGGGTTCTCCAGAGAAGCAGAACCAATTAGCACCAAAGAACCACTATTCATCACTTCAGAGTGCTTTTTATATATTTATTTTTTGTTGTTGATATTAAGATATTTTTCCTTTTTTAATTATTATTTTTTATTATGTTATGCTAGTCATCATACAGTACATCATTAATTTTTGATGCAATGTTCCATATTCATTGTTTACATGTCATAACCAGTGCTCCATGCTATCCATGCCCTCCTTAATACCCATCACTGGGGTCACTCATCCCCCAGCCCTCTGCCCTCTGAAACCCTCAGTTTGATTCCCAGAGTCCATCGTCTCTCATGGTTCATCTCCTCCTCTGATTTCCCCCCCTTCATTTTTCCCTTCCTTCTCCCAGTGTTCTCCATGTTATTCCTTATGCTCCACAAGTAAGTGAAACCACATGGTAATTGACTTTCACTGCTTGACTTATTTCACTCAGCATAATCTCCTCCAGTCCCACCCATGTTGAGGCAGAAGTTGAGTATTCATCCTTTCTGATGGCTGAGCAATATTCCATTGTGTATATGAACCAACCACATCTTCTTTATCCATTCCTCTGTTAAAGGGCATCTCAGCTCTTTCCAGAGTTTGGCGACTGTGGACATTGCTGCTGTGAACACTGGGGTACAGATGGCCCTTCTTTTCAATACATCTTTGGGGTACATACTCAGTAGTACAATTGCTGAGTCATAGGGAGTGCTTTTTAGAGGATAAGAGAATGCAGTATCAGTCCCTGCATCTTAGTTGTTGGGTGTTTTCCTTCTTCCTTTATCAATAAATGATTATTCATGATCAAAGAAGAGGAGAAAATGGCATCATTTAGCAGTGTGCTAACTTAATGGGGCCTACTCTGGTTTAATCTCTCATAACATCAGTGTGTCTTGCTAATGGCTCCATACAGGGTAACGCCCTTCAGCTCTTTTCAGAGTTCCCCTCCATGCAAACAATATAGCACATTCACATGGTTTTGCCATACTATAAAGTCTTCGGCTATTGTCCATTAGACTTAAAAAATGAGCAAATTTTCCATTGAAATGAGGAGTATGTGACAGTGGGCACGACTGAAGGTTGAAATGAAAAGTCTTTAAGAACGATGAAGTGGTGATTATTTGTTAGAAGTGTCAGGTGTCTGTTCATCATAAATGTGTACAAGCTGAAATGAAAAAATAACGCTTACAAGGTTAAACAAAACGTATATATAGTATTACACGACTTCTTTTAAATTCCACCATTCCCTACCACCCAATTCTTCATCCCAGAATTAGCGTTGATCTGTTGCTTTCCACAGATCCACATTAACCACAGTTAATGACTTAAGAACTCTGGAATACGTCCTTATTTCTCCCAGCTTCTAGGTTAAGTTTGTTGGCAGCCCCATGGCCTCAGAAGTACTCTCTTCTTTCCTCACTACGTGAGCTTCTGTTTATCGTTCTCATCTCAGTTCAGCCCTCCGTTCTTCATACAAGCCTTCCCTGACCTCCTTGCCTGGGTCAGATGCTCCTGAGTAGGTGCTCAAAGCACTGCTTCCTTGTCACAATGTCAAGTTCACATTTCCTTACAGGATTATTTGATCAGTCTTCATTCCTCACTAATACAAAAGCCCCACTTTCAAGTTGAGGATAGTCTTCAATTCACTACTATATCATTAGTTCCTCATACAGTATTTTGCACATAATAGACACTGAGTAAATGTTTTTTAAAAAATGTAAGACCATTCAGATCTCAAAATACTCATTTTTGGCTAAAGTTTAGCATTCTGGGTACCTTTATTAAATGTATACTAGGTTTGTGATTTTATCAATTTTCTGAAATTCAGATCAGTATTATTACATTATTCTGAAAAGTAAATTATTCACTGCCAGTATATAGGTAACATAGGTGTTTTTGGTTTCTAACTCCACAACATATTATATACATATATTTTCTGTTTATAATTCAATTAAAACTTCTCCAGGTTTTTGAACCTTTCTGGTTTCAGGACCCTTTCTGGTTTCAGGACCGTGAAACCATATCTTCATGAACCATGTACAAGTGCAAGCATATGGGCTTTAAGTTGTATATACAATTCTCCAGGGCTCATGGTATAATTAAAATTTGGAAGGGCAGGTGGTTAAGAGGTCCCAGTAATTTATGGTGTTGCTCTAATATCAGAATCTAAAATTTGAAAATCATGGCAAATTCTATAGTCAATATGTGACCCATGTCTATGCAGTGAAAGCCACAAATTAGTTCCCCAGAAAGAGGGTTTATTAAAAGATATAGAATTAAATGAAAATTAAAAAAAAGAAACCAAAAGAAATAATGTATTAAGAATTGATTCATAAAATAGCATCATATAAAACTGGACAAGGTTTAGAGAAATCTCTTACCTCTGCCCTGCGTATCTCCAGAGGCCACTGGACTGTGTTGACTAGACAGATTTATCATTGTCTCCATTCACTAATTCAAAGAAAATTAAGTGTTTCTGTGCAGCTATTCTGATATTTCTGAAACTCACATCATCCTCGATGACGTCTCTAGACAAGATCATCAGAGCAGACCAGGCATTCAGCACTCAACGTCTCCACACCATACACATCAAGCAGTGTGTAAACCATCGCAACATGTATGACTGTTGCTTATTTGGGTCCGGTATAGCTGATGTTCAAGTACACCACTGTGTGGTATTTTGGTCCCTCTTTCTCTACTGGACAAATCTGCCTTCCTGGATTCTCATTGTCCTGTCTTCAGAGTGGGCGTTTGTTTGTAGGTGCTAGTGTGGTTTATAATTCCAGTGATGGCTGTCACTCAACCATCCCTGTACTGGATACACTTCGGAATAAGTAATACTTAATAACTAATATTTTAAGCTAAACTGCTGTAGCTAATATATGAAATCATTTGGGCTGGAAGAGTCCTACAGTGAAGCACAGAGTGCGTCCCCTGTTCTAGAATAGTGGGATGGATTTTTATTGTCTATAAAATCCATTCTGGGTGGGTATCTATTCTCAGCCTTCATTATCTCCAGTGATAGCAATTCCACACCCTCCCTTGGCAGCCTTCCCTATTGCTGAACTAGCCTTGCTTATTAATCCTATAATAATACCTTATGTTCTCTAAATATTGAAGCAGTGCCTAAGTTCCCCCTGCTAACTCATTCTTCCGTGCCCACCCCGTGAAATGCTTCTAGAGGAGGAATAATTAGGTAAGCACACAGCACCAAATGATGTGCTGCGCAGCCTTGTCCTGAGGCATTCCGCAAGGGGCTTGTTAGGATGGACGTTGTCAGTCCATAGAAAATTAAGCTATTAAATCTGCAGCACCGGGGTGGTGATTGAATTGCTTGTGCCACTGGGATGAAATTGCTTTGCAGACATATGAATTTCACAGCCAGTAGTGTTCTTCCCTTCCTACGTGCTCTAATTGTAGCATTAGATGAATGCACTGGTTTGGGGGCTGTCTTGGAATGTTTTGCGAGTGCGGGGACAAGGGCATTGGCCGGATCTGTCGTAGGAGGGTGTGGTCCAAGAATTGACCTCCCCGCAAAATAGGGGTATGGCGGTTAGGTAAGGAACAGTCTCGCTCGCTTTTCATCAGTCTGTGCGCTACCCTTTGTTGGCACTGTTACCTCCTTGACGTTCTTTGACCGTTTCTGAGCTCGCATTCCCAGCCTCTGGATGCTCCGCTTGGGCTGGCGAAGAACTTGGGACTTTCTTCAGAGGATTGTTCTTGGGCTGCTGGAGCGCTGAGGTTCCAAAGAGTTCATGCCTACTCTGGTGTGTAGCAAAGCCCAGCTCTTTTGCCTTAGGTTGGGATAAACTCTAACATGCAACTTGCAGCCTGTAGTTCCCCAGTGGGATCAAACTGAAGCTACCCTCTGTAGCACTCCACTAGAAAAACTACTCTTGCCTGGCTTTTCCCCCATTCCTGTTATGCTCCTCCTGCCCCCTGCCCCAGACAAAGTCCTTACCAGTTTATACCGGGAACACTTCTTTAATAAATCTTACCCATTCTCATCTCGGATTTCGTTTGTAGGGAACCAAACTCGAGACACCAGTCCTTGTTCTGTGATCTACCTCGAAAGTGGCTGTCAGACTCCTCAGCCTCATGTGGTTAACTGACCTGATTTCCATAGACCTTTTCCCATGAGGAACATCTGAACTGCCCTTCAAATCACAAGTTTTGTTCCAAAATTGAAAGGGTCTTTTCCATAGTATTGATTTGAGTCATTTGAAATGGCAAAGCTTACCTGGTAGAAACCCCGAATGGTTCCTGTGTGTGTGTGTGTGTGTGTGTGTGTGTGTGTGTGTTTACCTCAAGTGCTGTATCTCTCCTGTGTTCCTTCTGAAATCAGCTTGTTCGTCCATTAGAGCTTCTGCTGTGTATTGCCTCTTGCCTCCAGTTACAGAGTATGTCTGCCTCTCAAACTGGGCTGTGAATTCTTTGGGGAATACCTGGTTATCAGAACCCCTGACAAGCACCTTGTACGATGTCTTCTTCTCCAGAGCTGTCCAATGGTTGCTTGCTGCCTTGTAACTGATAAAAGGACTTAAGTACATCTATGTTTGTAGTAAAGTACTTATGGTCAGTCGGCTTTGATTAGTCACTTTTGTTTCAGTTTATTCAACTCAGCTCCTAAAACACTATCTGATTTCTCTCTTTTAGGTTTAATAATTTTTTTAAAGATCTTATTTATTTATTTGACAGAGAGAAAGAGCGCCATCAGAGGGAGCGGGAAAGGGAGAAGCAGACTCCCCACGGAGCAGGGAGCCCAATGCAGGGCTCTATCCCAAGACCCTGGAATCATGACCTGAGCCGAAGATAGTTAAGGCCCAGTTAACTAACTGAGCCACCCAGGGGCCCCAAGTTCAATAAATTTTTTATCCCATACCAGTAAATATCAGAATAAGCAAAGACCAATGGCAAGGTAGAAAGGAAATGATATATTTGGGGACAAAACAAGAACCAGTTATGAACATTCAACTGCTTTTGCTCTTTCCCTTTGGTCTTTATCCACAAATAGAATGTGTTTTCTAGTCTGCTCTGCATGTGTATTTCTCAAATACTTAGGAACATTTCTCAAATACTTAGGAACATTAACTGAGAAACACTTTATTTTAAAAAGTGAATATCTTTCCAAGAATGAAAGCTGACCTGAATGTAATGTCTAATTAGCCCAGGGGCACGAAGGAAAACTTGCCTGGTCATGAATGTTCCATCACTGATTGTGATGGCAATGTCTTCTTCAGTTCTAAATGCTCTAAACGAATATCTGAAACATCCAGTTGTATGTTCTCTTTGTACATTCACCCTGCACACGGTTGGTGTGCCATAAATGTTTTTTCCAATTAATATTGAATAAATAAAAACAAGGATGAGACAGATCTGGTACCCTATTTCTTGTGAGTACAAAAACATATTTTCCAAATACATCATTGATAGCACTGAAAAATAAATAATGATGTTGTTTTTATGTTGCACGTTCTGCAGTCATTAGCAGGCTGACTTTGAAATGAGAATTCAAAGTGTAATTAAATAATGACATTGTTCTAGGATGACCTCATGCCCTTATAGACTATCATATGATTTTGCTTATTATTATTTTCCCATCTACTCTCTAAAACATGGAAAATTTTCAGTAACAGGAAATAGATATTGAAACATTTTAGTAATAGGAGAACCTAACTTTTTACTGAATGACCATGTACTTTTTCTTTTTCCCCATTTGGCTGTTATCCTCTTAAATTAGTATATGTGGGAGTGCCTGGGTGGCTCAGTCAGTTAAACATCCATCTCTTAATCGTGGCTCAGGCCATATTCTCAGTACTGGGGGATCGAGCCCCATGTCAGGCTCCGTGCTCAGCCTGGAGTCTGCTTGAAATTCTCTCTTCCTCTTCCCCTCCCTCTGCTCATGCACGTGTGCTCTCTCTCTCTCTCTCTCTCAACAGAAATAAATAAATTCTTTAGAAAAATTTGTTTATGTGTGTGAGGATATAATGTATGTGTATAGTAATATTTACATATACTACGTTTGTACCTGAGAGAAAGGAAGGAAAATAGTCTGGGAAACTCCCGAACTGTTACTTAGTGTATCTTTAAATAGTTGTCTGCCGCTGTTATGGAATGACACTATCTGGTAGATTATTTCCTTTATTCTTATGACTGAAGGGGAGATAGTCAGTGGCCATTGGCATCCAGGACTCTCTTGGGGTTTTTTGCCCAATTAGGAAGCAGTTGCAATAGAGCACAGTAATGTTGAATGCAGGGTAAGTGACTTAAAGAAGTCATGGGGCTCCTTAGAAAATATACGTTAAAAAAAATTATACTCCATGCACTCACGCACTCATTCTTCTTTAACTCTAGACCGTTTTGGAGGGAGGGCAATCGAAACAAAACAAAACTACTTTCAATCTATTGGAAAATTTAACTCTTAAATTTGTAATGAAGCTACGCTTAAGGCAATTTAGCTATAGTCCTTGTTAGCAAAAGTCCCTGTCGGCACTTTCCCCTCTAAATGGGGTGCATGAGTCTTGAAATATTCAACACAGAGTGCAGCATATGCCTAAGTAATGCCCCCATCGCACAGTCGTCGATAAGAACAGAGCAGCGCAGTTGCCTTTGTTATTTTGGTGTAAATAGGCTATGATCTTTGATATAGCTGACAGCTCTTCATAGACAACCCTGTTTAGTTTTCTTTTATGTGAGGAAAACCACCCCCAATCCAGTGGAGCAAAGAAATAGGATGAAAGGGCAGTCAAGAGCTTAGTGCTTCATCAGGAAGACCTGGATTTATATCTAGCCCCATGACCTTGAGCCAGTTGGACACTTCTGTATCTTATTTTCCTCATCTGTGCAATGGGACTATATTACAGAGTTATTTTAAGAATGAAAATAAAAACAGTTTTGTCAAAAATGCTGAACGCAGTACCTGACATCTAGCATGTGCTCCTTCCCAGTGTCCTCATTAATAATACAAAGTAGAGTCCCTTTGTTTCATATCCTTTTGTTTTTATTAGCATGATTATGATCCAAGCTTTTCACAATTCCTGTTTGCAATGCAAATATAATTTAGTGGTTCTCATTCATTCCATGATTGAAAGTAACGATGTCTTTAAGCACATGAGAAAATTAGGAGGCTAGTCTGCTTGGAATTATTTTCTATTCCTAATTTTGATTAAATATTTTCTTAAAGTAATCTTTTGCATTATTTATCAGTTTGTTTCCACCCATCATACAAAAGAAGTTTGTAAGGACGCTCTTGTCTCTGTATTTTTTAAGAAAGAAAAAGCGGTCTGTTTTTATATCCACATTAATAGTGTCTTGCTTTTGTTGTTTTCTGCAGCTGTGAGGTAGCAGATGATAAATCAAAAACTAATATTTCCAACTATCTTAAAAAATAAAAGTCTGTGACAGACTAAATATGGGCTAAATGAGGCTTATGGATGATTTGTTCTAATTAGATATAAGGTAAATGTTCCTGCAATTGTGACTTTTATTAAAGTCAGAACATGTGGTTGTTCAAGCTTTCCCGCATTGCCCTTTTAAAAAATCATTTGAAAATATTTTGGGTCTGCTGTCGCTGAGACAATATGGCTTGGCAGTATATTGGTAACTTAATAAGCTCACCACATTTGTCATGCAGAAACTGTTCTTTATATGCAAAGCTGTCAGGCAGATTGAGTATATAATTCTTCTTCGCATGAAATAATATGATAAAACTCCAGTATCAAATTGAATGCTGTACTAGCGTTTGGAATCTTTCATGCATAGGTTGGAATTGTTTTACAATGGAAGTATTGTTTGATGACAAATACTCTTTTTGTAGCATTCATCAGTTACGTTTTAATAGCAAGCATTATCCTCCTGACTGGAGGTCTGCCTTTTCTGCTGTTAACAAACTGGAAAATAAATCTCCTTCTCAGTTATGTTTGACATTTTTTTAATGGTTAACTGCTACCATTGGACTACTTGATCAGTGTCCTAGGTGCCTCCATTCGTCCCACAAAAGCCGAACATACCTGACTTCGTGTTTTGTGATAAAGCAAACGATATTTACCTCCTCCCTGGTTTGGACTTAATCTCCAGTGATAATGCTAATATAATATTTTTTAAGTCTCAGCCCACCACAGAGGAGAATTGCATGTGGTATGGACCCACGTAATGCATGTTGGCACGAGCAGGGGAAAATCAGCAGCTCTTGTGGCCAGAGCCCCTGTAGCAAATTCTAGAAGGTCTGCCTTTTGCATTTTGTTCAGTGGTGGACATCCTCAAAAAACTGGCCCACCCATGTCAGTTTCAAAGGGGCTAAAAGGGAAAGAAATGGCTACAAATATGCACACAGCAAATGTGCTTAAAGCAGCTCTTTGCCAAGCAAGTTCCTGTTACAGCGTGGCCCCGTGCCAAAGCTCTTCCAAGCACTCCGCTGCTACTTAATGTATTTGGTATGTGGGAGAAACTCGTAACTCTGGGACTGCCCATTCGTTGTACAACGTCTGTCACGTCTGAAGTGGGAGCATTCCAAAGCCAAAGCCTCCCAGCCACCCAACTCAGAGCTCCACACA
Organism: Martes martes; assembly: GCF_963455335.1. NCBI lineage: Eukaryota > Metazoa > Chordata > Mammalia > Carnivora > Mustelidae > Martes > Martes martes. The sequence continues at coordinate 143,054,934 of NC_137888.1, forward strand.
GAGATGCTTTTTCATGGCGAAGGTTTGAATGCAGTAAAAGAGACCAAAAAGTACATTGGTGAAATTTGTGAAGACCTGTCCCCCCCTTCCCTTCTCCCCTTCCCTCTTTTTTCCTCTTACCCCCTCCCTCCATTCCTTCCTAAGTTTCCTTCTGCCCTCTCTCTTCCTCACCCCCTCTCTCCCTCCTCCTGCCTCTCCCTACCTCTCTCCTCTCCTTCCTCGCAACTCCTCCTTCCCTTCCTTCTGGCCTCCCCCTGCCTTCTCTTTGCTTTTGCTTTTTATTCTGTTTTATTTTTGAAGGGAGCTCTGTTCTAAATGTATTAAAAATTATTATAAAATATTCATGGAGGTTCTTAGGCCTGGGCCTGGGTAACCTTGATTTTTTAGCTGATCGGGCTTTCTGGTTTTTCTTAACAAAGGAAAACCAGATCTCTTGCATCCCATAACTTCATAGTGAAGCCTCCATCTGGAATGAATTCGGAGTCTTTAACAAATATGTGTTCTCTATTCAAAAACCATCTAAAAATAGTGCTCAAACAAGTAAAAAAAATATTTTGACATTTTCTCCATGTTTTGTGTGGTAAGCACAGTTTGAAACAAGCTTTCTGTTAATTGTCTCAGGCTTAAGAGTCGATATGCTTTTGGGTGAGTGTACAGTCTGTTCTGCTCAAGGATGCTTTCTGATCCAAAATATAAAATAGCACTTGTGTTTGTTAGCAAGGCACTACACTTATCAAAAGTCAACCTTCACTTAAAACTCTAAGACATAAGTAAGTATCCAAATGAGATGGGCCATCATGGTCTGCTGACGCACACCAATACTGATTTTTCTTACGCAGTTTTACATGAAGAAAGGCACGGCCAGCCTGTGAGGTTGCGTTTGCAGCCCGAAGGACAAACCATCCTGGATTGGGGGGACTTCAGTATTGGACCAGAGGACTGCCTTCTAGGAAGGCTGAGCCTATCTAAGAAACATAACCACTCTTATAATTTATTAATCTCCTGCCATATGTTGGACATCACGGAAGTGAGTTTATATATATCTTCCCATTTAATCCTAAAAGAAAATTATTAGTCCCTCTATGATGAGGAAACTGAAGCTCAGAAAGTTTAGCAGATTGCTAAAGGTAAGCTCAGATCAGTACTAGCGGGCTGGTAAATCCTAGTAAAGATACTCAAACCCAGGCCTGATGCTTTCTACTCTGCCTTTGTGTCCCCACTCAGGAGAGGAAAAAGTGGCACGATTGCTATCCTTTTGGCCAAATCCAGATTTAAATCATTAGAAAGAAATTAGGATCAGATACCATGTACCTTCTTCCTTTCCCTGGCCTTCTAACACTGTTTGATGGATTAAAACATAGCTTTGGAAAATCTGAAACTGTGTTTTTGAAAAGTGCTATCATTATAATTTTATTGTGACGTGTTTACAGTTCTAAAGTGGATGGACATTTACAGAGATGTTTACAACTTAATGAGAACATTGCTATCACAGTATTAACTTCTAGTAATCCAACCTACAGTCCTAGAAATAGCTGACAAAAAATGCGGAAAAATTCTCCCAGCTGATGGAAACTATTTTTCCTATTAGAGAAACGGTCAGTGTGTCCTAAGTGATCCATGGTCTTAGGAATATGCTAGAGAAAATTATGGCATAGATTTCTACGTGTTCTGATGTTAGATGTAGCTGCACAGAACCGAGTGCTGATGTAACGGTGAAACCACCTTATAATCCTAAGGCACAAATGCAAAGAAACCTCACAATACCACTAATCTCTACAGCACTTAGTGTTCCCAGGATCATAGCTAAGGGACGTTTTTCTAAAGTACATTTATGGTATAAAATAGCATCTGATCATCGTGTTTTAGGAAAGAAC